>NC_136068.1:98031220-98745386 GCF_964261635.1 Lissotriton helveticus
GAATGCCCAATTTACGTGAAGAATTATATCTTCGGTATGAACTGAGAATGTTTCATAAATGCTACCATCTCCATATGTAGACCATGAGATAGTTCCATGATGAACAAACTACAGAGAAATTGACGGGTACAGACTTTTATTATTGTCAAAAGTCACACTTACTTCCAAGACCAGAATCCTACACAATAATTTTGATAGTATTACAGTATTTAGGTAGGTCCACACTTTTGAAAAAGTGTGTCCATTCCAGCCATGCCTTTTGAAATTATGTTCCGAAAATCAACTTCGCAGTAGGTGTCACATGCCGGGAAGATCAAAATGTGCCCACTTGTTATGACTGAGGAATGAACTCTATATATACACACCAATTCATTTGGGGAATATTTATACATATGGACATTAACCGCATGCGCGCTAGCGGTTTTTCCGCTGTGAGCGGCGGTTTTTAAAAACCCGCGTTACATGACGAGCTCAGCTAGTCATGAGCGTCGAAGGGGTTAAGGTCCAACACAAATAGCAGTATGCACCTTGGACACTCAACAGGGCAAATACTGACATTTTACTGTGTTGCATGAGTTAACTGTCAATCTTCATTTTATTGTTATTGCGATAGTAATTTATTTGCATACCACCTAAAGAAATATTACTTGCTGTAATCCTGTTCTGCATTGCAAAAATCCTCATTTAAGTCATAAATGCAGATTTACTCCTGCCAGCATGGCGTTAATAACTACAAGAATACATTTGATATGTCACTTTATGAAATTATCTCAGTGAAAGTGGATATTTTTAGCATAGACCAATAAATATGCCACCTCCCTATTTAAAATGCAGGTAGCATTTACTAAACTTTTTTTCCGCTCTCTGAGGTAATTGTTTTATTAAGACCTACATTGAAGCATCTGGTTGAATAATGTAGTCCCTAAAAACTATAAAGAGTTACACGTCCTCATTACAGGAGAAAAAAAGAAAGTAAAGAGTGACTGTCAGGTTAAGATTGCAAAAGGTCAAACAGGTAAATAACACCTTTAGGAACTCTGAAGCTTTCAGCTTCCAGCATGCCTTGTACTCATAATGCCTTGTACTTGTTCTCCTCATTTCTTGAGGTCTAATATGTGTTTCTAAGTAAAGCTGCAGCTGGAGCCACATGCACCACTTAGTGGTGCTGACAAACCATTGTAAGAAAATGTGTCCCGACCACTTCGAAGCTTCGAGAGATTATTCCTCTTACCGCTCGGAAAAATGACGCATGCGCAGTTCGGACAGCCCCCGGCCGACTGACGCACGCGCCCACCGTGACGTCAGACGGCCAAGGGCCATCCAACGCATGTAAGAGGTTAATCTTTTTTTTTTATCTGTAATGTTTTTATGACTAGCTCAGTCAAATAAAGCGTCTTTGAATTAATGATGCGAGTGAGTAATCTGCAGGAATACATTTCCATCAGAAACCTCCAGTCACGTGCTGTCCCTTCCTCCCAGCCAAAGACTTCCAAACCGCAGTACAAGCACTAGTCATCCCTCAAATTGAATACGGCAGCATCGCCCTCTGCGGACTCCCACTAACTACAACCGCACCACTGAGAGCTTCTCTAAACGCTGCAGCGAGACTCATCACTGGGTCAAAAAAACACTCCCATATTACCCCTGACTTGAAATCCCCGAACTGGCTGCCTTTTGAAGCCAGAATACACCTGAAAATCGCCTGCATGACACACAAGGCGGTACACCTAAACTCACCCGGATACCTCGCTCAGAAACTGACAATCTCTGGCGGAGTTAGAAACACTAGAGGCACAAACAATTTTCTGCTGAAACCTCGAAGATTCCGGAAGGAAAAAACATATAAGCGCTCCTTCTCAGGAATGGCGCCTAGGATCTGGAACTCACTCCCGCCCGAAATCAGGCTTATCTCTTCCACTACACTCTTTAAAAAAGAAGTAAAAGGTATCCTCATGGCAAAATACACTTGAGCTTTTATCTCAGACACTGTTAATACTCTGCATCGATTTGTACTACATGTTTCACCCCTTTGATTATTTGTATTAGCTGTTTTATTACTCACATGACTGGCTTTGTAGCCACCCAGTTGTACTGTTTTGACCTATTGATTTATCTGTCTGACTATACTCCCTCATGTACTACTCTTTGTAAAGCGCTCTGATATCTGCGAAGATCTTGTCCGCGCTATATAAAACTTTCAAAATAAAATAAAAATAAATAAAAAAATAAGACCGCTTGTCACAGATACCTACTATTGACTGAACAAAGGTTTCAATAAAGAGAATATGCACAGTTTAGACATTGCCTGTTTACCTTTCTTTGAAGGATTCTGGGATGTTATCAAACTCGAGGTGGCTTGTAGATGAGCCCCCAAATCGGAATGCCCCTTTGGGGGCTTTAGGGTGTTCGGAGGGGTGACAGAATCTTTCTACAGAGTGTCGGCGGTCTTTCAATGCCGGTTGAGTCTGTAGGAACAGAAGATGATGACGATTAAAGCCCAGCATGAGGAATATGACCAGCAAGTTAGAAGCACTAGGTGCACAAGAATAGCAAGAAAGGAAAGAGAGCTACAGTGGCAGTCAACAAGATAGGAGAGAAAAAAATGGCTGTGGCAAATCAAGCTCGGATATAATGAGAGAAAAGGAGCGAAGGAGTCCTGCTGGGGAACGCAAGTTTAAATGGTTGCTGAAGAATGACCAGATTGTGTGGTCGAACTTGGAGAATAAGAAAGAAGGGAAGGGAAAGTTTCTCTCTGTGGAGAGAGATGGCGACGAGGAGAGGGAGATAGGTTTTGGTTGGGATAGAGGGAAGTTTTGCAGTGAGAAGGAGAGAGAAAAGTAACAGGGCATTTTGACTGTAGATGGGAAAGAAAGATGTCATTTAACTAGAAAAAGAGACGTGAGAAATGAAGGCAGAAAAAAGGAGGAAGAGAGAAGTTTAGCAGAAGAGACTTAGGTAGTCTGGCCGATAGTAGGGATTTGAGGGGAAAACGGAGAACGGATTGGGTCTAACAGTGGCACTGCAAACTTCCCTTACACCACAAACATCTGTCACACACACAGCAGGCACAGCATAGGCATGATTTGAGCACCCCAGAATAGATAGAACTTATGAGCATAAACATCCCTAATGTAAAAATCAAAAGAGGGAAGGAAGAGGGCAACGGATGGTCATGTCTCACCCTCATAATATACAGTGTTACAATCAAGAGAGGGTCAACCTGTAGGAATCTAGAGTGGGCCCACTGGATATAGGGGAAAAGCCTTTTTCATAACCCTTTCCGTGCTCTTGACGAGCTCAGCTCGTCATGATGCACGGTTGCGCTGTGCTCATGATGAGCTGAGCTCGTCATGACCCGCGCGTCGCTCACACGCTGGGATAATTCCCTTGCTGTGCTGAGCGTTCCACGAAAACGGGTGTGGTAGTGACGAGCTCAGCTCGTCATGAGAACAGCGCCACCGTGACGAGCTGAGCTAGTCACAAGCACCGCGGCGCTGCGCCCGCACCCCTCCCCCCAGCGCCGCGGGGGAATTAGCCCCGTGGCGAAGGGGTTAAAGGAACTCCCGGTCCATTGGAAGTACAGAAGTCATAGCATGCACTGACACCCAGAGTGTCAGGAAGAACTTGATGATCGATAACATTCAGTGAGTGTGAGTTCCTTTAAGAAAAAGGTATTTCCCGTATATCCAGGGAGCCCACCCTAGATGACTCGAGGTTGCCTCTCTCTTGATTGTAACATAAACATCTCTAACACATCGGACGAGTAAAGAGCAGACATACTAAATCAAGCTTCTCACGCACTGGACAATGCACAGGTAAACCAAAGACAGCAGCAGTAGTGAACTCTTTCCACACTCACAGAATAGACCCAGCACATGCAGGAGCAGGGCAAGCCTTAATCAAAGACAGCAAAGATGAATATATGTTGATACACTGTCATGCAAAACAACGCATACTTTTACCACGAAGTTATTAGTTAGTAAGTACCATTACAACGCAATTTTTTTCTACACATACCATTAGATAGCAAGTTCATGGAAATGCTTTTAAAATGTCATTACAATGGATCCCTTTACCCCGCATACTTTTACCACACATTTTTTGTATTAAAAACACCCCTAAACTACGCTAAATTCTACACTACCCTACACAACACAAACTCAACAACACTACCCTAATCCCTCATACAATACCCCCACCACGACAGTACCCCTTCCCCAGACATGTCCCTAGACGCAAACACTACCCTGCATGAACCCAGACACTACCATAAACCCTAAAGCACTACCCTACACTACTCAAATACCACTACACTACCCTAAACACTAAAACACTACCCCCTGCACGACCTTCCCCACCCCCAGTCCTGCCCCTACACTCTAACACTACCTGCGCGACCCACCTGACACTGCCCTAAACCCTAAAACACTACCCTACACTACACACACACCACTACCCTAAACCACTACCCTCCCCCTTCCCCCAGTCCACTCCCTACACTCCAACACTACCCTACACGACACCCCCAACACTACCCTAAACCCGAAAACACTACCCTACACAAACACCACAACACTACCCTAATCCCTAAAGCACTACCCCCTGCACAACCCTTCTCCCGACCCCCACTCCAGTCCCTACACACAAACTCTACCCTGCACGACCCACGACACTGCCCTAAACCCAAAATCACTACTCCTCAAACACAACACTACCCTTAATCCTAAAAGATTACCCCCTGCACGACCTACCCCCTACCCTAAGCCCTTTAAAACTACACTGCCCCTCTTACCTCTCTCTCTCCTCATGGTTCCTATCCTTCAAGCATTATCAGAGGGGCGGTGCTCGGTGCACGTCGTTGTGAGGAAATGCAAGAGCCTCAGTTTCCTCACAACCATGTGGATCGCATTACAACGCTTGCATTGTAACAGCGCATGCGATGTAATAACATGCGTAGTAAAGGCTGCATGTTGTTACGGCACATGCTTTGTTACGCTTGCTTTGTAATGGTATGCGTGGTAAAAGTCACGTACTAATGGCGGTTTACCGCAAAGAATACTTATTTAATACAAAACATTCTCATCCTCACTCATTTCAAGGTATCCAAGCTTGTCACTATATTTTCTGGGCTGACATACCTTGGGCTTCCTTTTTCCCTTCCTCAGGAGCGCCCTGATCTCTTGTGGCGGCTTTTCCTGCATCTCGCTCTGGCACTTCATGGTAATGTTGAATCTATCAATGTTCTCTTGCAGGTCTTCCACCATCTGAGCATCAGTTTTCCTATTCAGAACAATAAAGTGCAAAATGATAAAAGTGCAGTTGTTGAAAAATGTAAAGACTGAAGAAGCAAAGGTTAGCCAACATGAATTATTTAATAATGGCAATACACATACTGAGAAGACTATCTTCAATTTCAGCACAAGCATCATCAACAATCTACCGAAGCAGACAAGCAAACTTCTGGAGAAATAATGTCACCAGGTGGCAAATATTTAGGGAGAGATTATTTTTCAGTTCTAAGCAAAAAGGCAACAAAGAGCGAACTGACTAGAAACCAAAGGCAGCAAGTATTAGAACTAATACCACAGTACCACGTCTGCATCATTATGTACACAAATAATTTCTTTAACAAATGTTTTTGTATTTATCACAACATTGTCATTGTTTTAGACACACACTCATTTCCTTTCCTTCTCTCTCTGTCTCTCTACACCAGGCTACCCCCACCTTGCCTCATCTACTTCAACTTTCTTGTTCTGCCAACCAGACTCCCTTGATGTGACAAAGTCACCTGCCATTATGCTACAAAATCACCTAAATCCAAAACACACCATAGAACCAGTGCACCACAAACAAAATTCACTGCAGGCAGCCAGTGTGTTTCCAACAAGCAATAATAGGCTACAATTGGTCACCTTCAGCAAACAATACTCACTAAAAACATTTTTTCTAATTATACTTCCATCACCTGTAAAACTAAGAACTTACTTTTTTTTTAAAGAAAAACACACCCCCTGGCATCCTGTTATGCACAAGGCGGCACCAAACCCATACCCTTGGAAAGGTATTTCTTAGAACCATGCAGATAAGGATATCTTAATAGGGTCATACATTGGGAAAAGTGGTGGTGACTTACCTATACTACATGCAGTGTCTGCAGGCATGGCATGTCGTGTGACTCATGTTTTTACAAATTAAGCACTGTACATCAGGAGGTGAATTGGAGAAAAATGTCTAGTTAACATTCGCACCCAGACACGCAGCCTGAATTTGCCTTTTGCATGACTCAGTTGAGGGGTCCCTTAGCGTGGCATCATATGTGCTGCTGCCCTTGGGGACCCTCTCCAGTACCTTAGGCCCTAGGTACCAGGGGAACCATTTACTAGGGGATTTCACGGGGTGCTAAAGGTATTGCCAATTGGGGTAAAATTGCACAGTTTTGAGAAACAGAGCTGGCACTAAGGACCTGGCTAGTAGGAACCCAGTGCACCTCCAGTCAAAATCACATCAGATACCAGGAAAAAAGTGGGGTGAACATGTCGAAAGGGGGCACTTTCTTACATTCACCTACATTCTTTGCTTTGTCTGACATTTACTTCCCTGCAATTAATTTGACTGCACCTTTGCTTTGCCTATATTGGCTGAGCTGCACCACCACTACGCCTAAAGCATCACAAAAATTATGTTTACGGTATTAAGATGTAGCAATAGGGTTAAAAAACTAAATTGCTCAATTATTAGTCAGTAATTCATATTATTATACTGGGTGGTCAGAGTTTGGGTTAGTATGACTAACTTTTTGACTGCTGGGGACCCCCAATGAATCATTAGTGTAATATGGGAACTCCTGCCCTAACCAATTTCTAGTATTTAAACCACAAAACAATACACTTCAACCAAGTCCTTGAATACTGAAATATTTAGTTCAAATCACAGTCAAAAATAGAAGCCGTTTTTAAAATTGCGTATTTATTTGTATACATTGTATTAATCTAAATTTCATAATATTTAATTTTGTGTAAACCATTCATGGACCATCTGAGTAGGTAATGCCTCCTTCGACCATGGGTTAAGAACCGATGACTGGGGTAATTAAAAAAAAAAAAAGTAACAAGTGTTATAATAATAATCATCTACTAGTTCAATTATATTTCATTCTAGTCAATAATCCGAGTGTGGGTACCATAAGCAATAAAATAACCGAACCAATAAAATTAAAATACATCCATTTTATTAAATATAAAAGCATTAGGGTTGGAATAAAACTGAAGGCTTACATTAATGTTATTTAATATCAGTAATGAAAGTAATAAACATTAATGCAGTAAGGAAAAAGAAAGCATTAATATTTTAAAGATATTTTCTGATTAGAATTACATTTGCTTAGTAACAGTAGTCATTTGCCATTAAAATAATATTGCAGCGAGTTATAGAACGGTGTTTCCTTTCCTGGTCTTTGTCCAACAAAGTCTCAATTAGACCTTGATTTAATTTTGGCGTTGGAAGCGTTTATATTAATTTTATGTTTACATTAGTCATTGATACTGCACTCTGAAAAATGCGTGCTCATATTTTCTAATGACATGCTGTTCTCGATGAACTCTAGAGGACGCCTTTTGATAAACGCTTCCAACGCCAAAATTAAGTCAAGGTCTAATTGAGACCTTGTTGGACAAAGACCTGAAAGGAAACACCGTTCTATACATCGTTGCAATATTATTTTAATGGCAAATGACTCCTGTTACTAAGCAAATGTAATTCTAGTCAGAAAAAATCTTTAAAATGTTAATACTGTCTTTTTCCTTACTGCATTAATGTTTATCACTTTCATTACTTCTATTGAATTACATTAATTTAGGCCTTCTGGCTTATTCCAACCCTAATGCTTTTATATTTAATAAAATGCATGTATTTTAATTTCATTGGTTCGGTTATTGTATTGCTTATGGTGGGATATTCATTTAGGGAGCTAGTGCTAGGATGGTAGCATTACATGACGGTTTATAATGCTGGACTGAGATTAGCTAATTGGGAAACGGCCACTACAACGCGGCCGTTTCCACGAATACCTTAACCACGCATGCATTACAACGCATGCGTGGTTACCACGAAAGCCTTTACCACGCATACCTTTACTACGAGGTACGTAGTAAATGCATGTATGGTAAAGGGTCAAAAAAAAAAAAGGGGGGGATTTGGGGGGTGTTTCCCCCCCCAAAAAAACAACTCACCAGAAGAAACGTAGAGATGTGCAGGAAAAGGACGTCGTTTAAGAGGAAACGGAAAGAAACTTCCGCTTCCTCTTAACGACGTCCGTCGTCACAACGGAAGAAATCGAGGAAAAGGTTATGCGTAGAAAAACCATTCCGTTGTAACGCATGCGTGGTAAAGGCATGCGTTGCAACGGAATGCGTTGTAAGAACATACAACCTAGCTAATTTATTGATATTTTTTGCTCACCCTACGCGGACTGGGTGATTTCTATCGCTTACTATGGTACAATTTCCTTTTAAAGCCCCTAGAGTTGTGGGTGGGCCAAGCTTGTTTGGATCTCTACTAGGAATGCTGCCCGATTGTCATTTTATTTGCTGCAGACTTTGGACTTGGTGTATTTTTAACATTTTACTCATTGCTGCAAGTATTTCGTAATACTAAGAGCCTTCATCGCAACAGGATTCTTTGCCTTATGGCCTATTAAAACCATTTTTTTGCCTTCCATATTTCACTTTAATATTTTAATAAACCTTCATGGTTTTCATAAACTTCTGATCTCAAACTCCCTATTTGATTCAGTCTTTATTTATTGACTCTGGGTGACAAGATCAGGGCTTACCCATATATTACAGGCAGCAGAACCAGCCCTTGCACACGCTCAGTCAGTAGACAAACCATCAGGGGACGTGGTGGGATAAAAGGCTACATACAGCTGCATTTTGGATAAGGATGCATGCATCTGACCCCAATTCCAGGGCTACACTGCAAAATGCAGTGTGAAAATAAATGAAGTGAAAACATTTATGCCATTTTCACTGCTTGTGAAGTCAGCACATGATGATAAGCGTACTCTTCCTGACCTACACTTGCACCCCCAGCTAAAGGCTGTTCTCTAACACAATTGGTTTGGAAGGTCGTCAAGTGCTGGGAAGGCAGGCTGGTTAGAAAACAGCAGAAAACATAATACAAATCATAAATGCAATAGTTGAGTACTGCCAGTAAAAAGATGGAACAACATAGTTACAACTTTAAATGGACACTCAAACTTGACAATGTCTACCAGTCCTGTCTGGGTAATCCATATCCCTCAGCCTAGGTTTCTATAGGCAATATTCGGTTTGTTTTACTCCTAAATTGTTCTGCTTCTTAAGAAAAACATCTGTTTTTCATGCTTAAGCGCATAATGGGGCATTGGCCTAATCCTGATTCAGTAAGATATGTGGTGGTTACAAATGCTACAAAAGACTGTTTGAGCAGCAGAAACTTCCAAGAGGTGACACAGATTACCCAAAGTAAGAAACCCCAGCTCCACAAACTCACCTCCTTACGAATAGGTTGCTGATGCAACCAGACAGGTTTCCAACAGTGTCCGCTTCAGGCAAGCCACCAAGGTTAACCAGGCCCTGCTCGTCCTGGCGCCTGTGCCTTTTATTCCGGGAACCTACTTTCCTAGTGCCTTGAAGCTGATCATCCACATAGAGCTGCACGCTGTAAGAGGAAAAGAGAACACGCCGTTAAGACATGGGCAAACATTCAGATCACCTTTGTTGAAGCCAGTTGTGTCTATCAACAGGTAATGAAGAGGTGTACAAAGAGCCAGAACAATACGCTGTATGTGTCAACAAGAACAGGGTAACAGTGCTAAAAACACACAGTATTGGACTCATCATGATAGTTGCGAAAGTGATCCTGGAGCATGAGGAGCATTTTATCAATTTAGTCATGCTACTGTTTATTGATTCATACTAGGAGTCTGGAGCAGCAGCTGCCGGGGACAGAGCAGAGCAGGACTCTATTTTAGAGGATGGGCTGCAGAAGGTGGACTGCAGCAGGGCAGTTCTGCATTGAACCTATTAGGATACAGTGAATGCAGTGGATAATTTGTAAAAAGTAAGTGCTGGGGCTCTTGTCGAGAGGCAGCTTGCACCAGCTCATTTCTCCGGTTAGCGTTGCCTAAAACAGAACTAACTAACCATGAAAGTGGGGAGAGGTTGTGGCATAATGGCCAGAGCTGCTGACTTCGACGCTATGGAACCAGGCTTCAGTCTCGGCGTTGGCTCAACATCCTGTGGTTCTGGGCAAATCTGAATCTCCCTGTACATTCATGTGTCCTTAACTGGTGCTCATTAAAAGCACCGGTGTTGATGAGTAAGTGTTGGTGGTGTGCACTGGAAACCACAGGCTCAAATTAAGCACTGAGTAAACGTGGGGCACCAGCAACACCCACTGCTCTGATTGCTGCATTCCTTAAGCCTCCACGAAGAAAGTTCTTGTAAGCTGACTTCCTTTCACCCATCTCCCCAAACCACCAATGCACAGTACTATTTGTTGTCCGACTATGAGAAATACTTTGTAAACATGTGGCCTTAAGTCTACAGTAGACAGGAAGAAACACTGACTTTACAGAATATTGTGGCAAAATGGAGGCCAGGATTGGCAGATGTGCCCCAAGCTATCTGGCACATTTAGATATGGGTAGGGCAGGAGTGGTGGTGGTGGTGGTGGTGGTGGTGATATTAAGTAATTTGGAGGAGGGTTTAAGGAACAGTCCTAAACATGATTGACGGGGATCAGCCAGCAGGAATAGACATTCATCCCACACCAAAGCCCAACTCACTCTGCTTCATTGCTGTGAACAGTGACGTAGTGACCCATGCCGTCTGCGTATGGGCTTCTGGAGGTCAGCTCAGTTTTCAAAACTTTCACCGCCACTTTGCCATTCTTCATGGACACCTGGCAAGTTCCTTCCTGAAAAGAAGATTCCAATTATACATGCAATGGAGGCAACACCTCAATCCACAGCCATATTTACAATCTGATAACCAGCCAGATGAATTAATGGACACCATTTCAGAATAATCCTAGCAGAAGATGTACTGTATCTCCTGTAGAGCTTCAGACGTATTGCATCAACCATCCCAAGCCATGCAAAATACACACGGCTACTGACTTCAGTCTCTAATCCAGACCTTTCAGTGTCTACACCCTTTTGTATATTTTTTCATATAGGGCTTAACAAGAAACCAAATATACATATATATAACGAGCTTGCTTAGATTCTAAACTAACTGTAAAAAATAGACCTGTTGAAAAGATTTCGGGCAGGTTGTAAAAAACATTAAGACATTTCTCCAAATATCAATAGCTAAACAAAATAGAGAACCAAGTGGCTTATCTAGATGGGTACTAAAGGTGTCTGGGGCATAAGAGAGTTGCCGCGGAAGCCTAAAATATAGAGCTGTGATATGTAACCACTTCTGCATATGGTACTAGCTCCAAAGAAATACTCCAGAGGAAGGGTCATACAAAAGACAATTTAAGTTGGTAGGCATTCAATTCAGTGGCGTAGTGTCTTGGGTGGCCGTGACAAAGTGATAGCTCTATGGTCAGTTATCCAAGAACAGTGGCATAGTGCAGCCTGAAAACACAAGAATGCTAGAAGTGTCTACCCTGTTTGCTTAGTGTTAAAGGGAGCATTGGGGAAGAGACAAAAAGTCAACATGTGTAAAACAACAACCATTAGACAACATTAACACAGACTACAAGAAAAAAGGTAAAATGCCAAGAAAAAAGGTCAAGTGCCAAGCCTAACAGTGTGACAAAGTAGTACACATCTCCTAGGTGCTTAGCGTCGTGGTGGTCATAAGAACGAGGAAGCTCTACAGAAGCCGTAAATAGGAATCTCTGTGAAAAAGCAGAAAATCAGACCACATGAAATGATGGGAGTGCCAAGCCTAACGTGTGACAAGGTGGTACAGAAATCTCTTGGGCAATACTGGAGAGACTTGCCTTAGTGTCTCGGTAACCCTAATAAATAGGGAGCTTGACCAAAACCACAAAAAACAACCTCACAGAAATAGCAGTACATTAAACTACAACAATAAAGGGGAAGCTCCACAGCCTAACCACACAACATGGTGATATACAATCTCTTGGGCACCTCCAAGGACTACCTTAGTGCCATGCCCTGGGAAAGTGTTTGATGGAAGTCACCAAACCAAGTCTCGATAAATTGGCAACACATTGGACCATAAGAAGAAAGGGGAATATCCCTGCCTAATCACATCATGGTGATGCACAAAAGCGTTGTACAGCGGAACTTTATGGTTTGTGGACCTCCACGGAGTCATTACAGGATTATGGATTACCCCAATGAGCCCTTTCTGGAAACCGCAGACCCGGGCCTAAGCAAATTTTAAATATATGGACCTAAAAACAATACACAAAATACAGAAACAACTATACATCAAACAAATAACCAAATGATGAAATAATTTATTTAGTTTCATAAACAGAAAAATCTATTTTTTTTTATTTTAATGGAAGATCTGAGCTTTTCTAAATTCGATTTTTAATTCAAAAAGATTAAGTGATATATTATACCCTAGCATATCACCTTGCCTTTTTTTCTACTCTTAATGCATGCTCTTTATGTCTGTGCTTCAATTGAGGCCAACATCGTCCACTCTAGATTCTGTTTGCTGTACTCACTCTGCTCCCACAAATCAAGCTAAGGATACCAACTTAATCTTTAGTCTCCAATTTCAAATTCTTTCACATTTACAGAACGCTTATACATTTTTAATTTTACTTCATTATTTTTGGATGTTTTACAAATTTTTAATTTGTAACTTTCTCAACAGTCACGGACCCCCTGGTCAAGAACCGCTTACTTAGAGAGCAACAGGGTCTAATGTAGCCTATTTTAGAGGCATAGCTCCCTAATAATGAGGGGGCTCTACAGAATCCCCAAATGCCGGTCTCATATGAGAAAGGAAGGGCTCTTTGCAGCCTACCTGAGTGGCATGCTGGTACAGGAGTCCATTGCTCTGGGTAGTTCTGAAGCCAAAGCCTGTGTAGTAGTTGTCCTGAAGAGTAGGGAGGTTTTTCAGAGACAACGTGAGGAAGCCATTCCCATCGAAGGTCGCCGAACGGGAGATCTGCAGGAACAAAAAGACAATACTGAGAAAATCTTTTCCTATTACATTTCATGCATAAACAAGCGTGCGACAGATAGAGACGCTTGGCCATAGATTGAAACAGGCATGCAAAAGTTGACTTGCCAAGAGCAAGAGCTATCGCATGAAATAGGGAAATCCACAAGCCAATCTCTTTTCATCCTAATTTTAAACTCAGTCGTTCTTTGGCTGGGAACAGATTAACACCCACCCATTTCAAACAAACTCCACCCTGGGTGAGTTCTGCAAGCTTGACCTGGTGCAGTGCTGATTTAATGAATTTGTTCACTGCGCTTGTGAGTGCAACTATTACCCTTTGGTTAAAAAAATGAACAATTATGGTTGGCCATTACATACCTTACGATGCATGGGGTAAACCCATTCCATAGCGAACACCAGGGAGTCTGTCCCCACTGAGATTTGTTTAAATAAAATGAGGATGGGGCTTTGTTTATCAACGGTAAATTTATATACCAAAATGGAAACATTTAATGTGACATCTGGCTGAATGAAGGTACTTGACTGTATTTTACCTCTAAAAAATGCAATAAAAATAATATTAAAAAAAGAAATGAAAGGAAACCATGCCACCTGTGACGGACGGTTACGGTCCATAATATTCTAGCTAGAAATGCACACCAATTGAACAAAACAATCCTTCATTTCTGCCCACAAACACTCATGCAAAACAGATTACGACCTTTATTTTCGCAGTCTGTTGCACCGACTGAAGATGTACAGCTGTGCCTTATAGTACCTTAATACCAAGATGTATGAAAAAGTCCATAACATAAGAATGTGTGCAAAAGTGCCATTTCTCACAAGGGTAAGGGTTATGCATTGTGAAATACTTTCGTAACCACTACCCAACATAATTGTACTCCCCTTTTCATCCCTATTCATACAACAAAGGACGGTAAATCCAAGAGTGGATTTACGAGGCTCTGCATTGCATATGCTTAAAAGGTCAAATTTCCTTGGAATATTATTTTTGCTCCCAACGTTATGTGAGCTTGCCATTCTTCTCATGTCACGTTTTTACCTGTATATTTTAAAAGAACTTTTCCACTACCCAATGTATCTAACCACACGAGTCTTGCAAATGACCATGGCTGTGTTTGTGTTACCAGAGGTAACACAACTGCTTTGCCTCCCTAAACACGTTGCTTCTTTTACGATATCGATGAGACTACAAAACCTGTCACACTACATTAGTTCTTTATGACTCCAGACCATCAACTCAAAACTCTGAGTGACGAGAGCGGTAAAAGAAGGACGACAGAGAGCAAGTAAGAAGCATATAGCTTTAGCATATAGCTCACTAGTCCTATTTTCTGCATGGATGTCAATTCTTCATGTGGCACTTCCTTGTAGGTTCAGAAAGGGTGCTCATGATAACTATTTCCGTTTTTAAATCCCACACTGGTGCAAATATTTCTGTTTGTGTTTATAGAGGGCTCCTACACCACGGTGTGCTTTCTTGGCGCTAAACTGATTGACAGTCGTGCTGTTGCCATTATTAGAAAGGTGAAACAGTCACTTTTGAGATGTTTACAATGCACACCACTCTTGAACATTCGCTCGTTGCCCAAACACCACCTTGAACTATGGGACCTTGTACATACGCTGCAGCCGGATATATGTTTTCTCACAGAGACCTGGCTGAAACCACACACAGTTCCAGTTATAATGTTAGGGGTTCCCATAGGCTATAACATTTTAAAATTAGATCGCCCTGATAAAGTAGGTGGCGGTATAGCTATTGTGTATAAAGAGGATCTAAAGATTACAATATTGGAACAAAGATGCTGTCCGCTATTAGAAATTATGGTTTTTAAGATAAGTTTAGCCGCCAAAACCTTCTGGAAAGGAGCATTAGTTTACCGCCCTCTGGGACCCAGTTCGGGTTTCACTCTCTCCCTTCTGGAACTATTAGCTACACATTTTAAAGCAAATGAAGATTTTATTCTTCTAGGTGATTTTAACACTCATGTAGATATCCCTATGCATCCTGAAACTTTATCCCTGCTTTCGGATCTATCCTCTCTAGGGTTAGTAATGCAGAACAGTGGCCCCACACATAGGGGGTCACACTCTGGACTTACTTTTCTCTAATTGTTCCAAAGTACGGTGTCACCCCACTACACAAGTAAATTGGTCCGACCACTTAGTTGAATTTTCACTATTGAGCTTGAACAAGCCCCCTCAGAAGACCTCTCTTCCGTCGATTTGGCGTCGACAGTGGCATAAGGTCACAGTTGAGGAGCTGCAGAGGGTATGAAAGAAACCCATTATCACAGAAAAATGGATAATGTGGAGCTCGCTTTATTGAAGTTTAACAACTCCCTTACAAAGGCAATTAATGTGTTGGCTCCTTTGAAGCTACATAAACAATACCCCACCTCCAAGCAAGAAGTGTGGTATACAGAAACTCTTAGAACAGAGAAACAAGGATGTAGAAAGCTCGAGAAATTCTGGAGGAAATCTCGAACTGAGGAAAGTAGGAAAGCACACCTGGACGCCCAATCCAACTATTATAAAAACATTAGACTGGCAAGGAAGAACTGTCTTGCCCAGCAGCTTGCTGAGGCGGGTAACTCCTCCAAGGAACTGTATAAAATTCTACAGGCCTTTGTAAAACCGGTAGCCTGTGAAAGTCCAGATGACTTTTCTCAGTCCCTCTGCGATGACATCTCCCTGTTTTTTGAGAACAAAATTGATATGATTCATGATAAAATCACAAAGGCCTCTAGTCAAAGCAATAATATTCTGATTCCCTCCCAAGTACCCTCATATGGTGATAAATCACTTATGACCTTTCCAGCAGTCAATGACAGATTTTTTTCTCCCTCATCAGCCATATAAAATCAGGGTCCCCTGATGATTTCGTGCCTGCTAAAATGGTCGCCTCCCTGAGCACTCTGCTTGGACCCGAGATCCAATCAGTCATAAATCTTTCCCTCAGGGAGGGGCTGGTGCCTATGGAGTGGAAGAAAGCGGTGGCGAACCCCATTCGAAAGAACGCGGCACTTCCATGGACAGACCTCTCTAACCTCCGACCCATCTCCCTCCTGCCTTACCTTAGTTAGCAAGATGACAGAGAAACATGTGAATACCCATCTGTCTAAATACATCGAGGCAGCGGAGGGTCTAGACCATTCTCAATCTGGGTTTAGACCCAATCACAGCACCGAATCCGCCCTCCTCTCCGTGACCGATAACATCAGGATGGCACTGGATGGAGGGGGCTCTATGATTCTGGTGCTGTTAGATTTATCCGCTGCCATTGACACGATATCACATGAGATTCTTCTCAGTTGTCTGAGGGAGGTGGGCATAGGAGGCGCGGCTCTATCCTGGTTGGAGAGCTTTCTCACTGGCCGCTCACAAGGAGTCAGATTGGGCTCCCTTCACTCCATCTCAAGGGAGCTCACCAAGGGAGTGCCACAAGGCTCATGTCTAAGCCCTACACGTTTTAATGTGTATGTGGCCCCCTTGGCTGACATTGTGAGAACATATGGGTTCACCCCGGTGTCGTATGCTGACGACACCCACCTTCTGTTCCCTTTCCAGTCCCTCTCACCTGCAATAAAAAAATCTTTTGCGGATAGTATGAGGGCAGTATCAGATTGGATGGCCTCAAATTGCCTCCAATGCAATGTAGGCAAAACAGAGGTCATGTTGTTTGGAGAGGCCCCCCTTCTATGGTCTCCAGAATGGTGGCCTCTGGATTTGGGACCAGTAACAAGCCCTAAACAGACCGTAAAGAATCTGGGTGTGCGACTAGACCAGGCACTACTGCTTAAAGAACATGTTAGTCAGGTTACTGGATCCTGCTTTCATGTTATTGGACTTCTAAGGCGCGTGTTTCCATTCTTGCCCGACAGCCATAGAAGCCCGACAGCCATAGAAAGACACTTGTCCAGACTCTTGTCGTCAGCAGGCTAGACTACTGTAATAAACTTCTCATCTCGGCCAATGAGGAACCACTTAAGAGACTACAGGTGGCCCAGAACACCGCGACCAGACTGGTTCTCAATGCTTTACCTAGGACCCCATCACGTCCTCTTTTGAATAAACTTCATTGGCTGCCATAAAATCTGTTGCACAAAACATAAGAGTCTCTTTGGATCTGGCCCTAAATATTTGGCTGAAAAGCTCAACTTCTATTGTCCTGGACGCTCCCTGCGTTCCAGCAATCAATTACTACTTCAGGTCCCCAGGATTAAAAGGACTAGGCAGGGAGGCCGAGCTCGCTCTTATAAAGGTCCCATTCTTTGGAACTCACTCCCCTTCACCCTGAAACTAAATACTAACTTTCAGTCCTTTAAGAAGTCTCTCAAAACATTTTTATTTTCGACTTCCTAATTATTTTACAGACTATAAAACTTGATTGGGCATTTCCAGCAATAGCGCAAGCGCGGAGGTACCCCTTCGGGGGTCGATTCCTGCGCTATACAAGAATATAAATAAACAAATAAACAAATAAATAAGATTGAAGTAGGCTCCTTCCACATTTAGTGCTTGAAAGGTGAAGGCGTGACAGTCTAGATGAGACAGCTGGACATGTCGGACAATATAGGTCTTTAACGTGTTTAGCAGTTACTGCGGTATGTACCTCTCTAGACATACAACTAAATGAGCAGTCACTGCTAAGATTATTGGGGATCCAGTCTAACCAGTTATACACGACGCATAGTTTTCTCGTGTTCCATCACAGTCACAAAATGAACTCGTATTAATGCTTTAAAAAGAACTCTCTTGGAACAACTAGAAATCTATCTTTAGATAGGTCCATTTATATTTCTTCGGTAAACATTCATAAACAAAAGGATAAGGAAAAATGTATATACACAAGGATAAGGAACTAAATCAATACAATAAAACATTTATTTAATAAAAATGTAAATGTTTTATTGTATTGATTTAGTTCCTTATCCTTGTGTATATGATAGTTGTTTGTTGGGTTCATACAGGAATGTTTATGTGCATTTTATGAATATTTGAATGTGTACCGAAGATATATAAATAGACTTAGCTAAAGAGAGATTTGTAGTTGTTCCAAGAGAGTTCTCTTTTTCCTACCTGTGGTACCCTGTCTCTTGGCAAGTGGGGCGCTCCCTTCTTTTTATTCTCATATTAATCCATACAACATACAACATATAAATGAAATATAGCGGACAAAACATACTCGACTGTTATGTGGCCAGATATTATGTCATTACTACACTATATAGCAGTCCTCCCCATCTAAGAACTTAGCACACCTTATATCTTTCCTCATTGCCTAAATCAATCAATTAAGCATTCCTGTAAGAAGTGCAAATGGCCCAACTCTCAAACCCTAGGACTTCTAGCTGCTAAGTTATGTCATAAGGGAATCTCCTGCCGCCCTGCAGTTTACAGTTCTGTGCACGTGTTCCACATGAGTGTCATGATCAAGTGAGTAAACTCCAAATACTCCTGATCAACTTTATTTCTGATAATATTGTTGATAGGTAGGATCAGTGGAAAACCAATATAAATGTCTTGGATTTGACTGGACTGTTTTGGAGTTCTTCTTAACATTTGTTGACAGGTCTTTAAGAAAAAGTGGTAGTATTGTCCATTCGGATCAGTTCTAGATTATTGTGTATTATAAAGCACCGTATGGCTCCAAGGCAGACATTGTATAAAAACAAGTGAAATAACAACATAATCTTAAGGTTTTTTAGGAAGAGTCAGGATAAAGAAAGTACCAGAAAACAGGAGGAAAATAGCAGGTAAAGGCTTCCTGGGCACAGTTACATCTACGGATGTCAGTGGTCCTTGCAGTGACCTCTTAAGTACGGCAGCGGCAGCCTAGTGCCGGATGTAGAGGAATGGAACGCTCCCAGATTGACAGCCCAATGGCTTGGGAACATTTATGAAGGGAAGAAAAAGCAAATTAACCTTTTCAAAGATGAGATGGAGGTAGGGCTGAACATATTGTTTTCCTCCTCAAATATGAACACATTTTCTTCAAAACTTTAAAGTTTAAACTGCAATGAAAAATGTTCCTTAAGCTGTACTCATCTGTTGATCGCGTGTGGTGCTGTAGATTCACATGCACTGCATATTCCTACCATCTAGTGTAATGACTCGAACTTCTTCGAGTGTTGCAAATATTCGGGCCCAACACTAAATGGCAGAGGTATTCAGGGTAGGTGTATCTACAGTCACACGTGCCACGAACAATAAGTTCCACAAAAGTAGGTTTTGAGAAAAAAATAGTCACAAGAACTTACATTTCATGAGAGAATTGTAAAGAAATGGTTTGCAATAACTTCTTTGCAACAGCATTCATCAAGTGAAATTTAAATTCTGGCCACCTGGGGGCACAGTGACAAATAGCTAACCTCTATGTAGAAGAACAGACACAAGAAGAATTTAAATTACGTTGAAAAATTAAGTATTGCAAATAGCAGGGGAGGTGTGACTTTGCTTATCATGGGGGATCTTTAAGTTACAATCATCCAAGGACACATGCGTGTGCCTTCTACTCACCAGCAGATCAGAGGTACAGCTGTAGCTCACGCCAATCGTGAACATGCGTTTCAAGTCGATATACCTATCCAAAGCCTTCAGGCCTCTCATGCAGCCTCGGATCGACCCCCCATTGGGGAATATGGCCTGCAAACTGAGAAATAATGGGCAATGTTAGAAGAAAGCCCCTTGATATGGCATAAGTAGATCCCATTGATGTAACTAATAAGTACAGATTTACTAAGTAATCCCTTAGATATTTTTCTCCTCCAGTTTCACCCATTCTCAATCACCATCTTCAAAACTGTTTTCACTATATCTTGCCTTCGGTCAAGTAAGAGACGGATATTCATCACTTCAAGCAAAGTGAATAACATAAAACAAAAATGTCCTGGTTGTTGTTTAAGGTACATCCCATGGCTAAAAAAATATTGCTTAAAATAGGACTATGCGACCGCCCATGCTAACAGTCTGTCATGCACACCAACTCCATGCATATTATAAAATAATAAGGTACAGAGGTCTCTTAAAAAATATTCATCATGTTAATTGGATACAAGTGTGCATGGATCATGAAAAAAAAAAGTGCCTCACTTTCTAGGAAAACATCAACTTGCAGGCCGAAGACTTTATTATCAAAGTGTCACATAAAAGTTACTTAGGTTTCCAGTGAGGGTATCTTTACTTAAATTCTCTTGATTTTAAATATTTTCATGAGTTCAAGTGGCGCTTGCCTTGATAGACCATTGAAAAACTTGTGAATTAATTCTGCTTAAGTAACTTTAAAAAATATGTGCACTTTTTAAAATTTGCTACTGGTAAGGTGAGTACTCTAAGGTGTGGAATACTCAGAAGAATGTTAATCCCTGAAGCGGAGGGACATTGAGAGATGAATGCCAATAGAACAGAGCCAGCGGGCCTTATCACAGTCCCTAATTGCGAACTATATCTCACCTCCCTGGCAGGCTAGCTCGGGGAACTCCTGCTAGGAAGCACTCGGTGGCCGAATACAGCTTTATGTCTTCATGCTCAAGAGTAAAGATGGTCACTCGTTCCCGGCGGATGAAAATCTTTTTTTTGCCTCCAGCGCTGTGCAGGATAATCTCAATCTGAAATGGGACACAACATAATGTATTAAAAATGTGTTATTTCACCAACTTTTATATGGGGTTTCACCTTACACAGGTCGCCTTGGGCAGTAAGCAAGCAACCTACCAGCGTGAGTGGATCTTGACGTTTACTGCCATGTTCTGAACTTGATTTAGCATTGGAGATGGACAATACAGAGAGATCACTAAATCCATGCATTGTCCTTAGCATTTTGTTTTATGTTGTCCCCAAGCTTAAATTTGGTTGAGGGTGGTGATGGTTTTTAAATATTGCCCATGGGATTAGATTCTGCCTAGATAGTCTCTGTCTGTGCATGCTCTCACAGTCCAAGTAATTAGAGCTTGTGGCAAGATTCCACAACACCCTTAAACGGTGTGAAACCTCAGCTGTGCACACTACAGAGAGTTTCCCCACTTCATTTGAAAGGGAATTTTTCGGTTTAAAAAATAATTCGCCTTCTAAAGGTCTGGCAAACCTGTTTTAGCAAACATGTTCCGCACTAGTTGTTGCCTTTTTTAAACTTTGCAATCTTTGTGAAATCCCTAAATTTTGCAAAGTTTTGAAAGTAACTTTATGAAGCTGCCAAGGAGAAAACAATGCAGGTTGCCACACCACAACCTCATGCATGTCCTTGCATATTCACATTTCTGTGCAGGCTCGCCATTACATTTTTGCAGTGTACCTATCGCAGCAGGGTCGATATGCAAGGCCAATGATGGATTAGTCCGTAGACCCGTAGCACAATGTCTTATCAATGCACCAATTAATACCGCCTAGAAGGGCCAAATCTGTGGATTTCACCAATCAGTACAGACCTCAAAACATGACTCTTCTAAAGCACTGACTGGTGCAGTCTGTGCACACAACTCTTCCAGTTCACCAGTCAGTGCTGATGCAGCCTTTCTTTGAGAATGCACCAATCTGGGCACAGTTAGCATTAGTGCATGAGTTCCCAAGACAATGAGGCTTTGAGGAGTCTTGACAAGCAACACTGCGCAACATATATTTTTTACACACACACTGTGCACCTTCAGAACTTATATTCTCAGCAATGACTTACCAGAACCTTCATAAAAGAACTTTGGTAGAACTAGACATGCAATATATTCATTATGAGGATGAGATCTTGAACTAGAAAATTGAAATAAATGTGAAACGATGCCTCATCTTTCTTTTTAAAATGGATATTAAAGATTAAAAGGCCAAATTAACTTTTCTTTTTAGGCTCTAATGGGGTAACGCCTCATAAAATATGTTTATTTTCTTTTTATATTTAAAATTATCATTTTGTTTTTCATTAAATGAATTGAGCATTTTGGCATTCATCCAAACCAGCATTCTCCGCTTGGCGTGGTACAAGACACCACGTATTTATGTTCGGAAAAGAGGCATATATTTCAATAACAAAAAAGTGTTGGATTCAGCAAAGTAGGACAAAAAAGAAATCCAAAAAACACTGGCTGTGAGTTGCTATTATACAACACCAGAGACAGTGCTACAGATCTATTTTCATAAGCAATGATTTATACAATGTAAGCCCAGCTTCCCTCATGTTTGCTCTTTTACCTCAACTTCCTTCAAGGCAGGACATGATGCTGTAAAACGAAGACCAGGGTCTCAGATACTGTGAAATCGATTTAGGGGAAAAATTTGCTTAAGGCCACCTTCCATTCTGCCCAGCCCAAGGGTAGGTTTGTTACTGCTGCCCTGTCACAAAAAGACCATTAGCTTCACATCACTCGTGAGGCAGGTCTGAGACTGCTACCCCGTCACCTTGGGATCCTCAATTCCCCATCCGTGGTGCAGTTTGTTACTGCCACAGTGTCCCTGTAGGAGCTTCATTTCATACTTCTCTTGGGAAAGCGCTATTGTTGCTACCCAGTCATTGAAAGGCCTTTACTTTCACACCAGACATGGGACAAATCTGTTTCTGGTGTACGCTTGCTCTAAGACTCGGTTCTCAATGGCACAGATTTTAAACACTTTCAGCCAACTCACAAAGGTTGAAACAAGTGGGGATACATGACCGAAAGAGAGGCCCAGAAAATACAACTGATCTACAGTTCTGCATTTTCAGTAGACATTTATGCCCCAATTTTTGTCCTATAACATTTCAGAAATAGGCATTTTGCTTTATAGACCTTAGACCAAAATGCCAGGAAACAGCTGGATAGACCTGTGCACAGCGGTGTTCCCACAGTCACTTATTTCATTTAACTTCAATGCAGCCGAAAGAGAAGGGCACTTTGCGCAGCAGGGAACAAAACCACATTCGTGAACAAACCAGCCTAAATATTGCTTATGAAAAGGTGCCTTGGCTCATCTTTCAGAGAAGGTTGGTTTAGCAGATCACAGGTAAGCATTTGAATGAATACTTAAGAAAGAATAACCTGGCTTTCATATCCCACTTTACCACCAAGTAACAACACAGTTTGGGTTGTCATATATTTTGAAATATAACCAAGTCCCAGAACTTGGGGTGAAGTTATACACTGCATTATGACCGGGAAGGCCTCTAATGAGACTGCTGTGAATTTCTTACCAGTTTACTGGAGGCACTGCTGATTGGAACAGTAGATAGGTCAATGCTCGATTTAGCCTGTTGCAGCCCACTGCCAAAGTCATAGTAAAGCGCGGGTTTCCCATCTTGGACGGCCAAGCAGAGGTATTGCCCCTAGAGGAGTAGAAACACCAGGGTGAGTCAAGATCTTCCAGTGAGTGGATTCCAGCTACATCCAGAGAACCCACAGTTGATGGCTGCCCCCAAACCACTTGATATGATTCACAACATGCCTCACTTGGGCGCACCGAGAGCAGCGTAGTGTTTAACAAAGCCTGGTATCATCACACACAACAACCACGTGAACAACACAATAGAATAAAATATGCAGAATCCATACAAATCAATACCTGCGATGGGCTTGAAGGCGCGCTGCATTAGTAAAAAGAAGGAACAGCAATTAGATGGGAGAAAAGACTGAAAGGCAAAGAGGGTGATCCAGGGAGTTCTGTCGCTGCCGCAAACCCAATCCCTCAAAACACATGTTTGTACAAGAATTTGTAAAAGAGAGAAAATGTCAGAGGAAAAGGAACAGGAGAGCAGGGGGTTGGACAAGACAAGCCATCTAAAGGCTTCTTTGTCATAATGATAGTCAGCTAGGAATGCTCCTGGAAAGCCAGCCGGTGGTTCTAGAATAATACTACTCAATCTTGTAAATTTGCTTGCGTACTTATAACTGAAGGAATGTTTATACATTCATTTACGTACTGTAGGAACAGTGAGAGCAATATTTTACCCACAAACATGACCAATCAACACATTACTATGAGACTCCGGCCTCGGTCCCTTGCTCGACTCCTCTCACAGGAGTGGGTTGGATGGGTTCCATTCCACACCCTTTCAGAGCATTGGCAGTCATTTCAATCTATAATCAGTCTAACAAGTTAAATGTAAGTTTTGAAGTCCTGGTCTGAGAGGTTACTTGAGAAGGTGGCTGATAAAAGCATCACAAAGCTCCAGTACAGAAAGCCACATGAAGTGTTCAGAGAAGAGAAAAGGAATGGCCATCACGACCTGGGAAAACTTTGTGGGCACTACTCACACTCTGGATTCAGCGCTCTTGGAACAGGAAGTCAAAACATGATTCTGTGACCCAATCCTGCTACTACAGAGGCTGGCAGCATACATCTGTGCCAGTTGAATTGGTCTAATCTGCACTTGATTTTAGGAACGGAATAGCACAGACTTGAGAGGGCCCATGTGATACTGAGGAACGCAGGCTACGGAGTCCTCCAACCGAGCTCTAGTGACAGCCAACTGTACCGGGTTTATCCATCCTCAACTACAAGTCACAAAGTCCTATTTTAATGAGGCCCTTGTAAAAGAGGGATGACAATAGCCTTGCCTCTGAAAGGCATTAGCCAAACTTTTGGCTGCGTCAATGCTGAAAAGAAAAGGGAAAAAGTTGCTGCTGATGTGGAAGCAAATTGCACTAGTGACAGCTAACTGTCCTGGGTTTATCCATCCTCAACTACAAGTCACAAAGTCCTATTAATGAGGCCCTTGTAAAAGACGGATGACAATAGGCTTCGCCTTAACTTTTGGCTTCGCCAATGTTTGGTGCCAATGCTGAAAAGAAAAAAAAAGCTGCTGCCGATGCTGAAGTAAATCGCGAAATCATAAGAGCAACAAAAACCCCCATAAAGGAAGGGCATCAACTTGAGGACCTTTACACAATCATGCATCACCACGCATTGCACACATATGAGTCGACACATTTTTTCGATTTTTCTTTTTTTTTTACTCTGTGGTTGGCCCCCGCATGATGACATCTCATGTGAAAGTGTGCAATATAGCGCTGTGGTGGATTCTTTTACTTTACTGAAGAATGGGAGGGCCAGGGAGAAGGTGCGGGTGGGGTTGCAATACAGAGCGTAAGGGCATGGATTTAAAAGGGGAGGCAGTGCATGGTGGACTGAGCAAAAAAACACATGCAACTCCACTGAAATGCTTGAAGGAAAAGAAGACAGTAGGGTCTTGACTGCGAGCAGTGGACGCATGCGACTCACCGAATCAGTTGGATGGCAAAGTAGCTATGCTCAATGGGAGGCACACACAAAGAGGAAGGAATGCTTTTGAATAAGAAGCCAACAAAATAGAATTTCAAGAAAGCAAACCACTGATAAGGAATGGTATGATAATCCCATGGTAAGCATTAGTATTGTAGTCAATAGGTCTTTCGAGAACCGACATCTAAAGCTTTCGGTGGGCAAGACCTAACACTGTTGGGGGGTACCTCAGAAAAAACATACATGCATAGGGTCACAGAAATCAAGATCCCCCTATGTGCCTCCCCTGAAGCTACCCAATGACTGCCAGGGTGCATACTCACTTGAGACTCCAGAAAGAAGATTATTCCACTGTAAGACACCACTCGGACCTCCATTTCATACCGCTTTGTGAGCCCGGACTGAGTTCCCAGTTTAATTTCTGCATAGCCTGAGCCATCGAAGTATGACCCATCAGTTATCCATGGGTCGCTTGTAGACTTTGACCTTAGGAGACAAATCAGAAGCCAGGAATTAAAAAACATTCCATGTAATACAACCTGTGTACTGGGGTGTGCTTAAGAGACATATTTTACAAAGGCCACGCTAAGGTGCATCCTAGCTAGTGCGGTCTGAGTCCACTGACTGCTTAAAAAGATAACTGTCCTTATTTGGACCGGCGGAGTTTAGCAGACACCACTATGCTCAAGCTTCAAAACCCATGGCTGATGGATGGGTAGCCTTTCGATCTCCAAACCTCTCTTCCTCATACACTACAACCTCAATCCTATCCTTCCCAGGCCACAGCCCAAAGTATGACCTTGTACCAGCACTCTTTTACCCACTTTTGCATCTGTTAAGCAGACAGTGATGAATGAAGCATGCTAGAATACAGACATGTGCCATCAAACTGAACAGAAATAACAAACATTCTCTTTCTCAATCCAATAATACCAGAAACAGAAGGGTACGTGTTTGTTCGAAGACTAAACTAACCCAATGGGAACAGTTTTGGGGCCACAAGCTTGAACAAAAAGATGCTTCACACTTAACATGTACTAAGAGACACAATTAAACCTCTAAATATTTGTCTTCAGGGGGCATCCAGATTTTCAGACCAGGGTGAATTTCATACAGGCACTTCTCAATGCAGTTGTAGCTTCTATTATATTAGACTCTTGAAAGCGATGGATGAATAGATTTTCTCCAGATCTATGGAGTTCTTCTACAAGTTGTTACCGACCTGACGGCATCCCTAGCTAGGGTCTCCCGGAGTATGATCCTAGATTAACATCTCTCCAGATACAAGTGGTAGCTGGAGTACTCTGGTTCTTTAGATGAAGAGTGTGATTAAACAGGCAAGTGGTAAGGTGTCTTGCGTCCCTACGAAAAAGCAATTCATTACCTATTCATGCCTCGAAGGCGCGCCTTTTAGGATGATTTAAAATCTACCACTTGTAGGCTTAATGGGGCTACTTGCTATAAAGTCACTTGCATCGCGCCCAAAATAAGCCATGGGCTTGAATTAATACAAGAGGGTATGGCATCCTACACAGCTTTTAAAGCTACTGGCATTGGCGAAGTCAGGGAAAAACCATTCACCCCACAGTGGCAGCTGCTCATAGCCCTCAGCACTTTTGCTCCATTCACTGAATAGTGATCTTGTGATTATCTGGTGCAAATTGCACACAAGCCTCATATTTTAAAAAAGCACTTTATCCCTGGACATCATATCAACATTAATCTCATGTTACCTGCTGCAGGGCTTATCTCGGGATGTGTCCAGGTCAAAAGTCTCTTCGAAGTTGTACAAACTGATCACCTCTTCATTCAGCGTGTCCATTTCGATGCAGCCGATGAAGTTGGGAAAATTCAATGTGGCAGGAGGCTGACCCACAAGATGAGAAAAACACATAATGAAATACACTTTAAGTTCTGCCTTTGCCTGTACACACAGTCTATTAATTGTGCTGACCGCAAACATCTTATCTATTACATGCACAAATGAAAGGAGTCAGCAAACTCCTATTACTGTCACTACAAGTCCTGATTTATGACTTAAGCGCTGTACGCCCTTTCCAGTTCCAAAACCTTCAGAGCTTTCACCCAGGGTCAGTGGAAAGGGAAAAGCATTGACCGAAATAATATTCGATATTATACAGCATAGGATTCCTTGGGCACAAAGAGACACAAATGTTATTTCCTTCCCAGTGTCCTCCGCCAACACTCATAAATAAGAATGCAAACATTCACAATATAGATCATGAGAATGCAGCCCTGTGTCTCAACTCTAATTGGCTGTTGCCAACCAATCAGTGTGAAGCTGGGGTTCAGAACACTGAAAGAGAAAAAAAAAGCACAAAAAAAAAAAGAACACTGAAAGAATTTTGTGGTGACTGACAAATGGGAAATAAGGATGATGATGATGATGACGATGATGATGCATGTGATGGATAATGTATGAGGAATACCTGACTATGGCGGAGGAAACATGGATTTGGAAAAAAGAATGAGAATAAATGAGAAAGTGCTAAGGTATGATGAATAAGAGTAAGGAATGATGATAGAATGTAGTAAGGATGAGAAGTGAGGAAGGGGGATGAGGAGGAGGGCATGGTGAATGAGGGATGATGACTAGTAGGGATCCGAAATCAGCGATGTGAGACGTATGCACGAAACATGTGGAATGAGGGGTGGAGAGTTATATGATGGATGTGGTATGACGAGCAGAGATGAGAAATAAGTTAAGGGATTTGAGGGTTCATGGAGAAGGGTGATGGATGAAGATAAGGAGGGATGAGGGGTGACAAGTAAGGAACATGGAGTGATGGATTAGTGATAATGGCTAAGAAGTTAAGAGAAGTAAGGAATGAGGGAAGAATGAAAGGGAAGATGGATTGGGGTTAGGAATAGAGGATGAGGAGTGAAGGATGAAAGGTGAGAAGTAGGGATGAGAAGTGAAGGATAAGAAGTGAGAATTGCACGCTGAGAAGCAAGGCATGAGATGTGTGGATGAGAACAGAGAAATGAGGGCTGAGGAAGTCCTAAAATGGATGTTGAGGTCACAGGTGTTTGTGGAACACGAATGTTCACGTGCTGTTGTCGAGGATGCTCGTGCAGGGAATGAAGACACATTAAGGGCAGCTTATGCAGTACTGGGGCTTATCCCAGTCTAAATGGGGAGTAAATGGTGGTTGTTAGTGCACCATGCAAGTGGAAGTGTTCAAATAAATAAGTAGCAATCACTGGGATCAGTTAATGCTGCTGTGTTCTGTCTTTATAATTGTTTGGTGAAAAGTGAGATGGAGGCAGATACTGGGGTGTATGGTGGTGGGAGGATATGGGAGGAAGAGACTGGGGGTGATGGAGGGGGTTCCCCCGAGCATGTGTACGATCTATTCCACCCACAGCGAGCACCGTATTCTCACACTTTACCCTGAAGTCTCCCTGTACATAAAAGAAATAGTTCATCCCAGAGATGCGCTTCAGCAGATCCACCTGAAGGTGAACATTCTATAATCCAATTAGCTAATCGGATTTACAAACATCATAGAGGACATGTTTTCAAAACAAATACACAGTGGATACATTTCAACATAAAGCTACAAGAATAACACAAGGTCACCACAATGTGCTGCTTATTCACTAATAAGATGGCAGATACAATAATGAAAATTCACATCTTTGATTGCTGTAAAGCAACAGTGTCCAACGTTGGCCTGAACCAAGGCAGAATTTCAAGATAACCGATGACTAAGAAAACGATTCCCATTTAGATTCCATGTATTTAGATGTATCTGCATCATGTGGCTATCCTAAATGCCTTGCACAGTTCCTGTACTTGTGAATCAGTGCTGGATACCACTGATGGAGAGGTAAAGGAAGGGTTCTTTTAACAAACAACACCCAACAAAGGGAAATGCATGCAAAATGTGCCATGTAACTCAAGCTTATCATCCAGACATTCTGTGGCATAAAGTGCCTTTGTGGTACAAAAGGGGGTGGTGATGGACGGAGCATCTGAACCAATCAAGCACTCACACCCGGTCAACAGATCTGGGTTTAATCCATCACCGGTCTTTAGCCCACTCTGCCACCCCAGTTCAGACATGGCCATATGCAAATCAGTCTGAACCTGTGCCTCAGGGGAACAGTCCAGCCCGAACTGCCAAGCCATGCCTTCCCTGGACCGGAAACAAGCTTCCTAGGAACGGTTTCTGGCATTTCAGCTGTCTTCAGCCCAGCTTGCTTGAATCCAGTGGCAAAGTGAGAAAGGGACTCACGTCTGAGCATACCCTGCCAACTTATGGCGAACACAGTGGTACAAAAGGGGGTGGTGATGGACGGAACATCTGAACCAATCAAGCACTCACACCTAGCCTTTGACCAGTCTCCCCAGCACTTGCTTTTACTGTCATTACAAACACATGCACTACTTACCTTCTTCAGGTATGTCAAGCAGGCTCAAGATATTGGCCAAACACCAGCCCTCAATGTATTCCCTAGAAGAAGGCTCAAAGCAGAAAGCATTCTTACCACAAAGGTAGCAGGATAGCCACCCACGTAGAAGACCACCTGGCTGGGATTCAAGTTGAGCAGCCCCTGCTTGCCTTTGGATGTACCGTCTGCCTTTGTCTCGTGAAGATTCTGCTTCTTTTCCACAATCACAGACATGTGACCATACTGGAGTATCCTGCGTAGAGCACGGTGGACATTACAAGTCAGAGACGATAAGAGGAATGAAAATACAATGCAAGTAAGATGAGAAATGGCAAATAGTGAAAGGAGGAATGGGAAGCGAACTGGAGTAGAATTAAGCCAAGAATGGTGATTAATGCTCATCCTACACAAGTGTGGACATTGCCAAATGCAAGTATTATTCTGGTATAATAGAAAGAGCTTAATGTCCACGTCATTGGCATTTTCAACTCTTACTGCCATGTGCTTCTTGCCACCACATTTTATGTAAATCTAATTTTTAAGCAAGAATTGGCCTGGGAAGATTAATCTGCAGTGAGGGTATGAAGCATACTGCATCAAGGAATCTGCAGTAGGAATCTACAGCTTTATGCAATACAGCACATTTATTGTATTGTAATTGCATTTATATAGCGCTTATTATCCCTGACGAGGCGTCAAAGTGCTTTTTTCATGAGTAGCACGCTACTCCGGAACCCATAAAGGATTAATGGTGCTCCGGAATCCATAAAGGATTAGTGGTGAATTAGTATAGAGAGACATGAAGTAATTTGAGTGGTGGGCATTTTAGTCTGTTATTTGGATTGAGAGGGATAGAAGAGGGAAAAGGTTTGCATCTATATAGCACTTACTACCGCTGATGAGGTGTTGGGCGCTTTTCGGTGAGTAGCATGCTACTCCGGAACCCAAACAGGATTAGTGGGAATTAATATAGGGAAATACGCAATTAATTTGAGTGGTGGGCATGTTAGTCTGTTATTTGGATTGAAAAGGAATAGTGGAGGGATAAAAGAGGGAAGGGTGTAGATTTTTTTTCTGTTTTTTAGTTTATGGCCGTAGAATGGGGGTTGGGATGAGTAAAGTGGAGTGTTCATGCCACAATCTGACACACAAAAGAAGACTGCCATTCTTTATCCCAATAGTTTGTTCATAGATAACTGACTTTTTTCCCTAAGGAACATTCTAATCACTTACAAATCCTACAACTGAGTCAAAGGACCATTCTATCGGTCTGTACGCCATAGGCATAGTTGCATTCTTTGTCCTTTGCTTATTTTTGAGACCCTTGTAATAATAATTTATAGATAGTACGGTCTGCAGCCTTTAGTTATCACTGAGTAATATCAATCTTAAATATGTTTATAAGTTTACATTTGTGAACATTGTCCAGTAATGAATATGCTACTTACCAGTATGCATCTGTTCTTGGCATGTAGGGATGCTAACATTCATATCTTAGCATTAGATCGCCGCCTAGTGTTGGGTCCGGATGATCGCACATTGTTGTCCTGGAAGAGTCTTCGAAGTATCCTGAGATAGGTGGCTCCTCCCCTGGACTACAGTGCGCATGGGCATCGGCTCCATCCTCAGATTGTTTTTCGCCATTGTGGCAGAAGATGGAGTGAAAAGTGTAAAGGATGTCCATGCTAATGATTGAATACAATAGTATATCTGCAGCTGCGACAGGCACCGGGGAGGAGGGTGGGCGATATGAATGTTAGCAGCCCTACATGCCAAGAACAGATGCATACTGGTAAGTAGCATATTCAGTTCGAGGCATGTGGGCTGCTAAATTCATATCTTAGCATAGAATACATAGCAGTCCCTCCATCAGCGGCGGTTGCCCGTGCCAGCTGCAGAAACTTGAAAAAGTGTCTTGAGAACAGCCTGTCCTACAGCAGCTTGCTGCTTGGAATGTACATCAACACAGTAGTGTTTTGTAAAGGTATGTGGTGTAATCCACGTGGCTGCTCTGCAAATATCCTCTAAAGGAATGTTTCCTAGGAAAGCCATGGATGCCCCCAATTTGCGTGTGGAGTGCGCCCTTGGGGGTATCGTTAAAGTGCGCTTGGCCTTTTGATAACATATTTGGATGCACTTAACAATCCACCTGGCTATTCCTGCTTTGGAAATAGGGTTGCCTTTGTGTTGTGGTGAGAAGGCAACAAAAAGTTGTTTTGTTTTCCTAAAGTGTTGTGTTCTGTCAATGTAGTACATCAACGCCCTCCGTACGTCTAACGTATGGAGCATTCTTTCCGCCACCGTTTGTGGGTTTTGGAAGAATGCCGGTAAGTCAATAGTTTGGTTGAGATGAAACTGTGACACCACCTTCGGAAGGAATTTGGGGTTAGTACGTAGTACTACCCTATTTGGATGAATCTGAATGAATGGCTCTTGGATTGTGAGCGCTTGCAGCTCACTAACACGCCTTAGTGACGTAATAGCAATTAGGAAAGCCACTTTCCACGTTAGGAACTGGAGTTCACACGAGTGCAGTGGTTCAAATGGTGGTCCCATCAGTCTGGTGAGGACCACATTGAGGTTCCACACCGGAGCTGGCGGTGTTCTTGGGGGAATGACTCGTTTCAGACCTTCAAGGAAAGCTTTGATGGCCGGCACTCTGAAGACAGAGAGGTGCTGCCTATTCTGAAGATATGCTGCGATGGCGGATAGATGTATCCGAATGGAAGTGTACGCTAGATTGCACTTGTACAGATGTAGCAGATAACAAATGATGTTAGGGATAGATGCATCTAGCGGGGTGATGTCATTAGCCGTACAGTAAATGACAAAACGCTTCCATTTTGCAGCATAGCATGCTCTGGTAGTAGGCTTCCTTGCCTCCTTGATGATGTTCATGCATTCTGGAGGTAAGTTAAGGTATCCGAACTCTAGGACTTCAGGAGCCAGATCGCCAGGTTGAGCTGTTGCGGATCTGGATGCTGAATTTCTCCATGGTTCTGCGTCAAAAGTCTGGGCGTGAGGCGCAGTCTTTGATGCGGCACCACTGATTGTTCGAGGAACGTGGTGTACCATGCTTGGCGCGCCCACGTTGGAGCAACTAGGATGAGAGTCATCGCGTGCTGCCTTAGCTTTCTTGCCACCAGCGGTATCAGAGGGGCTGGCGGAAAAGCGTACGCAAATTTGCCTGACCAGTTCATCCATATCGCATTCCCCTGCGACTGTGGGTGAGGGAACCTGGCGGCAAAGTGTTGGCATTTTGCGTTTTCTTTTGTTGCAAACAGGTCTATCTCCGGATGACCCCACTGCTGGAAGTACGGGTGGAGTACAGATGGGTGTAACTCCCACTCGTGCATTTGATGGCTGTGTCTGCTGAGCAGATCCGCCATTAGATTGTCCTTGCCCGGGAGGTGTTCTGTCATGAGGAAGATGTTCCTCTGAATGGCCCACCGCCACATGCCCTGAGCCAGATGAGACAGCTGTGGCGAGTGGGTGCCCCCCTGCTTTTGAATGTAGTACATCGCGGTCATGTTGTCCGTCCGGACCAACACTACCTTGTTGCACAGATGTACAATGAAGGACTTGAGTGCCATGAAGATTGCCATCAGTTCCAGATAGTTGATGTGCATCTTCTGTTGCTGCGTCGTCCATAGTCCCTGCACAGTGTAATTGAGCAGATGAGCTCCCCATCCCTGGAGAGATGCGTCCGTTGTCAGGGTAATCTGTGGCACTGGCTCCTGGAACAGTCGGCCCTTGCAAAGGTTGTGTGGAGTCCACCAATGCAGAGAGTCGTATGCCCGACTGGTAACCAACACTAGGTCTGTTAATTGTCCCTGAGCCTGTGTCCACTGATTTGCTAAGCACTCCTGGAGCGGGCGCATATGTAGCCGTGCGTGAGGGACTATGAAGATGCAGGAGGCCATCATGCCTATCAACTGCATGAACACTCTCGCTGGAAGTGAGTGTTGTGATCTGAACTTTTGGATCAGAGACTGCATGCTGTCTATCCTGACTTGGTTTGGCTGAGCCATGGCCGTCAGGGTGTTGATCGTCGCACCTAGGAACTGCCGGACATGCGCCGGTTGAAGGTGCGACTTTGGGTAGTTCAACGAGAAACCTAGATCGTGAAGGAGGTGAATGGTAGTCGACATGTCCGCGGCACACTGTTGTTCTGACTTGGCTTGAACGAGCCAGTCGTCCAGGTAGGGGTAGACATGGATGCCCTGCCTCCTGAGGTGCGCCGCTACTGTCGCCAGACACTTTGTAAACACCCTTGGGGCTGTGGTGACTCCGAAGGGTAGGACTTTGAACTGATAATGTTTGCCTTGGATAGTGAACCTGAGGTATTTTCTGTGGGACGGGTGTAGTGGTATGTGGAAATAAGCATCCTTGAGGTCTAAGGTTGCTCAGAAGTCCCCCTGGTTTAATAAGGGAAGAATCTGTTGCAGTGTGAGCATATGGAAATGTTCTGACAGTATATACAGGTTTAGGGGACGTAGATCCAGAATGGGTCTGAGAGATCCGTCCTTCTTTGGGATAAGGAAGTACAGGGAATACACCCCTGTGCCTTCCTCCTCCACTGGCACGAGCTCGATTGCGCCTTTTTGCAGCATCACCACTACCTCCTGCTGCAATAAGTGCAAGTGCTCTGCGGACATAGGCCTTTGCCTTGGCGGGATGTTGGGTGGAGTGGATTTCAACTCTAGGCAATAACCATACTGGACTAGTTGACGCACCCACCTGTCTGTGGTGATGTTTCTCCAGACGGGCAGGAACTGCTGCAGTCTCCCCCCGACAGGTGTTAAGTGGTCGGGGGGCAGTGACAGAGAGTCACTGTTTGCTTGGGGTAGAGGAGCGGGAGCTGTTGTTTCCTCTGCCGCGACCTCTGTTGCTGTTATTTCTGTAACCACCCTTGTTCTGTTTTGTGAACGAGGATTGTGCTCCACCTTTTGAGAATTGAGATTGTTGACCCATTTGTCCTCTGGTGACTCCACGTGCACCTGAGCGACGAAAATTGTTGCCACGAAACTGTTGTGACTGTAGGGCCCCCATGGACTTAGCAGTTTCTGTGTCCTTTTTTATCTTTTCGAGGGTGGTGTCAACATCTGGACCAAACAGTCGATCAGGATTGACTGGCTGATTAAGGATGGTTGTCTGAATATCAGGTTTAAACCCAGATATGCGGAGCCAAGCCTGTCGTCTCAGCATGACGCTAGTGTTGATCGCCCTAGCTGCTGTGTCTGCGGCGTCAAGTGCACACTTGATGGCTGCGTTGGAGATCAATTTTCCTTCCTCTATAAGCAGTTTTGTGCCCTCTTGAAACTTTGGAGGCAGGTGTTGTACAATCTGTTCTAGGGTGTCATAATGCGCCCTATCGTAACGTGCTAAGAGTGCTTGTGTATTAGAAATACGCCAAAAGTTGGCAGCTTGTGCAGCTACTCTTTTGCCCCCTGCCCCTAGCACTTTGGACTCCTTATCCGGGGGAGGAGCTTCACCCGTTGTTTGGGAGTTGGCCCGTTTGCGGGCATTGGCGACCACCAGGGAGTCTAGCGGCAACTGTCCCCGAATGTATGCAGGGTCTGCAGGTGCTGGTCTGTACTTTTTTTCAATACGTGGATTGACCACTCTCGCCCTAGTGGGTTCCTTAAAGATGTCCGCAGCATGTTTGAGGACTCCCTTGAGCATAGGCAGTGTCTTTACAGTCCTCTCAGAGACTGAAAACGTGTCAAAGAGAAAGTCTTCTTCAACCGGGTCAGCATGCATGTCCACATCATGATTAGCAGCTGCCCTCTCAATTAGTGCATGAAAACCTGCAGAATCCTCTGTTGGGGATGCACGTGCACTGAATGGTTGTGGATCTTGCCCCACACTCTGGGTGCCTTGGTCACCAATGTCATCATATGCATATGGATGTGCATCTGGTTCATTGATGGGGAAGGTGTATTGGTCCTCTTCATCATATCCCTCCCCTTCAGATTGGTCAGGTGAGGGAGTAGGGCTTCTTCTAGGAGGAGGCTGGATAGGCTCAATCAGGTTAGAAGCGTCCTGAGGCACCCTTTTCTTCTTTAGTGGGATGACATAGGAGTCCAGAGGCTCCGAAGTGATCCTCCTTTTGTATAGGGTTAATTTGCCTGTGTTGGCGTCGATGAAGTGCTCCGAATCGTCCTCTGATTCGAGTTCTCGACCTGAAGGTGCACCTGCCGTAGAAGAATCCGACTTCTTTGGCGTCGATTTCGTGGAAAAAGCCTTCGGAGCCTCTTTCGGCGGCAGAAGGAAGAGAAGCTTACTCTTAGGCTTTGCCGGAGCGTCCTTCGGCGTCTGAGGCGACGGCAACGGAGCCGACATAGCAGCGGCCTTGTCCCTGATTCTCTGTAGCGAAGCGGCGATGGGGGACGCTTCACTCACAGTGTCTTTTGTCGCTGACGAGGGTGTCTTGACCTTCCCCTCGGATCCGACGTCATGGTGGCCTTTCTTAGGTTTGGACGCCGATGCAGGTGTCGCCGACCCAGAGTCCTTGGATCGATGCGCAGATGTGCCAGCTGTCGATCCGTGCGACTTCGTCGGTTCCGCGTCCACTACGCGACCGACCAACGGAGTCCCAGGCGTAACCGGAGCCGTGCCGCTGGCCTTGGCGTGCTTAGACGGCGTCGCCGCGGTCGATCCGTGCCGACCACCTTTTGTAGAGGATCCCTCCTCTTGCGCCGATTTTGACCCTTTGGAATCGACCGGCTTCTTCGACTTCTGCGGACCGGAGGTCGACGGAGCCGATGCGGCGGCGGGTGCAGTAGTTTTCTGTGTGCCGGCCGCCATTTTAGGGACGCTCGAGTCCATAAGTTTCGGTTTCGTTTTAGGGTCGGCCATTTTAGGTGTAGTCGACACTGTAGGTTTCGGTTTTGATGTGGCCTGCTCAGCAAGTATGTCCGTGGCCGGGCCTGATGGCGGGGCCGTGGCTTGCGGCACGGGGTCTTGGGTAAGGCCGACTGGCGATCCCGTGACCCGATCGTGATCTTCGAAACCTTCGGGGCATAGCTCGTCCCCTGAGCTATCTTCCGCGGCCCCATAAATTTCTTCGACGTCCCCTACCTCGTCGACGTATTCAAGGCCTTGACCCGCGACTCCGTCGTCGTCCGCCGGATCCGCCTCGACCTCCGTTTCGGGTGGGGATATCTGGAGATGATGACCCTGTTCATCTTCTTCTTGGTCGCCGAAGATGTTTTCTGGATCCGGGGCCGCTTGTCTGGCCTCCAGGCGCACCGCGCGCCGGAGCTTAAGAGTTTTCTTTGACCGGAACTGAGCGCAAGCCTTGCACTTGCCGTCGTCATGGTCCGGTGAAAGGCATTTGTTACAGACCGGGTGCAGGTCTATATGTGGGTACTTAGACCCACAGAGCGGACAGTACTTAAACGGACTCCGCTCCATGCTTGAAACTAGCGGTCGTGTCGCGATGAGAAGGCCTCGACGTCCGAAGAGTGAAAAACTCCGCTGAATCCGACTCCAAGAGTTGGAAGAACTCGAGACCGTGCGCAAACAATACCGACGCTATAAAATATAAGACCTTTTGGTCTTAAAAAGTAAGTTTTACTCGGTTCCGACAGAGAGAAGTCGAGACCGCATCCGAACCCAATGGCGGAAAAAAACAATCTGAGGATGGAGCCGATGCCCATGCGCACTGTAGTCCAGGGGAGGAGCCACCTATCTCAGGATACTTCGAAGACTCTTCCAGGACAACAATGTGCGATCATCCGGACCCAACACTAGGCGGCGATCTAATGCTAAGATATGAATTTAGCAGCCCACATGCCTCGAACTAGGTGTTTATCCGTTTTTTTGTGTGCAAAATCCAGTGTTTCAATTTCTCCGGCTTTGAACAGAAAATCATGCGGTGGAAATAACCACATTTGTGGCACAGAGAGGGCTAACTGAGCTGGCGTCTTAACAGGTGCCATTCACAAATCTACCTCCTAGAACTTTCCTCGCTTGCAACTTTCTGGAAGATATTCACTAGGAGCGAAGAGGGTGTATCCAGAGGAGGCAATCGCCAGAAGCCATGGCTTCTAGTGTTCTCAAAATCTGTCCAAAAGGACCCTATGCTGGGGTCTATAAACAGTCTGCACTGGCATCAAACTGTAGACTCAAATACTAAGGTGATATGTGTAAACCATGTCCATCCATTAGGTTGCCTTGAAATTACCTTTCAATGCTGATCGTGGCAAACTGCTCACTGATCTCCTCGTCAATGGTCAGCAGGGTGGGGTCTTCATCTCCAAGCCTGTAGACCCACTCCATCTTTCCCTGTCTCATCACAACACCGATGTAGTCTCCAGATGCCTGAAAGAGATTTCACAAAAGAAAATGTACTAAGATTGCAGGAGAATGGCAGATTGACTGATCACCAATGCAGAAGCTACAGAGAGATTCTTGGAGCCAACCTCACGAAAAAGCCTGACGTTCAGAGTGCAGACAGCAAACTCCAATATGTGAAGCGGTTTCATACACAAGCCGTGAAATTACAGCCCAGTTAAAGGGCGAGAGAACATGGTGCATCTCTTTCCCGAAAGCTCAGAATCCACTCACGAGTAATAATGGATGCTAGAGCAAATTACGAAAAGCAACATAACTTTACAAGTGCAATAAATTCAGGATAAGATCTCAAAGAGGCAGTGGAGGTGCAGAACTCAAAACATAGAAGGGCAAATCACCATAGCAGATTTGGAATTGTAGTCAAAGGATCACATGAACTGCACATAAGCTTCGTAGACTTTCAACTCACTATAGAAGCGACAAAACCAAAGCTAATGCATTTTCGGAAGCACTGAAATCTAAATTCTAACACTGTGAATGAGTCATAACATAACACGCCAATACTGAACATTCGACTTTTCTTAAATATTATCCAAATCAAGGGGGTCATTGATTGTGGTTAGATCTTAAGTTTGAATTACTAATTAAATGTTTTTACATGCTGAATGCTGGTAGAGACCATGTAAACATTTATTTTGTGAGGTGTTCATTCATGGGGCAATGGGTTCATGGCACTTATCTGGCTTCCAGGTCCAATTCCAAGGTTTCCTGTGTGATAATGAGGTAGGTGAGATGAAACAGGTTGTGGTTATTTTTGCTTAGTGTCAAAAAGATTGTGATTATATGATAGAACTGTGAGAGACAGTGGGAGACTGGCAGCGTCTCTGGTACAGCGAGAGATGGGCCCTTGAGCCACCATGAGAGCTAGGCCCTTCATGCTACTGAGAAACATGGGCTCCTCTGGACACCATGGGCATGAACTCTCATGGCATAGTGAAGCATGCAAGCACAGGTCTCCTTGCACAACCCAGGCCTATGTCTCACAGTGCCAGAAGAACCTGTGCCACATTGTGCAAGACGTGCCCACGCCTTACTGTGTCATGAGGCATGGGTTCTTTTAGTTCCTTGAGCTGTGTGAGTTCATGGCAACATGACATGGATATTCATTGCACCATGAGACATGTCTGGAGCCCTTTCGGGAACGGTCCAAACCCGACCGCGGAAAAAAGAATCTGAAGATGGCGCCCAAGGGTGGAAGCTTCCGCAGGAAGCGTGCCGACGTCACAGGAAGTACACCAAAAGGTGAGACGTCGAAGCCCACCTGGGCTACGAAAAATAAATAAAGAAAGTAAAGACTACGAATCTGGACCCAACCACCAGACCACGGAATAATGCACAGCATAGTGAATCCAGAAAGATTCACGCTGCAAAACCTGTGCCACACTGTGCAAGACGTGCCCACGCCTTACTGTGTCATGAGACATGGGTTCTTTTAGTTCCTTGAGCTGTGTGAGTTCATGGCAACATGAAACATGGATATTCATTGCACCATGAGACATGGCAATTATGCCACAGTGACATATAAGCACTTCAGAACCCATGATACATGGGCAGTCATAACACAGAAGCACTCATGGCACTGAGCTATATGGACATTAACCCCTTCCACGCTGATGACGAGCTGGGCTCGTCATGAGGTAGCCTCCTGCTACGCTGATGACGAGCCCAGCTCGTCACGTAACATGCGCTTTCGCAAAACTCCGCGTGCGGGCGGAATTCCGCCCACACGCATGCGGTTAATGGCACCATGAGACATAGGCTGTACTTTGAGACAGTGCATTTATTTCACTAAGTACGGGTATCAACCGCATGCGCGCTAGCGGTTTTCCCGCTGCGCGCTGCGTTTTTTAAAAAGCCGCGTTACATGACGAGCTGAGCTCGTCATGAGCGTGCGAGCGGCACAACTCATGACGAGCTCGTCATGAGCGCGGAAGGGGTTAAGGTACTGAGACAGAGACACTGAGACATTGGCAGTCCTGGCACCGAAGACACAGGGACACCTAATCTGGTAGGAGATGGTTGTGGAATTTATTCAATGGCTTCCAAGTTGAAATGGGGGACTGCTTGCATAGTGACAAACAAAATAATTAGTTCACATTCTTACGTCTCGAGGTCCAAGGTAAAGGACGAAGCGTGTAGGGCTGTCCTCGGTCTGACGCCTCTTCTTTCCTTTAAATTCTGGGTTCTGGATGTAAAACTTCAGGGACGTGTAGGGGGCAAGATCTTCGAGATTGCTGGGGGTACGCATCAACACACCAGAATTGCCATTGAATTTCATTGGGATCTTCACCTAAAGAAGACCGGGCAAAAAAAGTGAACAAACAATGTAAACCAATATCTTCAAGCCCCTGACCACACCACATTTTTCTTTATTGTTTGCAGTTTTATATAAAGTGTCCCCTTGGTCCAAGGGCATTAAAGCACTTTACACCAGATCAGATTTTGTTTCTTAGGCATAGATTTCCCTAGAATCATGTGATGTTGAGCTGGCGCAGGGTCTCAAACCTACTTCCCCACTTCTCACAACAAACACTTAACAAGTACTTTGACAAATGCACCTAAAAACTTCAAATAACTTTTTTCCACGTCACATTGGCATGCTATCAAACCCATTGTTATCTGGACTACTACTCAGCTAAAAGTACCACTAATAAACTAGTCCTGTAATAGTGTCCTCCTTGTTTCCGGCCTATAAGCCATCCAGTCACTTGAACAAGTCCTCAACTGTGCTACCTTCACAGTGGCCTTGCTTCACACCACCACTACCTACTCGTATTAACACGAACACCAAGAGTACTCTTTTACTGCGTACCACTGCTTCCTCCGTCTGCATGAAAGTCGTCACTAGCTCACCATCTCCAAATTACAGATTTAGGTTGTTACACGTAAGGGTGCCCGAACACAGGAAAGTTATACTCTTTGACCTTCCATCTGTACCTACCACATGCACCTTCAAAGTAACTACCAGAGAGCACTGTCATCTACTTGTCAACATCTCCTCCTTCACCATATGCCCCACCATGAATCCCCAGGCCTCTTTACTATGTCCAAGCTTTTAAAGGGCAATGATCAGTGCTTTATACCTCTACTCCCTTCCACCTAAAGTGGTGTGCTCAAGTAACACATGGGGCAACATACAGTGTTCAAAAATAAAGATGTGTTTCCTCTTATGTCGGTGGACTCTAAGGACTGGTCTTGATGGGGGAAAAAACACTACTGTTGAGCTTCCAACACGATATCAAGACTGTTCAGCATACAGCAGCCAAAGACTTCCTCCTTCCTCTCAGTAGCGGGTGGCACAGTGCCACAGATTACAGCCCCTCCCACTGTGACACATTACAACAAGCAGCTACAAAAAAATTATATTCATTCTTGAGCACTAAGCAAACTTTGCTTCCAAGAAAGCAGGCAGGCTGGGGCACTTACAAGGGTTATCCTGTTCTCGTGACAGGCAGAATACAGGTGAACATGTGAACAACCAACCAAACACAGACCTTAAGGCCAGCTAATGCTCTGTCAAAGAGCACCCCATAGCATAGCAAGCAACATGCAGTGTGAGATGGGGACATGGCTAGGATCCTGTGAAGTGGGGCTGAACCTCACAACTTAAACCCTCAATACTTTTATCCAACACACCCAGCAGATCTGACAAACAGGATGTGCAGGTCCTGTGTTTACTTAAAGCAGATAAGTCCTCTAAATTCAGGAGATTCAGCTCTTAAATGCCAGAATTACACTTCTATTACCTCTTGAATGAAACAATGAAACATTTGGCTCCTAAGAGTGTAGCTTGAGAGTTGCACCAGATTCCAAAATCGAAGTATCATTGCTTAGGTTTGGGGCCTTTCTTCTGCAAGCCAAGTTCTCTGTGCTTTTGGAGTCCTCTGTCAGTTGATGTCCCACTACCACCCTGTATGGCCTCCTTCTCCTCCATGGTGCTTTATATTCATTATCCCATTTCACAGCAGCTAATGTCATCCCTGGCATGTGATGTTCCTACCTTACTAGCAGCATTCCTGGCTTGGGCAATCAGCTGTCGGATCTGCTGGATTTTGTCTGAAATGCTACCATTTTGGCTTTTTCGTTTCTCCAAGTTGTTCAGTTTCTGCAGAAGAAGCGGGACAGTGCTGTCCAGCTCGGAAACTAAATATTTTTGGCATGGAAGAGACCAGGAAGAGGAAAAAAAGAGCAGTTAGGAACAGAAATGTCACAAACCTAGAAGAAGGCAATGCCCCCATTTAAGAGATTATCAGGTGGAACAAGATGAGATTATCTGATATATATACAACAAGGCAGATAAATCAGGTCTTTGGATAGCAATGGTGCCAGAAAATGTCTACATAGGTCTCCATACCCAACTGGATGAAACAAGACAAAACTTTGAAGATGAATCCATCAGCAATTATTTATATGATTATGTGAATAAAGAAGCTATCTAGCATTTACCCTCTTAATTTGTTGATGGCTCCTTTTCCCTTCTACTACAACCATTCTGGAAACTCAAACATACGTATGGGCAGAAATGTTGCCTTCTAAGAAGCGTTGCCCGTCGAATTAAGTAGCATTTTTTAGTTTACTGAAAAACGCCCCTCAATAGTTTCTTTTTTATGGCTTTGAATTTGTATTTTACAAGCCCTCCCAACACACCCTCCCTCCCCATATCCATTGTCATCTCTCTCTCGCCCACTAGTAGTGACTAGTGCAGGACTTTCCTCCTATTGCCTCGCTTCTTCTCTCTCAAGCTACCAGTCACCCCCATATAACCATCAGATCTCAACTCCCCCAAGATACATTTCAAAATTGACTCACCAGATGAATCTGCTTCTTGCACGGCTTGGCTCAAATCATTGTTGGTCATGTTGCCATACTTCTCCGTCCATTGGTCGATATTTTTCTTCATGTCTGTCACTGCATTATTCACTGCGGTGGCCTTGGCACTAGCATCGGCAGCGGATGCCTTGGCAGCTTGGAGAGTATCCGCCACATCACCTTGGGTACAGGAAACATACACGCCATTCAGTGGAAGATGTGCAGACCCACACCCCAGGAGAATGTGAACTCCTACCAAAGTCAATATCACAGGAGTACAGACCACGTCCTACTCCCACAAAACCAGCCCACACACTAGACCAAAGTGCAACCTACCCATGTTTACATTGAGACTGTCCAGGGTAGACTGTAGGTCTTTCTGCAGCTGATCCTTTTTGGTCTTGGCATCTCTGAGCCGGTCCTTAGCATCCTGAAGTCTTTTCTTCACATCTTTAAAGAAAGTTTAGATTTTTAACCTGCACTTTCTTCCAGTCTAGCATTCAATAGTCAATGGGTTTCAATGTTTCTGTGTGGTTTACATCAAAGACAACATATAATAAAGATATACATTGTGTGACAGCAGAAAATGGGCAATGCTCATGTTCCATTGTTTCTCCCAATTTGAGATGAATAGAGAAGGAGAAACCTATGCACTTCAAAAATGCAGACCTCTAAGAGAGGACGTGGCCTAACAGCTAGGTCGGGCGATCTCAAATCGAGGGAACCGGGTTAGTTTCTTGGCAGAGACGCTTAACATCCTGTGGTTCTGGCCAAATCACTTAATCTCCCTGTGCCTATCAAAAAATTAATGTGTCCTTGTGTAATGCAACTGGTGCTCATATAAAGCACTCTGATACCGGATACCTTAGGGTCAAGTTTGCGCTATATAAAAAAACACTCAGACAAAAAGATAAAGGGATGAGCATAGCATATATTAGTGGTCACTAAAAAACAATGCAATTCAGGCAGACTCGTAAAGGAATGGTTTACTTACTACCGCTTTCATCTCTGGCACCCAGAAAACTCTTATATAGCCCTGTACGCATGAGTAACGGGAGCACAGGATCTGCATGTGTGGGTCCCATAAAAGTTTTGAATCTGTGAGCGACAGGAATGTTTTCTTACCTCCATTTAATTGACTTTGTTCCTTCTTTGCAGCTTCCTCGAAGTTCCGACTCTTTTTCTTCAGATTTTTGGCTTTCTTATCAAGGTCTTCTGCCTCAACACTCTGTAAAAGAGCACAAATACAAGTTGGCACAAGCAAAAGACGGTCATGAGCCTAGAAATACCCACCTTCCCTCGAAACAACCAATGATGAACACATAAGATCCACCAACTGGTTAACTTCTCGTTCTACCTTATTTGGTAAGTCGGGTTTGATCGATTAAAACATACAACCTCATGCAGTGCAAGGCAGTGGCAGGTCACAAAGAAAAAGCTCACACATACAGGCTGTGCACAGCAAGGGCAGAGATCGGAGGGACAACCACTCGGGCATGTGCTAAATGTCACTGCTCATGCCTACCCCAAGAAACAGGGGGAACTTCATCTTCTCAGTTTCTTCCCTCATAGGACACTGTAAGGAAACATGCCTTTTGCAGGTTTATCCCCACTTTTTGCTCCTAATTTGACTTCTGGGTACTGGTGTAATGTCCTGAGCCATGCTAGACAGGACTAAGTGCATGTGCTCTGGCCTGTAAAATGGTTCATATTTAATTGGCTTGCCCCCAACTGGCCTAGCCTAACTTACTTTTAAGTCCCTAGTGCATGGTACCAGGTGTACCCAGGGTCTGTAAGTTAGAGTTCCCCCAGGGACTGCAGCATTTGTTGTGGCACTCTGAGTGGGACAAGGTAAAACATGGCTCCCAGTCTGCCACTGCAGATGGGAAAAGCACTTTTAAACTCCTAACTAGACTTTGCCATTTAAGGTAATGGTAAAGCCCAAACCTACCCTTTTAATATATGTACATCACCCTTAAGATAGGCATAACAAGCCCTCGGGATTTCAAAAGACTTCTCCAAGAGAAAAACAAGTGCAATCATCCGAGCCCAACACCAGATGGCGATCTAGTTCCCATTCGTGTATTTGTTCTGACTGTCTGCTTAAGATGTCTGCTATCTGATTTTGAACTCCTGGAAGGTGTTCGGCTAACAGATAGATGTTTTGAGGAATGGCCCATCTCCAAATTTCCTGCGCTAGTCTGGATAGTTGGAGAGAGTGTGTCCCCCCCTGTTTTTGAATATAATACATCGCTGTCATGTTGTCTGTTCTGACCAGGACTGCTTTGTTGAGAATATGCATTTGAAAAGCTTTTAATGCTAGGAACACTGCTAGTAGTTCTAGATGATTTATGTGCAGTCGTTTGTGCTGTACACTCCATCTCCCTTGTACTGTGTATCTCTCCATATGTGCTCCCCATCCGGTGAGCGATGCATCCGCTGTTAGTACCACTTGTGGAATTGGTTCTAGGAACGACCGCCCTTTGGACATGTTTGTTGTAATCCACCACTTCAGAGAGCGATGCGTGCGGTCGTCTACCAACACCAGATCTGTAATATGACCTTGAGCCTGATTCCACTGTGTTGCTAGACATTCTTGAAGCGGACGCAATTGTAGTTTGGCATATGGGATTAACAGTATGCAAGAGGACATCATCCCTAATAACGGCATGAACACTCGAGCTGTTAATGAGTGTTGCGGTTGAAATCTTTGAATTAAGGTGAGCATTGTCTGAATCCTGACTGGATTGGGGTATACTATGGCTTTTTCTGTATTTATAGTAGCCCCTAGATATTGTTGAATTTTGTTTGGTTGCAGGTGGGATTTTGTGTAGTTCACCGTAAACCCTAGCTGGTGCAGCAGTTGAATTGTCTTTTGTGTGTTTTTAAAGACATTCCTTTTGTGACTTGGCCTTTATTAGCCAGTCGTCCAAGTAAGGGAAGACATATTTGCTGTCTTCTTAGGTGTGCCGCAACCACTGCTAGGCATTTTGTGATTTATGTATCCATTGAGAGGTCTGAGGTCTAGTATAGGCCTTCGAGATCCGTCTTTTTTGGGAATTAGAAAGTATAGCGAGTATACTCCTGTTCCTTGTTGATGTTGTGGAACCTCCTCTATCGCATGCTTTTGTAGCAGTGATAGTACTTCTTGTTTTAATAATGTTAGATGATCTTGACTCATTGGACGCTGTCTGGGGGGGATGTTTGGTGGGGTAGCAGTGAGTTCTAGGCAATAACCATGTTGGGTAATTTGTCTCACCCACCTGTCTGATGTGATGTTTTCCCAGACAGGGAGGAACTGTGATAGGCGTCCCTCGACCGGTGTTGCATGGTCTGGGGGGAGCTGTATGAAGTCAGTTTTTTGGGGTAGGAGAGTTGCGGTTGTTGTGGTTTCCGCGACCTCTGCCCTTGTTGTTGTTACCTCGGTAACTGCCTCTAGAATTACCTTTGGGTGATGTTGGTGTAAAAGAGGTTGATTGCTGGCTTGTGCCTGTATTCTTTGATCCGCCTCTGTAGGTGGATCTACGAAAGGAACCTCTCTGAGATGGCTGTTGCAATGCTCCCATTGACTTAGCCGTTTCGGTGTCCTTTTTTATTTTCTCTAACGCTTCATCTGTGCCTGAGCCGAAGAGTGTTTTCCCATCAAAAGGCTGGTTCAATAAAGAAGTTTGTACCTCTTTTTTGAACCCTGAGACTCTGAGCCATGCATGTCTTCTTAGCATGATACTGGTGTTTATAGATCTTGCTGCAGTGTCTGCTGCGTCTAAGGCGCACTTAATGGAAGTGTTGGTTATTATCTTCCCTTCTTGTATCAGCTGATCTGCCCTTTTTTGATGTTCCTTAGGGAGATGTGTAATGAGTTTTTCTAACCCATCATAATGAGCTCTATCATAGCGTGCAAGTAGCGCTTGAGTATTTGCTATGCGCCAGCTGTTTGCTGCTTGTGATGCTACTCTCTTGCCAGAGGCATCTATTAACTTGGACTCCTTGTCAGGAGGAAGTGCTTCGCCTGCTGTTAGTGAGTTCGCCCTCTTACGAGCGTTTGAGACTACTAACGAGTCCAGAGGTATTTGTCCCTTAATAAATACTGGGGGCTGCCTTATACTTTTTGTCAATTCTTGGGTTTAACACCCTAGCCCTCACAGGATCTTTAAATATGTCTGATGTGTGAGTGAGGAGACCCTTAAGCATTGGTAGGGTCCCTGAAGATTTTTGTGCAGCAGGTAGTGTTTCTAAAAAGAAATCTATCTGAGGTTCCGCATGTAAATCTACCTTGTGGTATTTTGCTTCCCTATTAATCAATTGTGCAAAACCCGAATTATCATCAGGGGGAGAGGGTTTTGAGGGATACAGGTCAGGGTCATTATCATTATCTGACACTGCATCATAATCTTCCCATGGGACTGTGTCTTCTGGGATAGTATTGTTATCATCCCTAGGAAGGTCCCCATCCCCTGTGTCACTTTCTACATCTGTTTGAGGTGTAGATGGGCGTGGTGTAAGAGGTGGAGGGATAGCTGGCAGAGTATGAGGAAGAGGAGAAGAGGGTGTGTCCATAGGCTGTGGAGAAAGGGCAGGAGTTGTATTTGTCCCCATTGTTCTCTTCCTAGGATGAGGAGCTTTGTCCTCCAACGGTTGAGTCTTCCTCTTTTTAGGTAGTTCTGCCCCCACCTTGCCAGTTTGTGGATCAATTAACAAAGTCTTTTGTTTTGGATCTGTTTGTTGCTCCTGTGTTGGTACCGAAGTCTTTGGGTCCGATAGGTGCTTTTGCTTCTGTGTCTCGGTGTTATGTGTTTTCGGCACAGAGAGTTTGCTCGAGTCCGATTTTTTCGGTGTCGAGGGAGTCTTCTACGTCGAAGCATGTTTCGGTTTCGACATGGAATGTTTCGACTTTAAGCTCTCTTTGGTATTGAGCTTCGGTGTCGATGTCGACTGTTTCTCAGATCCGACATAGTGGGAGACCGAGTGTTTCGGTTTCATTGCCGAGCCAGAAGGCGGGGCGTCGGAAACTGTTTTCAGTTGTCTGACCGTGCTCGAAGGCGGGGTCGACACCAATCGGGGTCGGTTTTTGGCAAAGGGATGTTGTCACTCACGGTTTGATGAACGTCGACTTCTTCGACATCAGACTCGTCCGCTTCTGACCCCGACCCTTCCTCATCTTCTTCCTCCTCCTCGGGGTGTTCGGTCTCGAACAGTTCTGGGATTGCATCTGACTCCATCCTCGACATCTCGTGTCTTCGTGCTCGACGGTTTCTAATCGTCCACTTGGGAGGAGAAAGCCGCACAGGCTTCACAATCCCTGAATTCGTGGTCAGGTGACAAACAGAGGTTGCACACCTCGTGTAGGTCCTTGTGTGGGAATTTTGCACCACACGTTGGACATTTCTTGAATGGAGTCCTTTCCATGGACACCGGGCTGGACTACGTACAGATAGGCCTCCCGGTTCCGTCGACGTAGAGTTGGAAATCTTTGGTGTAGACGTCGAAGCGCGTCGAAATAGGAATTAACTCGCGCTCGATAAACAATACCGTCGAATTGGAAAGGGAATACGCGCCGAAATATAACTTTTTTCTCGAAGTCGATCCGGAGCGCTTCGATCCTCATCCGAACCCAATGGCGGAAAAAAAAAATCTAAGGATGGAGCCGATGCCCATGCGCATTATCACCCAAGGGAGGAGTCACCAGCCTCGTGACTACAAAAGACTTCTCCTAGAGAAAAACAAGTGCAATCATCCGAGCCCAACACCAGATGGCGATCTATTCATAATGTACCATCTGCAGCCCATATGCCTCAAACACATATATCTGCTGTCTTGGGGAGACGTGCTAACAACTCCCAGAAAAGGTAACAATAGAGGCCAGCCACTGGAGGAGTTGCTTGCATCCCACAGGCAGGAAGTCACCTGGGTGTTAGCCCAAAAGATAAGCTTCAAAGGTGAAGCCGCCTTTGAAGGGCAAATGGGGAACACTTTGAAAGGGGGGGCTGCTCTATTGCTTAGGTAGACAGGCTGGCACTAGGGATGGGGAAGGGGAAGTCAGTTGACAAACCGGTTTTCCAGGCGTGTGTAGGTCCCTTGGTAGCCACACTCCTATAGAAGCTGCCAAGGCAGGTTCAACCTTCTTCGGATTGGGCAGAATGGTGCATCCTGGGATAGCCAGATACCACACTTCCCAGGAAGTGGTCATCAGGAAGGAAATACTCTTGTAGCCCATTGACTACCAACTGCATCCTACCCTAAAGGCATTTTCTGAACATAAATAGGGCACCCTTGGCATCCAAAAACAGATCTCGACTGAAATGGAAGGACTGCCCTGCTGCACCGAGTTCCGGGCGAAGAAAGGCTTCATCGACTTGGACTGCACCTGGAGGCTAGCAAAGAAAAGTGACTGTGCCCGCTGTGTCCTGCTCAAAGAGAAGTCATCTCCATAGCCCAGTGAAAGCAAAGAGACTCCAAGGGTCTGCCGACAGGCCTCCTGTTCGCAGCACAGAGACACAACAGTTGAAGAAGCCTGCTATGGGCAAGTGGTAGACCAGATCCCTGTTCGCTGTTTTCGAGCAGTACCAGGGACCAGGACCCAATGCTCAGACATTGTACCATAGTCTGCTGTACCCAGGAGTGTCGTCAAAGTGCAGATGGTCACCCGGAAGGCAAGCTACAGCCAGTAGAAGGATTTGGCTGTGAACGCAACACCTAACGACTGCAATGACAGAACCTGTGCCTAGGACCCCCTCATCACCGTCTGGGACCGAGGAGTACCTACAGGAAATACTCCATCAACCGCGTCACATCCTTCAGCATCCTTCAGCATTCTGTATCCTCAGCATCAGGACCGTTCCATAAGAATCCATTCAACAGGGATAAAGTGACTAGAACTTTTGTAAGCCTGCTTCTTCTGAGGAGGTAACTGTTTCTGTGGGCCTTGCTGGTCCCCCATTCGGTTAGAGTTGCTAAGGGCTCCCTGGCTGGGTTGGATGCCCCAAGTAACTCTAACCCACCGCATTAGACTTTGCCTAACTTTTTGCTTAAAACGTTTCTAAGTGCCAAATTTGATGAATTTATCAATGCTGGTCACGGTTGAGTGAAATGCTGTACCTTGAAAATTCAATACCTCCAGTGGATTGTTTTTGTTGTGGTGTTTTGAGGAAATGGGGTGTATTATATGGGGTGGTTGTGTGACCTCACTGTGTAATACACTTAGCCACCCCTTTAGGACTCTTAGGTTTCATTTGGCAAATCTACAGATCAATCCTGGGTAGCTATGTCTCCGAGCAGTAAGGTTTACACAAAGGAACAAGTGTAAAGCATTTAAACAGCACCAAAACAATTGAAGAAAATCGACAAGACTCTAAAGAAATTCAACACCAATTTATAAAAACAGACTGTATTTTTGGACTCCACAACGAAAAACATCCACCGGAGAGTTACAGAGATCTAGGATTCAGAAGGGTAGATTTTCAAGTTCACTATTGCTTCACCTATTACACACAATCACCCACTGAATCGCTGATGCACATACCACAAATACGGACAGGATTAAAGATCACCCATTAAGAAGTGCACCCCCTCTTTCAAGGTGAGGACCCTGCTAGGCATTGCAGCTCCCACCTAGCATGGAGCTGAACCAGATGATTAAGCATGCCACTTAGGTGGGTGATGGTTAAGAATACTTATTTTGGAATGCCCTCAAAATGTGTGTGGTCTAGACATTAGGAGACCGCCTATAGGACACCTCTTACTTGAACCTCGCCTAACTTAGGTCATGGGTAATACAGTGGAACATCACACTTTTTGATTTCATCACGTATTGAGAGGGGGAAAATGTGATGGACCAATCAAATTGTTACCAGCACCCCAACAACCTCCTCCCCCACTTGCCGCACTTGTTGGCCTATTGCAGTACACCAGTTCCTAAAGATATTTTTCCCTCTCTTAAAAAATGAGAACTCAAATAAGTAGAACCACAGATATTCAAATGCTGAAGGAGATCCATCTAAAAAAAAAAATGCATGCACCTTTCAGGGGCCCATGATATTCAGGCACTTAGACTGCCCACTCCATTTTAAACCCTGAAGCTATTGAATGATGAACAGAAATGCTTCACTTTATGAAGATATTGAGCAGTATGTTTAATCACTGCATGGTACGACCTACCATCAGAGCATCGCTCGCTGCCTGGTGGGCATCCTTTGCGGCTTTCTCTGCATTCTTGACTGCATCGATGATACTGGCGTATGCATTGGAGGCATTGATCGCCCTTTGGATGAACTCATCTTGGTTGGCATCCTGGATCACACTAGAATATAAATAGAAAAAAAGCAGGTGCTGAACTGGATGTGTAAGAAAGAGCTTCTTTCAGTGGTACCCACTTTTTTCAACTATTTTCTTCTGGTAGTTTAAAATGTAGAAACTGGGAAACTGTTGAACAGCCACATAGAACATGTGTTCTGCCCCTTGGTGAAAGACAGGCGACCGCTAACTGGCATACTTAACTTTCAATAAGTAAGACCATAGTAATATGGCTCAGAAAGTGCTCCTGTGGAATAAAAGTGGAATGCCACACAGGGCTGCAGTGTTCAATTACATCACTCATATTAGTCAATTTAACAACATATCTGCAGGCCTGCCACTTCAGCCTGCCACCTGAGCAACACAGGGCAATAGAAACCATTTTGATATGTAAAATAAAAAAAGCTACTTTTTTTATTCGCTAAGTCTATAAGTGGTGCTTCGAACCCCACATAATGTGTAAAAGTGGGTCATATCATTATAAAACTCAAAAGTCCCTGCAGTCACCAGATTAAAGTCAACATTTCACAGTGTCGGCTGGAATAGTTTCTTACTACTGAAAAAGCCCACTTCAGGTAAAAGTTATAATTAAAAAAACTGCCTTGGAGAAAAGTTACAGAGATGATCCACACTCAGTTGGAATATTTTGCTAAAATCCAATTCAGTGATAACTTTGCATAGTGCCTAGTGTAATTTTGAAAAAAGTAGATTTAGCGGAGAACCTGGACAGTAATGAATTCTGTTTGGCCACCATTCCTCCTTTCCAGTGGCACCGGTTAGTTGGGTGAGGAGGAATGAACTAACTTTGAGGACGAACAGAGTTCTCGGCCTATCAAGGGGGTCTCTAATCACTGGTAGCCTCCCACTCTTACTTTGGGAGCTAGGGGAGTGAGAAGGAATTCAATTCAACTGGACTTGGACCACAAAGTGGAGTACTACTGAGAGAAGGACTGAGGCTTGGCCTGTTTCCCACTGTTAGACAATAACTAGAAAGGATTATTTAGCATCAGACCAGCAGGTCTTATGTAGGTAGCCTTCAGGACACAAAGGGCAGAGAAGGATATCCTAGAACAAGCACCAGCAGACCAGTTAGCGCCTGGACCTGGCTTTAAGCCCTTGCGGTAGAGAGTGAGTCCGCCTGCTTCCTAATACTGGCTGTGGTATGGTGCCCTGCAAGTTTCTGAACTTTGGGAGTGACCAGGGGGACAATGCTTAGAAAGATCAGAAGCATTTGAGTCTATTGGCCTGCATAGGAATGGAGCCTACCTTTTCTCTACTGGCCTGTGTAAAGCAGAATGGTTAGGTATTAACTCCTTTCTGATTTTCATTTATGGTGCAAGTTTGGCATCTAGTGGTAGCTTTTGGAAATGCACATACACTTGTATAGATGTTTCCTTGTGCTTTTGATAGACAGAGAAAAGGAGACAGACAGTTAGGGAAGGAGACAGATGGATATCTTTGGTTTTCTTAATTCAATTTGTGTTATTTATCTGATCACATTTTTCAAGTTTTTACTATTTTGTTTTGGAATTTTTAATATGTTGGTTTCTGAGACAAATAGTTTAGTTTTGTTTTGAAGATGCTTACATGTGTAACCCTCAATTTCCCGGGGAAAAACCCTAAGTTGAAATGGGGGTGGGGGGGGGGGGGGTTAAACCAGTAGTTTAACTGAAACTATGTTTTTCATAAGAAAGGCCTCAATTCGTGGTCTAGTAATCCTGAATTACAGAAGAGCTGCATGGAACTTAGGAACATCAGCTCACGAAATTAATCAGGAACTTGGAAAAATGACAAAGCGCATGTCAGCGAAACAAAACACATTAGCCACACTGCAAGGTTTGTCTGCTTATGGCAATGTACATTTGCCACATTTCAAGCCCTGTCTTTCACGCTGTCTTTCACGCTCAAGTTTCTCACGCTCAAGTTTCTCCTTTAAGCTGTGCTCTCACAATTCTAGTAGGTGAGACACCTGTCCATCAGCTAATGCCGGTACAGTCCTGAGAAAGAAGACAAATGCTGAGATACAAAGTCAAAAACTAAGAATTATTTTCCTCAACCCAGCACCTACCATGTGATTCCATCAACACAAGTTGACTTAGACGGGACTTCTCCCTACCTTTATCTATTACTTAATGCCAACGGCGACTTCAAAACCCAAAATAACGTTGTTGTCAATAACCGCACAGGTAGCATACAGGTTTCAACAAAACGACAGGTGTGTATAAAGACAGATCTTGTCATATGTGCTCCAGACAGAACCTTTCCAAAGGTGGACAGTGTAAGAGTCAAATTAGGAAGACTTTAGGGTATCAGTTCTGTAGTAAAAAGGCTGTGGGATATCTTATCAACACTTCCAAAATGTAAAACAGGCCATTAAACCACACAGTGTCATTGTTGCCAGCCTAGCTTTGCTGTGGTCTGTCAGAATGCTGAAACATCTGTTGGTCTCAATGCCAAGGGGACAGTATTGAGCACGTCATTGCATGCGGTGTGTCCAGTACTGCAGGTTTTATGCACATCTCACCAAATCCTTAATTTTCAATTCTCACCTAGAGAGATTCTTGGCCAGTTCATCAAGCAGCTGCGCATGCTCCTCGGCCTCCTCCACAATGGGGATCTTGCTGCTGGCGGGTGAGAAACGCTTTACCTTCTCCATCAATGGAATCCGTGCCCCATCCAGACGAGCCGCCAGCTTTTCATACTCCTGGAAGGTAAGGAAGGGGAAAAGGTCATGTTAGAAGAGGAGGTCCTACTTAACTTCGAAAGTTACCCACCTCCCCATTCAATTGGTGTCGTAGAAAACCAACGTCTACTTGAAATATCCAAGAATTGTCATAGCAACGATACAGATTCCTCTCTGATGACCAGTAGAACCCAATGAATGGCCACCAAGACCAACTCCACACCCGTCAATGGCTCTCTGTAGACCCGGAGGATTTCACCGCCTTCAGCCATCCCACATCCCTCAATGTCCCTTGTTGCATTAACGCATTGAACACCAGTATCTTGTCCTCAAACAAAATAATGTTCAAAAACAAAAATAAAATCTGAGAATTTACCATGTGCTATAATCATGTCCTATTCCAAGTTAAGTCCTTCAAAATGGAACAGTGCATGGGGATTTTGGTGTTTTATGCTTGAAAATCTACATATCACAGTATTCTCCAGGCATTTTTACAAGTGGAATAATGGTAGGTTTCATTCAGTTGCAGTTCATTCATTTATTCTTTCAGGAAAGCCTCCAAACAGGAGCCCATGAAACCCCAGAAGTCCTTCTTCTGAAAACCACCGACCTGAAGAGGATTTCAAATGAATGGCGCAGGGGTAATCCTGATCCCTGTGTGTCGCTTACAAGGAGAGGATAAGCTCCCACCGTCGACTCCCAAAACCCCCTCAATTCAATGCCACTTGAGTGGAATCATGAGCCACCAGACCCCTCAAAGGACTATGGATCATAACAGGGACAGGACATCTCTATTATGAAGGCCATTCCAAATATCTGCATTTATCTTTGGACACATCTTGCTATGTGAAAAAGAAAACTATAACTACAGTTTAGGCCACAAACAGATTTAAATCTTTAGAAAATAGAACAGCACTCGGGAGAGGTAGTTAGAAACAGGAAGCTGTTTGAGAAGACCTGAAAGGGGGTGTTTGGGATAGGGAGGAGAGTTAAACAAGAGAAAGTTCGATGGGACAGACCCACAAGGGGGAGATCTGAAAGATTTTAGGAGAAATATTACAGGAAAAAAGTTGTTGCTCCTCCCAAGGCTGATGCACTTTGAAGTGAGGTCGGGCAATAAGAAGCAGTACTCAACAAATAAAAAAATGAAGAGAAACAAAATCAGTATAACAAAGAAATATGCTCGCTCTCTTTTCAGGCTAACACCTGGCGACACGTCCAACTTTGTCTAAATTGTCAATCACGTTGTCTAAATTAATTATGTCAATGGGTCATGTAAATATGCTAATGAATTCTTCCTAATTTTGACTTCTTCTGCACAATTCATTCCCCACACATTTTAGTAAAGCGATATGGACAAGGGATCATTTTCTGCTCCACTTAAGTAGGCCCATGCTGGATAATGAATCTGAATAGCCGATAGGGCTGGGGCAGAGTCTGTCATGTCTCGAACGACCATCCCGGTTGCATCCTTAATTTAAAATCTCTACCTATTAGCAGAGACTGCTTCTCCCACCCAGAAGATACCATGGTCGTCTTGCAGAGACAGTTTGTTTGTTCATGAAAGTACCTGCTGGATGGTAGTGAGCAGAGACCAAGAAATTGCTGCAAATAGCCAATCAAATACTGTGAAGGGAGACCTCACTTAAAGTTCACACCCAAAGCTCATTATCTTGTCTTTTTTTACTGTAGGGAACTGGGCTCTTGTTGCAGTTAAACCCTCCCCCCCCCGTATGTTGCCCCCTTTTTAGCTGCTAGATGCTGATTTTCGACTCTGGTAGTGCAACAAGTTAACTAGACCTCTGTGCCAGTGCTCCTTCCCTAAAACAAAGCAAAGTCTAATTGTGCTACAATTGGCAAATGACTTTAGCACCCCTGTAAACCCCTAATGAATGGTACTCCAGGGGTACTAAAGAGGGTCTCTATGGCTGTGGCAGATCTTATGCCACCCTAAGAGACCCACATACAAATTCCAAACAGACTGCCAGTGCAGGCTGCGTGACATGGTGCAAACCATGAGGGAAAACACTCCTGTGTGTCATGTCAAAGAAACTGCATCTAATATATGCAAGTCATACCTAACAGCAGGCTGTTGAGCCCTAAGGCAGTGTGCATTATATTTTATGTGAGGACATATCTGCATGAGCAGATATGCCCTGTGATGTCTAGTTCTATTACTAGATATTGCAAGTAATCAGAGAAGCCATTTTAAAAGCATGTGATGGACAGCGGTGAAAACGTGTTCCCCCAGTTACATGATGGCTTCAATTGCAGTAGGGATGTTTGGTATCAAACATCTCATACTACTGAATGCACATTGATTCCAGTGTTGGATTTATTTATACATGCACACAGAGGACACCTCAGAGGTGCCCCCAGAAAACCTACCAGCTCCTGGTGTGTTGGTTGACTGGTATCTGCCAGCCTAACACCACAGACGAGTATCTGACACCCAAGGTGACACCCTTTGCTCTCAGGTCAGAAGCAAAGCCTGCTGGGGAAGAGAGTGATATACCCCCCTCCCACAGAATAACCTGCTGATTACTATTCCAAGGCAGAAGCTACTGCCTTTGAAATGCGAGTCTGGATCCCCTCACGGGACAGGAAGCCAACCCCCTTTGTCCAGAGCCCTTTAGCACCCAGACAGGTGGGAAAATTAGCTAGTACAGTAGGCATGCCCACCACCAGGCTAATACCACTGCTAAGGTGGCCTAATCTGAGGTGGACACAAATTTTCAGAGTTAGCCATCTCTGTGTTGGCAAATGTAGGGATTCTGGGACAGGGTTATGCCCACTTCCCACAGGAAGTGGTCATACAGGTGGCATAGTGACCCCAAGGGAAAGTACATCATTGGCTACTACCACTCTTTCCCCTTAACGCCCCTAAATTGAGTATTTAAGTATTTAGGTGACCCCTTGATACCAGATATTAACCCCTTCGACGCTCGTGGAGGAACGGTTCCGTCACGAGCGTCGGTTGGGCTGTGCTCGTGACGGAACCGTTCCGTCACGACCACGCCCGTTTTAGAATCTTCAGCACAGCACGAAAATTCGCGCCACGCTGAAGTGGTTACGATTTCAATGATTCAAGAGAAGGAGTGGACAAAGAAGAGTCCTGTCATGAGAACCAAGGAGCATCGACTGACTTGGTGCCAACCCTGCCACCCTGACTGCTGCCTCCAACAATCGTGGAAGGAGCAGACTTGTCCTGCCACTATGCAGTCTCCTAAAAACCAGGAGGGTTGCTATTGCTTCGCCAATTGCCTGAAGAAACTCCCCTGGAGTAGAAGAGCTACGCCCCTGCAGTCGCAGGCACCAAATTCGAAGGGTGCTGTTCACCGAGTAGACACCCCCTGGCCAGTATGATGCAGCAGCTACCCAGGAAGAGGACCCTGTTCTCCTGAAGGTCGGATCCGTCTCTCCCCTGAGGGTGGGAGGACACCAGGACCAATACCCGGGTACAGGCCCCGTGCAGCAGTCAAGGCTTGTCGTACCCAGTCCGGACACCAACGCCGAGGAAGACCGACCTACACATCAAGGAACTTCAGGGAAAGTGAGACTGACAACGTGAGCTGCCTTGCTGTCCTGTTCGCCCCTCTTCTGCAAAACTAAGGCCAAGACCTGAGCCTGTGACCACCACCACCCAACGCCTTAAAGCACCTATGCACCTGTGCTCCAGAGCACGAGTCCTAGGAAGGTGATGGTGCCAACGGGGTCCCCAGCCTACAAGAGCTAAGCCCATGCTTGGGTTTGCCCGGACTGGAATTCTAGTCACCACCTGCAGCCTCTTTCTGCAGGCCCCCTCCAACTGCGAGAAACCCCAGCACCGGAACCGAAGCCAAAAGACACCACTGCACCCGAGCCCCACATCCTGAGGAGAAGTGGACCAAGGGTGTCCCTGTGTGACCGAGGATCTTAAGGGTCGAGTCCCACTGTGGGTTCCTCTGGACTGGTTCCCCTGTCTCAGCTTGCAGCCTTTTTGTAACCCGACTGTTCTCCAATTGAAGTGAATGGGCCATCCAACGCCGTGACACACCGGAGGTGACCTGTTGATGTGGCTTTGGACCTTGCCCAATACTCACCCTAATTCCAGAACAGCAGTCCTATGAGTTGCTGACAAGTGCCCAAATGCAACACATGTTTTTCCTCCATAGAAGACCAGTACCGATCCAGAAAACGCACTGCGACCATTTTTGAACACTAAAAATTAATAACTCGAAAAGTACTTACCAGATTCCGATGATCTTGGGATCTCAATTTATATAAAAGTACGTGTAATTTTAAAAGTTGGTGTTGGATTTCTTTATTGAGTGGGGTCTAACTTATTGCCTTTGTGTGTGTAATAAAAGCTTAGCAGTACCCTATGATATCCCTAACTGTTTGCCCACACTACCACAACATTGAGCATTTAGGGTGTCATTTGTGCCTCTGTAATTCCTTTGGGGAGTGCTTGAACTCTTTGCACGATAGACCTCTTTTTGGTATATCATATAAAGAGCCAGTTTCCTACATTCACAATACATTTTGAAAGACAATGCAGACAGTATCTTTAATTCAGTGTTACTGGACCTGGTAATGAGTAAATCGCTCAGACAGCACAGCCTCTATATGAATGTCCAGAGCACCAATGAACGTTGAGAACACATTTGTTCTGCTAGGTGCAGATGAATGCATCACAGATTGGCCGCTCACCTCTTTCACCCGTTCAATCATCTGCAGAAGGTCCGACACCTGGATCAGAGCATCCTCTGCCATCCTCACTGCATTCTGCACTTGTGCATACTGGTCCACGAGGTCTTTGCTCTTTTGCTGAAAAAAATGAAAAAAAGTCCAGGTCTTTTAAGATGGAACGATCACTTCAATGCTACAGAACAAAGAAATAAATAATATTTCTAGCCATTAATGTTAAGACAGGCTCACAGTTGATAAGAAGGTTTTCCTGAAAATTAGAGTATGTTTCTGACGACTGGTGAGGAGTTGGATGTGTGCTCTCACCTGACTCTCCTCCAGGCTGTTCTGATTCAGGCCATTTAGGTCGTCCGCCTGCCTGGTCTGGTTCACAGCCTCATTTAGGGCATCCCGCAAGTCCATCAGCTCAGAGCTGTATTGAGACAGGCGATCCTGGATGTCATTCATCAGCTCCTCGTTGGCATCCAACTTATCGAACATTTCATTCCTGACCCGATCCAACACTGCCCCAGGAAGACAAAAAGAGGCTGATGAGTTTCCGGTGCAAGGAGGTTGTGAAATAGGGAGAAACAGGACCTAAAACAAGCTTATAGCAAAACAGACACATAATCAGAATTCATTAAGGCAGCTTCCCACCCAGAAAAAGCTTTCTGTCTGTGATATTTGTATAGTGAATAAAAGAGGGCGTGGCATATGCCAGGAAGGAACGTAGGTGGGGGAGGGGAGGTTCTCAGTGGGCATTCGGAGTAGTATTGCATCTCAACATTTGTGTCCAAGTCCCAATCTTGGAAAAAGAGCATTGTCAAAGTGTGAGGGATGGCCCATTACTCGATGACTAGGATGATCCATAGGAGGAGATTTAATTTAATTTTAATTTAAAAGCTTATAAAGCCCAGGAATCACCCCCAAAAGGGTATGTTCGTGCTGAGGTAGTGCGAGGCCATGGCTACAGACAGTTAAACCACAAAGAGTTCTATTTTCAGGAGTTTCCTGAAGCGCAAATGATCATCACAGCTTCGAAGTGTATGGGGTAAAAAAAATCCAAAGCCGTGGTGCCATATAAGAAAAGGCTTATCCTTAGCTTATGTAGAGCCCGGTCAGTTTCTTCACATATACCTCCCCTTGCATATTCAGTATCTAGTTGCGTGACTGCAGCTTCTAGGGCACATTATCTATACAGTTCTTTACATACCCCTCAAGCCAGCACCATTCCAGGGATAGGCACAGGTACGCCAAATGAAAATTGGCAATTGCAGCAGTTTTCTCCCTCCATGCTGGTCAATGGACCGGTTTGAGTCTTGCTTCCTATGTCTTAACCTGAACTCTTCATTAAAATGTGACTGCTCAGCTAAGAGCAGATGGACTGAGAAAGCTGGTATCCAGCAAACCTTCTTCTTGGTCCCTACTGACCTCTCGATCATCAACGGGGCACAAATAGGATCACGTATGGTGCTGGAGAGGGACTCGTTCATAGAAAGACTCCGGCTGCTCCTTGGGCACACTAGTGGCTTAAAGTGCTATAAAACTGTTAAAATATAATACCACGAGGGCACCCAGGGAAGGAGGCAACACACCTGGATAGTTCATAGGACAATTTCTTCCTGGCTTCAGAGAGGAGTTGGGTGAGAGAAATCATGACCTCTTATTAATGACTGCCTAAATACATGTCACCAAGACTACTGTTGCGAGTCCTAGATTATCAACTAATAAATAACTACCAAATGTGCCAAGTGTAATTAAATTAGATTGATCCAATATGACAACACTAACATTTAAAAAAATGATTACATCAGGATTAAACTCAGTTCATAGCCATGCAAACGACTTACTGTGTTTTAATTGGAATTATGTTGGCTATTCTATTCAGCGTCTAAGGAAATCTTGACAAACTAACCCTCATTCTAAGTTACAGGACTTCTATATGATTGTCCTAATTGGAGTATTCTATGGATTATTTAGAGGACCCCTTTTTTCAAAGGCAAATAGGGCTTACATGAAATACTCCATAAGCAATGAGAGTTTAGAAACTTGCCTGTGATCAAGCTGGGCGTACATGTTGTTTTTAACTTTGATGTGGTTGTATATAAAATCAGTCGGGCCATCCCAATACTTTCGGCAACTACACAGTTATTCTTGTGAGTGTCATTCATTCAGCCATAGATAGTTAAATGTCCTTGATTTACAGATCTCTGTCTTGGGTAACAGTTTTAAGCAGAAAGTCATGCTTAAAGCGCGGGTTATTTTATGTTAATCTACATGTTCTAATGGATGGTCAATAAATAATCAGTATGAGAAACTGAGTGAATACACAATGCTGATGAATTTAATTGCTAATTTCCTTAATTCGGCCATTAAATATGTACCTGATTCTTTGAACTTTGATACTTTGATCTAATATTCAGAGAATTAAGTAATTGATATAAATGGATTCTGATTTGCAGGTGTACACCAATTTTATAAACTGATAATAACAAACATGTAAAATTAATAATACAACTAATTTCAATTAAATCACATGAAGATGAGAACATCTAAAATTAATTTGGTACTTCCACTAAAGCCCAGGTCTGGAAAAAGTGTCCGTAGTGACATGGAGTGTGGGTCCCTCTCTAGCCACTCGTGTCTTAAGGCACAGTGGCTGGTGAAACTAGGCCTCCAAGTCATCCTGGTGCAGCTCGAGAAACCACAGTGGCTGTCACCATTATAGTGTGTACTACTAACATTGCGCAAGCCAGGATTGTAGTTATTTTTTTTGTTTTATCTATTCATTGTGCCATCATCTGCCTGAACTTTCTTGTGCCGCACCTAGCTCCTAGAGTTATTCCTCATAGTGAAACCCTGCAAAATGTCTCTTTGGCAGCATCTACCCCATACATTTTAATCCATGTTGAATTCAATTTGTCTAACCCTCAATAAGTTGGGTCCCCTCCAATGAGGAGGGCAATTGAGGAAGCTGCCGTACAACCTTCAATGAAGCCAGTGAGAGCAAAACCACTTGATACAAGAATGTCACATGCAAAAGGGGATAAGCCCAGAAAAACGTTATACTCAAATCTGCTACATGGAAACACCCTCTGCATGGAAGCACCCTGTGCAGTTCTACTCACACTTCTTGGCTGCCTTCAGCTCGGTTTCGGCTTCCTCTCTCCGGTTATTGAAGTTCAGCTCTTTCATCTCCTTCATCATCCTCTCTATCTCTGCCATCTTCTGACGGAACTCATCTGTTGTGGTGATGTTGGTGCCATCCATTTCTCCGACTCGACTCATCTGGTCTGCGAGGTCTACAAGTTCAGAGATACCACTTGTTATGGCAAAGAGGACAAGGGATCCTCTAAATGGGGTTATGCAAGTTTAGAAATGATGGGCAAATTTAATTTGGATTACCGTTCTCACCAATTACAGCTAGGAGCTTACTCTAAACGGTACATACGTATGAAGCCGGAGCGCTCAGAGACGGTATATAGTTAAAGATAATATGGAAAAGTATGGGTTTGTGAAGTTGCAAAGTTTCTTGCCCACCAACTTTGTGAATATTTTCTTTAAACTTTGAAATCTTTGTGAGTGTCAAGAAGTCTGAGAGGTTGAAAGAAGCAGACAAAATCTTGTACACAGAGTATGATACACAAAGTATGACAGCAAGAAAAAAAACTGCATATAACTCACTTTTTGTGCACAGTATCTTTGCAAAGCATGAATGTGAAGTTATGAAAATAACAACTTTCACAAGGTTCAAAGCTTGCAGGGAAGACATTTACAGTTTGCATACCACGATCCTTAATACCTGCACACCCCCAATTTGCTATTGTCTGAATATTTAGAGAGTCCTAAATCCTTGCTGTTCAGAGCCACTAAGAGAGGTGAAATTGAAATGAATTTAGAATGGTAATCTAATAACTGTAGATGCCTCGGTGGAGGGCCTGTCCACAACAGATGAATTTGTTTATAGTGTACATATGATGAAAGTGTTGTTTGTCTTGAAACAGCTTCAACAGCTCCCCCTGACCATCAATCTTAATCCTACCTAAGGCATGGCCACAGAGTTAACCACTCCCATTGTCACAGCTGTATTACCCTACCTATAGAATACAGATAAATGAGGCGTCAATGTTCACCAAGAGCAAACAAAGGGTTCTACCACAATACCGAAAAAATGATGCTATGAAGCGGACTAGATTTAACCACACCTAGGAAAATTTGAATAAATATATGGGCTTGTCCCTTATGCTTATATTTCCTTATCACAAATGTGAATAGATTAGAATCAGTGGAAAGTGGCGTAAATAATACAACAAGGAGGACAAACAGGAGCAAAATGTTTTCCGAGGAGGGCACCACATAAAACAAGGAAAATCATAGATACTGGTGAAACATCATACAACTAAGAGGGAATCCTAAATAATCTTGCTCTATTTTTTCAAACTAATTTCAAACTCAATTTTTGAAAGTGGGGTCAATTGTTTCTTCCTTTATCACTAGTGTGATAGAATCAATGTCCAGCTTTGATTCACACTCAATCACTTCACCGACACCTTTATCAGCTCGTACCGTCCTATTTGCAATTCCGGATTACCCTGCAGCCACTGGTTCTTATGGGTACAGGTAACTTGACTGCTTGCACACTTACCAAGGATGTGCTGGTGAAGGTCCTGGATTTTCTTTAGCAGCTTTTCCGCATTCTCGTGGGTGGTTTCTGTACCATTCTTGATTTTGTTGGCTGTTAGGTTGGCCAGCGATGCCTAGAAATAAATAAACCTTTTTGAAGAAAGGCTTTCCCATGAAACATATGCAGCAAATCTGAAGCCCGGCCTACATTAAACACTTGTCTAATGATTATATTAAAGACTTGGGGATTTATACAGGATACGCCTCCAATCTAATCATTATTAAGCACTTTGCTGCTTACAATTTTTCCAGCCTAGGGTTAACCAATCCTAGAGTAAAAGTTTGGGAGGATGGTGTTTAGTTTTTCCCTTAAGGATCAGGTTCTTAAGAACTTTTGCAGAGCAATCAAGAAGTAAATCAGCCATCGATTATGTGTAAGTGCCTGAGGAGAACTGGATTTTAGGAACGGCAGACAAGGAGAGCCCAGAGAAAGCATACAGGGTGTCATTGCTGTTTTTTATATTTTCGAAAACTTATTTCAAGGATTTGCCAAGTATGCATTAGCACATGATGTAGCTTACCTTGAATTTTTTTTTTTTTTTTTTGCAGTTTTATATAGCGCGAACTAGACCCGAACCGAATCAGGTATCAGAGCGCTTTACATTTTTACGTTTTTCCAGTTACTTTCATTTTAGGCACGGGGAGATTAAGTGATTTGCCCAGAATCACAGGAGGTTTTGGCGTCGTTACCGAGACTCGAACCCAGTTCCTCCAGGTCCGAGGTCGAGCGCCCTAGCCGTTAGGCCAACTCCTCTCACTTTCAGTGGGAGCCAATAAGTCCTTCAAAGTGGGTGTGGAGGGTGAATTACATTGGCCTTGCCAACAAAAGTGAAAAGTTCTGAACTCTTTTTAATCTTATGACAGACTAAATGTAGGTGATCGAGCATATGGAAGGAGTAGTTCCTTGCCTGTAACTCCAGTTCTGGAGTAGGGGTATCTCTGTTATAGTCATAATCTTGTGAATAGTCCCGCCGATTTGTACGTGGACCCTGGAGCAATCGAAATAGTCTCTTAAGTTGTCTTCTTCTGCAGTCCTGCATAGACACTTAAGAGAAATTCGAAGACAAATAATGCAGCCTAAAACTACAAGGCTACAATGGCCAGCACTTCCTCTTGAAGTGAAAAGGATAGCCAAATAATATTAAATTTAACACACTTTGTTAAGTTTCACACTCAGAGAAACTTCCCTTCACAAAAATCCTTTGTAATGATAGAGAGGATGGGTTGGACAGACAAGGCCCATAGGCTGTCATTATGTGTCTGGAAAAGGGATACAGTGCCTTTAAGGAACTTTCCAGAGACCCCCGGTATCCCAGGATGCACAGCCAAAGGCCTTTTACTTTCAGTTCTTTTTTCCGGCTCCTGCTAGCAGGACCCTGGAGCATTGAGCTCTACCTTTTTGGGTATTACTTCAATTTTTGGCACTTTTCCAGTGTTTTGAGTGTTTCACTCGATGTCTGGGGTCTTCCTCTTCCAGTTGATGTGCTTTGTAGGCAGTTTTGCCACCTCTTTTTGTCGAAAAATTCCAGCTTTGTTCGACAACTTGCACTTTGAAGGGATAACATTAATGTTTTCATTTTCGTCCGGTGCCAATTATTTTAGGTGTTTATTATATAGCGTTAATCTGACTGACAAGTCAGAGCGAGTCATCGAAAATGTGTCTTGGGATTCCAGATTCCTTGATCGGTTGAAGGCATTTCTGGAGAGTGGAACATCCTCAAAAGGATTACCTGTTCGAGTACATACCAGATATACATTTTTCTTTCAGGCAGACGATGATGATTTAAAAAAACACTGTGTTTTTATAACCCAACCCCAATGCAGCCTACTGCAGATACAATGTGGAAATGGCCCAAAAAGCTAGTCCGAGAGCCTTGACACACGAACAACATTACAGCAGCATTAACAATAGCATCTCACCCTCTCATCCAGAGCACTGATGTCCAGAGCAAGGATCCCAGTTTGATTCTTGAGCCTGTCTGCCTCTTCTCTGGCGGTGTTGATTAGGTACTGGTACTGAAAGAAAAGGTTCTGAAAAAAACATCAAAGTAGTAAGAAGGATACAAGGAGGAGGAGTGTGTTTATAATTGCAAAAAGACAAGCACTGGAAGCTCCCTTCACCCAGCACGTACTGTGGCATTCTCAATGGAGCTGTTCAAGCCGCCCAGTCGGTTCCAAGCGATGGAGCTAGCACTTAAGTTGCCAAGTTGGTCCCGGATCAGAGGGTACATGTCCTCCATTCTGTGCAGGTCTTGCAGCAGAACCAGAACACAGCTGTCACAAGCTGTAAAGGGGAAGAGAAATCACGTATTTAGCATCTGGGGAACAACAGCATACAATAAAAGAAACTCCAAACTCAGAAGGGCTACATGTTACAAGGGAAATCCAAGCTCTCTTCCGAGGACACTACAGCCACTCAAAGGAGTGTGTAGAACAGTCATTGTTCCCACACAGCCATTACTTATTTATGCATCAACGTCCAGGATTTCCAGGTGCCCGACAATCACCACTCCTCTCTCCAGCAAGAAATGTCTACTCTGGCAGGAACAACAATCACTAACCCTGAAGCCCCAAGCAAAGAATGTGCTGTGATTGCTGGTGAATCATGTTTACCTCTACTACACAACACCTACTCCACCCAGGCATGGTCACGCTAAATGCCACACCACCCACTTAAAACTGATCACGTCACTTTCTAGTTAAAAAAACTTGAGAGAGGAGAATAGACAGACATACACAGGCAAGAGACAAACAGGTAGATTCATCAAGCATTTTTGTGAGCGCAAACGGTGCGAATCGCAAAATTCGGCCGTTTGCGCCCGCAAAAATGGCATTTGGAATTCATCAATGGTTCATGAACTCGCAATTTGAAAAATCGCAAATAATTGCGATTTCTCAAATTGCGATCGCATTTAAGGAATCTCAATTAGAGATTCCTTAAATGCTATTTATGAACCTTGTACAAATTGCGAATTCGCATTTTTGGGCCGCTATTTACTGCGAAGTCAAACCTCGTGGTAAATAGCGGAAACTTAGAAAAATGCACTTAAGTGCCTTTTTCTAAGTTGTATGTTACACACACACATGTCCTTGGGACATGTGTGTGTGTAACACCAGCATCCAATATCATTTCAGGGGTGCAACAGGGTGTCCTTTGGACACCCCTGCACCCTTGACATCGCAAACTCAATATGCGAATCGCTAATAGCGATTCGCACATTGATATCTCTTCCCATTCATTCCTATGGGCCTTTAGGCCCATAGGAATGAATGGGGAGTTATTCCTTATTTGCGATTAGCAATTAGCTAATCGCAAATAAGGAAGCTGTAGGAATCGCAATAAATATTGCGATTTTTACATGAATCCCGTTTTGCGAGTCTGTAATAGCGATTCCTTATTAATCGCTATTACAGACTCGCAAAACATGCCGATGATGAATCTACCTGAAAGACAAGTAAAAAAAATGCATACTTTGTATAAAGACCTACCCTTAGGTCATTACATCACACTGGAGTACAATTATGCTACTATTTTATTTACTTAATGTAGGAAAGTGCCCCTTTTTGACATGGTCAACCCCACGTTTTGTCTGGTATTTGATGCAATGTTTGCAGAAGAGCACTGGGTTCCTGCTAACCAGGTCCCCAGTGCCAGATCTGTTCCCTAAACTGTACAATTGTTTGCCCCAATTTGCAACACCTTTAGCACTCCCTGCTAGTCCATAGTAAATGGTACTCCTGGTACCTATGGCAAGGAGCCTAAAGAGGGCCCCAAGGGCTGCAGCATATATTGTGCCACCCTAAGGAACCCCTCACCAAACTCATGCCACTGCAGGCTGCTTCTCTTGGTGTAGACGAAAGTGAAAGCACAAAATGGCACACAGCCCTGTGTGCCATGCCTACAGACACTGCTTGCAGGACAGGTAAGTCACCTCTACAGCAGGCCTTACAGCCCTAAGGCAGGGTGCATTATGCTACATCTGTGGACATAACTGGATGAGCAGATCTGGCCCTCTGCTGGCCAGTCCAATTATTGTCAGTATAAGTGACCAGAGAAGCCATTTTAAGTATATGGGCTGGGTACCGGTCAAAAACGAGTTTTACAGCTACACGAGGGCTTCACTGAAAATAAAGATGTTTGGTGTTGGACATCTTGTATTAATAAACCCACACTGATGGATTTATTAATGCATGCACCCAGCGGGCATCTTAGAGGTGCCCCCTGACAACCTACTAAGTACTAGAGTGGTGGCTGACCGGTGTAGATCAGCATGCCACCAGACCGGGTTTGGACCCCCAGGGGTGACAGCCTATGCTCTTGGGATGTCAGGTCCCATAAGTCGCTGTGAAGTACCTGTTTGCAGCTTTTTGAAAACTATAAACATTTCTATCTCGAAACTCACTTTACTGATTTTCATGATCTTGTCGCCAAATATTATATAAAGATAAGTGCTATTTGTATACATTTGTGTCGTATACATAATTTATTGACTATTGTGTGTATTTGCAGAATCCTCTCTGATAAACTTAGGGCTGCTCAATCCCCCTAGAAGAGCACCTTGGGAGTGTCCACTTGAAATGGATACCTAGACTCTTGCACAGTATACCTCTTTTTGGTATACTATGTAAAAAGCCAGCTTCCTACATTAAATATGCAGCAAAGGTGGCTAGCAGATTCCAATGCCAGTGACAGATATTCAGAAAGAAAGGATCATTGCAGACAATGACTCTAATGTCACAAACTCTATGGCTATGAATACAACACAGTTTTTTACCTGGAATGCAACATTCAGCATTCTTATTTTTTTATCTCTTGGTTTTGTTGTTAGCATTTGACTATCTACAGTGGTATGTTGTCTTGAAATTAATCAGAGTAGCTCTAAATAAACCCTGGGTCCCTCATTCTGACCATGAGGCAGGCTAGCCCCGTTCGAATCCCCCTCCCCCCAACCAATCCGTGAGCAGAAGGCCAGGACACCGAATTACTTACGTTCACACTTGACGAGATCAGGCCCTTGGGAAACAGGGATAGCGTGCTGTTGAAGGCATGTGTCGCACTGCTTCCCAGTCAGCCCTTCTGTGCACTTGCATTCTCCAGTGCGAGGGTCACAGGAGCCACCCTTACACACACACTCTGTGAGAAGACAAAAAGCAAAATATGTTTATCAAAGGAAGGTAATAGCATCACAAAGTTGCCACTGGGGGTAATGGTTTATTCACATTGTTCTTTCACCCCTATATCTGTTTAGTGTATCTGCCAGAGATCCCGTTTAACTTCCAAGTGCAATTGTGAGGGTTCCTCTATCCAGAATCATTTTATACTTGCTTAATAGGGGTTTGTCCATGCTTTGGGACATATGTGAATGGAACATGGAACACAAACTGTTCAGAATGGCCCATTCTTTGTCAATGAGAACAAATCAAAATGGAAGTGGTAAGGGTGAAGCTGTGAAATATGTAAAGGTGGAGATAGCAAAGAGAAAGCATTTTTAAAATCCCACAAATCATTAATCACTGTCAAAGTTTGGGGACAGCCAGGATAATAACTGAGGCTAAGGGGATGCACTGAGCTACAACAGGTAAAGTTAAAACCAGAGAAAAATGGACCCAGTGGTCTTCCCCAGATAATGCTGTCTGTTAATCCTACTATTTCTTTATGTCAGGGCCTCCAAAGACCACCCAGTATTTATTTATTTATTTATTTATTCAAAGTTTTATATAGCGCGAACAAGATCCTTACAGATATCAGAGCGCTTCACAAAGACAGGGCAGGGGCAGTAGGAATGAACAGAGATAGTGGGAGCAGTATAATAGTCACTAACATGGTAGGATAATAATAACATACATAAAACATCTCAATATACAATCAGGTAAAAAAGTTATATAAGACGGCACAAGTCATTGATCCCACTACAGAGGTGTTCAGGTACACCTTGGGTGTGTGGGTGGCTTATACCAAAGTCCTAGTATATAGAGAACACTGAGTGGGGGCATCGGGAGAGTGAATCAGTAAACCAAAGTGTATCATATATTGGTCGGTAGTAAGAGAGTAACGTAGTAGTGTCCCCACCAAGTAGAAGTATAGTGCCAAAGGACAAGGTGAGCAGTGATACAAAGCAATGCAGAGTCTCTGATCCAGCCCCTATAAGGTTCAGGAGATCTTGGCCAGAAGGATGGTTTTCACCTCTTTCTTGAAGAGTGCAGTGGAGGAGATAAGCCTGGTTTCAGGAGGGAGCGCATTCCAGATCCTAGGTGCCATTCCTGAGAAGGAGCGCTTGTATGTTTTCTCTTTCCGGAATCTACGAGGTTTCAGGAGTAGATTTTTTGCACTTCTATTGGATCTCGAACCTCCTGATATAGACAACTTTTGAGCGAGGTAGTTGGGTGCATTGTGGTGCACGGCCGCGTGTGTCATAACTGCAATTTTTAGCTGTATTCTGGCTTCAAAAGGCAGCCATTTTAGAGACTTTAAGTCTGGGGATATATGCGAATGTTTTCTTGAGCCAGTAATGAGTCTCACGGCAGCGTTCAGGGAGGCTCTTAAGGGTGCTGTTGTGGATAGCGGGAGTCCGCTGAGGGCCACAATTCCGTAGTCTATTCGAGGGATGACTAAAGCTTGTACAGCAGTTCGGAAGTCTTCGGCAGGGAGGAAGGGTTTAATTTTCCTCAGTGTGTTGAGTTGGAAATTAGCTCCTTTTGTGGCTTTGCTAACGTGCTGCTGCATGTTGAGCTTGGCGTCGAGTGTGATGCCTAGGGATTTCGCAGAGTCCACAATGGTAGGATGGACATTGAGTGCGGTTAGGTTATTGAGCCAGGTTTGGGTGGTGGAAATTTTAGCCGGGGGTGAGATGAGTAGGAACTCAGTTTTCAGAGCATTTAGTTTGAGGTGATTATCGGCCAGCCAAGATTGAGTGTTGATAAGCGTGGAATTCAGATGTTTGATATCTTCCGGGGATTGTAGCTTTAGGTAAAGTTGTGTGTCGTCAGCGTACATATGGAATTGGACATTGGAGGCTTGGAGCAGGGTGGCGAGCGGTTCCATGACGAGGTTGAACAGTGTGGGGGAGAGGGAGGATCCTTGTGGAACACCTAGATCTGCAGGCACGGGTGTAGATAGCACATTGTTGATCTTGAACTTCTGAGACCGGTTGTGAAGGAAGGACGAAAACCATTTGAGAACAGTTCCCGATAGACCCATTCTAGTGCTTAGCAGCTCCAGCAAGTTCTCATGTTTGACCGTGTCAAATGCTGAAGAGAGGTCAAGAAGGATGAGGAGGCAGGACTCATTGCGATCAAGAATTTGGAGGGCGTCATCAATTATGTGTGTCATAGCTGTTTCTGTGCTATGTTTCGCTCGGAAGCCTGATTGATGAGGGTTGAGGAGGTCAAATTGATCAATGTGTTTTGTTAGTTGGAGTTGGACACATTTCTCCAGCAGTTTGGCCAGGGTGGGGATATTAGTGATGGGCCGGTAATTGTTTAGGTCAGACGGATCAGCTGTAGGTTTCTTGAGTATAGGCGTGACTTGCCCCACCTTGATGGAGTCTGGAATGAGGCCTTGTTGTAGGGAGCTGTTGATGATTTTGGTCCAGAGAGGGAGGAGCAAGGGGATGAAGTCTTTTACAGCATTAGCAGGTAGAGGGTCTGTGAGGTGATTAGAGGGCTTCAAGGTGCAGAGCAGTTTGTGTATTGCTTCTTCCTAGTAGGTATCGAAGTACAGCCAGGATGCCTTGTTTTTAGGTTGAGTGTTAGACATTCTGATGTGGTTGGGGAATCGGCTTACATCCATGATGAGGTCATTTCTTATGTTGTCAGTCTTTAGCTTAAAGAAAGCAGAGAAGGCTTCACAGTGTGGGGTGTCGCTTGTTGTGCTGTTTGATTGTAAGGGTTGTGTCTTTGTTTGGGACTTGATTAGTTCGAACAGCTTTCTTGGCCTGTTTTTTGCTTGGTCCAACTGGCGGCTGAAGAAGTCCGACTTTGTGCGCTTTATTTTCCTGAAGTAGGCATTTCTCTTGTTCTTAAGCCTTTTGCGGTGCAGTGCTGAAGGGTCCGATCTCCATGTGCGCTCTGCCATTCGCATAGTACGCCTGTCGTCATTGAGTCTATCATCATACCAGGGGTTAGAAATTTTGGTGGAGACTCTCTTCAGTTGCAGTGGGGCGACTTCATTGACTATTGTATTCATAGAGTCAAGGTAGTGGTCTATCAGTGAGTGAACATCCGACGTTCCTGAAGGGGGAAGGAGGCGATTGCCGATGTGGGGTGGCAGGGTAGAGGGGTTAAGATTCTTCATGTCCCTTTTCCATGTTTTGGATTTGATTGGTTGAGCCGGGTTAGGTTTAACTTTTTCATTGATAAAGAAGGTGATAATGTGGTGATCTGACCAGTCGCAGCGTTGTATCGCCTCCAGTTGTGTAGCGTTCTCTTTGGCAATGATGAGATCGAGTATCGAGCCTTTGTCGTGTGTTGGTCTATCGCATATTTGGGTGAGGTCAAGCGCATTAAGGAAAGTTTTGAGACTATTCACCACTGTGTCTTTCTGATCGCTCCAGTGGAGATTGAAGTCACCCAGGTAGACTTGGGTGGTCTGCCGACCGGCATTGGAAGTGATCATGTCCATGAGTTGTTGGGTGAATATGAGATTGTCACCAGGGGGGTGATAGATGAGATGTAAAGCACAAACTTGTTTGCCCTCGCTGGTGATGTCGAGGCAGAGGAGTTCACAGGAGGAAAGGGAGGGGGAGTTGACTTTCGTAACGGAGAGGTTGCTCCTAAAAATGCATGCAATTCCCCCGCCCGTCTTGCCAGGAGATCTGTCCAGCCTGATGATGTGATAATTGGGGGGGACTAGTATGTCCATAATCGGGGTAGAGGCTTCAGTAAGCCACGTTTCCGTTAGAATGGCTAGGTCTAGATCCATAGCTGAGACGAGATCAGCGATGTCGGAGGAGTGTCTCTGGGCCGATCTGCAATTGAGTAGGATGCATTTGAGTTTGGGAGAGAGAAGGGTGGTCGAGCTTTCTAGTGTGAGGGGAATTTTTCTGAGGTTGTTAGGGACGGAACCTCTGTTGTTGAGTGTTGGGAGCCTCAGAGGGTTTGTAAGAATTGTGGGTATGGGGATGTGTGTGTTGGATATGTGTTTTACCGGACCTGGGCCATAAGAGCGTAGGAGAGAGCATAGGTCGCGGTCCGACAGTGGGTTGAGGACACGACGGGGGCGGTGGGAGTTATTGCGAACGGGGATAGTCGGCCAGCGCGGGTGTCGTTGGAGGCGAGGGTATGTAGGGAGGGTGCGTCGTTTGTAGGGTAGAGGGATGGTGGGAGGTAGACTGGGCTGTGAGGAGAGAAGGTCTTTGATTGCGTGGACATATTTTTTGATTTGTAGAATATCCTCTTTGACTTGTTGGAGGGTGGATAAAGTCAGGTCAGGAGGTGGATTGGAGATGGGGTTGGTGGTGAGAGCCATTGGTGAATGGTTGAGTAGTGAGCTGGAAAGCGGGCAGGGTATCGAGGGGGGGGGATATACTAGCGTTGTTGGAAGGTTCTGTGGTGCTAATAAGTGGGATGGCATCCAAAGTGTGGGCGTGTTTGTGGGCGAGGGGTGTGGGTGAAGTAGGTGAGGGCGGTGGGTGGGAGGCATAGGTAGTGCCGTCAGTGGGAGACGGTGCCGGAGACTAGAAGAGAGAGTGAAGGCTGAATACAGTGGGGGAGACAGGAGGGTAGTGAGGGCTGAGAATAGGAGGTGGGAGAGAGGGGGATGCTAAGGTAGGGGAGGCGGTATGTTCTGTATGTTTTGTTGGGAGGGTGAGAGTGTCGTGGGTGGGAGTGGGGAGGGAGCTGGGGAGGGAGAGGTGTCCGCCGTGGGGGGGCTGGGAGGGGGGGTGAATAAACTCCGAATGGTGGTGTGTACAGATGGTGGCGTGTTGTGGGTGAGAGATGTTGTGTCAGGTGTGAGAGTGTCGTGGGTGAGAGTGGGGAGGGAGCTGGGGAGGGAGAGGGGTCTGCCGTGGGGGGGATGGGAGGGGGGGTGGATAAACTCCGAGCGGTGGTGTGTTCAGATGGTGGCGTGTTGTGGGTGGGGTTGTTATGTCAGGGGGGAGAGAGATGGGGGGTATGAGTGGGGGTAAAAGGGGTCATGTTAGAGGGGCGGCTAGTATATGAGGTTGAGAGATTTGTGACTGTGCTTGGGGAGTGTGGGGCGTTAACAGCAGGTGGGCCATTTACTGGGGTGCTGGGGGTAGAGGTGTTATAGGCGGGGGCGGCGACGTCAGGGGTGATAGTGCTGGTGGAGTTCTGGGTGGGGGTCCGCAGCTTGGCAAGGTGCTCTTTGAACTTGGGGAACAGGTTGTCTAGTAGTTCCAGGTTCTTGTCCGTGGATTGAATTAGGACAATCCCATTATTGTAGATAGTAATGGTAGCCCTGCCAGGGAGGCGGTGGGAAGGTGTGATAGAGAGAGTTAGGCCATGAGTTGTTTTCCTGGTGGTGGAGACGGTGAGTAGGGTTAGGAACGCTTTTCTCCATTGGGCTCTGCGTGAGGTGTGGAAGATGATATCAGTATGCAGGGCTCCATTTCCCGGTGAGAAGTAGGTGTCGGCAAAGGGTGTTTCAGGGTGCGACCTCAAGAAGTTATGTTTAAAACGTTTAGTGGCTTTTTTGGTGAGGGTGGAAGGGTAGTTGATTCTAAAAGTGTGCTTGCCGTTGAGCTCCATTTTAGAAAGGCTGTGATGTTGGGTGTAGGAGATAGGACGACAATAAAAACTGTCAGCCGTTGGTTACAGGGCAAAGGGGTGACACTAGTGAGTGACCAAAAGAATAAGAGGTAGAAGTCAGTGCAATCCAGGAACAAACAGTGCGTAGGTGCAGCTTACGTAATGTATCCTATGTGCGAGGTAGCAGTCAGCTTACACCATGTACAAAATATGAGAGGTAGAACCGGTTAGGTGGAATCAAATTTACACATCAGAGTGTAAGAGGTAGCAGCGGTGTAGTCTAGGTGTAGAAAGTGGCAGGGTGCAGCTTACATGACTAAACGAAGTGAATGAGGTAGTAATGATCAGTGCAACAACGTGAAGTACCTTACATCGAAGAACCAAATAAATGAGGTAGCGAACAGTGAGTGATAGTGATGGAGGTGAGATAGGTGCAGCTTACCACATATACAGTATAAAAATAGGGCTAAACTACTAATGAATTAATGAATCCAATATATGTGCAAACAAATTACTGCTAATATCAGTCAAAAATACAGGTAGCAGAATAATACTGCAATAATAGGTATAGGTACAAAAGTTCAAAATACAGGTATAAACATAATACTGCACTAATAAGCAGACATTCTTTCATATATGAGGTAGCAATCTGTGCATTGCAAATGTTCAAAATTTAGGTAGAAATATAATACTGCGATAATAGGCCAACATTCTTTCACAAGAAGGTCTAGATACATAACTGAGCACAGTACTCGGTAGTTGAGCTTAGTCAAAGATGATAAGTTCTTAGTGTGTGATCAGGTAATGATGAAAATGACTAGTCCAGGATGGCCGCCCTGAGAGAGATTAGTCTAATCTAACATGGCCGCCAAATAGGTGTAATAGAGCCAGTAGTCCTCTGTTTGTTGCTGTTGCTTAGATAGCAGAGAGGAGCAGTTTCCCTTCAATCATGCAGGCAGGGAGCATAGTATCTAAAAACCATACTGAGCATCATATCCTTTTAGGAACCCAAAATAAATGACCAACTGGAACTAGGGGGGCTTCAAATTCATTGACACAGAAATTAAGGTTTATACCAGTCCCATATGGAGACTTACTACATGACATATGTGTAGCTCTGATGCTCTTGTGAGCCCACCTCTAACTGTACGTATGAGGGGGTGGGCTGCCCTAGCCAGAGAGACAAGTCATCTCCAAGGAGCCTGTCCTCTATAATCAATGTTATGTCTGAAGGGATTAAAATCAAATGCCAGAGAAACACTCAGATGCCACGCAAGGGGAAGTATTTCAGGACAGGGGAGGGACAAGTGATGGGGCTAAAGTGTAATCAGAATGTCTGCTGAGGCAAGGATTCAAATCTAAACAAATAAACAACTTGGGGTTATTTGGTTGCTTCTCACCACTCAAATAATGGAAGAGGCCTGAAAGACTAAGAGTATAAGGGTGTTGTTGAATACCTCTAGCATTTACTGTGATACGCCTCAAGATCACATGACTTCTCTTTAAGTGATATAGTTTCAAATTTTTGCAAATGTTATGTCCACGGCATCTATGTTACTCACTTGTGCAGCCACTAGCATCAAAACCCCAGTACCCAGGGGCACACTGCTGGCAGCGGGGGCCTCCTACACCCGGCTTGCAGCTGCACTGGCCTGTCAGAGAGTTGCAGGTTGGGCCCATTGATGCCACATCACAGTCACACTTCTGGCAGCCGGTGCACCCATCAAAGCCGAAGTATCCATCCTAGGGGCAAATAATAGCAAGTTAAGTTTAATTAATTGAATTTATTTTTGTATAGTACAGGTGCAACAAGACACATCTTTGGAGAACTGGCAAGACACGGTGTGCCGGAAGGAATGAATGGGCACAAACAGGAGGGCTTATACTGGGTGGCACAAGTTCATATGTTTAATGAAATTAGTGGGTTTTGAGGAGTTTGTCCCGTTGTCTGCAGTCTCACGAGATGAAGCAGGGGCGGCCTTAGGCATGTGCAAGCTGTGCACCTGCACATGGCCGCCAAACCCCAGGGGCCGCCACGCCAATATGTATCTTTAATATAATAATCCTCTGAGGATGGATACATATTTGCGTGGCGGCCCCTGGCAGGGATTTGGAGGCCTCTGGCTCTGTTCCACTTCCAAACACCCTGAACCCCCCCCCGTCTTCACTGGCCTCCGCGCCCGTGTTCCTCCTGGTTCCTGATTGGCTTCTTTTTTTCCCCTACCCACTGCTGGCCTGCTGGTACAGGCGTATATAACATTGCAAGCAAAATGAAGAGAATTAGAGAACACGAATCTGGTTATTCGAAACGAAGGAGAAAGGTGGCTCAGCAGGCTTTCGTATCGTCACAGGAAGGAGCAATCCTGAACTTTATCACCCAAGGGAAACCTAAAGATGGAGAATCCTCCGGCCAGAGTACTGCTGATGCACTAGGTAAAACAGGTGTGGACGACCATAAACAAGAACAAGAAAATGATGATATCCATGAGCAGAATGATACTCGTGGCGGCCCCTGGCAGGGCTGTTTCCAGGCAAAGAGGCTACCGATTCTTTCTCTGTGGGGGGGCTGTGGGTCCGGGGCCCATGTCATGTACCTTACGTCGTGTGTCACAATATACCCTCCTCCTCCTAAATGTTATTGTTCTGAGATGAATTCGGAAGGGTAGGAGCAGCCGCAGGTACTGGTCATCTAACGCCTTTTCTGGACGTTTTATTAAAACACCTTCCTGCGCTCCGGGGGGCTCCGCCCTGCACAGACCCCCTCTTCCGGGGCCCCCTACCTACGCTCCCTGTCCAGGGCCGCCATGAGCCTAGAGCCGCCCCTGGATGAAGAGACAATAGCAGGGAGATCGAAAAGGTGTTCGCCCTTGAGTGGTAAAGGACTTTCCTTGCTGAGCTCGGAACACCGAGAACGGCCATTGGAATACTGCCCATAGAGGGTTGGCTGTTGGGAAAGGGCGTACCAATTTGGAAAGGTACTGAGGAGTGATTGTGGGCCGGGCATTAAGGACAAAGCAGAGTTTTGAAATGGAGTCTCGGGTTAACAAGCAATCAGTGAAGCAACTTCAGTACTGACGGTTATAACGTTTTCTCAAGCTGAAGAAATGTAACAAGCAAGTTGTGTGCTGAGCTAGCGTGTTTAGGTGGGATGCCCTAAACAGATAAAGTTGCAGTAGATGATGCAAATAAGAAAGAGGGATATTAGGTGGCAATTCCACAGCAAAGGGAGAAGCAGTCGAATGAGCAGAAGGCGATGAAACGTTCTTCGTTGCACAGTTTAGTGGTAAAGCAGACTCATAGAGAAGTCATACCTTTCTGATCTTAATTGGAACACTCTTGTTCATAGATGTTTGTATCAGGAGTACCCCATATGCCTATAACATGAGTACCATTTCTTAGTTTTGTCTGCAGCAGACAGCTGCTGTTGAAGATATATTGTCTACAATAAAAAACATTGATTGGAGTTTGAATCAGCCCCTTGCTTATGACTGAATAGCTATCTTTTCTCGCTTGGATTCTACACAATGGCTTTCCTCCCTATTTTGTGTTCCTTTTAATCTTGAAACAGCTCTTATCAGTTTAACCCCTTCCGTACGGGGCTGTCCCCCCCACCCCCCCGCGGTGCTCGGGGGTCAGGCGGGGGGGGCGCGGACGGCGCTCCGGTGCTCATGACGAGCTGAGCTTGTCATGACCACGCCCGTTCCAATGGAATGCTCAGCACAGTAGGGGAATTAGCCCAGCATGCGAGCGTTCCATCTAACGGGCGCGGTCATGACGAGCTCAGCTCGTCATGAGCAGCGGAGCGCTGTGGCTCATGACGAGCTGACCTCGTCATGAGCACCCAAGAGGTTAACTGGACGAATTGCATCCTTCCACTGATGTGTGGGGACATACCTTATTTTTATTTTAGTAGCCCAGGGGAGTGCAAAACATTCTTAGCTGCTCCCTTTCCTGCCCCCCTCGCTTTTTGCAAGGGTCTGGCAGCTACATACTGCTAATGAGCCACTTGCTTTTGCCAATTTGTTTCTGCGCTTTTAACTGAAGTCTCCATTAAGGCCCTCCCACATTCTTCTTTTAAACAACATTTCATTTTTTTTAATGCTTGGCAGGTGTACTCTGCTACCGGGGCTCTTGCTTCTCCCATTTGCGTGGTATTCAGTGTATACTATTATTTTTAATTTACTATTCTCTTATGGCCACTCAAGCAGTAAATTAAATTAATTATAAAGCATATATAAAATTAGTCCAAAATATCAACATGCATGAGCACGGTGGCTGCTTAAAATGATTTTTTCTTGTATTGAGAAACACCATTAATTGATGGCCACTACACAAGAGTGAACACCGTAGCTGTCTTGAAACGAATTTTATTGTTTTAAGAAAAAACATGCAACGATGGATTCCACACTTCTAATGATGTAGCAGCTATCTTGGAATTAGGAACAGTCACCCCAGGACAGCTGTCATACCCTGCGTGTGCCAGCCATCGGTGGGGGGAAAACAAGCACTGACAAAGTCCAGAGATGTCATGGGCGAGGCCTACTAGCTTTGCCAATCCTTGTTGCTTTATTGAATCTGTGAAATCTGCTCTTTAAGCCCTGGTGCAGTCAGTAGTTTCTAGGCAATATCCTAGGAGGGGGTCTGCCGTTTACTGGTGTCCCGGGGCCAATATAAATAGGTGCACCTCAACTGCATAACTAATGGTTTTATCGAAAGTTTGGTAGATGGGAAACTCTGTCAACCGATGGCGGGCATCCTGTTAGCCGTATACAAAGTGTCATAGGCTATAAAGACCTTGTAATACGGAAGACGGGACAACCACCGCATTAGTGAGTGAGCATCCCATGTGCCAAACTCTACATAAGGGACCAAGTGACTCTGTTCATAGCTTACTCTAAGCCACCAGTCATGAACTGTACAAAAACCTGATGGGGTCTGTAACAAGGGTTACACAGTGCATCAGAATTACAAGTGATATATAAACACCTTCCTCCCCATTTGCTCTTATCCCATTTCCGATGCAAAAAAGAAGCTGAAATCACTAGAAGGGAAATCTTTCCAAATAATCCATGGAATTCAGCGCTGGAACACTGATGTCTCCACCTACTCCCAACTTCTCATGGTCCTTCTTTCATTAGTCCTCTAATTCTGCATCCTAGACTTACTGCTGCCCTTGTATCAGTAACTAGGTGAGAATTTACTGCATTGTATATCAGATACACATGTATGGAGGACCAAGGAGGTTTAGATTCAATGTGACACAGCTGCAGGAGCTGTACACAATAGCAGAGTTGAAAGGATACACCCCAGGTGTGTCCATGCCACAACTGGTAAACAAACAAATAGGATCACTGCATCAGCCATTATATACACACAAATATCAGTGCCTCATTCCAACTGCATCAACACAGCAAGATCAACACACAAAACAGCTCAGCATGCATACTGTACCTGGCACTGGTCACAGCGAATCCCACTCACTCCTGCCTTGCACAAGCAACGCCCGCTCCTGGGGTCGCACAAGCTTGTACCACAAGGAGAACAGTCACATTCTGGAAAAAATGAAAATAAGTTCTCAATGGCACCTTTACTGATGATCACTATATCTCCTGAATGTCCATCTTCTAAAGACTTTACAATAATAACAGATATGCTTGTAACAGAATACTTTAGACTCACAACTTTTTGAGGGTTAATTTTTTGTGGGATACTAATAGAATGTTGAAAGGCCATCCCACTGCATGGACCAAAATATGTATACAGGATCAGATTTTTTTTCAGGTTAAAAATTGGAAGTTGTCACCATTAATAGTGGGAACTTTCCCTAAGCAAGATTAGTTACAGCTGTTCACGGTGTTTGGAGCAAGGTATCAGGGCACAAATAGGAAGATACAAACAAGCAGCGGATCCACGCAGTTTTTTTGGGAGAAATGTGGAAGGTGTCCTAGTACTGATATAGCACAAGCTCTGTTCCTCCAGTCTGTTTTTATTTGAACTTTTACAACCTAACTTAACTGTCAAGCAACAGTGCAGGCCACTGTTCACAGCAATAAGGGGATGTAGAAATAATGTCACAGGAGGATAGAGCGTGTCGAGATCAGGTACGGAAGAGAGGATTTCTACTATCAGGTCAACAGGAATGAATGTGCCTCTTACTAGGTGACATATTTCACCTTTTCGAAGAAAAGGGAAACAAGGAACGATGGCGCTTACTCTGATCAGCTAGGTCTATCTTCTCATTATACATAGAACAGCTCAGATCATCTTCGAATATTTAAAAAAAAAAAAAATATATGATCAATCACTTATTTTTTAAAGAAAGGAGATTGAAGACAATTACAATGAACAAGCACTAGCAAGGCTATAGGCCATGCGCTGCCGACAGGCCTTCAGGTTTTACTAGTGTTTGTTTAGTTTTGAAATATGTTTGTAAAATGTTTTTACACCAACCACGCAAACGTCCATCCCCAAGATTGAATTCATGCGCATGCATAGGCGGCCATCTTTGAATGTTTTTCAAGTTCATTCAAAGATGGCCAAAAATACACATGCAGCCGAAACGACACATGCATGAGCCCCCATGCTCACTCCAGGGTGGCCATCTTTCAATCATTTTAAAGCACATTCAAAGATGGGCACCGCATGCAGGTGTCCCCGTGGGCTGCAGAAAGATGCAAGTGGTGACAAGACCAGTGCAAAGCGTAAAAAATAAAACCACTTTTATTTTTAACCATGAACATATTGGGTCCAAGTCCCTAGCACTATGCCGTACACATTTTTGTGTGGGAAATGACATTGTCCTTTGGCAGAATGCCATCACTTACTTAATAATAACCAATGACTGAAGTGGGCTGATCCATTGCCCCATTGTGTAGTGGACTGAAGAAAAAGGCGAATGACACTACAACAGACCAATGGATGAAGAGGGCTGCTTGAATGTCCTTATAGGCAAGTAAATATATAAAATTGTATTGCAATCAAAAGTTCAGAATTAATGCCAGCCATAACAAAAGCATCTGAAGAAGTTGTTCAATGTTGTGTGATGTAAATTTCAATACTACCACAAACACTCCTCATTGTGGTTTTGATTTGTTTGGAAAAAAGAGCAAACGGCTATCCATTACAAACTGGACTTTACTGGACTCTGAAATAATACTTCAATCCCAGAAAAGTATATGGTGTGTGTAAACATAACCATATACAGAATCAGCCTCTACAAGCAGAAAAGATACTCAGGGACAACTCAGGATTCTGGCGAGTATGTAGCTGCTCCCTCGTTCAAGCATGCTAAGATGCACTCTTCCATTGACTACCAAAATGTACTGGTTTGATATATCACTCGAAGTACAGGGTGCTCAAACATTTCAACTTCTGAATGTAGAAAGATGTGAACTCTCAGAGCACAAGTGCAGAGCAAAATACCCCTGCATGTGGAGCAACACTTACTGGTGCAGTTTTTGGCCACGACTGCGTCGCCATAGTATCCAGGAGCACAGAGCTCACAACGTGGTCCCGCTGTGTTAAACATGCATCCAACGCACACCCCCGTCCGGGAATCGCAATCATTGAACAACGCGTTGCCGTCTGTGTTCCCACTGCAGTTGCAAGGCTGGCAGGTGCTTCCAATCACCATCGGGTTGCCATAGTAACCTGGTGCACACCTTTGAGAATAGTAACAATTGATTATTTCACCAAAATCAAAAGCCAGAGAAAGAGAACGTAAAGAGAAGATAAAGCGAAGAACAGAACTGTTTGAGATTACCGTTCACACTGGGCACCCGCATAGCCAGGGTTGCAGAAGCACTGCGTCATTGACCCCTTCTGGACACATCCCATGGCAAAACTTAAGGAAAGAAAATGGGGGATCATGAGTGACCTCAAAACTTATACTTCAAAGAACAACAGCTTGCAACATCCACTTCCAAAACTAGATGGCAGGAGTGTGCAAAGCATGTTAATCTACAACCACACATGCTACAAGCAGAGTTTCCACTGTGAAGGAACAGAAATGAAATTTACTAGGAAAACCAATGTGTTAAATACAGTGAGAAATTAAGAGAAGATGAGAGCTCTTGATACACTGAAGATAGCAAATGTATTAAGACAAAGGATGGAACACATACGTAAGGGAATCTGAAAAGCAGTCAAAGGAGAAAGTAGTTTAAGTCAACAATTACAGAGAATGATTGGCCTTCAACATCGCAATGCAATTTCCTCCCTTGTACCGCAGTCTGGCTTTACCTTCTTGAAATCTGCACCCTGCTCCACAATGCCCCATTGTAGGTCAGTCTTTAGATCAGATAATGGCATACACTTACTTTTAAGAGTCCCAAGTGCTTTCTAGTAACCTATGGAAAAATGGCACCAGGGTGCTCCAAGTGCCCAATGACAATCCACTCCCTTCCAGAATAGGTGGCATACCCCATTTTGTCAACTGTGCCAAAATTAAACCATAAGAGGGCAGCATTTCCCAATTCCTTCAGTACCTGTAGTTCCCAGTGCATGCCAGCAACTCCTAGTGCCTGATGGCACGCTACTGCGTCTTAATGCTAGTGCCTCCCGGTACCCACTGGATATCAGTGCCACCAGCCAGCAAGAAGGCCCAGCAAGTTAAGCTCACGTGGCTGATATCTAGTGAGCTGGAAATCATGACTTTGAATCTTAGAAATGCTGATTTTGCTCTCTTAGATTGATATGTTGAGTACCATTACACTAGATAGTGTCAATACATGCTACTTAGAGCGCTTCAGGACAGAAATGTAGCATGAAGTGCTACTATATAAAAATAAGCTATTAGTTCCAGTACTTCACAAAGTTTTTGGGCATCTCTTAGTTCACTCCAGTACACCATGGGAGGTCAATCCATTCAAAGTATTATCTAGTACTAGTGCTTGCCAGTACCTTCTATTGCTCAGGGACATCCAGTGTTTCAAAGATCCCAATTGCAGCTCATCCCTTCCCAGTGCCCCTTGCACCCTCATTACCTCATGCCTTAAGCTCCCAATAACCCCTGGCATCCCCCATATGCAACCAGCTACCTCCATGCCCCCTCACTCATAACATATTGACGAATTCCAGTGCCACAAAACTGGCCCAGACTCACCCCTGCCTGCAGTGTTGCAAATTCCTACTAACTGTCCAAAGTAGCTTCCTTGTTATAAGGAAGTAAAAAGATTCCTTATGAACAAGTTCTTACCTTAATAGGTTATTGGATTGTCTGCTCTAATGCATTGGACTAACACCTTTAAACCCTGCGCTGGATGATATTCCATCTCGATATGTACCAGTTATTTTCTTATTATTTTGCGGACTCCGTGTACTCGTAATCGTTCTTTTCCTGTGAGTTCTATTTTGTTTTTCTGTCTGTATTCCTATTTGACACTTGTTCTGCAACTGTTACCTTCCTTTCCCCACAATTGTAAAGAGCTCTGATATCCCTCGGGATCATTGTCGCGCTATATAAAAATTTATAAAACAATTAAATAAATAAATAAATAAAGACAAAGTCCTGGGCCTTTGTGCAGAATGGTGAAGCGACAGTGAGCCTTTGTATTCAAGAGGTACAGGTTCCTGGCCTAAAGTGTTGTCTGTTAATCTTCTCCTCTGTGTTGGGATCAGTCACAGAATAGTTGGTACTCCTGGCTCCTGCATTTCGACATAAAACACCTCTCCATAGCAGTAAAATATTGGACAAGTGGCAACCCTGCCTTAAAGCCATTTGAGACGCCCTTGGCAGATTCCACATATCTGTAAATTGTAGGTAAGCCCCTAATGGCAGAGTCCTGACCCCAGAGCTGCAACAAGCAGATCTCCAATCTCTGAGCAGTGAGAGATACCCTGCACACCTTGTCATGTACAGTCCTCACCTAGGAATACAATCAGGAAATCAGCACCACACTGGAGAGGCCTCAAACCTTCAAGTCCCATATGAGAAGACTGAGGTAACACCATACAAGAGCTCCAGATTTGGCAAAATCACAGCTGTGGGAGATCAGTGATTAAATGTGAACAATATATAAGTAAAGGTGGCTGAATATGGGGGCACAGCTGTTACTTCACTCATCACCCAGGACAATTCACTAATGTTTTCACCAGTGTGGAAGTAATCCCTGGTGCTTGTACATGCTTCTAACTCGCAAGACTCACAACCGAGGAGGTTGAGAAGTGGAAGGTGCACAATAATCCGTAGACGGGAAAGAAGACCTACTTGTTGGAAGCCACAGAGAGGGGACAAGGGCATCCGGTGCATTGTAGAGGCTTCTCCACAGTAGTGTTGCCTAGGAACCCTCCTTTGCACTTCTCACAATGGTCCCCTTCTGTGTTGTACTGGCAGTTCTAAAATAAAAAAACACACAAAATGCCATTAGGTCACATCCTGTAATTGTTTAACACTAACGGCTAAATTCATCAAAGACCCGTTTTGCGAGTCTAATAGCGATTCATAAGGAATCGCTATTAAGGACTTGCAAAACGGGATTCATGTAGGAATCGCAAAATAAATTGATTCCTACAGCTTCCTTATTTGCGATTATCAAATTGCTAATCGCAAATAAGGAATAACTCCCCATTCATTCCTATGGGCCAAAGGCCCATAGGAATGAATGGGGAGTTATTCCTTATTTGCGATTAGCAATTTGATAATCGCAAATAAGGATGCGATTTCAAGGGTGCAGGGGTGTCCAAAGGACACCCTGTAGCGCCCCTGAAATGTGAATTTACACTGATGTTGTGCACACACATGTCCAAAGGACATGTGTGTGTGTAACATGCAACTTAGAAAAATGCATTAAAATGCATTTTTCTAAGTTTTCGCTATTTACCACGAGGTTTGACTTTGTGGTAAATAGCGGTCCTAAATTGCGAATTCGCAATTTTTAAAATGTTTCATGAATGGCATTTAAGGAATCTCTAATAGAGATTCCTTAAATGCTAATCCTCGCAATTTAGCGAATTCTTTATTAGCGATTTTTGCATTTGGGATGATGAATCCCAAATGCAAAAATTGCACTCGCAAAGGGCCAGATTCTCAGAATCTGGCCCTTTTGCGAGCGCATTTCGCTTGATGAATCTAGCTGTATATTAGGAAATGGGCTTTCAAGTATACCTAGGGGCAGCAAACCTTCTGTCAAAAATGCAGTTTTCTTTCTCTGAATTTAGGTCAGTTGTAGACGTTTTGGATCATAAAATGAGTGGCAAGGGACAGTCGCTTGATTGGCACTGCCAAATGTCACCTCTCACCCCTATTCCCCCGCCTATTCATCCCTACGAAGAACAGGTGATACTTGGGAGAGAATTTGTTTTCAGATATGGAACAATGCATGTGGGCATCCAGTAACTGTGGGTCCACATGCCATTGTCCAAATACTCTTAATAGCTGGATTTATGTGGGCGGAAACCAGCTGGGAATGCCCACGCTGGCCGCGGGGTATATCTGCACATACAAGTGGCCACTGAATAACCAGGTCCTACGTGGAAACAAACTGGGGTACTTACGACACACACGCCTGTGCCAGGCGTGCACTGATCCGAGCGTCCGTTGCAGTTGCAAGGCAGGCACTTTCCCAGGAAGAGCCCCTTGGTGTCTCTGTAGAAGCCTGGAGCACACTCCTAGGGTGGATAACAAGTATGCAGACATCAGGGATGTTACAAATCAGGACATTGGAAAGTACATAAGACATGAAAATGACACTGGATGAGCTATGTGGCACAATACGACTTAGCGAAGTGAAACAAACGCCCTGACAGGCGGCACTCCTCAACCATCCAATGAGTCAAATCAACCCGAAAAACACAAAGCCTTTTCATTACAAACAAACAAACCTAGACAGCCCATGAGCTCCTTTCACCGTTACACTCTTAGCAGCAATAACTTTAGGACAGGGAATGGTGCAAACATTTTGCTCTCCATGATTCAAAATTCAAAATGTGCATAATTCAGAAGCAAAACTCAAAATATCAATTCAGAATTTCGGAAACCAAATCGAAACATTGATTGTAGAGCATTATTGTGCATCCACAATTCCTCATACAAAACTTGCCACCCTTCATTCAAACGGTTACTTTTTCCCTTGTGTTTTTTTTCTGCCACTGCCTTCCCAGGATGCTGGGAGCAACATTTCACAGTTTTAAAAAAGAAATTCGGCAGAGGTCTAAAAATTCCATCACTGAGCAAGACCTACTCATTCACTCATCTCCACCTGCAAATGCATGCTAAAGATCTCCAAAAGGTTCATGCTGGACCACCGATTGGGGTCGTGTCTAGACAGGACTCCCATCCCTCCAAACCCACATCTCACCTTCACTACCCACACTGTAAGTAGGACTCCTCCAGGCTCCCTTACCCCCTATCTTGGCAAAAATGCTCCTTTGTACTTCCCTCCAGGCCCTACTTTATAATCTACCACTGAAAATCCATAGCTCTCCTTCCCAAACACAGGGCAGTCATACACTTTGAAGTTCTCTCCCTTCATGCACACTTTTACTTAGCAGGTATACCCGGACACCTCTTTAAGTGTTGTATGTGTCATGAAACCCACCTGTAGCTCTCCCATGTCCTTCAACGTACCTGGCAGGAATCCCCCCTATAGTTGGCCGGACACATGCACAGCTCCACATCTCTTGTCGGGGCGACGCTGACTTGGTTGATCTCTACGGAGACTTCGAGCACCACTCTGCGCAGAGACACCAGGGATGAAGGCTGAGAATTCAAGGCACGTATCTGCAGCTGCTCCAGATTGGCCAAAACCATCATGAGCTCCTCGCGGGACACAGGATTGTTCGTCTCGGTGTGTTTGAAGTTGCCCTAGGAAAAGATCATAATCCTATATGATGGAGGACATCGCATGCAGCTTCTTTGAAATCCATCCACTTGCCCCAGCGGATACCTGCATGGCCCACCCTTTCCTTGCAAAAGTCACATGAACAAACCTTCAACATTTCTTGATTATTCCAGTCGCTCCTGTTTAAGGCAACCTTTCCTTGCATCGAAGTGAGTTGCCACCATTCCCACTCCTCTCCCAACTTACATGCTGTTTGGCCATCTTTCCACACTGCCTTGTCTGCAAACTTCTAATCCCAGCCTCACCCACCCTGCACTGTAAGACCAGGTGCACAGGAGGACTGAAGGACTGTCTAGAACCAGCTGCCTGCCTTTCTAGCAACACTACATTTCAGCAGAAACTTGATTGAACCTCTGATAAGTGAATTAGTTAATTTACAAATTATATATACAAACAACTGTCTGAAGGGGCATTCCGGCATTGAGGCCTCATGACAAAGCAGAGACATGATCGTGAACAAAGAGCATCTAGTGACATAATTTAAATGTAAGCTGCCTCTTTCCTGCATTGCAAATCACCCTTCCTACGCTGATGGTTCTGCCACTTGTGTCTGTCCAGGAGGCTCATCACTTTGGTGAGCAGAAAACGTTAGGCATTTTATTGGCCGAACCGGGCAGGTAACTCCTTGATCACGATTAGCCTGCATTTTGAAGGTGCACACTATGCACCGGCAAATGTGTGATAGTATGTGGTTAGCAAATTAGTGGGTGCGTAACCTGCATCCAGCTATGCAAGAATAGGGACGAACGTTCACATAATGCATGGTATTCGCCATTGACACAAGCTCAGATAGCACAAATATGCTTTGTGCTCTGGCAATTTACAAAGGTTTCCTAATTATAAGTTGTAGGAAGCTGGCTCTTTATATGATATATCAAAATGAGACATATCGTGCAAACGGGAGCGGCTCCGCCATAATAGTGGAGGAGCCACACCCCGCTAAAAGATGCCCCAGAGCAGCAGAAAAATAAAATGGCAATAAAGTGGATCTATAAACATTTTATTTTTCAGTAACCTGCCCTGAACTGAGTGTCAGGAGGGGGCAGGACAATTGCTGCTGAATGGCAGCAGGGAGCTGTGCACTTATGCGCATTTCCTTTGGCCGTCCGTCTTGCGACACACAGCCAGACATGCACATTTTAAACTTCTCTAACCTAGCTGTCTTAGACAGCTGGGTTAGAGAAAGTGCAGGCCTCCAGCGCTCTTGAGAGCGCTGAGAGAGGCCACTCCCTACAATCCTGATACTTCCCTCATGCTGTGCGCCAGGATTGGGTAGTGCACTTTCCTGGGTCTGGAGCTTTGAGGAGAGAAGACACCAGAGCGAGGAGGATGTCGTGTGCCCTATTTGCTTTCTACTCACTATTTTACAGAGGAGTGCACTGCTTTATAGTCGATGCAGTGCTTGTGATCAACAGCAACACAAGCTACAAAACATATAAAGAAGTATATTAGACTGTTTAGCCTGCAACAGATAGACGAGTCAGTCGTTGCACCAGGTCACAAATTTTGCCCAACGTCCATAGTACATAAACTTTGTGGATGGGAGGCGCACTGCAACGTGTATGTCCATCACCTCTATGGATAGGTCAAAACTACTCAGCTGGTGCCGATCTATCTTTATGCACTGAGGTGTACAGTGTGGAGATTCGAATGAACAGCACTGCTGTTCTGCTGTGTAGGAAGCTGGCTCTGTATATACTATACCAAAGTGAGGTATAGTGTGCGCAGAATCCAGTGGAACCCAAAAGATAGGCAGAGGTAAAGTAGATAGCACCTCACTCTCGCTTTGTGGTAGTGTGGGCAAGCAGTAAGGCTTTATCCGAGGACAGTGTTAAGCATTTGTTGTACACAGTCAGCAAATTAATTTACACACTCAAAGACTGAACTTCAGACCAATTGTTTTTGTATTTTATTTTCTAGAACCAAGCAAGCCTCGCACAGGTAAGCAATAAATACTTTACAGTAGTAAATGCTGATTGTAACACAGTTTTGAATTGCAATTATAAATGTACTTTGATTTGATTACAGTAGTGTTACTGATAATGCAATGCTTTTCAGAATACAGTACATTTACTTTGTATAGGATTTTTAGTAAAATTACAGGTAAGCTACTTTTGAGATAACTTTTCTTACAGAGTGCAGTATGCCTGGATACTGCACTGGGACATTTCCTGTAAACAGGTAATTAAAAGCGTTTTTGTTGATTTATACAATCGTAAAGAATTTCTTTAGGTTTTCCGACTCCACACTTAGAAACCTTTCATAGAAATACAGTCAACATTATCCTATGGAGGACAATAGTATTATCGGTTTAAAGGTAAGTACTTGGTTGTGGGAGTTTGTGTACTGGGGTTAGACTCAGGGGTCACCCAGGGTCAAGGATGCACTCTTGTTACACCCTCAGCTGCACTAGGGCAGCCGGGTGCACAGTGCTGAGGCCGAAGGTTATCCAACCGGGGCTAGGGGGCTGCCGGATGGTGGCTGCTGGTGAGCAGGCCACTGGGTTGTGGAAGCAAAGCTCCTGGACTTAAGCTCTGGGCAAATGGGGGGTTAGGCCAGCATAAAAGATGCACCCTAAGCGGCACTGGGGCGGCCAGGTGCAGACTGCTGTTTTGTCGTCAAAAGCCCTGTAGCTTTTAATGGGGAGTCTCCGGTTTGCAAAAGCACTGCAGGCTCAGGGACGAAGGTCTTCTGGGTGCGACCACCACTTGGAGAGGTAAGTTGGGATCTTGGGGGTTGGTTAGGCACAGTCGGTTGGGCCACCTAAGGCCGTGGGGTGCCGGGTGCAGGGGTGCCTTTTAGGATCGGATCTTCTTACAAGCTCCTGGTCGCGGTTGGGGGGACATTACGGTTTGAGGCTGCAGGCGTTGGCTGGAGGCAGGTTAGGGGTCGCCGGATCTCGGGTCAGGATTGCCGGGGGGGGACTGTATCTTAGTGCTGGGCCCCTTGAACTTGGGCCGTGGGCGGCTGGTGCAGAGTGGTGCACATCCGGGGATCCTTGCGGAACTGGAGTCTGTTGTTTGAACAAATCTGGTGTTCACGGCAGACAGAGTCTTTGGGATTGAAGGCAGACAGGTCCTCTGGGTTTGTCGAGGTTAATGGCTGCAGGACACATCGGGATTACGCTGGAGCAGGTTCGAGGTGGAGACAGGTCGGTAGGGCTTGGGCCAAGTCAGTGGGCATTCTCCACTGGTTAACTTTGGCATGGCTGTTCGGTCCTTCTTTTCTTCTTGCAGGTTCTTGTCTGAGGAAGTAAGGTTCAGGGGTGCCCCTAAATACTAGATTTAGGGGTGTTCCAGGTAGGTAAAAGGTTGGGACCAATGGGTCCCTTCCCTGAGGTAGGTACACCCCCTATTATGCTACTCTCCAGTGGGAGGGGGTTATAAGCCTTTCCCTGGTTGGGTGGGAGATGGGGTTATAAGCCTCTCCCCAGTTGGATGCAAGATGGCGGGGACTGAGAGTTGTGCTTCACCTCACCTCCCCCACCTGAGGGGTGGAGTTGGCAGAGGTGGGCACACCTCTCTTCCTCACTTGTTTTTCCTGCCGGGTCTCCTGCCCAAAGTGGGGGTCAGAACCAGTGGGGACCAGTTGCTGAAAGCAGCAAGTTGCCTGTAAAAGCTCACAAAGGTGGCAAGCCTTTGAAGCTTCCCCTTCGTGGACCCTACTCATCCCGGGAGAGGAGGCGTGCCACCTCGTCGCAGGATGTGCATTGTTTCAAGCCCCCCAAGAGCAGCAGGCTCTCGACCCAGGGGTCCAGAAACATGACTGGTGGTGGCAGCTAAAAGCAGCCACTCAGCCTGGACACTAGTGGTAGGTCGTTTTTCAGGGGGCATCTCCAAGATGCCCTCTGTGTGCATTTTTCATTAAATCCCACACAGGCATCAGCGTGGGTTTAATGTGCTGAGACGTTTGATACCAAACTTCTCCGTTTTCAGTGCAGCCATTATGGTGCTGTGGAGTTTGTAATGACAAACTCCCAGCACCATATACTCTTAATGGCAGCACTGCACTTACAATGTCTAAGAATGAACTTAGACACTTTACAGGTACAGGGCTCATGGACCTGTACCCTCACCACTGGTATAGGGCACCCAGCTAGAGGGGTGACTGATGTATGCCAGGGCAGTGGGTTGGAGGCATGACACATAGGGATGTGTGCCATGTCGACTCTTCACTTTGTTCTGCACCAAGACACGCAGCCTGCAACGGTAGTGTGTGTGTAAAGGTAAAGGGCCTCTAAGGGTGGCACAATAAGTGCTGCACCCATTAGAGCTCTTCCGTGGTCACAGTGCCCTGGGTACCTGTGGTACCATTTACCAGGGGCTGACCTGTTGGCAGAGATGCCAATTGGGTACAGTTTTGGGGAAAGAACACAGGCCCTGGGAACCTGATTGGTAGGGACCGAGAGAACATCAAGACAAAGTGCATCAGTAGTCTGGTAAAAAGTGGGGGGAGGAGGGGGTTACTGCAACAGAAACCCAGCTTCTCACATGCTGGGACAGCAGATCCTCCACAGACATAGAAGGTGTAAAGGGCAAATAATTAGGCTCTTCAGCTTCCTCTCCTAGCTCCCTCTCTGAGCCCATGGGGATGATCTGAACCCAGTACCTCCTATCCTTCTTGGGTACTTGATGAAGTAGCTTTAGAAGTGTCAACATGTACAGGAGCCCCACGGAAGACGTAACGGGTAGCCTCCCCAGCCAGAGCCGATGCATACCTCACAACCGTGGGTCCTGGATGGGGTAGGAAGAAAGCCTGCAACTCGTCAGGTTGGCCTCTTATCCACTATCAAAGGTCATGTGCCACCTAATCTGGCACATGTATGTTCTCCGTGAGGTGCCCCATGTTCTGAGCTCACTGATGGCGCAGGGTCCACTGAAAAGAAGTGCCAACTGGCATAAGACACCACCAGGATGCACAAGGCCAGAGGACCCTCAAACAACTGGCCCAGATCCCCGGAATGGACCCAAAACATCTGGATCATATCCTGAATGCCACAGCGGGGTGGGAAGTGTTTGAATGCCACTGTGTCCTAAACTGCCCTTCTAAGGAGACTGGCTTACTCTGACCCGAGGTGAGATTTCGGCTCACCGACACGAGACTGGCCATATTGCTGCTGACACAGCCACCATGCCCCCTCAACTCTATGACTTCCATAATCAATGAGACCACCCCATTGCAACTGAAAAGAGTCTCCTCCAAGAACTCCAACCCATGGTACGATGGCAGACTCAACAAAGAGAGACGGGCCATGCGTATGGCAGAGCGCACCTGGAGATCAGCCCCTTCGGCACTGCACCTTAAAACTCTGAAGAAAAAGAGAAACACCTACTTCAGGAAAATCAAGCGCACAAAATCAGAATTCTTCAGCCTCCAGCTCGACCAAGCAAAAAAACCGACCAAGAAAACTGTTTGAACTAATCAGTACACAATCCAAGGAACAACCCCAACCATCGCATAGCACTGTAGGTGATACACCATCCTGTGAAGACTTCTCTGCTTTCTTCAAACTAAAGACTGAGAACATAAGGAACGATCTCCTCAATGACGTAAGCCTTTACTCCAACCCCCACAGCATTACACCCAATGAACCAAAGAACCATGCTACATGGTCATCCTTTGACACCTACTCGGAAGAAACAATTAACAAACTGCTCACCACACTGAAACCTTCTAATCACCTCACGGACCCCCTTCCTGCTAACGCTGTAAAGGATTTCATCCCACTACTTCTACCACTCTGGACCAAAATTATCAACAGTTCACTTCAACAAGGACGCATCCCCGACTCCCTCAAAGTTGGACAAGTCACACCCATACTCAAGAAATCAACAGCTGACCCTACTGACCTAAACAATTACCGTCCTACAACCAACATTCCCACCCTTGCCAAACTGTTGGAAAAATGCGTCCAACTCCAATTAACGAAACACATTGATCGGTTTGACCTCCTCAACCCTCATCAATCAGGCTTCCGAGCAGGGCACAGAACTGAAACTGCTATGACACACATAATTGACGACGCCCTCCAAATCCTAGATCAAAACGATTCCTACCTCCTCATCCTTCTTGATCTCTCCTCAGCATTTGACAATGTCAAACACGAGAACTTACTCGAGTTGTTAAATACCAGAATGGGTCTATCTGGAACTGTTTTCAAGTGGTTCACTTCCTTTTTACATAACCGGTCTCAGAAATTCAAGAGCAACAACCTGATGTCCTCACCAGTGCCTGTAACACTAGGCGTCCCACAAGGATCTTCCCTATCGCCAACATTATTCAACCTGGTCATGGAACCTCTCACCACCTTGTTACAAGCATCTAATGTACACTTTCACATGTACGCTGACGACACCCAACTATATCTGAAACTACAATCCCCCAAAGGCATCAAACTGCTGAACTCTACGCTCAGAAACACCCAATCATGGCTTGCCGATAATCACCTCAAACTCAATGCTCTGAAAACTGAGTTCCTTCTGATCTCACCTCCTGCGAAAAGCTCCACCACTCAAACCTGGCTTAAGCACCTAACTGCACTCAATGTCCAACCTACCATCGTGGACTCAGCGAAATCTTTAGGCATAACACTTGACGCCAATCTCAACATGCAACAGCATATCAGCAAGGCAACTAAGGGAGCTAATTTCCAAATCAATACTTTGAGGAAACTTAAACCCTTCCTCCCAGCCAAGGACTTCCAAACTGCACTACAAGCCCTAGTCATGCCGCGCTTAGACTACGGTAGCATCGCCCTCTGCGGACTCCCCCTTTCTACAACAGCACCCCTGAGAGCCTCTTTGAACGCTGCAGCGAGGCTTATCACTGGATCAAAAAAACACTCGCATATTTCCCCTGACCTAAAATCCTTGCCTTTTGAGGCCAGAATACATCTGAAAATTGCGTGCAAGACTCAATGGGCTATACACAACAGCTCGCCCGGCTACCTCACTCAGAAGCTGACAATTTCTGGTGGCTCAAGAAACACAAGAAGTACAAAGAATCTTCTTCTGAAACCTCATAGATTCCGGAAGGAAAAAACATATAAGCGCTCCTTTTCAGGAATGGCACCAAGGATCTGGAATTCACTCCCTCCAGAAACCAGACTGATCACCTCCACTACATTTTTTAAGAAAGAAGTGAAAGCTATCCTCATGGCTAAATTCACCTGAACTTGTACTTCACTTTGGAACTATTTGAGACTCCTCACCTTTTGTAATATTCGTTTATCTGACAGTCTACTTGTATTATTTTTTTAACTGAATGACTATGCGCCCTCATGTATCTACCCTATTTTGCTACTTATCTAATACCTATAAGTATTCTTTGCTCAAAAGCCTGTTAATCACTCTCTTGTTTTACCTACCCCCTGTTTTTGTGTTCCTTTTTTGTAAAGCGCTCTGATATCTGCAAAGATCTTGTTCGCGCTATATAAAACTTTCAAAATAAATAAAAATAAAACAAATGAACAGTCTGGGGAATCTCTACTGGATTCTCCTAAATCTCTGTTCTAATGCGTTAAAATGTTGCCCTACCAGCTTGGGCCTTTGAAGTCCTCATAATTTGATCTTTTTAATAAAAAATGTAAAAAAACGATTGCAACTGTTTATGAAACTCATTTAAGTGAACGTTTTCCCTGGCTGACGAGATTTATTTCCTCCAGTCAACATGTTGAGCTGAAGTGATGCCATTTAAAGTTGCCTTTGATCTGCAATGGTCACAGATGGTCACCAGATTGCCTGATTATGCACAGCGTGTGTATACAGAATGGATCCAAGCAGCCACATGTTTACTGGCAGCAACCAGAAAGATCTAAAAGTGTTATGTAATACTATTGTACTATGGATGGTGATATAGAAACACAGATTTGAAAAGTCTGAACCCGAAGAACTCTGACCTTTCCTCAAGGGTCAGGTTGGCGCCTTGGAGTGGAGAGCACTCTACGCAGGAATGCTTTACGCTTATCATCAAGAGGCGTCTGAAACCACCAACCCTTCTGAAGTGTCCAAAGATCAGAGGCTGACAGCACCTAGTGGCATCCACTTCATATCACACTTCAGCTCTGGAGCAAGTCCTTGAACTTTCAAGAGAGCGCTCTCGTCCCACGGCTGGCACTTCTTGAAGGTCCGCCGGTGGCAATGAGATAGTGTATAATCTGTGATCATTTCAATAACCTCTGATCGGTACAGAGGGGGGAAAATACCAGGAAAATCTAATGAAGATGGAATAGAAACAAACTGATTTTTAATACCACCTGAGAAATAGTACTTCTGATTATGTTACGATGTGGTAGAACACAACCCAGCCTCTTCTAACCTATACGCCCCTTGAATTGCTGTTGATCTTTATTTTTGCCTTCAACACTATTAAGCCTTGTGCTGCCTTGTGCTGCCTTCAGCCACATTTGCGCAATGCAAATCGCGTATACATACAAGTAACACAGTCTTATCTAGGACAGGACACAAAGTGTGCCAAACAAAAAATTGTTTATGATTGGCAAATGGAATAAATACCTCACAAAAGTTGGTAGGAACAATTGACACTCCAGTGGTCTCCTACATTGGAGGACCACTTAAACCACTCGGTGAGCCAAGCGTCTTAGTTTCATTGTGACAATCAGGGTTGTTCACAATAGAGCATTATCCAATATGACTCGCAGTTAAACAATAAGAAACACAAATGAATAAAATGTCATCGGGCCACTTTGACTCTGGTCAACATGTACTCCAGAACCATTAAAAGTACCTGAATTCTGGAAATGATACACAACTATTCCAACAGTAATAAAGCACTATACAAAGGCATGTAATATAATATTTTTTTATTGGGGATCAAGGCGATTTGAGACTCTCGTAAGGCAGGACTATCATTCGGGGTTACCAAGTCGCTTTAGACACCAGCTACCCATTCATAAGCACCTAAAACGATATGAAATAATCTTATACGGCCAGCAGCCTCATCATTTAAACTCTTGATTGTGCCAAGTTCTCAACAGTGTAAATAACACATAATATTTGTGGTTACCAGATATTTTCTGGTCCGAGGAGCCTGGTGATACTTCCACAAGAAAAGGTTTGTTCATTTTCCACTCGTATGGCGGTAGGCTGGGTTGAGATAATGTGGACATAGCGGGAAAAAACAACTGTAGCAAGACTGGAGGACAGGTAAAGTGAATCCTTAGCATTGTGCAAACAGAAAAACGTTGATGAGCATATAGTGTTTGCAGTATTGCATTAGCTCCGGCAACATACCACCAAACAGCATTTTCTGCTACTCACCTCTACCAGTTGGATCCGTCCTTCATGGTGGGTTCCTGGCAGAGGGTAAGTCTGCTCTCTGAAAGCGATGCTCATCTGATTTCCCTAAAAATAAAACATAGGTTAACCATAAAGCAGTGTACACAATGACCACCTGCACCTGTCCCCCCACAAAACAATTAAGGGAAGTGTTCCAGAAAAAAAAAATCAAGCCACACACTGTGTAAAATCCCAGCACCAAGGACTCATTCAAACCACCTCTCCGATATACAGACACTTTAGGTTCAGAGAACAGCCCTCAAATCAAGTGGCCCCCTCCGATCTAAAGGCACCTATGTAATAACTCTAATGCAAAGCCTTTTGCAGTGCGAAGGAGGACTCTAGCTGCTTGGTGGCACATACCTTCAGGATGACATCTGGTCGTGGTGTCACAGGGATGATCACTGCATCTCCACGGATGGCTTTTGAGTATAGATGGTAGTGGAGGTAACCACCGTATGAGGAAACCTTGGAAAAAGTCAAATACAAAGCTGTTAGAACACCAGCCCCGAAGATCGGACATTAATGGAGAAAGCACAAACTGAGCATTCTGGTGCACTACAAATATGTACTTTGGCCGTCCATACCAAATATCACGTCTACGCACGCTGGATTGATTTTAAAAGAAGTGATTTTTACCTCCACACCAATCAATTCGTAATTATTTTTGCAGCTGGAGATCATTTTGTTCTTATCTATATTCAGCCTCCCTCACCCTCTGAGAACAAAGCCATGGGGTACCTAAACAAATGTGTACGCTACCGCGTCTATCCGCCCACCTGGCATTGTCACAATTACCGGCAGCACCGCCTTAGAGGTGCACCATTAACAATCTCCATTTACTGTGTAATGTTACTGATTCTGTAGTGCCAATTTGCCATAGTTATTGCCTTGATGCCTATTCACATGTCTCTGGCTCTGCCACAGTAGTTTCACAAAAGTAGCCTCCAGATACAAGCACCGTATAAATGCTTTTTGATATAAATGGTAGCACAACAGGATCTCTTGTTTTTATAGTTTACTACTTATTATTATAGTTGAAAGTTCTAGGAGTAGAAATGCAGCGTTTTCCTTCCGTCGCCGCTTGTTTTTTATTTTTTGCTTTCCCCCTCCCCCTTCATGCTAGGAGCCCTCCCCCACCGTCCTAGAACAATCGCGCAGGGGACCTAAACAAATGTGTACGCTACTGCATCTACCGAACACCTTGCTTAATGGCCCACTCGGCATTGTCACAATTACCGGCAGCACCACCATAGAAGTGCACCATTACCAATCCCCATTTACTGTGTAATGTTATTGATTGTGTTGTGCTCATTTGCCTTGATGCCAATTCACATACCTCTCGTCAATTTCAAATGTTCATGGCTAATGTGCTGCGATGTACAGGCCACGCGGCCTGTCCTCCCTCCCATTCCCTTTTCCTCTTCCAGCAGCTTATTGTTTCAACCCATGATTGTGTCCCTGCTCCTCCATGTCCCCATCTGCTCCCATCTCTGGAAGTCTGTCGTCTTACTGCCATTTAGGGAGTATGATATATGCCCAAAGCAGGATTTAGCGACCCATCCCACCCATGTGTCTCAGCCGGGTCTAATGCAGTTTCCAGGACGGACACACAAACAGTCACTGAGCTGCTGTGGGATCCATGGCCAGTGTCTTGCGTCTTCTCATAGCCTCGCTGGAGTACTTCACAGGTCTTTAAAAGACCATTTACATTACATAGGAACTGGTTAACAAGACTTTGTAATACAGCTGGTGAATGCCCTGCAGGACTGGTTGCATGTTTTGCAGAGGCACTAGCTTTTTAAAGTTGTGCTTCTTTCACTAGGCATATCCATGTTATTTACTTTTCGCATATCTCTGTAGTCCCTAATTCACCCCTGCCATTGCTGGTCAGTCGCTGGTATTGTTTTCCTTTGGCCTCTCCCTTGCTGTTTCTGCTTGCTTTCCCAATCATCAATATCTTCCGGATATCAAGTGTGGATTAGGTCTTGAAGGGGTCTAATAAAAGCTGGAACTAGGCTGCAACTCTTATCAAATTTCAAACAAAGGACCTTTACAATTCATCCAGCGATGGCCTAAAGATAATATGCATCTTTGGCAAAGAGGTCTAAATCTATCCTATTCAGAATATCCTAGAAAATCTAGGTCTGTTTTCAATGCTCGTGGACAACCTCTATTTCTTAAAGTATAAAAACAACAGGGACCTGCAGCACATGAAGAGTTGTGCTTGCAACATTCTAACAAAAACAAAGTTGAGCAATTGCAAGTACAAGTTAGGTAACAAACATAGGAAACAACAATACTTACAAAAACAAAGTAGCATAAAGAATTTCAAAACCAGTTAGTGACTTATCAACACAAACTCTTCATGTTAGACTGCACAATAAAGCCACAATTTTCAGAAGGTACTTTCAAATTTGGACTTTGTACTGCTCAGAGCAGTGTGTTCAGATGTCATTCCCTCCAGACTGGGCAGGTTCCATCTATGGGGAAAAACTAGACCAACATCTGAGACTTAGATCAGCTAGCCTGGATGATGGCCTGTTCTTACCCGGTCCCCGTGATAGGAGGGTGGCGCCTGCCAGTACAGCTCCTGATACACATCTGGCACGTCCTGAAGATCAGCTTCAATCAGAGCCTCCTCCAGTTTAAAGGAAAGCTCAATTTCTTGGTGGTCTCCACCCAACAATACCCAGCCAGCCATGTCCACGAACTGAGGAGCAAAAGAGCCAAGATTAGTGAAGTAAACCCCTCAAACGCGAGCTACTGAATACATCTTACTCGGCTACAAACCACACTTGTCATCCCTAATCTAGCAGAATGTAGCTCACACCTACAATAAGAATAACAATGTCACCCTCTTTCAATAAGAAATAGGTCTCACACTCAGGAGTTTACTATTTCACAGTCATTCAGTGATCAAATCACCTCATTCCGCTCAGCCAATATGCTTTACGTATGCCAGAACTAAACTTTCTTAAAGAATTTCACCGCTTTTCTATTCAGGAAATCCCACCTCGCATCCTCATGATGGAAATTTTGCATCTCAGCCTGGCTCCTCAAATACCACTTCACAGCCCTTTCTAGAAATTGCATCACTTAATGTGTTCTGACAAATACTGACTCACCTGTCACTGCAAGAACGCATCTTCTCTGTCCTCTTACCACTATCGTAGGAGAACACTTCTCTGCTCCACTCTATACTTTTTCTTTTACTCTCTGCCAACACCACATCTTCCCAAGAATTACAAAATCTCCAGTCCCCAACTATACAACAAAACAACTCACCCGGACGCTACCAACATTACCTCTTATTCCGTCACCCTGCCAACATTACTTAGCTCTCCAGCACTCACACCTCTCACTCCGTTACTGTACCAGGAACACACCTTGTCTTGCCACTCTGCCAACACCACTTTTTGCTGCGCATTCTACGAGATGCGTACTCACTGTGCCAACCCCACTTCCTACTCAGTCAATCTACCAACATCATCGATCGTTCTGCCACTCTTAAACACTATACACCTCACTGCTATCTCTCAACACTCCTCCTCGCATCAAGTACCCCATTCACACTCACCATAAACTCGAAGGGTCTAGCCCGAATGTACGAACTGCAACATATGAAACTACTGCACAACCTGTTTTGTTAAATGCCGTCAGTGTGAATCTCAGACTTGGGCCATTTGATGAAGTGAGTATGTAAAGACTTCTATGTTACAGGAATATGCCACACAACTGCCCTGTGGCCAATGGGATGAAGGCCGTATTTCAATGCCTCTGGCAGTGGAAGACTAGGTGGAAAATAACAAACCTTTTGAGGTCAGGCAATGGACCTACCTCCACTCGAAGCTTTGCAGCACTGTGACAGCGATCCGTTGCACCGAAGCAGAAGCACCGGGTGCAGCCCTTGGGATTGGCAGGATCCAGGTAGAATGTGCCCAGCTTGCACTGATCACATCTGGGGCTCTCCACATTTTCCTAGTAAGAGAATACAAACAAGAAACTGGCTTGCTCACCATCGAATACAGATACATTTAGTCCACATATTTACTATGAGAGCATCTTTCAACATGAAAGACGTCTTATATCAATTAGTGGAAAACATCATTTGTACAGCACATGATATCCTAAGAGCAGATACACTGCCAGAGAGTAGTAGATAACACCTGGCAGACCCCTGCATATTGGTGTATTAACATATTACAGCAATATGTTAATCACTTTAGAGACCAGTGAAACACATCTCAATCCTCACAGTAGAATCTTCTGCTTATTCTTCAGAGGGTGGACATAAGAAAATCAGGAAACTAACAGCGTTGTATGGGAGAAAGTTAAGCCTTTTTTTGCTTTGCCTCTTTAGCATTCCTCTTATACCCTCATCTCAGGAAGCGAGAAGTGGAGTTGGTAGAGTTGCATCTTGTACAGGCTCCCGACAGACCACAGGAGATCACGGGCACAAGTTTAGGAGCTGCGAATGCTGGCTGATGACATTGTATTTATCACAAGCTGACATCTAAAGTTTATAGCCATTCCTCCTCCTTTCCCAACCTGTGCCATCCATACTTCAGGAAAGGCTTTCCCACAACATCAGTCTCACCCTAAAGAACAAAAAGAACCAACGGGGCACTTGGGCTAGCATTCCCTTTAGCTAGAGATCATAGACAGTGTGTTTCAAAGTTCCTAAACTATTTGTATAGATGCAAACTCTCCTTAAAGCAACACACATGGCTACCATCACAAAAAAACATAAGGAGAACACATTAAATAGAGATCTCTATGGCAACATAGATTCTCAATTTGGCAATAGCTAGTCTTTAGCAAAAGATAAGGAAATGTAAAGGGAACAAGCACGGATCGCAGGTTTTAATTTTATGATGCCCTTTTGAGAACAAAGTAATTTTAAAATGAGAATTCTTTGGATTGTTTGCTAACATTTCAGAAGATGGTCTCTTGAATGTCTAAGAACACTGACATTAGGCCAACAGTGTAAAATGAATGGCCGCTAGACAGGCACACCTTCAGGGAAGAACGTTATGTTACAGAGGAGCAGGCGAAAGTGTGCTGTACATGGCTTTACTGAAACAGGAATCCGACAGTACTCACCTTGCAGTGGCACTGCCCAGTCACTGGATCGCAGACGCTGGGCCGGCTGCCCTCCCAGTTACAATCACAGAGCCTGCAATTTGGGTAGCCGTAGAAGCCTGGTGTGCATCGCTCACACTGGCGGCCAACTATGTTCGGCTTGCACCTGGATTAAAAGAATCAGACTAGGTTGAGGATAATGCTGGAGAGAAGAACGCCTGCCCTGAGGCCTCAACCAGGAAATCACAAGTTGCACCAACAGTACCCAATAGCCCTACTTTGCCAGCACTTCCAATCAAGCCCAGATCCTAATCTCACTTGTAATACAGGATCATCCATCCCAAATGTAAATGTAAATGTAAATGTACAGGAATTTATATAGCGCAAATCACCAAGCGGTTTCTAAGCGCTTGCTTAGGGAACCCGTCCTGGTATTCCCTGTGAGATAACCCCGGCAGGGTATCCGCAAGGTGAAATCCAGGCATCCCGCCGCGAGGGGCCGTTGTGGTGATTAAGCAAGCAAATGCCACCTCCTCAAGATCTGCCACCATTCCAGAAAGCTCTGCACCCACCCAGAAACATCCCCAACTCTCTGGGAAACATAACATCCAAAATGTTTGGGTTCTTTCTATGTGAAATAGATGGGGATTTATTTAGACACCCCAACTGGCAAGGGGGGTTTGAACAATGTGGACACCCAAACACATGCATCAAGCAGAAATTAGTTAAATGAACCCAATGATCATATATACCTCAAATGTCCTGCAGACAGCCCTGTATGCTATAAAGAATCCCAAATTCCAAGTACATGCCACAGCTATAAGATTCATCACTGAGAAATGCCAGTATGCAGTACATTGTTTAGAAGGAAAAGCAGACCCTGAGGGTGGTCTAGAAGGCAAAAGGGCCCTGTTGTACTAATAAATGAGTCTAAAAAATGTGGTTGCAAACTGTGTACCTTTTTTTTTTGCGGATCAATTCTGATTTATTGAACTGACCAATGTGCAAATATGGTGGTTCACAAAATATTAAATCGCATGAGGTCGCAGAACAACTTGACTAACACACATACATTAGGTAGGTTGAAATTTGCAACCCCTGTGATTGGCCACCATCACAAGGATCAAGCCCAGTGAGGGGCCAGCAGACAGACACACGCATGTCTGATTGCGTTTAAACCAAGATTTGTTTGTTTTTATGCAGCCATCTTTTCTTATCGGAAATAGTGAGATTTAAAAAAAAAGTATTTTTCCCACCAAATAATTTCACTAAATGCTAGCAGTGGCCCTAGGGACCACTGACAACTCTCCCTGAAACTTTTTTGAGGATTCAAAAGGGGACATCTTCCCCTTTGGGTACCAGATACCACCCCATCTGAAGTGTCTGTATCTGATCAATCGACTGCAATTGTGGATGCAAACCAGTGACACATTCCACTCCAACTAGTAAATAAGAATGGGATGTTTCTTTCATGCCCTAATATTTGCGATTCAGACCATCAAAAAAGCCCCTTTAATAGTCGGAAATATTTTTTCAACTCATAATGGGGGATTTGTATATAAAGAAAAGCCCTTTTGCAGTCTCAAATTGTGGGATTTTGCAAATCTCAGGGTTTGCTATGGCAAAATGGCTTTGCACATGAAGCCCCAAGTGCCTTCCAGACCCCATTATTTACACCCATTTACTGAAGAGTAATGAGTTAGTTCATACCTCACCTTTGTACCCAATCAGACAGACCACAGCAAAGAGATAAATCTGAGCTGGATTATTCTACATTCCCTCCCATCTTAGTTTAAATGACCAGTCAAATCAGTCTAGTGGACGATTCATCACAATTTATGTTTGATTGACCTTTCATAAAGCACAAACGTCCCTCCCTCAGGTCTCTTTAGAGCATTTGGAAGCCTAAGGAGAAGGTCAATGGCATTTTGGATCTGTTCCCTGTACAGTTGTGAGCATGTGTACACACCAAAGCCTTTGTATTCCCTACTCACGTGCACTGTCCACTTTCTAGGTCACACCCAGGGTCGGTTAGCTCGGCGACTCCAGAACGAGAACAATTACACTCCTCACAGCCAACCAAGGGGTGGCAGGCAAAGGCCTGCGGCTCGCAAACTGTACAATCCGGCTGGATGGTGCGTGGTGGACAAATGCACTGACCCGTCACTTCATCGCACAAACGAGTTTCGCACATACAGGCTGCAAAGTGATGAAAATGAGAAGCCTTTAACTGAAGATCGAGGTAGTTCAGGAAATTACAGCACAGAAAAAGTAGCTTAGAAATAAGGAAAATTCTACATAGGGGACCAGGGCTTAAATTTAAATTCTTAAATTGAAATTAACATGCATTAAAATTCAAAGATATTTGTTTTGAATGATCTAAGTTCCAGGGTGAAAGCTTGTTAATCCAAAATGTACTTTTTACAATGACAAAGGTTACTTAAATTGCCAAAGTTAAATATGAGAAATATCATGAGAAAGATTGAAGGTCATTATTAGCGTTGTGTGTCCTTGGCTTCGCAATACATTTACTACATTTTTGAGTTTTTGTCCCTACATTAACCTTTTGTTGGATTGAAAATCATTTCCTGTTAGTAGCATGAATATAAACAAAACTTGCTAAATGCAGAATCATAAAAACACTGACTTGATTAAAAGCAAATGTACACAGTTGCCTCAAACCACCATAGAAAATAACATAGGGAGTGCATTAAGAAGTATTGTGTTCGATGGAAGTATTTTAAAAAGTTATTTTGCCTGATATCAATATAGTGGGATAATTTGTTTGGTGTCAGAGGTCTTCTTTTGCACTGATCTTGCAAGCCATACCAATGATCTTGAATTTAGTTGAAATGTTGCATTACACTCAGTAAAAGTTTCATAAATGTTCATCCGAGGGCCACAAATATCAAGTTTTAAAGGAATCCTATATTTCATTGACACAATGGTGAGCAAAACAAATACCACAAAAGAAAATAAATTGGTGCAACTTTCATACCAGGAGCGTGGTCTGAATGCAGTGCATGAAATGAAATGCCAATACTGATTTCCTATAAAAACACATTTTGATCTTTAGAAAAATCTGGTTTAAATTGTTGCGTTGGAAGCACACAACTTGTTCATTTTCAATTTGTGTCTTAAAAATGCTCTTACCTGAGGAACCGGAGGAATGGTGACGACTCCCGGAGCGCTCGTGGCGGCTCCGCGACCGCTCTCTCGACCTCCGGCCGGACCGGGACCGCTCTCGACGCGGGGCCGACACCCGGAGCTCGAGTAGCTTGCGGGACCGCTCCCGTCTAGCCTTACTCGTCAAGGCCCGGCAGTCGACGCAGGACTCCACGTCGTGGTCCGCGCCCAGGCACCGGAGGCAGAGTCGATGGTGGTCGGTGACCGACATCGTGCGATCACACCCGTCACAGTTCTTAAAACCGGGCATCCTACCGGCACCTTAAGAGTTAGAGTTATCAAAAAACTTTGGTCAAAAGACCGGAGTACTGCTCTTCGGATCTGCGCTAACTGGCGCGGAAAAAAGAAGAACTGACGTCAGCGCGCAGAGGCGGCGTCTATATACTCCAGCGACGTCATCACGGCGCACGACGCCGACGACGGACGCGGAGCCGCAGGGGACGCCTGCAGACGACGCCTACCGACGCGCAGGGGTACTGCTACGCAAAAGTTTCCGGATCCAGACTGACGCCTGGGGATATTCTAAGGTAAGGAATCTAATACTAACCTGTTTCTTTCAGATAATGCTTTTATTTCAATCATTGTAAAAGATACTCACATTCTGCACTTGCTCTTAAGGTTACGTTGTGCAGTTATCATTTCAGTGTACACCTTCAATGGAGCGGTTTTATAAATCAATGTGCTAAACTACCATTGGTGGACATGCATTGAGCAAAAACATGAGTTTTACTCAACATTATATGTGGCAACAGTGCACCATGAGGAATAATTGCTGGTGTGCTTCTGTTATTACCCATTGACTTTCATGTGGTGATGCATTTTAGAAGAGGCAAATGCAGCCAGCGTTCTGGATATGACAGTCGGTGCTTGATGCTTGGCAAATAATGTGTTGTGGCAGCTGTTCACGGATGTGTTGGTGTTTTAACATGGGTTAATCCAGAAGTTGTATTTATTTTTAACCTGTAAAGAGCGGTCAAGTCTGCACAAACTGAAGGTGTCCAGGACACCTCAGAGGCCAGCGGCATGTGCCACTGTAGCATTACATTCACAGCGGATACGTCCACTCATCTCATTCTGTATCGCCTACCCACAAAACTAATTTAAATTATGGCAGAAGGTGTCATTAAGTAATTCAAGTTCTACTGATTCAAAGCACTTTTTGCTGTTTTATTATTGTTAAAGTAACTATGTTTTGCACTAAAGAAGAAAATGTTGCTTTTTATTTCTCTATAGAGATCTTATCTAAAAAAAATAGATGTATTCATTTTAAATGTAGGAACGGCTTCCTATCTCTGTTGGTCTTTTCATCATTACCTTGTTGCATTTCTTGCAACCTTTTATCTAGGACTCAGAGAGCGAGGCCCCTCAGTTTCCAAAACCTCTCATCTATGGGGCCCTTCTTGCTGAGATCTTCCAGTAAATCTGGTAGGCAAATAATCTCTCAAATATGCAACAATATTTGTTAATATACACAGCTCAATGATTAGACTGCCAGCAGCGACATCATTCACTTTGTGATTCCTCTCCCCAACAACCCCAAGAGCCAAAACTTACGTCTGCAGTTGGGGAAACCCCAATAGCCGGTGGCACAACGGGAACAGTCTCGTCCGATGACATTGGGTTTGCAGGCGCACTGGCCTCCCAAGGGCTCGCAGGATGTGCTGGTGGCACCCACCTCATGGCAGGCACAGGGCTGAGCCCCATTGTTGTGGAAGAGTGAGAGTGAGATAGCAGAGTCCCTGCAGAACTTAGATGATGTCACTGGACTGTAAAATAAAAGCCGAATAGGGAGAGGTTAGTGTGCCTCTTGCAACCTGCATGACTTACGAGCACTCTAGTGTTGACTAACATGTTTAATAAATAAAAAAAATAAAAAAGAGAATGCTTGGTGCAATCAAACTCGAACAAACAAGTCGAATAGGGAATGCTATTATTTACTTTCTATCTGGTAAGTCTAACTCCAATTAACTTTTAGATGCCACTACTGGGCATTTAAAAGGTATATACAATTATTGACTCTCTGATTTTTTTTTTTACAGTATCTAAGGGAAAAATGAGTTTTTGTACAATTATTTTGCATGCATTGGAGGAAAAACACCATCAACTTCTTCTGAAGTCCGGTATCCTGAAAACAAAACCAGTTCGATTCCTACTATTGAACTATTAGACCATAGTCTAATCAGACACATGGTCAGCAGAACAACTTCATAGCAGGCATATCCTGCTGCTTGTTTCAAATTCCTACATTATGTGGACACACAAGTTAATTTCAAAAGTAAGCTGTGAACTCTCACTTGATGCTGAACCCGTTGGCTCCACAGACGCTGATGAAGTCGTAGGATTTATCCAGGGGGTCTTCGACCAGGTAGCTCGAGCTGTAGCTGTCTTCAGGTACCACAAGGACGTAATCCTACACAGAAAGGGTAAACACTCAATCTCGAGACTCGTCACTCAAAACAAGGGTAGACGGCGACTCATCGGGAGGATGCATTTGTTATTATACAAAATGGTGCCGGACTTTAGGAAAAGGCGGACAATGCAGGGGTGCTGACATTCCCACCAACTGCAGCTCTGACAACTCAGCCAGGCTACCTCACAGATAAAAATTCCCAAGGTAAACGAGGGCTCCCTGGAGGGTTGGGTTGCCCTGCAATCTGGGGGCCTCTGTCACACATCTAGGAAAAAGTATTGTACAAGGGTGTTAAATGTACAGCTTATAGGGCATGATACATATTTGGTTCAGGATAATGTGTATGTCAATATTTTCTTAGATTAAAGGTTTGTAATTGCATTTTAAGTGGCAATGCCAAAAACCCTGAAGGGATACAACTCTGTTACAAACTAGAGGGGACACCTCTGGTCTACTACCTCAAGGATGGTCCTGTCCTTCGAGCCAGGAGACCCTGGTGCACTTGAATTCACCCAGGTTACACACAGTGATCCATCCAGCTGTCCCTCCTTAATCTATGGTGGGACTTAACTTGTAAATCAGTCAACTTCGGATTGCATAGAGTGAAATTAGTTTTCTTTAAGTAATTCAATACACTTTTCTGATTTGGCTTTAGGATCACACTACTCGTGGGCACAGCTGAAAGCCTTGGTTCACCACTGACAGTACAACTTTAGACTGAAATCTTTACCACTGTGTTACCTGTGACATTTAGTATCCATCTACCAGTGATTTTATTTATAGAGACTGCGTTACGGTGGTGTACATCGCAACAGGAGTATGTGCCATACATGCAGACACAGTTGTTCAATCTCTGTTTCTATTGCCTTAGTTATAACTCTGCCTCCGAATAAGGATGGTAGGGATAAATGATTAATGTTTAAAACGAGATGGTCATCCACCATCCAACTCGCCTCACTCCAGTTCAACTTCAAACTCAGCCGGACTAAAGAGAAGCAAATGTTTCAAGGTAAGAACAGAAACAGAATATGAACAAAAACCCAAGAAGTTGGAACCACTTAGTGTGAGGCCTTCCATTATGCATCTTACAGGCAGCAAGGAGGTGACCTGGGATACAGCACATACAACATACAGGAGCAGCAGGTGTGGGATGTCCACCTATCAGACAGAGCTACTGACATCCAACATTCTACCTCTGCAACTAGGTTAGACCTTGAAAGATCAAACAAATACAGAATGCTGAAAGAATGGTGCAGATATAATCTGAACTGTGAAAACGGCCAGAACACTGAAGTAAAACAATGGCAACATCAAAGAGGCGAGAACCTTGTAGGGTTTGTTATGAAAATGTGGGGGAGGAGGGGTTGAAGAGTCAGAAACCACTTAGTGACTTATTCATAGTGACAAACTTCACTTAAATATTAACCCTGGCCAAAACGAAAGACAACGAGACCAGGGACTCTGCATATTAGTTATTCAAGTATCCATGAGGGGGAAGAGGCACAACAAACTGCTTCTGGCCCCAGGTAAGAACGGAGAACGCTCAAAGCAGGTAGTCCTTGAGGAATAATGACTCAAACTATAAAGACGCGCAGTGTAAGCAGATACAGGTCAGAGGAATGGACACACTCGAGGCTCGGTCACCTACCAGCCACAGCTTCTTCCCCTCTGGAACGCGGATAGTAATGTACAGGTCGTTATCGGTAACATCCAGTATGATCTGGTTTTCGGAGATCACTAGGCTCCTGCAGCCATAACCATGAGGGCAGAAGGTGGCGTTCGAAAGGCCTGAAAAAAACAGCATGATTTTAGTCCCCTCTCTTTGTCCCCAACAGTCCGAGATTTTTTTGCACTGAGAATCTCTTACGCGGTTTTTGGAAGTGGAGCTAAGAAGAACTACTCATCACTAGATACATGTATGCAAGATACCAGGGTGTAGGGTTCAATCTGTTGTCACTCTGGCCAAATGGTATGTCAACCTTTTCAGCTTTCATTTCCTGCCTTTTCCATGTCACCTCCTGCCCTTTCACGGGTCTTCGGCGTCCTATATCCCTGCCACTGGTGACCATCCCAGAAATCCCTTAACTACTTGCACCATTCCCTCTCCTGGCCACCCATCTTGCCCACCAATGGATATATTCACTGATGATTCATCTACTTTCTTGGTTTTAATCAACTCCCACCTTCTTTCATCACAAATGCCCATTATTTTGGCTGTTTAAAACAGGCTGGCTTATCTGTTCACTTTCAACTTGTGAAGTGCAACTTTTTGAGATGGCGGGCTTACTCCGCAGAATGTTAGTACTGTTTTGCATGAATACCTTTTGCAACAGCTAAATCTATATGGTTGCACATAATACCACTGTCTCTACAGCCACCATTAAGCGGTAGAAGTGACTAAATACATCTGATATTTTTCACAAAAACTTTCCAGAGAGCAGCCTGCAATGGTAAGAAAGTGTATTTTTGTGAATTTGGAGCTAGGCTGCTTGCTTTTTTTGTGCGGCAATTTCATTTTTCGCCTATTCTCACCTCTTTTTATACAGAATGAGATAAGACCTCCTTCTTTATCTTCTAGCCATACTTTTAATCACATTTTCTCAGCCTACGTTATCTTCTCTAGCTGAGTGCGCAACAGTGTTAATCCTTCACAAATCGCAGTGCCTCACCTTGCCAGACACGACCACCATTCACCAGAACTTCCACAGTGAATCTCTGGTGATGAGGCTGGTAGTAGTGCAGAATGAAGGAATAGCGCCCAAGAGTCTGGATCCGGTACTGATAGACCGCAACATTCTGCGTAAGAGAGAAGACGGGTTATTATTGATCAAACACGTTTCCAATTACATTGTCACATTACATAAAAAAATTCAGGAAAAAAACACACTGGATGCAGACCTCAAGAAGTCAGAAAAATGACAAAGGAATCGAAGAGGACAGTGTCAAAGGCAAACGTGGTCACCAGAGATGAACCACCAGCTCAAGCTTCAACCTTGTTCAAGGTGACAATTCAACCAGCATTTTGTCAGGGTCAGGTCTAACACCCCTTTGCACCAACAGATAAACAATCGAAAATACAGAAGTAGAAGGTTTATTAATCAGAGGAATTTGCAATATGTGTCTCCTTCAAGAAAGAGGGGAGTGGAAGGGAACAAAATTGGCAAACACAACAATTACAAAAATAACTAAGCTCTAAAGAGCTCAAGACTGCACAGTATGAAACAGCCATAAAAAGGACCAGTTGTTGATCGACAGTCAGATGCATTCAGAAATGCAGGCAACAGCGGAAAAGAACTGCAGCTAAATATGATGGAAATACAACCAGTTTCTGCACCCACCTGGGGAGAATGCAGCAGGATGAGACTGCTGGTACCCACAGCAGTCGGAGGCCGAGGGTGAGACTGTGGACGTCCAGTTGGAGACTCAGTCGGAATGAATCCTTGGGAAATAGGAATGCTGGCAGGGTGCGATCCCACTTGTGCGTCCGTGAGCAGGATGAACTGAGAGGGCATCTGAAACCTGGACGCCACACATGCCGTGCTACTGAATCAAAATAATAACAAAGAATCAGTGGCCAAACTCTCACCTCTCCCCTGAAAACCCCACAGCTTAACACTGAAAATAAAAAAATCTAGCCATCCAACAGCATTACATACAAAAATGTCACATGGGAAAAAGTAGAAAAATCTTGAATCAATTTTCACATATTATGTCCACAATTTGGTGGACAGGTCAATCTGTTCCAGATGCACTGGAGAAATCTGTCAGCCAAACTGACGATCTGCCTTCCCTATTTAGGGTTAGGAGGTCTGTCTGTTGATGGAGGCCCCTCTGGGTCTGTTGAGAGGACTCTACCTCCGACATCCTGACGGAATAGGGGATCGTCTGAGTAAAGCCAACGCACCCACTCTATTTAGAGTGGATGGTCTGAAAGGTTTTCAGCTGTCCACCTCTGCCAGGAAAAACATGGTGAAGGCAAATAAATAATGGCCCAAACCCTGGAAGTCTTTGTGGTGGTTGTTAGTTTTTTTTCTTTTTCAATAACAAACTGATACCTTTGGGAGTTTGTTTTTACAAAACAAATAATTTTAAAAGTTTTGAGGTTGGCCGTCAAAACCAGCAGCGGCCTTCCACCAAACCTTTTGTACCTTAAAGGTAACCACAGTGACTATGGTTCTTTTCAAATACTGAGATGAGCACTCTGCCTGCAGCCATCTCTAAACAGGACGGACTACCGTCACTCAGGGCAAACCTTGAATCCCCTGTCCCCATTACGGATGGTAGTTCGTTCTCCAGAGTCTAAATCAGACCCAATATTAATTTGGATTTGGGCCACTGAAAAAAAGTACAGGAAACCGGGGTTAACCCCTCCCATGCCCATGACGAGCTCAGCTCGTCATGAGCCACGGTGCTCCGGTGCTCATGACGAGCTGAGCTCGCCATGGCCCGTGGAACGCTCGCACGCTGGGCTAATTCCCCTGCTGTGCTGAGCGTTCCATTAAACGGGCGTGGTCGTGACGAGCTCAGCTCGTCATGAGCACCGGAGCACTGTGGCTCAGCATGGGGGCGCTGTGCCCGCCCCCCAACACAGTAGGGGAATAGCCACAGCAGCCAAGGGGTTAAGAGGTGTGTTGCTAGCTGTGGGAAGCGCTCTATATCTGAAGGGGATAGAAAGGAAGACAGAGCAGGTATAATTTTTATCACTCCCAGGTGTCTTCCTGAAAAACATTTTAGAAGAAGTTCTGGCTGAGGATTAGTCTTCAGTCCTCATACTACATACACAAGTTGGTCATAGAGCGTGGATAACGCTTGATTAAATCAATTGTTTTGATTGATAGAATGTACAAATGACTTTATCGATTAAATGGTCAAAAGATGCGATCGGCCAAGTGATCGATTTGATCGATGAATACCTTTTTGTACAAAATAAATAAACTGTATTTAGTTAAGTGATTTGGGGCCCAAGGAAGTCCAAGAACAGCAATATTTAAAAGAAATCAGCCTAAAGGAACAGGAACACCCGCTACACCCCAAGATTCACTGTCTCTTGATGTACCACTGTAGCTGGTTACCTGCTGTGCACGGCGCTCCCATGGGTGCTTATGCAATGGACCCTGGGCTCAACAAACTCCATAGTGAACTGCTCATGGGGGATCAGGGACACTTTGTACTGCAGAAACATAGGGGGGGAAAAAGGCACATTGAAACATTACAGGTGATTTGCAAGTTCCCTCAAAGCATTTTGAGTGTCATCTCATGGAAACTCTCTCATATGCAAAACTTTCACAACACTCACCATTTCAACCTCCACCCCCACTCCACGCCCAGCTGAGGAGCAGCCGCCCAGGGTGTAAAATACCTGCAAAATGTGAGGACTGCTGGACTTTAGTTCAGTCAGCCTCAGGGTCTCATGCAGGATTTGGGTGGAGCAGCTAGAGAAAGGCACATCTTCACAATAAATCAGAATACTGTACTTCAGAACCTTTTCCTGCAGCTTTGCTAACCAGGATGGATTTCTTTAAGACTGCATTGATGAATGTTATATTTGACGTAAAAATGCAAATCAATTGGTATAGATTAATACTTTGGTCAAGGCGTGTTTACCCCTTTCATTGATAAGCAAAAGGCCAATCTCATCCCACAAGAGCAATTGCAGAAAAGCAACTCACACCGAGCCATTTCTAATGCACTGCGTGTGGGGGAAGGCGGGGGTGGTTGGTCATTTTTTGCGGTGAACCACAGAGCAGCTGTCACATTCCCCTCCCCCTGCCCTCATAATCACATTGATATTTCTGCAACGCGGACATGACAAAAGTTGTCACAAATGAGTTAAGATGTGGTCAGGAAGTGGGGTCATACCAGAAGGAACTGTGCATGGTCAGCTGAGAATCGCACGCTGGCGTCAGTCGTCAGCTCAAGAACGGCCACTTGGCTCTGGGAGTCCAGAGCCACCCCACGACACAGGAAGCTGCAAGAGAAAGCACAGATTTAGTGAGCAGGGTAACACAAGCATAGCCAGGATACATTGCTTCCTCTTGGGCTTATTGCCAGATCTTCTAATGGCGAGACGGTTTCCAAAGGTTGTCCAGCAGAGCAAATCCCAGCCCAGCATCCTATTTTAAGCCACTGGGACCATTAGTTAAACCGAGCTGTCAGCTCCATAGTCACTAACCGGATACTGTCTACAGAGTGAAGTCCGGGCCAAATCAATGACAAATGAGATATTGAAACTCATCCACCAAAAACAACACGCATACCTTGCCACCCCGGGTTCACCCATGTCAAGCATCGCTATAAGCCGAAAACACCCTTAGTACATACACCCCCATGAGCACTGTCCACTACGCAGAATGCTAGCACTTCAGGGGTAAGAAGCTATAAGTCCTATGTGATCTGACTCAACAGCAGGATCGGGCTGGGATAGAAAATAGGTCCGGGTATGAAAATTAAGGTGGCCCCCATTAGTTAACCCTTTCCATGCTCATTACGGCTCCACACCATCATAAGTCACAGGCGGCGAGTGCTCATGACGGCGGGGAGCCGCCATGCAACTGCCGCTCCACCCACGCTCCGCCTACGCGGCACTAATTCCCCTCCTGTGCGGGTGAATTAGTGAGTGGGCGGGGTCAGGACGGCTCCATGCCGTCATGAGCACACACCGTCCGTGACTCATGACGGCGTGGAGCCGTCATGAGTAAGGGAGCGCCACGCCCACCCCCTAGCCCCGCCCATGCAGCGGCCGAATTTGCGCCGCGGCGAAAAAGGTTAATCACATAGCTCAAAAAGAGACCCACCGTTGCAAATTAGGACTTTTTAACTTGTTCGGTCATGTTCTATAGGTGTTTTGCAAGGTATGGGAGAATACATGCCCTTGTGCTTGCTACTGGAATTTGTTTGTGGCAATATCCGGTAAAACAATAGTAAAAACCGGCCCACCAGACCATTAAACTGGCCTATAAATCAGCAAAGCACAGGCCTACAAACAAGCAAAAACAAGCCCACTGATTGACCTTTCTGCCCAGCCCTTCAGGCATTTCCTTAATTGCTCTGTAGGCCAGTCTGGCCCTGATAAGCAGGAAGCGGGCGAGCAACTAGAAATCACCCTCACATCATCCACACAGACTACATAACACACATGTGAGGAATTGGGGTGCATTATATGGTGTGGTTGTGCAACCTTTTCTTACAAAACACCACTGACTGAACTGTTATTTTGGGCATAAAGTCTATATGATCACTGACTGAGCGGTACTCATTTAAAGATCTTGTGGATGAAAGGTCTTGTTAGGGTTCAAACCCATGGCCTACAGGTGAAATACAGAATTTCCTAAAGTGTGCTTTACCTAGTAAACTATCAGACAGGCTAAATTGTTTCATTAAGGTTATTTTGTTCAGGAGGGGTCTTAAGGAAGGCAGGTTTGTTTTGTCTACTGCAGTCTTCACTCTCTTCTGTTCTCCTCACTGCTGCCAAGGTGTGTGAATTACAATAGTGTATCTGTATGTGTGAATAGACTAATGCAAACATACTTGCTCCTCTATGGAAAGTTAGAACTTTCCCATCCCAGTAGGCGTGGACATAGGGCAGACAGACAGACACAAACACCCCTCCCACCACAAATCTCCCCCTCACCTCCTTGTTCTAAGACGGCTCGCTATAAGGTTAATAGAGAGGTTGGCTTTGTGCACCAAATATTTTTGTACAATGGAATCCAGCCTGATATGAACGGAGATACTTTTTTGTCACCATGGACCACTTTTGGAGGTCCCCCCATGCCATCTCTGACATAGGCTGGATTGACAAATTGTGTGAAGGGAACCCTGGCCCACTAAATGGTAGTACATTTTGTTTACTATTATTCCGAGTTAGGTAACTAAAGAATCCAATTAATCAAGGCCAGAAACATTGCTGCCAATCACATATAGTGGTCTCCCAAGGGGCTGCTGTGTTGCCTCCTTGTCATTCACTGCAGAAGTCTTGGGGTAAGGAGCGGTACCTGTAACTGCATGGGTAGAATATGAAGACCGCCTCCTGTGGTCCCAGCTGTGGTGTAGTCACAGCCACCCCGGATGTTTGCAAACCCCCGTTGTTGCCATATTCTACCAGCAGGACATATCGCCCAGGACGGGGTAGAGGGAGCCGAAGCTGGACATCCACCTACAAAAGAAGAGATTACAGAAAAGAGCCTCAAAGCTCTGATAACTTACGGTTCAGACACCCAGCATCCAGATCACCCACAGCGACACCGAACAGAAGGCCTGCAAACGAGCAACAGCTCTGTGTTTCATGTATAAACATTGCACCATGTATACACCAAAGGTAATATCCACGTTCCTAAGCAAGGTAAGGCCAAACTATATTGAGCAGCCCAAAAATAAACAACCAGTTCCAATGGTACATTGGGCACCTCCATGAATATGGTGACCTTCAAAGACTACTGGAGTCAAATTCTGCAACCATTAACTAGAGATAGCTGCACCAAGGGAGAGCTCAAGTGAAAACTGTCCCTCTCGGGTACGGACCACATATTTTTACCGTCCTGAGGTTTTCCAGCTTCTAAGTATCTATAAAAGAGAATGGAATGCAAACTGTAGCCTCAGGCAAGGGAATCATCTTGTGCCCACAATGAGAAGACCTTTGTCCCTATTTTGAATCTTTTTTTATCCTGCATTGTATTTATCACTGTGGGACTCCAGCCTTTATTATCTCCATCACTACATACATTTCAGGGTCTGACAATAACTGGCATGTCTACACATTCGGTCAGACATCTGCCCCTTCTATCTTACTGACCTACAACAGAGCAAAGGTCCACAAAGACTAGCTGGACAACAAGTACATGTTGAGTCTACAAACATAGCTTGGTATCACTCTGTACTAGGCAGAGGAAAAATCTCATTAGTTCAAGATGATGAGACTCAAGCGTTCAACTGCACGCTTTGTAACCAAGCGACAAAACATCTATTTCCCTCAACAACGCTGTCTTGACAAAACTGTGCTACTGGACAAATTGTCGTCTTTCTGGGCCTCAGCATTCCGATCTGCCAAAATACGAGCACCGACAGGCATCCCACAGACTGCAGAATGTCTCATCAAAGACCTTTAGAAATAGGACCTTGGCAGCCCGAACCATCTTCAAACTAGCTAAACATCTATGAAGCCATCACGAATGACAGCCCTGGTTATATGGCTGACAAGCTCACCATCATCAGGGGCTCTTGGCACACCTGCAACCAAGACACCATCAATCACCCGGCGAATGAAGTGCAAAAAAGAGAAAAGAACAAGGGACCAGACCTTCTCCATCTATGCACCAGGATCTGGAATGCCATTTATGTATCCATCGGGACTGCTCAAACCTTGCTCCAATTTAGGAACCAGCTGAAGACCCACTTTTTTTTTTTTAAGAGAAACTAAATCCCTCTTGATTTTACAAATCTATTCTTTCAATCATACACAACTGTATCTTTGCCTTTGACCCAATGCAGTGCCTGGCTGCCCTTCAAATAGATTTGTGTCATACAAATACCACGTAAATATATACGCCCAAACAATAATATGGCCATTTAAGGTCTCATAAAACTCAGAAATTTCATACAGAGGCTTCCAATCCTCTGCAGCACTTAAGCTCCCTGCATCTATATCAAGTTAGCCACTGTTAAAAGCGCTTACTACAGGATCACACCAGGTTGACATAATAAGAGCTGCACAGTAAAAGTTGGCAAATCATTATGTAAATTTGTAAATGAAGTTCTGACGCGTATCTAGACGGAGTACTTACATCATTTCCGATACAGGCAACAACTGGTGGCCACTTGGGAGTAACCTGTTCGGCCTGGCACGGCTTCGGCAGGCTGTTGTCCAATCTACAAAGCCCATCACCGGCCAGAGAAGACGGGAAGCCATCCAAGGGAACAAACTGGTACAAGAGGCAGCTGGAAGAATGAGAAGAAGGAGGAAATAAGAGAGAGGGAGACCGTGCTGACTATTAGAACAGAGAAAGATTGGTTGAGAGGCAGCTGTAGAAATAACAACAAAAAAACATGACAGATTTGATTTTCTTTAACATGCCTTTCCATATCCAACCTCTAGCTTGATGTTGAAATAAAGCAACATATGTGAATCTAGACTAGTTCCATCCTGCTAAAGCGGTGGGCAGAGAAATGCCCACGGAAGAAGTTAGATAACAGGTACAAACTAGTACGAAAAAGCAGCTGGAGGAAAAAGAAGGGAAATTTAGAAGATGGGCAGCACATAGAGGAATACAGAACAGGCTGCAGAAGATTTAAAAAAGCAGACAGAGGAACAAGAGGTTTATGCAATTTATAAAACATTTAAACCTAATCCTGCAATTTGTAAGCAATAAAGAAACCTGGCCTGGAAAGATACTGTGTCGTTCACAATGGCAGTGTCACATCAACAGTGAGGGTTTTTTGTAATTAATATTGGAGTCGGTAATATGGACCCTTTTTTAGGTACATCACAATCTGCAATATCTATCTTCTGAAACAAATTAGAAGGTTGTGTTAAGCGCTACTGGATCTCCATTGTAACAGAACCTTCGGGGTGTCCTAGGACATAAGTGAGTAGGAGAAAAGAGTCCTGTGTTTTTCTGAAAACGCTCTTTCCCAGTTTCATCGATGAGCACAAACCACAATATGGTAATGGTATTGGGTACAGAAGCAACAGACCTAATAAGGTCTGTGCTTGTACAAAAAAAACTGAAAGGACGGAGGAAAGAAGCAGGGAACTGCTCTGCTTTCTGTTGCTTGTGCACAGGAGAGGTTGGAGAGTCAGCAGGGTACAGTTTGGTGAGTGTAAGCGAGGTTCGCTATTAACATTCTCGTCTTTCGTTGGCTGGAAGGACAGACACCTGCTCAGCCCTATGGTCTTTGATCGAATGTCAGAGGAGTAACGAGAACCCCCCTCTGCTCACTGCAGGGGACTGTCCGATGAACGTGTGGAAGCGCTGAGGCATCCTGTACCGAAGACCCATGAGCGGACTCCATTTCACTGGCACTCCGCCAACACCAGACTGGTGCCAGCAGCAAAGATCAAGACCTCGCATCAAGTGATTGCTTGTCGTGAGTGTGGGAGCTGATAGAAGCCACGGGGACCCATCAGCGGAAGACTCTTAGGCTCAGACTGATAAATCAACATGTACAACACTCTTGTAAATACCAGACAGAGACCCGCCACACTACAACACTCTTGTAAATACCGGACAGAGCCCCACCACACCAACCCCAATGTTACTAAAATTAGGTACATTTAAATCCTGCCTTACAACTTGGACAGATGCACAGGAAGCCTTAAAATTCAACCAATGAGAGAACACCAACAATCTGGAGTGACATCCCAGTATCCATCAGGACCGTGCCACCATACCCCGGACTGAGGAAAGAGGTGTAGACATGCCTCTTAAAGAACACTACATCCCAAACAGTGGTAGGACTAGCCAGAGTACTAATCAACATATGCTGATGTAAATATACTCTCTTATAGTGGGGTTGTTACTAGTTTGTACCGTATAGGTATGATGGTTGCTGTAACACTTTCCTGACCGGTTATAAAATGTTAAATAAAGTAGTTAAAAATAAGTAAGAATGTGCAAAAAGCACTGAGGACAATTCTTGAAAGAAAAACACTGCAATGAGGGCGACCAACAGGTACATGTATCCCTGCAAGAGGATCCCTTTGAGAGTTTCTTGGAAGATGCTGGCAGGTTTGGGGAACCTTCGGAAGGTTTTTAAAAGATCCAGCCAGACAGCTGTTCCTTTCCCTTGCCTCCAACCTTTTTTTCTCCCTTACTCCGAGGACAGGCCCTTCACAATTGCTGTGTTCTGCCAGGGCACTGGCCTGCTTCTTATGTGTTACTTTGCAATTAGAACACAATTGGTTAGTTTTGTTGGAAACTGAAATCATAACCCAGCTGCCTTGTGTGAAATAAAATAAGCATAGGCACCTTAACCGCATGCGCGCTAGCGGTTTTCCCGCTGCGCGCTGCGTTTTTTGAAAAGCCGCGTTACATGACAAGCTCAGCTCGTCATCAGCGTGCGAGCGTCGTAACTGATGACGAGCTGAGCTAGTCATGAGCGCCGAAGTGGTTAAGAGCTATCACACTATTGAACGGTTTGCTGCGTGAAAGAACTGGTATACAAGCATCTTCTGGTTTCAGATAGGGCACCCTCTGTCAAAATAGGAACTCTGCTCTTACCACTGCCAGAAAGGAGTGCTATACATCCCTCTCACAGGAAGACAAGCCTTGTTCATTACCCTCATGGTAAACCACAACAGAAACAGCTCTGCACATGCCTAGCTAGAACAGAACAAGCTCTGCCCATGCCTAGCTAGAACAGAACAAGCTCTGCCCATGCCTAGCTAGAACAGAAACAGCTCTGCCCATGCCTAGCTAGAACAGAAACAACTCTGCCCATGCCTAGCTAGAACAGAAACAGCTCTGCCCATGCCTAGCTAGAACAGAAACAGCTCTGCCCATGCCTAGCTAGAACAGAAACAGCTCTGCCCATGCCTAGCTAGAACAGAAACAGTTCTGCCCATCCCCTGCCAGTACATTTAATTTGCACATCTTCCAAAGGAACAAAAGCTTGGATCATTCTCAGTTAAAAAACACAATTTTCAATCCCCTGTCAGACAGTTAGCAATGCCCATTTCATAATGTGAAGTCCCTGCCCAGTCAAATAATCCAGAACAAAAGCAGAAAACCTTACAGGTCAGCCTAGTGAACAATGTATTAGAGTAAATCATGAACAACCTATTACGCAGTAGTTTTATCTACAAAATGAGTGCCTCACATATTTTCCTGAGGAACACAAGTCCTGGCCACTATCAGCTTGAGAACAAACAATACAAATTGCGTAACTGTACCACAACCTCTGCTCATCCACCTGAAAGACACAAAACCTGCTTCCACCGCCTGTTCTATACAATCTTCCTAGCAGGCAATCTTCGATTGACAAAATCTGGAGTCCACTTGAGAAGGATGAAACGTGATCAAAGGAACACGAGTACTACATGCCACAACATTTTCTAAGCGCATTTTAAAGCAGACTGCAGGTATTGGCTTCCATTAGCGCATGGCTCTTACTTCTGATTAGTCTGCTCAGGGCGTGCAGTGTGCATGCAGGCCTCGGTGACTTTAAGCTGTAGGATGGGGGCCTCGTAATAAGCACTGGGCAACAACACCAGGTAGTCCTGTGAAGAAGAGAAGAGACAGTCAAACACGACACATGTGCCAGAAGCATGTTTAAGGTAGACCACATGAAGGTTTCGAGAAGAGGCTGTCCAGTAAGTAAAGACAATGGACTACCTCTATTGCAACATGTACACGTGCACTGTGGGAGTACCATATTGCAGGGAGAAAGGATAGCCAAATGTCAGCGGACATTGACTTCAGCAGGAGGTAATGCATTTGATCTCTCCTCTATCCTTACATAGAACATACAGGAGGACACCATATTTTTAGACATGACATATTTACACATTTGCTCTACTCTCTAGCGCCACGAAATCACCCTGGGTCCGCTTTAGAGCGCTTTCATACAAAAATACAAATGATCAGCAATCCCAGGGTGATTGACTGGATAAATCAACTGGATAGTAAAGAGATAGAATAACCAGAAGGGGGTGTCAATGTTAGGTAGCAGAAGGTGGTTCCCAAAAAATGCCTGTTCATTTCCTGTAATAATGTAGATCACATGGAAAGAAGTCAGGTGTTAGTGGAGTGGGGGGGAGGGGAGAGGGCCAGGAAAGGGATGTTCAGCTTTGTGTGCTGATTTATTTACAGTTTAGCCGGAATGGTTAACCTCATTCACCACCTCATGGCCTCTTGGGTAGGGGATGGGGTAACCACTTCATCTTACTTGGAATGTTCATCATTGCACCAACCGTCATCTCAAGGGACATCACGTGGCTCATAGCACGCAAGACCCCAGGTTGAGGGAACAAGAATGAAGGCAAGCAACAACACCCTAACACACCCAGAGGTGACAAGAAAGCGAATCGTCTCACCAGTAGAATGCCCTCTGCCTCGATGATCACAGACCACACGTTGGGATTCAACACAAACGGCTCCCCGAAGCTATTCTGCGGCACGGTGACAAACGCTGGCTCTGTGGTGGGAGCAAAGATGATCTGTTTGGTCTGTTCAGAGCCTGTCAAGAAGGAGGAATCGGAGAAAAGTATTACTGCTTGTGAGGCAGTGACCTGTAAATATCCACTCAGTGATATGTGCTGGCCAGCTGGCCCGAGCATTCCACAATTTCTGATATTCACTGGTGCATATTTGGAATACGAATACTTTTACAGGATCGCCTGAGTATCCAAGACTTACGTTACTCCATGAGGTTTTAAATCATTGACCAACATTTTTCATTAAATAATGACCCACTGAAAGCTCAAACTACAAGAAAACTCAATAAGTGACATAAGTAGGAATACATTTTTTGCTAAAATAAGACACTGAGGGAAGTCTACAAGACCCAATGTAAGAAGCTGACAATGTGGAGCCAGCATTCTAGCCTACATAACACACTAGATAAGCAGATCAAAGAAATGTGAAGCCCAGTTTTTTTAATTAAAGTAAATTTCACTCCAGTTTAACTATTTAAGTTTACAATGAAAAAGAGCTGAGCTAGGATTACTGTTTAAGAAGTAATCCAATTAGTCTAGATGAGATCTGATCATCAAACCCTGCATCCTCTTTTATCCCCAAATTATAGCCCCCTTCCTGATAAGTTTTGCATTTTTGTGAAGATGTGGCAGACTTGGTGCATACTTTGGCTCTTACAGCAAAACCACAACTCTTCTTGGGCTATGCCTGTGAATGGTCTGCTCTGGATGCTATCCTACATACAGACATTATTCAATGAATATTACATTTATAGAGACAGTCTCTTATTTTTAATGTGAAACCTTGCAGTCGGCAGCGATAAAAAGATGTAGCATGTACATTCATAGAAAAAATAACAGAAACCCATTTCTGAGAAGCTAAATATGTGAAAGAGGATTTTGTGTAAAAACAAATGAATTCAAATACATTTTGGAGAAAAAGAAAAGAAAAAAGATTGAGAACACTTAAAAATAATTTTCAGCAAATACAACAGACCTCACCTTTGTTACAGTGTGCCAAACATTTGTCTGTGACCATGTTTTTTTTTGTTTTATTTGCCCCCATAGTGCTCATGCACGACGCTTACTTTCTTAATTGTCGTTTTTTTTACTTTTTTTTTATCCAGTAACATATGGCCACTGTTTATGAATGCATGCACAGTTGCCATTTTGGAATGGTCTAGCTTGGCCAATGCTTGGGAAGCAATTCAACAATCATTTGTAATGTAAAAATCCAAGCAAGCCTGTGAAAGACAGTCTGCAGCAGTCGTGGGTGCAGAGGCGACTTTCTGCAGGGGTCGGGGCAAGTTTGGGTGGTTGTGAGTGGGGCAAAGAGACAGTGAGGGGGCGGCAGCACAGTGGAGAGGATGTCACAGGGGACTAATTAAAGCCCTATATAACAAAATATGACAGCTTTATGGACAGGTCAACCAGTCAAAGGTAATTTTTAAAACATGCCAGCATCTAATGGCTGAATGAGGAATTCCCAAAATGGGCACTCTTCTGTAGTGTTTTGTAATGTTCATTGGTAACATGAGGTTAGACGAACCACTACAGCGGTCTCTAAACAAGAGCTAAAAACATTTGTGTATTGAAAAACAATGTGGAGTCGACAGTCAACCACAGGTAAGGAACAATTTCAATATTAAAGAGTAAAACAAATAGGTAACACATAGGGAGACATGCTGGAGAAAAGATTGTAATAAGTAATAAGGGCCCCTACAAAAATTTGTGGAAAAAAAGAAACATGCGGGCAGGAAGGAAAATAAATTCACTTTAAAAATGGATGAACGGTGTATTTTGAGGGTGTCCCTCCCCACAAAAAGCAATTGTGAGGATGAAAAGAGGGAGGGAAGAGGGCACGGGGAGAAGAAGAGTAGAGCAAGAGAGAGACACAGACCCAGAGGATGGAAAAGAAGTGCACAATACAGAATGGGAGCGAAGGGAGATAATCCCTCGAAAAACAATTGAGAAAAAAAGATTCGCTCCATCCCTTGACAAGACATAGAAAGGGCATTAAGGGGAACCTTTGTAGAAAACCCCTAAATTCACACCTTAAAAATAGTAAAAGACAATTTTGAAAAAAAGGCATTCTATGAATTGGTTTCTGAGGTGTGGCGCCGCGGCCAGGGCGACTGACGCTGGAATCTGGGGACCACGGTTCGATCCCCGGCTCCGGCGGCAGGTTAGCCCAGCACCATGTGACTCTGGGCAATAGCTCGCTTAATCTTCCCGACGGCCCCCAGCGCCTAGAGACCCTTACGGGTGATTGTGCGCTTTACAAATGTGGACTTTACTTTACTTTAACAAATGGTTAATGACATTTATCTTTGGAATTTTATTTAAACAAATTTGTTTTCTCAAAATTGGTATTCTATTTTATATGCACACAGCCATGAAGAGTATTGGTGGGGAGGCTTTTAGAGCCATTTATGCCCTGATAACTGCACCTTGAGTTTCTGTGAGTTCCAGATTGAGTGCACCACAAGTGTAAGTCCCTCCTAGGTCTAATATTCCTGAATACGCTTAGAAATCCTTACAGAATCACTTAAGTGAACGTTTGCCAAAGTAGAACACAAATAAGCTGTTTCACACTCGAACCATTAGGTTGCAAATTAACAAAGCAAGAGTTTAAAATAAATATAAACCTGCAACAGGATAGTATCAAGACAGGTATATTGTTTTTGCTCTTTAGCTGAAAAACATGCAAACATAACCGACACACCAAGTGCAGCTCTGGAACTGGAGTGAGAGATGCTGAACTCTACTAGGTGCAGCAGGATGTATGACGTTACAACGCATGCTTTTACATCGCATGCCTTTAAAACGCGGTTTTTACAACGAAAACCTTTACAACGCATAGCACTTTGGGGTGCTGGATAGTGAATAGTTTAATTTACTATTCCAACTCCAGTCCCCGTGGACACTAGGGAAGGTGTTGGACAGTAAATTAAACTTATTCCCTATCCTAGAGCGCCCCCCAGCGCAATGCGTTGTAATGGTTTGCGTTGTAAAAGTTGCGTCGTAAAGGCACTGCGTGGTAAAAGTTGCGTTGTAAAGGATGTTTCCCGGTGCAGCAGCATGAATGCTAAGACACAACATTGGACCTAGAGATGCAGCAGAACACCAGCATGTCTGCAGCAGTAATGGTCAGAACAACATATTCTGACTAACTGACTAACTGTTATTCAGGGGCAGCAAGAAGAACATTAAAGAGGTTGTCTGATGCAGGCGGATCGCCAGTTTGATGCAGCCGGAATGCAGGTTTGATGCAGCCGGAATGCCGGTTTGATGCAGCCGGAATGCCGGTTTGATGCAGCCGGAATGCCTGTTTGATGCAGCCGGAATGCCTGTTTGATTCAGCCGGAATGCCTGTTTGATTCAGCCGGAATGCCTGTTTGATTCAGCCGGAATGCCTGTTTGATGCAGCCGGAATGCTTAGAGCTTCTCGAGAGAGTATGAACGAAAGCTCAGCGACTCTCAAGGCTGCAGCCGGAATGTTAAAAGGCTTCCTGGATCCTCAGCCAGAATGCTACATGCCACTCAAGAGCTGCAAAGGAAACTATTAATGCCCCTCCAGGCTGCAGGAAGAATGCTGGAATCTGAAGTGTTACAGCAAACAGCACCAGAGTTCCTTAAGGTTGGACACCCAGAGCACTGCCGAGCTGTAGCAAGGGCGGCGAGAGCTGAAAAGATGCAACAAAACCACTCTGAACCCCTCCAGGCTGTAGCAGGAATGCTCAAAGATGAAAAGGGGCAACAGGAACCATCAGGGCTACCTCAATCTGTGGCTGGAGTCCAAGAGCTGTAGCACGAAAGCTAAGAGCCATTATAGGCTACAGCAGAAATATTCAGAGCTACTTCGGATTCACGATTGGAAACTTTCCTGAGAATCAACTATAATCTGTGCACTGGGCTGTCCAGTTTCTGGTTATTGCTGCACTGCTCAAGCAGCAGCTACATCGCTTTTCGGTTTTCTAAGCGCCCTAAGGAAAACGGGTAAGTCTTGATGTGGGTGTCATGCTCACTTCACCCCTGCACTGAAGCTGCAGCTTACTAATGAGCCCCAAAAGGCCTAAACCATTCTGTGATCACATGGGACCCCAACTGGGATGTTCAGGCTAGACTGCTCCCATTGGAGCAGGGCTAAGACAAATGTCTCTGCCTAAAGCTTCAGAGTAGGAAAAAGACACTTGACTAGAATGAGGCAGGCCATGAGTAATTACCAGAGGCTGAGATTAAATCAAACATTCAATCTATCATATTTTTTCAACAATGTAAAATATAGCACATAAGCACATGACGTAGAGGTAGCAATGCCAGGCTACCTGACGGACAGCCTGGGCATCCACTTTCAATGCAATAGTTAAAGATGCATTAACGGTTGTGAAGTAAGTAACCTAAATATTCTTTTTGTGCTGCTTGTTTCTGTTTACAACACCAGGATTTACCAATTTGGTTGAAGCAGGTAATCTTCTAAACTAATAATGTTGCAATGGAAAAGACACCACAGACACTGAACAAGAGGGAAGTGTAGGAGACCCTGGTTAGGATGTTGGGCAGGAGGAGACAACTTCTTACCTTGGTTCCGCGGCTGATACGCAGTAATTTTGCCATATACAGTGGCACTTCCTGAATTAATGTACCTCAGGATGACACGGAACAAATAGAGCTCGGCCCCTTTCACCATCACTCTGACTCTCACTTTATTCTGTAAAAAGGCAAAAAAAAGGAAATTCGGGAAACATCACAGCGGAGCCAGCGATGGCACAGGGCCAGGCCGAGCGACCGCACATGTCGTGTCCAGAAGGGCACAGCATCCCGCCACATCTGGTAAAGACACCCTTCCTGCAGGTTAATGCACACCACAGGGAAGCAATCTCTAGGGGGGCTGGAGGAGATGCATGGGGGGAAAGGAAGATGCTTGAAAGAAAAGCACTGATGTTAGTTGAAAAGTAGAGGATGCACTTACAGTTGCCACAAACATTAAATTTTCTTTCTTCCACGACCGAGACCTTCCCTTCCACACTGGCTGGCCCCCGGTTCACGTAGCGGAAGACGATGCGGAATAGGTCCGGCGAGGTCACGTTGATTGTGACCACAACTTTGGCCTGGAGAGAGGCGGTGAGAGATCCACAGGAGGGGAAGAGAGGGAGAGAAGCAAAGCATACCTTAAGTCACAACCACCACCGCGCACACAAGCCAGGCAAGGAGCAAGGACACTGTAAAAGCAGGGGACAAACCTCACACAATACTTCAACCCCATCCCAGGACTCAGAGTGGTGCACATGCAGGTTCTAGTCAACAGCTACAGACTTACTAGTAGCAGACAGCAGAGGAGCTCATCAGCCAGTGTTAACAATGCAATGTGCAGAGCATTTTAGCAATCATTCCTGAAATGTTAAGGGCTTACCATACCAATAAAACCATCTTGGAAAGGCCTCATTGTTGCTCTAAAGACTGTCATTTAGATGAGCTCTGTGTTGCACACCAGTCTTTAGTTCAATAATTAAAGGACACAACATCTGGCTTTATTTACTCCAGCACAACACATGCAATTCTACATGCAGTTCTGCAAAGAGACCTTACGGTGATAGAAAACAAGTCATTTCTACAGATGGGAACAAGCAGGGCAGGGATGTGCATCACTTTACAGTCTAGGACCTTAACACCTTGGCACGACAGTTTTATATACACGTGACCCAGAAATTGTCACACACGTACAATCGAAGAGAACAAGTCATGTTGAGGCAAGAATTAAAATAAACTTTAATTGCATTGCAGCTTCTCTTTCTCAGGTACTCTCCCTCTTTCTCTCTCTTTACACAACCCCCATTTGACCTGTACTCTCAGTAGAAAAGATCCTATGAACCTGTCTAAAGACCGACAGTGCGACATACCCAATCTCTCCCATTCCCTTTGCTCTATTATTACACATTGGGACCTACCCCACCTCCCTTTTAAACCTTGGAGAGATGAGCTCAGTCGTAAGAGAAGCCAGCCCAGGAACTTGTTCTTTGACTTCCCTCCACAGACGTGTAGGCTCCTAACAAAAAATCAATCCGCACACGCAAGCCTCGATCTCCCCAGGCATCAATGAGGACCCTCCACAGACCGATGCACCACGGACTACCCAGACTGAGCCTCTGATCTCAAGGTAAAGTCAAAGCAGCAATGCTCGCAGATTATGAACAGTCGACGAGAGGCGTCATCCTGCTAACCTCAACAATGGTCTTAAGAGGCCTACAAGATCATCTCATTACCAAAGGAATGGCCATGAATAGCGAGTGGGGAAAATAACTACTGACAAGACAACTTCATTATTATTATTAGCAACAACAGTACAAGCATACCATCAATAAAGGCATTTTCCTAATTGCCACCATTACTGTTATTAGCTAATAGCGAGATGCGTCATCTTCCCAAGAGGAAAGTGGCAAGACTCACTGAGACAAGGAGTCATCAAGTAGCAATGGTAAAAACAAAAAGAATGGCATCGCTCGCACACAGAGTGCCCTCTGGGTGATTTAGTGTCCCAGCAATGTAAGTAGGGACTGGAAACTAGGTATAAACGGTTACTAACACAGGAGACCAAACTATCGAAGTAAAAACATGAGGACTACAAAGTAAATCTGGACCCAACCACCAGATGGTGGAAGGATGCACTACATGTGAATCCAGAAAAGATTCATGCTGCAGAATCACATCTTGTAAATGAAACCACGCGTCTTCGATTCAACTCCGATATATCTATGCCATTGTTTCTTCGATGGTGCAGATATTCTTATTGGGTTCTCCAGTAGCGATCTCATCACATATTAGGACAGATATAACCCCAAGGCATCATTTTATCAACAGCAGTATAACCAGAGGCCTTTAATCATAGGTTCACAACTACAATTTTTACCACTCAGAGTAGGTTCACCAATTCAAACAGATTCACACATCATAGGTTCACTAACACGTCCTATAAACACCTATCCTCAATTCCTCAATAGGGATAAGACATCACATTGGCAATAATATCTCAACACATCTTACGTTTAACAAAACTACAATGACCATGCATCATAGATTCACCAACAAAGACATAAACCAACATCCAGGGTTCAAAATACTGATATGGTCCTACAAAATGGATTCACCACTACCCTTAAAAGGGCGTATCTTTGATTATCCAACACTGATATAACAGCATGTCATGCATCACTATTGATACATACATCTTCAGTTCAAAAACTTAATTATATGCAGGCCAGAGCTGCTTTTTAAATACTAATATTAGCCTTCGAAAGCTTCTCCAACACGGATGTATTCACACGCCTTAGATTTATCAAGGATGAAACTGCACGTCATAACCTGACCACAAAAAACCGAAACCACGCCACTGATTCACGAACACCATATGTCCACCACACATGATGGATTCATCAGCATTGGCATACTTGTGCGTTAACTAAAAGTGCCTATAGTACCAAGGCCATAGAGGTGGATCAGCAGTGTACTCACAGGCAAGTGCTAATCAGTGGCAAGCAGAAAGACCACAGCTCTTGTACAGCTGCTGAGTTAGCTACACCAGGTGAAGAATTTCTAACATATCAAGTGCAGTGAGATAAAAAAAAAAAAAAAGACTACACCGATGCATCACCCACCATGTTGAAGTGGTGCAAATGGTTTGTCCTTACCTGAAAGGTAGACATCTGAGCATACCCCCTCCAGCTGAAATTCTCGAACTCCAGGGGGTTGTAGCCAAAGCGGACAGCCCGCCCATCAAGCGTGGTTCCCTCTTCCACTTCGAACTTCAGGTGGTGCAGGTCAGGGAAGTAGTGGTCTTTCTTGGGTCTTGCAGGAAAAAGTGAAAAATTTAATTTGGACACAGGAAATTCCAGAAAACTGACCTGTGGTGTAATTTTCTTTAAAGAGGTGTGTTTTCAACTCTTTCCTAAATTGGCGCATAGTTGGGGTGAAAGTTTTCCATAAAACGTGGTAGGCTCTAGTGTAAGTGGAGCAACGCTGTACACCCTTATGCAAAGCTAAGAAAAGTCCATATTTGTTCAACAAAAAAACCCCAGATTTTATTTATAAAGTGTACCCCTTAAAACCCCTGGGTAGCCGGTGCTCTACAAAGTATTAAGTAACACCAAAACATAACATTACAACTTAAACATTCAGTGTTTAGCGGAAAGCAGTTAAAAGATGCGCCCAAAAAAGCAATTCTTATGAAAAGAAAAATCTGTTCTTGAAAGGAGTACTTAGTCCTAGTGATAAAGGAACTCTGCATACAAAAACACCCATTTTAGGTTTTCCTTTTTCACTTGACAAATTGTAATGTATGTATACATGAAGGTCTTTTCTGAAAGCCAATCAAAAACTAGGATTCAAACAGCATAAGAGTTTAACATTGATAAGGATCCTAATTCTTCTTTTAAGTGTTGAATAGTAACTTGCTAAAATATTGTGCAAACAAACAATGACACTCACTCCACTCAATAAGGAATTCCAAGCAGTGCTTCACTGGTCTAGGAATAAATTAATGAATCTTCAAACCAAACCTTGCTCAGATCAGAGTCAGACGATAAAGTTATTAAATGTATATCAAATGAAATAATTCAAACACTCAATGCACTCTTCCAATCATGCCCACCGCAGGCCTGTGAAAAACTGAATTTACGCCGGCGATCTTACTGGGTACACTTGGGTCCATGGACGTTCTGCCGACACTGGCAAACCCCTGTCCGCTCGTCACACGCCAGGCCCACCGAACCACCAATGTCGCACTGGCAGCCTGTGGAGAATAAATAGAGGGTTTGTTGTCGTTATACGACAAGCGTCAACATCCCCCCCACCCTCCAATATTTACAGTGATATCTGGTGTGTCTCGTCTACTCCAGAACTAAGTGCCACCTCTCCTGTTGTGCCCATAGGGACAGAGTTTTTTTGGTACACGAGAGAATGAGAAAGCGGTCTATGCCAGTGAAATTTTGGGAGGCAATACTGGATCTCACTAACTGAGCTGGACATATTGAAGTCCATCTTCCACAGCAATTGAAGGTGATTTCAAGATGGAAAAAAGCAAGAAGTGGAAATTTTGGTACATGAGCAATGAACTGCAGAGACTTGCCAATCTGTTTCAATAACACAGATATGCCACGCCATAAAAACTGTGATTCAAGTTTAAATGGCCATCTCGGAATGGTGTCCGAATATGTTTTGAAACTCAATCAGATATCATCAAAGAGCTATTCCAGACCCACTACTGATGTAAGATTCTGTAAGAGGACAAGTGGTTTTTTTTTGGTTTTTTTACTTTTTACCGGGTGACCCCTTTAAGACAACTGGACCGCCTCTTTAAAATAGACAAAAATGCAAGTTTAAAAAAGAAAAAACTGGATAATTTCAATTTCCGAACTTTATAAGTGAGACATCAACAGTAACAGTGCTAAATATACTTATGCTCTATTCAACAGCTTCAAAATAAATTATTTTATGTGTTTTAAAGGACAAGGTAAACATTACTTTCAGTTACATGGGCTAATTTACATGGGAAAAGCAAGACAATTCATAACAGAATTTTGCAAATGACAACCTGATAATGGGTACATTTTATAATGCCACCTGGGCAGAAAACTGTAACAGGCTATTCTTGAGTGGAATCTGTAACTTGCAACAGTTAAACTTGCTGAGAGCAAAATTAAGGTGGCAGTCAAGAGGTGAGGTTAATTTCATTTTTGTACAGACAATGGGGGTTTTGGCTCACCTTGACAGCCAAAGTAATTGTCCTTCGACAGGTTGAAGAAGCCATCCTTGCAGACAGAGCAGCTGCGGCTACAGATGTTGGATTTACAGAAACACTGTCCACTGCCCTAAAATCAGGGAAAGAAACACAGGCACACTAAAACTCTGCTCGGCTCATTATGGCTTCAGGCCAACTATCTCAGTTAATTTAAAGCACACGACGACTGGATGCCCTCGAATGTCTTACTCACTAGAAATTAGTGGGCTAATTGCTTGGGATAAACTTTGATGAAAAATGAGTTTGTTTTTCCTAGAAAGGAGGTAAAGTTGCCTTCTGAAACCATGCGAATTGGGTGACATGGAAACTATGGGATAAAAGTGTATACTGCCTAGAATGTGGTGCTGCTTTATATATTTTGTATATAGATAGTAAAATAGCCTTACTGGAAAGATGAATACAACAATTACATGAAACCAATTTCACAGTACAATTTTATGGACAGAGCACATTCACAGTGGCAGGGCCTGACTGGCAGTGCCACAGTGCAGAAGAGTCCTAATACTAGCGAAAACTGAATCCAGAAAAAAGCTAATATCAGGTGTGCCCACGTAGGCAGAGATGTGATAAAACAATTCCCAAGTGCAGGTAGATTAAAATGACACCTTGTGTTTTGCTGCCCACTCTAGTCACCCTCTGGCCTGCTCTCCCCTACCACATTATAAAAAGAAATTCCTGTACAGCTAGATACGTCGCCACCCCTCTGCATTACCAACCCTAAAAGATAAAAGTACCTGGTGTCCTGGTACCCACCACCCAATTGCGCTAGCCTCAACTGCTCAAATATAAAAGGTTTGCCAGGTGTCCTGCCACTCACCTACCTCTCTGACCTCAATATTATTCACATGTCTAATATAAAAAAAAAAAATAACTGGCTACCCTCAACATGTCCTCCACTTCAACTATAAAAATGTCAAATGACTGGTGTCTGGTCACTCAGTCAAACACACTCTGTGCCTTCCTCTCCCACCCAAAGCCATGTCTTGAAGAGCCAGTACCATGCTGAGAACAGCTCTCTGGGAGTCACCACTCAGCATCAACTGAACTCCCGGTCAGTCGCAGGTCTTCGCAGATGTGTGTCTTAAAAAGAGATATAGGTTGTGGTGCCAGCCGCATTCTCCCACCTTGCTTGTGTCTGTGTAGACCCAGGGCCGGCTTTAGCACCGGTGGCACCTGGTGTAACAAGGAGTGCCCCCCCAATAGACCTTCTCTTCAGATTCCTGCACTACCACCCGGAGGCAGCGCCCCCCACCTCTCCATCGCCCCTCTCTCAAATACATTTAATTCGTTCAAAAGCGCTGCTGAAGGTGGACTTTTCTAATCAACTCAGCTGTCCACATAAAATACAGCTCTGTTCTTTGCTGCAGGCATATTAACCCTCCGCACTACTTTAAGGCGAGTTATAACAACCATTGGTTAAAACTCTGATCTCTCTCTCTTTCGCAGCAACGTTAATCACAAGAGTTATCATGACATTTTTATTGCTGCCTGAAAGCTAGACGCACAAGGAACTCTGCAGCAGGTGCTGTTAAATCGTACATTATTGCTACACTCTGAACCCGCCCCCTCCCGGTCAGCCCCAGTGCGGCCGCACCCGTCGCAGCGCTCTAGAGCCGGCCCTCAGAACCACAAAAGGTGAGATGAGACAGGTGAGAGGGTGAGAGGGACAGCCATAACCCAAAACCCAAGTGAGGCAGGGAAAGACTGGCTAAGGGAACTTTTGCCTCTGATACCAACAGTGGAAACAAGTTTTGCTTTCAGCTGTCGTGACGTCAGAGAAATGCATGACCTGATTTTGAGTCCGGTGTGCAGGCTACCTGTGTAAGCCATACACAACAAGCAGATAATTCCAGATGTTTCCCAAGCAGTGCTGATCAGATGGAAGCTTCTGCTTGAAAATGACGTGTTCTCCAAATGTGGAAAAGCGTGTGCGTAAATTTAAAATTCCCACAATGGGTAAACACCATCTATGCCTTTGCTCAAGAGGGTATCACCTTTTTATTCTACAGTTACGCATTTTTTTTCAAGTGTTTATTTATATTAAAAAAGGCATCAAACAGAGGGGCAGATTCTATCACACCTTTGTTCTGCAATAAAACCAGGAGCAGTGATTTGTAGTAATGTCTCATCACAAACTACCCATAAAACACTTCCCAAATGAACTGTAAAAGGCAGTCAAACTGTGCTCTGCAGCCCCTTCCACCTTGTCACAGCTCTATAAACCCAGTCCTTGGCGCTGCCCCGGTCCCAGGGCACAGGCCAGTACCATCCACGACTGGTCCACCTGCCTCCTGGTGGGATGTACGTCAGTACAACGCGATCATTTTGATCGCTGTACTTTACGACGCAGCCATTACAACGCAAGTCGTTACAACGACTTGCGTTGGAGGGCGCTGGATTGTGGATTAATTTAATTTTCTATTCCAACTCCAGCCCACGTAACAGTAGGGAAGGTGTTGGAATAGAAAATCAAACTATTCCTTAAACAAGAGCGCCCTCCAGCGCAAGTCGCTGTAATGACTTGCGTTGTAATGGCTGCGTCGTAAAGGTCGCGTGGTGTAAACACCGCGTTGTAAAGGATGTTTCACCTCCTGGTGTCCCTTTAAATATGCAGGGTGGGATCTCACCCACCCAAATGTTAACCCGATAAATGCTGGTGAAGCGCTTGCGTAACACTCACCTGATGACACTCGGCTACCCCGCTGGCTGTACCTCGAGCATCACAGAGACAGCCTGCGGAGAGAAGGCAAACATGAGGGATAAACTGAGAACCACAAGACGAGACAAGCAGCACTCCGAGAACAAAGCTGAAGGGAAAGACATTTCAAACAAGGGAAGACGAACTGCTGTTTAAGTACAACCCCCTCTGAGCTGGAACAAAAACATTTTATTGGGTAGAGCTGCCAGGTGGCTTCATTTCAATGGAACACTCACCCATTTGCAAGTCTGACTTTCGTTGAGAAAGGAGTGCATTCTGTGAATTAAAGGGCTGGTTCAGATACAAAAAAAGTTAAAGAAGGAAAAGGATTTGTCCCAGTGACAATCACCTGGTATCCCCCATCCCCCACTTGTCCTCCATAAGGAGTCAGGCAGTAAGTACTGTATGTTATATTTATGTATGTTGTTATGATTTCTTTTTAATGTAATGGATTCTATGGATTTTAGTTGTACTTTTATGGATATAATATGCATTCAAATAAATTAATTGAACAGAGTCAGGCAGCTATAGTTCTACTACAAGAAAACAATGTTTTGTTCCAGGACATTTACTTGGGTCGAACTGTGGGGCTCTCATGACAACAGGGAGGTACATTTGTTAAGGAAGCCACAGATTGCACTTTTCCTGCTGTCACCATTTATCAAGACAATCCCAGCAGAACTCTGATATTCACAAAACAAAGGCATCCATCTTCTGGCCAAACACAAAGGCGGAGACGTCACTAGGAGCAGGACAAGCACCACAAATAACCTACTCGCGTCAAGAAGTCAAAGCACGCCTATGAAAGGCCAACTTACAGCAGAGGGTTGGGATGTGACATGAATTTACCCAGGATATATGAAAATGGGTGATACTCAGATATGGGAAACAATTTTTAGAGTGGCACTGTTCACCCAGAGGCTTTTTAACCAGTTTCAATAAAGGCTGCCTTATTAAGGATGCTCCTTTGGCGTCACTGCTCCAATCCCTGACTTTTTTCTATGCCCTTTAGTCCTGGTTCAGTTGCTTCTTCCATGTCATCTGAAATGATGCATAGGAATGGACTATACGAGATCGATAGGCATCAGATATGCGGGTTCTGAGGGTCCGCTATGCAAGCGACGCATTGACAGCTATGTGGGTCCTTCAGTTCCAAAACCTACTCTTTGGAATCACTTTGTGCGGTGAATCACAAAAGAGGGGGGTTGTTTGGGGTCCGAGGAGATTTAAAGACCAACTCTTTGGTATCAATTTGTGCGCCACCCTGCAATATCTGCTCTGTCGCCCCGGAGTGCTAGCTCAATGATGTTTCAATGTTTTCTCTTTGGTTCCTGTGGCTGTGGGCTCCCTCCATGTCAGCTCCTGCCCCCACTGTCCACCTGCCCCCACTGCCCCCACTGTCCACTTGGGGCCTTCAATGGCATTTTCTCTATGGGCCCTCCATTGACGGCTCGGTTCCTCCATCTCCACCCCCCCTCCCAATGCCGGCTATGTGGACCTCGACGTTGGCTCCGAGAAGCCTCACGCTCAGCACTGTGACCGTTGGACCTGGCTCTACAGTCCCTTATCTCTTGCCCATGCCAACCTCCCCATCAGTGTTGGGTCAGGGACCCCCTCAAAGTTAAGGGACCCCCTCAAAGTTAAGGACGTTCTTACTTGTGCATCCTTCTGGGTTCTCCGGCGTCAGGTTCCAGTACAGCGGCTTACATGTGTCACAGGCCAGGCCCTCCACAAACCCTCTGCACTGGCAGGAACCCTGGCCAGGAAGAAAGGGAACATGGTTTAAACATGGTGAAAGGACCCATGGCTTCTGCGTGGCCTTCAGTTCTTCGGGGCATTTGGTGTGATGTGCAGAGCGATGACGGCTTATCACTTCCATTCCCAGACCAGGTATCATGATCAGAAAATAGTTTTACTATCATTCACATAAATCAAAGGGCAAAACATTTACTCCAGGCAATACAATTAGGCAGAAGTGAAAAGCAGTAAAACATCCAAGATGTCGGACAGGAGGACTAGAGACAAAGTACATGGAGAACAAGCCGCTGTGTGATTTAATGTGAGATGGGTAGACTAAATCATTGGAGAGAAACAGACAACAAATGGGGTGAAGGATAGACAAGGTACAGGGTGAGAGACAAGGTATAGGTAAATGAATACACACAATAGGGGGAGCAGGATCTTTTTAGCTCACCGAGGTTGGCGACAACTCCAGGTTGGTTGATCCCGCTGGATTACAGGACCCCACTATGAAGAAATAATATCAGAGTTAATATCAATCGGTAACCGCCTGCATGTTTTCTTGTTTTATGTTTTTTAGCACAGAGTTGGCTCGTCTGTCAGTGAGTGAAGTTAATACATGTTCTGGGAGATGCTTCTTTCTCAATCTGTGTGTTTATCATCATCCTCTGCAGGCTGCTCCCCTTCCCCAAGTAGGCTCATCTAAAACCTGCAAATGTTGCACTTATGCTCCAGCGGGGGCTCATGAGTATACTGTGCAATGCCTGCTTCTGCCCCTTTGTGTTCCATGACCTACCTGCAACACAACACCTCTTTAAAGAAAGACATCAACAAGGCAAAATTACCCCTGACGGAATAGTTGTGATCCAAAAACGTTATTCCTTCATCCCAATGCAATACATAAAATTCGTCATCATGAGGGCAATCAGCAGACACTTCTGTAACAACAGTCCAATCAATGATGAAAAGTCAACGTTTCGGTCCTGTTAACAAGTTGTCAGGACCATCATCAGGACTGTCGTATTAGCCTGGAAAGTTCTAACCTTTGGGGTAATTTTGTGTTGCTGATCGTAATATGACCCAACGCCTGAGGGTAGCTTGGGTAAACTGTGTTCTGTTTTGACCTTAGCATATTATGAAACACCATTTTCAGCACCATTGATAAAGCACAGTCCCTGGGTCACTCCCCTGCATGAACTGCGTGACATAATACTAATATTTGGTAACTTTGAGTTGAGAGAGAGAGAAGCAGTCACGCAATTAGTACCTTTGTCTGCAGGACATCCTACAAAGTAGACAGGAGATTGTTTTCTGAATGCGAACCCCATTACTATCGCTTTCTATCCTGGACCACTGTGCTCAATGCTCAACAAAGAGAATTGCACATTATATTTCCGGCTGCTTCTTTAGTGGTACTTGACACGGCATTCTGCAGGAAGAAGGCACCCAGAGCATACAGCTCGATTGCAATCCAGGCTTTATTGGTAAAGGTCTGGCTAGTGCACATGCCAAGTAATTTGCCACATATTCCTTCGGGAATACATAAACCATTTCCAATCACGACTGTAAGAAGCAGGCGCCCTCCCGCCCCTCTGCAATCGAAGATCCTCCCTATTAATAAGGTAACCAAATCAAGTGGAGAACAGTACCTTCACAGCGTGGAAATCCATAGGCTCCAGGCACACAGACGTCACAGCGCTGCCCCGTTATCTTTGGAAGGCAGCTGCACGCACCCGTCACCGGGTCGCACATGCTATGCAGGGAGCCATCAATGGAACATTGGCAAGCTGCAATGCAACAACCATGAGAAACAGATTTGTGAACATGTATTTTTATTTAATAAAGACTATTTTGAAACTTTTGAGTGTCCAAAAATAATACACATTTAACACCCACAACAGAAACTTATCCTGGTGCTGCAGATTGCAAAGCAAAACTGATCTATACAGATTATCACTTCTCGTTGCTATATTCCGAGTCAAAGATGTGCACTCATTCCATAATTAGTCAAAACAATGTTCTTGTATTTGCACAATAATTCCCCACAATTGTTATCATGTGCAAAATCATGTTATGCAATATTTACATATTATTCCATTAAGTATCCAAGAATAACCAAACTTCTTGACTGGAGCGATAGTGGAGTGAGAGTTATGGGTCAACCGACAGCCTTACTTTAGGGATGATTGTTTAAGTCATTGTGTTTCAATTGTTTGTTTATTTACAGGGTTCATAAAGAACTAACTAGGCCAGGAGAACTAGCTAATAAAGTAGAAAAAAGCATTGTGGAAATGTACACTGTCATTAAGGGTATAAATCCTTTACCCAGAGGTCCCTATTCAAGTTGTTATTACCAGTGCAGTGGTGCAGACCGGTATCTGTTCACCTTCGCCCCCTGCCCCCACCCAGAGACTAAAAGACTTTTGAACCATGTGTGGGTCAGAACCCAAGCCCCAAGGGGGAAGTCAGGATAGACATGAAGCAGGTGGACTCTTTAAATGCCATAGTCATACTGGAGAGAGGGAAATCCAATATCTTTAACAGTGTCACAGTATCAGTCACAAGGCTGATCATTACCCACCTGTACAGCTAGGGTAGCCGTAGAAGCCGCGAGCGCACTGGTTGCACGTTGGCCCAGCATAGTTGGGGTGACACTGGCAGTGACCAGTCGGACTACAGGTATTATCCACCGAGCCCCGAGGGTCACAGGAGCAGCCTGAAAAACAAAGAGTATGACTTTAAGTGAGAGAAAGCATTCTTATGGATGTGGTCACTGAAGATGAGCATCAGTGTTGTTTACCACAGACGAGAGGGAGTGTAAACGCAACAGAAGAGTTCTATGGGAGAGAAACTGGAAGCCAACAAGTTTGGCATCATTATGGTGAAACATAGGAGGACTTCAACAGGTGGAGGCTTAACTTGAGGTCAGACAAATGAGTGCAGCAGATGACATTGGGACATATTTTAAAAATATGCAATAAAATCTTAAAATTGTGAGGTTTAGTTTGTTAAACTTTTATGGTCTTTTAAAACGAATAAAGTCGATTTGATTGATTGACAGCATGACATCTGGTACCAAAGGAGTCCTACATCTCACATGCAAGGGGATGCGATTCACAATGACAAAAAGGGAGTGAACTTCAGATCAACAGAGGTGAAGGCAAGTTATTAATCAACATAGGGTTCCTGTTGAGAATGATGTGAACTGAGGAGCAAGAAAGGAGCCATTTCTAAGAGGGTTGGGGTGCAGAAGCTCTGGAGAATAAAACATGCCTATAAGATAATTTAGGGTCTGCAAATGCCTTTCAACAGATACTTTACTTCTAAAAACACGAATCCAAAAAGGTTGAGAAGTCGAAAACACTTGGTCATAGTTGATGAGAAGGTGAACTTTTTTCACCACTTTTAAGGTCCATTTGAAACCCAGTCTCTGCCTCTGGTGTCATTAACCAAGCATTAGTAAACTCAAAGATCCTTACCCCATTACTGAAAGAAAGGACTAATCCAATCCAGGCAACATGCCCTTTATTCCTACATTTAGTATCTATATTCCAATATTCCTTTCACCTCTGCGTAGTACATGAGTATTCCAGTTAGTCAACTGCATACTTCCTGGTATCTGGCTACCTCGGATCTGGTATGATTGGAAGACAATTTCCTACTGATTCCCATCCTTCCTCTGGATATGAACACCTCATAAGAGCAGTGTACACAAAGACCCTCTTACCTTGGCAGTAGGGGTAAGAATGGTATCCCACAATGCACTGGTCACACCGCGGTCCAACATATTCTGGTTTGCAAATGCATCTCCCAGCTGGGTCACAACCCTCTGGCAACGTCCCAACTACACTGCAACCACACACTGTGAAGAAGATAGATTTAAACAGATTGGTACAAGGCTTAACAATATTCTGCACAAAGCCACTGTGATCCCACAAATGTTCACTGTGGAGAGGAGAAGCACTGCGAATACTCACGCTGGCAGAGAGGATAGTTGAAGAAACCAGGAGCACACTTATTACACGCAACACCTTCAAAGCCACTGCGACATGCGCACTGTCCGTTCTCACTGTCACAGCTCCCATCAAACACGCCAGGGCCAGTGCACTCACAAGCTGAAAGAGAAATTCCATCATTAGTTTAATGTGTAGCAATGCACATGGCTACACGATCAGCAGGCTACCTGAATACATAGTGGCACTGCAGATCCATACTGCCCTGAAAAGGGGAACTTAACATTGCAACATTGCAAAGGGTATTGTAAAAACTTTATTGTTGGGGGTTGGAAAAAAGCAAAAATATTTTTTGTTCTGTAAAAGCACACATTGACATAGGTGTCCCAGGAGCTCAAAAGAATGTCTTTGTGTGAGTGTGTGCTTCTTGTAAAAGAGCAGAATGGCATCACTCCTATAAAAGTAGCCAGTGACTGATATGGACGCAACAATTGCCCCTTGCTGTAATGTGTCGCAGGAAAGAAAAAAAAAATGTGAATGATAGAAAAACAGACCAATGGATGAATTGCTTTGTCAATGCGTTTTTATATGTTGCACAGCAATTGAGCTGCAGTGCATCATGGCTTAAACTAAAAACAAAACAAAAAAGTGATATAATGCATAACTCAAGGCTGGCAGTAAAAGAGGTACAGTAATTGCCAGCCTTGCTTCTCATGAGCAATGACTATAAGTGCAAAGTGCGTGTTTACGCCTTGCTTGCAGGTTTTCAAAGCAAATAAATAAAAGGTATTGTCATTTACAATGCTAATAGCTCAAACTCTTGCAAATGCGTGCTGTAGGCGAAACCTAAAAATGGCATTTAAATTCTAATGGAGAAAAGATAAATAAATCCCAAATTCCCTCCTAAGCTCTGTTAATATCAGAAGTTTAGGGATCCCACAGAACAAACCCAGACTTGCATTGAGCCTCTGACAGACTCTTCAGTATATTCACAAAGATGTTTAGACCCCGCCCCGCATCTCAATCACTCTACACCAGACCATGTTGAGAGACCAAGAGAATGTTGTTCCTGGACTTCTTAATATTGGAGGTCCGTGATGTGTCTATACAAGAAGGTGAGACCACACAGGTGGTAAAAACACAGACCAACAATAGAATTGAAAAAGCCACATCTCCTACACTTGAGTAAATATGCCTTCTCTGAAATTTGAACAGAGACTTCAGATGCCACCAGACTGCTGAATCTGTCAATGTATTCCAACAACGAAGCAAAGGCAAGGATTCTTAAGTTTTTAAGAAACCTTAACCTAACCCTTGTATTTGTTCCTATATGTTGGTAGGTAATGGGTGCGTGCAACCTTAGCCTGTATGTTCCATCTCCACACACAGATGCTTCCATTGTACATAAATAAAAAAAATCTAAATGCTTCGGTTGAACACATGTTAAGGAAAACTTAGAGAACGGATTTATAAATTAGGATTTTTGTTTTTGACTACGGTTTCCTCACATAAATGCAGAAAGAGCACATGCTACGCCTACTACTGCCATCTAGTTTCAAAGACGTGATTCGAGTCATAAGGTGTAATGACTCCACCTATTAGAGGTAATGCGCATTGGCATTGGTTCCATTGTTAGATCGGTTTTTTTCTACCCGAAGAGTGAGAATGTAGAAGGAGTGCATATAAGTATCAGTTCCGCCGTCAGATTGTTTTTTCCACCTGAAGGGTGAGATTGTAGATGGAGCACAGCGATACAGAAAAGATGAGCATGCTATGGAATAGTAAATGCAAAATTGAAAAAGGTGTTTGCAACTAAAGGCTTCTGGGGACGAGGGTGTAGCATGTGAATCTACAGTACTACATGCACAAACAAATGCTTTCAGGGTAAAAAACTTTAGTTTGTGGCACATGTAGCTGCAGATACACATGCTGTGCATAGACTGTATGATTCAGAAAAGGGGGTGGTGATGAACAGAGTGCCTGAATTAAGCAGACCACTCTTACCCAGTCCAAAGATCAGGGCTTGATCCATCACCGTTTTATAGCTCACTGCACCATCCCAGCTCAGAACTTGGCTATATGCAAATTAGTCTGTTCCTGTCCCAGTGCATGATGGGAACAGGGCAAACCAAACTACCAAGCCAATTCTTATACTGGGAAGGAAACAAGCTTCCGGGGACCGGTTTCTGCCATTTCAGGCGTCGTCGGCCCGGCTTGCTTGAATCCTGATGGTGCAATGAGCAAGGGACTCACATCTGAGTATACCCTTCCACGCTTATGGTGGACAAAATGATTCAGAAAAGGGGGTGGTGATGAACAGAGTGCCTGAATTAAGCAGACCACTCTTACCCAGTCCAAAGATCAGGGCTTGATCCATCACCGTTTTTTAGCTCACTGCACCATCCCAGCTCAGAACTTGGCTATATGCAAATTAGTCTGTTCCTCTCCCAGTGCATGATGGGAACAGGGCAAACCAAACTACCAAGCCAATTCTTATACTGGGAAGGAAACAAGCCTCCGGGGACCGGGTTCTGCCATTTCAGGCGTCGTCGGCCCGGCTTGCTTGAATCCTGATGGTGCAATGAGTAAGGGACTCACATCTGAGTAAACCCTTCCACGCTTATGGTGGACAAAATGATTCAGAAAAGGGGGTGGTGATGAACAGAGTGCCTGAATTAAGCAGACCACTCTTACCCAGTCCAAAGATCAGGGCTTGATCCATCACCGTTTTTTAGCTCACTGCACCATCCCAGCTCAGAACTTGGCTATATGCAAATTAGTCTGTTCCTGTCCCAGTGCATGATGGGAACAGGGCAAACCAAACTACCAAGCCAATTCTTATACTGGGAAGGAAACAAGCCTCCGGGGACCGGTTTCTGCTATTTCAGGCATCGTCGGCCCGGCTTGCTTGAATCCTGATGGTGCAATGAGCAAGGGACTCACATCTGAGTATACCCTTCCACGCTTATGGTGGACAAAATGATTCAGAAAAGGGGGTGGTGATGAACAGAGTGCCTGAATTAAGCAGACCACTCTTACCCAGTCCAAAGATCAGGGCTTGATCCATCACCGTTTTTTAGCTCACTGCACCATCCCAGCTCAAGCCCTGATCTTTGGACTGGGTAAGAGTGGTCTGCTTAATTCAGACACTCTGTTCATCACCACCCCCTTTTCTGAATCGTTTTTGGCCACTATAGGTGTGGCAGGGTATACTCAGACATGAGTCCCTTGCTCACTGCTCCATCAGGATTCAAGCAAGCCGGGCCGACGAGGCTGAAATGCCAGAAACCGGTCCCCGGTAGCTTGTCTCCTTTCTGGTGAAGAATTGGCTTGGTAGTTTGGTCTGCCCTGTTCCCATGATGCACTGGGCCAGGGACAGACTAATTTGCATATAGCCAGGTTCTGAGCTGGGATGGGGCAGTGAGCTAAATAACGGTGATGGATCAAGCCCTGATCTTTGGACTGGGTAAGAGTGGTCTGCTTAATTCAGACACTCTGTTCATCACCACCCCCTTTTCTGAATCGTTTTTGGCCACTATAGGTGTGGCAGGGTATACTCAGACATGAGTCCCTTGCTCACTGCTCCATCAGGATTCAAGCAAGCCGGGCCGACGAGGCTGAAATGCCAGAAACCGGTCCCCGGTAGCTTGTCTCCTTTCTGGTGAAGAATTGGCTTGGTAGTTTGGTCTGCCCTGTTCCCATGATGCACTGGGCCAGGGACAGACTAATTTGCATATAGCCAGGTTCTGAGCTGGGATGGGGCAGTGAGCTAAATAACGGTGATGGATCAAGCCCTGATCTTTGGACTGGGTAAGAGTGGTCTGCTTAATTCAGACACTCTGTTCATCACCACCCCCTTTTCTGAATCATTTTTGGCCACTATAGGTGTGGCAGGGTATACTCAGACATGAGTCCCTTGCTCACTGCTCCATCAGGATTCAAGCAAAACCTTACCTTGCCACGCCAGACGCAGCGACAGGGGCAGCCAGGACTTCAAGCCGCCACCGCCGAGAGTCATCTTGCTACAAACTTCCGCGCCGCCGCTCCGGGAACCACAACACCCGGCAGGCCTCGCGGCGGCGCGTGATTGATGCAGCAGGTGAGCGCCGCCGGCCCCATAAAGCCCCTAAAACCCCCGCGTCGCGGGACGCGAGCGGGACGCCCGGGGCTAAGCCCGGGCAAAGGGCGGGCCCTCTACGGCCCTCGGCGACATGGACAGGGCCAGAAACCCTGTTTCGATGCTCGAGAGATTGTCAACTATTCAAGTAAGACATTGTCACATATAAATTTTACCTAATAGTGAGTCTGAGGATTTAGTTCCTTGGTTGTACTGATAGGATGCCAAAAAAAGGCACTGCTCCTTTAGTAAACACGATGGAAAATGATATGGTTCAAACTGTGAAAAAAATTAACTCACAGAGGAGAGAATCTTTGGGGCTGAGCCAATCACCTGATCTATGTTGTTTGACTCCTACCTTACATCCTCCACCTGATGATGCTGTATCCATACAGACTCTTTCTGAAGCTCGTCCTAATTGCTCTATTATTCAGGATATTGGTACTTTGAATGAAAATACTCTGTCTGGATCAGAGATACTTATCATGAATTCTGTGAACAATATACCCAGTGATTTGGACCAGGACATACACGTTGATCCCTCAGAAGATGATCAATCTATTTTGGATCAAGCTTCCCGGTCAGATTTTTCTAAGGCTAAAATTCAGCCAAAACGGGGAGGTTTAAGGTCAGGGTTAAGAAGGAAGAGGGTAAATACCCCAAAGGCTATTCCGAAGGAACACGGAGAGGGAAGAGCTAAGTCTAATGTAACAATTGATGATGAACTGTTTGTCAGAATTGCTGAGCTAATTGAAAGTAAAATGAAAGTCTTTGTTAAACCTTTAATTACCAAAATAGACAAATTACAAACTGAGGTTAAAAAGTTAGGTGGCCAGCTGAACAAAATAATGGAGGGTGTTGATAATGTTACAACGCTGGTAGCTAACTTGGACAATAACATTGGAGAGCACGATGATTTGGAGGGCGAGGACACAGAAGATTTATTGCCTAATAATCCCCCAATCCAGATACCGGCCTTGACAGCCAATGAAACAAATGGTAGAGGGGATAGTCCTCTAACAGTTGAGATTCCCCCTGCACAAGTTCAGCTTATTGACCCTCTACAATTCATAGTTGAAGCCTCACCGGTTGTCCTAGTATTAGCTAATGTACCGCCCCTAGAAGCTGGCACAGTAGAATCTTCCTCCTCTTTGTCTAATAAGGCGTTACAATGGCTTACTAATAACATGAGGCTAGCCCCAGGGGGGGGCCAACAGTTGGCCCAAGAGATCAAGACAGCTAAAAGGGTTTCCTGGTTAGGAAATCGCCCCAAAAAATTTAAAGGGGATTGTGTGGCAGTAAGTTTTTCACACACTGGCGTTTTGCCAAACATCCTCACTAATTTACTCCCACCCCAACGCAGGCAGGGTTCTGTTGTCCCTTTAACTTTAAAATTCTTTTATGGAGAGCAGCAGAATGTCACCTACCCTAAGACTCCAGCCTTTGGATGGGATAATAATTGGGAATTAAATAAAAGATGGGGCTCTGATCAACATCAAAACATTGTTAACCATCCAGCTCATTCAGTTCATCAGAATCCCTCTGCGCAACCTCTTATGTTGTCCAACCGATATGCCCCCCTAACCTCCTTGGATCAAAACGACTGACTTTTCCCTGAACATATTTCGTCTGAACATATAAGTCGAGTAGAGAATAACGTGTCAGTTCTTAGTATGCTTACTTGGAATATTGCGGGTATTAGAGCTAAAGTAGGCAATGTGGCATGGACAGATTTTATCACTAAGTTCGACATTATTGCACTGCAGGACACCTGGGACACAAATAATAGTTTTTCTTTAGATGCCTATAGTTACTTCTGTATTCCCGCAGTGTCTAGCGCAGCGGGAAGAGCTAAGGGAGGATTGTTAAGCCTCTTTAAATTAGACATCAAAGGTAGCCTCAAGAAATGTGACTCCGGTCTAGAGCAATGTTTAATTGTTGAACTTTCTTCAGTAGAATCTCCCAATATTTTATTCATAAATTTTTATAATTCCAATGCATCAGACTGTACATCATATAGCCTAGATAAATTGGATCACTTTTTGTCAGTCTATAGTGAAGATGTTAACTCTTTTGAAATTATATTTTTGGGTGATTTCAATATACACCCTTGTTCACTAATGTGTGTTTGCGATGACTCAGAATCCCCTCCTAATTGTGCACCTGTCCATCTTGAACATAACAAACAGGGGGGTTGCTTAGAGAACTTTTTAGCAAGATGGAACTTATATGAATCTAGTTGTGGGGAGGGGGGGGAAAGGGCTTCTACTTTTAAGGGAACAGACAATGGCTCTATCATTGATTACATTTTTATCTCAGTATGTTTTTTAGTTAAGGTTTTAATGTATAAAACTGTGGTTTCTGCTTTCAGTGACCATAATCCTGTCTCCCTGGACCTTGTAACCTCTAATTTTATAGGGCGTAATTATGGTCCATGTAATAATAACAATAAATCAACGCTTAAAGTTAAGGACCAGGGACGCAGACTGAAATGGGAGAGCATAATCCCGGAACCCTTCGTACAAGAGGTACTCTCTGAGGCTGAGGACGAGGTCGGTGTGTGTCTATCCAGTGGGTCCAATGATAGGGAGGTGATATTAGCATTTGGTAGCATATGCAGTAAGATAAACTGTAGGCTTTCTGTGTCATCCAAACCAAAGTTGATGCCTATTAAAAGATGGTTTGATCGTAATTGTTCAAAAACCCATTCTGCATTGCTCAATGCTTTAAAAACTGTTCCGAAGAATCGTGAACTTATCGCCATTAGCAGAGCACTGTATAAAAAGGCCATTTCAGACAGGAAAAAACAGATTAAAGATGAAGCCTGGACGCAACTTTTAGACCCAGCAATACTAAAAAATAGTGGAGAATTTTGGAAGATTGTCAATCAACCTCTATTTACAGGGGAGGAAAATTCCCCCCTTGAAACTAACATCCCTGGTGAAGGTTGGATTAAATATTTTAGTGACATTTATTCAGGCCATACTAATGAAAAATCCGGGGTGCAGGAGGTTGACGTTAACACCAAAAGGAACCAACTGCACATTGAAGTAAAGGAAGTATTACATGCTATAGACTGTACCCTGAAGAAAAAGGCGCCAGGACCTGACGGTGTTCCTGCAGACGCCTTTAAATGCTTCCCTAATTTTTGGTCAAGATTACTTTGCAGGGTCTTTAATGCCTTAAACCATGATAACATTCCCGAAACATGGAAAACATCTATAATTATCCCCATTTTTAAAAAGGGGAATAGGCAGGATCCTGCATGTTACAGACCAATTTCATTGATTGATTCTTCAGTCAAGATATTAGGGAGAGTTATACTAGTTAAACTGAATGAGTGGGTTACAGAGAATAGCATTTTGACGAACGTGCAATATGGTTTTAGACCTAAAAGAAGCACCCTGGATCAATGCCTTAATCTCCACTTGCTGATCGAAAAATATACCAGGGCCAAGGAGGGGTCCATGTACCTTGGTTTCATGGACCTCTCCTCTGCCTTTGATTTGGTTAACAGATCAAAGTTATGGTCAAAATTACTCGAAATGGGCCTGGACAGGACTATAGTTAATTTATTGGCTGACCTCCATTCTGGCCTCACTGCAAAAATTAGAGTCTCTTCGAGTGTAAAGTGTACCGACGCTTTTGCTTCTGAAAAAGGAGTCAGACAGGGGTGCATATTGGCACCCCTGCTGTTCACATTATATGTGAACGCCCTGGAGCCTGATCTTAGGGGCGTGACCCGCGACGTTCCGCGTGCGGGGGAACAGGGGGTTCCTGTTCTCCTTTACGCGGACGACGCGGTTCTTCTGGCACGCACTGGGGTGGGGCTTCAACGACTCCTGGATGCTTTTAATTCTTTTATGGGTTCACTTGACCTGAAAATAAATGCTAAAAAATCTCAGGTTATGCTTATGGGCAAGGCTGCTAGGAGACCTTTTCACAAAATCTTTCTTTGCGGACAAGAAAAGCTTGTTCGCGTAACCTGCTTTCCCTATTTAGGAATTACCTTTGATGAGAAGGGTAACTGGGGCCCCCACGTTAATAATAGAGTAACCATGTTGGCTAGGACATCTGCAGCCCTTTTAGGGTTCTCTAAAAAACTTGGGGGTAGGCCAATTGCAGCTGTTATCAAAATCTATAAGGCCAAATGTATCTCAGTGGCATCATATGGTGGTTCACTATGGGGACATAGGGGAGTGGAACCTTTACAGATAATAGAAAACAAATTTTTTAGATCTGTTCTCGGCGTCCCACAGTCAACCCCGTCTTACACCGTCCATTTGGAATTGGGGGTAACCTACCTCACAGACCTGATTAAAATAGCACCTTTAGTTGCTTGGTTGAGGTTGTGGCTCAATAAAGAAATTCCTCTAAACCATATTATTTTGAGAGACTGCTTGTCATTGGACAAAGCTAAAAATATTAGGTGGTTGACTTATATTAAGGAAACTTTTTTGAGGTTGGGAAGGCCTGAGCTTTATACTGTAACTGATTCTATAACATCTAAAGACACTGTGTTTATAAAACATGCAATGAAGGAGCTCCTATCCCTGGAGAGGGAAGAATCTGAATTGAAAAAACCCTGCGTCAGGGCTAGTCTAATATTGTCCATACCTAATGGCCCAGAAAGTTATTTGAATATTGTGACTCATTCGTACTACAGGTTTATTTTAACTCGTTTTCGTTTTAATCTGATACATTTTAATCTTGGTTTTTATCCTGTATGGAGTACCCCAGAAAAGGCGCCACCATGTTCTTGCGATCATTTCTCTGAACAAAACACTATGCATTTTGTAATGTTTTGTAGCCACTACATTGATGCTCGGAGATTGTTCCTTGTGCCTATACTTAAGGAAGCTGGGTTTATCCTAGTTAAACCTGCTCTTATTTTTTTACAACTGTTACAGACTCCCAGGGTTATGTTTCATGTGGCTAGTTTTCTGGTGAGAGCTATTAGGAGCAGGAATATTAGATTAAAGAATGTGTCGACCTCCCTTTGTAGCACGGATTGCGCACTTTAATTAGGTTAACTATAATTACATTGGGACTATAACCATAAAAACCATTGTAACAGGGACATTGGTGTTGCTAACGATTATTTTGCTGGGGATTTTATTCGTAATTTTCTTTCCCTAAGCTTTTGCCCATTAGCACTTTGCACTTTATACTTCGTACTTGATATGAACTGTATTATGGTCTATGATGACTTTTATCTTGTCGTATTTTAACTGTTTTTAATGTGTAAATTCGTGTATTTTTGTTAATGTAATATGTATCTTGCCATTGTCTTTGTATGATATTAAGTTATCGCAATAAAGTATTTTGACAGACTGATTCAAGCAAGCCGGGCCGACGAGGCTGAAATGCCAGAAACCGGTCCCCGGTAGCTTGTCTCCTTTCTGGTGAAGAATTGGCTTGGTAGTTTGGTCTGCCCTGTTCCCATGATGCACTGGGCCAGGGACAGACTAATTTGCATATAGCCAGGTTCTGAGCTGGGATGGGGCAGTGAGCTAAATAACGGTGATGGATCAAGCCCTGATCTTTGGACTGGGTAAGAGTGGTCTGCTTAATTCAGACACTCTGTTCATCACCACCCCCTTTTCTGAATCGTGCATAGACTGTATAGCACTCCTCCCTTAAAGTGGTGACTAGCCCAAGGATGTTGCAGAAGACTGAAAAGGTGTATATATGACAGCTTGCCCAATTCTAGCTTTTTAGATGGCTAAAACATCCACTCAGTAATGTTTAGTAAAAGTGTGGCGAGTAGACCAAGCAGCTTTTTGTATGTCAACTATAAGAATATTACTCAAGAAAGCCATACAGGCTTTTTTTTGTACCGGATGAGTGGGGCCGGGGAGTTCTTTTCATTGTGGGTAGATTCTCAAGGGTCGAGGAATCAATGGGGCCCCAAAGTATGACCGTGGAACTGAAGAGAAAGGATACATGATGCCTGAAACCGGTGATGAGATACACTGTTAATTCGACCGACGAGTAAAAAGGATTTGAGTGGCCCCCGAGAACACTACGCAGAGTAGAACCGTAATTAAAATGGACACGTCTGAACGATCCAACAGTGGAGTCGATACTCATGCGCATTACCACTAAAAGGTGGAGTCGCTATACCTTGTGACTCGAAAGACTTCTTCAAAGAAAAATGACTTGCACTTGTCCAAACCCAACACTAGATGGCAGGAGTGTGAACAGCATGTGTATATACAGCTACCCATGCTGTTACCCAACTTTTAGCTGCGATCTATTCTGTAATTGAGTTGACCCAAAAAACTAACTTGATTTAATGCTTGGCAGAGAGTATTATATCCAATGGCACTTGTAATAAGGCGGACAGGACATCTGGCATGTTTGTGATGGTGTGAGCCATCAACCAAACTCTAAATCAGACCCTATGTGATTTACACACAATATTATGACACAGCTCAGATCCTTTGCAAACAATCAGCTTTGGAGCTATGTGGGTATTTTTCAGTCACCAACCTAGACTGAAATGATGAATACATTTATATCAATTAGAAGCACTAGGGTCAATGAAGATTTTTTGTGCCCTAGATGGGTTAATATTTTGCTACACCCTTGCCCTACTAATGTGCTCATATTTGATGCATCAATGTGCATTCCAGTCAGTGCATAGTTGCAGGTGGCACCATAGGAGGCTGTGTTACAAAGGAAAGTGAAGAGTCTGCTATCCTTGTAAACAGAGTTTCTGAACTGCTATAATCAACAATTAGTAGAAGAGGTAGTCTGGTGTGGTTAAACAGTGATCTCAGAACGTATGGATAAGGCAGACCCAAATAAAGGCCATGTCACTGCTTGGCATTCACCCTAATACCCAAACAATACCAATTGGATGATTGAATGACACACGAAACAAGCAGATGCGGCCAGCTGAACCCTAAAGGCTGGGTCATGCATCTTGGCTGCTGGTCGGTAACGGTGCAAGTCCTTCCAATTAAAAATGGCAGCCACACGTTGTTTATTCACCAACCTCATGTGTTGGAAAAGCAATGGTTAATGACCCACCTTGGAAGAAGCTAGCATGTTCATTGGCTAGTCACCTTGGAAGAAGGCAGTGTGTTGGGTTGGCACCCACTTGAACAGTAGATTATCTATGGGTGAATCATTTATTTTGACAGTCGATTGTGTGCGAGTTATAGCACCTACCTTGGCAGTAGGGTCCAAAGTGTCCTGCCGCACAAGATTCACAGTGAAGTCCCTGGTAGTTTGATTTGCACACACAAACTCCGGTGCGGGAATCCTTCCGGCAAGCATTGCCCACGGTCCCTGCGGCACTGCAGTCACAGTCTGGGGAGATGCCAAAAGATGTGGTCACAGGTTAGAAGGGGATACAGTGTGGAAGGATTCATGAAATTTAACTCTGAAAGGGTGGCAGCAGACAGAGCAGGACAAAGAAGGTGAGTGAAAAGTGGAATGGTGCTGTGAATGTGGAAAAAGTATTGGACAGCAGGTAGTTCACAAGTAAACATATAACTTCTCCAGTGCAACACAGTCACGTCACTGGCATGCCGAAGCACCGCTTCTACACAATTGGGCACTCACTCTCCTTCCATAGAGTGAATCCCTCCAGCCCATCTTTCTACAAAGAACTAGAGTAACATAATCCTTACTGATTATTTCACCAGCCGGGCGCACTTGTGCTCCTTTGTCGTCGTCAGAGGTGGATGGGACAGCTGATGAAAGAAAGACAGCATTAGTAAAGGTGCAAACTGATGCTGAGAGTGGAGAAAATAACTCAAACCAGGACATACAATGTTCATGACTGGGAGGAAAGTGCAACTAGCCAGGACACACATGGTGTGAGAATGGGGAGTAGGGGATGTTTATTAGCCAAGACATACAGTCCCAGAGAGAGACACACACATCCCAGAGAAAGACAGCATTGGAAATTATTTGCACACTGAACATAAGACACAACCGTATTAGCGAGGGTACACACAACTCCAGAATGAGTTGAAAAACACAGTATTTTCCAGGAAGTGCACTGTAATCCAGAGAGGGCTGGAACACAGTATTAGCCAGAGTAGTTGAAAATACACAATTCGTTCCAGAAAGAGGGGAAGCACAGAATGAGCGAGGAACAGCATCTTCTGGAAACTGAAGGTTAGAGCTAGAGAGGAGACTCCAGTGTCAACACTTCCTCCCGCAGAGCGGTGCCGCCATGTTGACCCGGATGCACATGGACAAAGTGCCTGTCTCACATCACATCAACTGAGTCTATGGGGAGAGTCACAAGGCTCAAAGGGGAGAATGACTGGACAGACTGGGAAGAGTGACTTACCCAATGGAAAGAGGCCTGACAATGCAGGAAGTGTGATTGGACTGAATGGGGAAAAGTGACTAGACTGAAGTGAAAGGCAACTAACTCTCATCAGAAGAATCACTGACTTAACAGGAAGGCAGACTGAGCTCAAATGCAACAATGTCTGCACTCAATGGAAGAGTCACAGGGCAAACCACGCCCAGTCCTCCTCTGATTGGCCGTGCTGCAGCAAAAGCCAAGGAACAAGTCTCAAAATTAAAAGGATACATTATTTAGCAGTATAAAAAATGGAAAGTTTTCAAAGGAAAACATTAAAGAGTAACAGTTTACGTGCATAAACTCGTGAAACAAAAAGCTCACAATTCCCAATCGAGTGTCTTTCACTTACGGTAGCACTGTGGGAAGTCCATGTAGCCTTCCGCGCACATGTCACAGTTCTCTCCTGTGTAGTTTGGTTTGCAGTAGCAGCGACCAGTGTGATCCTCGCAGGTTCCGTCCATAAATTCAGAGTCACAGACACAACCTGCATCACATGAACAGAAACAGCAATGAACAGCATACCACAGATGACTGCTGCGAACACACTTGTGTCCTGAGTCACACATGACAGGGGGCTCCATGACCCTCCCCTTATGAGCTCCAGCCTTTCGCAAGAGTCTGAAACTGCGGAGTGTGCTATAAATACTGGTTAACACATTCTACAGAGGGCATTAACCACGGTTAAGGCCCTGAGCATGGGGCAATAATGCTTTACTATGCTATTATTTAGCCGCTCTAGTGTGCTGTGGTGATGTATGTCATTACAACGCATGCTTTCACTCCGCATGCCATTACGACGCAACTTTTAAAACGCAAGTCGTTACAACGACTTGCGTTGGGGGGTGCTGGATAGTGAATAGTTTAATTTACTATTCCAACTCCAGTCCCTGTGGATAGTAGGGAAGGTGTTGGATAGTAATTAAACTATTCCCTATCCTAGAGCGCCCTCCAGCGCAAGTCGGTGTAATGACTTGCGTTGTAATAGTTGCGTCGTAATGGTAGTGCGGAGTAAAAGTTGCGTTGTAAAGAATGTTTCCCGTGCTGTGGGCTCAGCCTTGTTCGGATGTTTAGAAAATGCTGACAAGTATTTTGTAAGTCAAGGCCTTATTTCTGCTGTGCAGTTTATCAGGCAGATAGGGGTTGCTAAATTAACACTCTGCATACGATCACTGCAACTGGACAAATAAATGCAAGATAACGCGCGAAGGAATGTGATAAGGGCTGGTCTGTGGAGCCCGTTTGTGCCAGGAAAGGATACTCGTACTCACATTCCAGAAAGATTAGGGGCCTCATTTTAAGGACACCATGAACTTGCTGCAGACAATAACAAATGTTCAGCTATTTACCAGCATCCCTCGCATTTACAGAAGAACTGGAAGCTATGCAGACAGTGATGGAATCTGGTCAGAATGCCATCCCGTCACCTACGGCTGCTGCGAGGAATGTGGCTGTCTGCAAACATCCAAGGTCTTCACCTAGACTGCATGTCCTGTACATGAGTGACAAGAGATAAGAAGCCAGAAGCTGGAGCCCTCTGGATAATGCCAAAAGACTGACCTATCATGCACTGACCTATCATGCAGGGCTTCTTCGTAAGCGCTGTGGACGACAGTCGCCAATGAATATGTGCTACGTAACAGTAGGGAAGGTGTTGGAATAGTAAATCATACTATTCCTTAGTGTATAGCGCCATCCAGCGCAAGTCGTTGTAACGACTTGCATTGTAATGACCACGATGTAAAAGTATCACGGTGTAACGACCGCGTTGTAAAGGTAGTTCCCCATCACCAAAGCCCTTCTTCTGGGACGGCGACTCCCCATCATCTCTGTTCAATGGCACCTCCATGAACAGTACCCAATGTTCCTCACAGTGTCACACTACTACGCACTCATAGCTTCTAGGCGCACATACACACCAGAATCTGACAATACTGACAGCCTCCTCTCCACATTATGTTACAATTGGGTTTAGGCTAGACCATGCCACAGTTGGGGGCAAGAGCTGAGTCCCTCTTTGCTCTGTTGAGGCTTACACTCGCGGACAGTCGACTGGTGGTCCAAATGAGGCTAACGGTGTGTGAACACCTGCATGGTAGACGCACATGTGGACCACAGGCCCCATATCCTCCATGAAGACGCAGGGTTTGCAGACGGATACTCACGGTAGCAGGTGTACGGCGAGTCCACAGGGTGATCAGGTGACTTGTAGTAGCCAGATATGCAGCGCTCACAATTTACTCCAGACGTGTGATGCTACCAAAGGAACAAAAAGGCCAGAAATGACTAATGGGGAAGCATGGTCTTAAAAAGGTTCACAACATTTGCAGAATATGAAGGCGCTCCAGAGCTTGGCGCTTTCAGCTTTGGTGAATATTTAGATAAGGCATCGGAGTGGACGAACCACTTACCTGGCAGTCCACGCAGACACCTCCACCTTCGTACTGGCCATGGCGGTTCATACTTCCCCTGCGACTCTCCACCTCTGGATCGTAGACGCAGTCCTGCGCATGGCCGTTGCAGTGACAGGCTGGAAAAGGCAAACACAGACAGAGGTGGCATCAATAGCAAGACTGGACAAGTAAACCCGGATATAGCAGCTGGCACGGCAGCCAAGATTATATCCATGCCCTCTGGGGCCTAGGGAAAGGTGGGATCAAACACACCACCATAGAATACTGACCTCTATTGGCCAGACATCTGTATGAAACCATCTTAAAAGTTACTGGATAGCAATTCAACAGTGACACCTAGTGGACAGAACATGGCGCAAAGGTGTTGCACTGACACGCAGTGTCCAGTTAAAGCATTGCATGTGCTAAAGGTATTCCATAAAGGTATTTATAAATTCTGTCGAAAGTCATTCCGACTGATGACAGAGAATGTATTAAAAAATGTGACAATAAACTGTAAATTGCACCAATCTTTGACACTCAACTTTCATATAATTAAGGTAGTTTGTTTCAAGTTTAGCAATGTTTTGAAAACCCATCATTTAGCAGAGGGGTGAAGTTATCCTCTCGACCTACCAATATTTAGGAATCAAGAAATGTGAAAACACACCTGTTAAATTTGAAACATTTAACAGGTGTGTCTGGGAATACTTTTTTTATTGTTCATTTTACATGACACTTTCACGAAAGAGCTTTGTTAAATGCAAATCTACATCAGAACTAGGACTAATGTGTCATAATGACAAAGTGAAAAGGCAACAGACTACAGTGATGGCAATTGTCCCAGGAAGACAATAGACAGGTTTTACTTCCTTAAAGAAGGAAAATGTATTCCACAGACCAAATAGCAAAAGTGCGTGCAACCCAATACTTAGACATGTATAAAAAGAAAGAGTATAGATAGATTAAAAGTCTGTCTGATCAGAGTGGCTTTTCTATGTAGTGTTTTGGTATCATACATAAATTGTAAATTGATACTTGTATAGCGCACTACTCACCCGCAAGGGTCTCAAGGCGCTTGTACGAATACCGCTGTGGAACCCATCCTGGCTTTCCCTGTGAGGTGTCCACTCCTGGGCACCCCCAAGGTGGAGGCCAGGCATCCTTAGCGTTGTGGGGGCCATTGTGGAGATTAAGCAAGCTATTGCCCAGAGTTGCAGAGTGGGACTCCATGATTGGAATAGGCACCGAGGCGAGAATTATCAGGTCCGTGGAATTTTTTGCGCCCCAGACCCGCCGAGGCGGGGAATTGAACCCTGGTCCCGGGCTAGACCTCTGCGTCAGGGTCTGCCGCTCTAACCATTGAGCCACACTTCTCCTTCTACATGTCACCGCCTGCTCCAACCAGGTCTCAATATGCATGCCACCGAGCCTAGTCAAGGGTGTAGGACAAAGTATGGAGGTGTGCCTACATGTGGACAGCTTCCAGTGGGGAATAGTTGGCATCATTAAATTGAAGCACAGAAACTAAAGATGCTGAGTGAAGGAATGCGGTCTTTGATAAGGGTTTACTACCTTATGTCATCTACGTATATGATCTGCAGTTCACACAAGGTGGCTGCATGCTAGAGGAGTTTCACAAGTGTGGCATAGAGAAAACCATAGAAAGGGCACAGTGCAGCCAGCCATAGCATGTGCAGTGATGGGTCACCGTGGAGAGACAGAGAAGCAACCATTATATGATCAGACATAGTGTACGCCTGAGGAGTCCACTAACGTCTGACAGGAAGCAACCTACAGGAAACGGCACTATACAGCCAGCCATGGTATATACAATGACGGGCCGCCGTGGAGGAGTCAGAGGAGCACCTTGTGAGTGGTCAGCCACAGTATATGCCAGAACAGTCCATCCAGGTGTGGCAGGGAACAACCCATAGGAATGAATTCTGGCCCCCTGATAGAGCTCCGTAAAACAATTGTTGTCCGGAGATTTTCATTTTGTTTTGTGTTTTTGGATCATTAGAGAAGTAATTTAGCTTGGGTAGACATTGTTGATCAGGGTCGAATTTTTCTGGACAACATTTTTAAAAATGGCGGATGTGTTGCAGTGATGATATAATATTTCAGGAACCATGAGACCTATATACTTCATTATGGTGTGAAAACGTAGATAGATTTTGGGGTCAAGTAGTCTTATAGAGACCGAAAATAACTCCTCAGAGCAACCCTTCCACCAATTTCCAAAATGGCCGCTGTAATGGAAGAACAGACCTATACAGAAATTAAACAAAAATAATGGTTTTGGGCATCGTGCAAAGAAGCATGGTCCTTCCCCCGAGGAGTCCTTCAGAAGCAGGTTAGCGCAACCATCAGGAAGTAATTGTAATTGTAATTCTCATTTGTAGAGCGCATAATGACGGTCAGGTCTCTTAGCACTGTAAGAGACAGCCCTACCCTAGCACGTGAAGGGGATGTGATTGATTAGGTTGTGCCCCAGGCTTACGCAAAGAGGAGTGTTTTTAACTTCTTCCTGAATGGGAGGAGGACGTGTTCCTTGCGCAATTTACCAGCAGCTTGTTCCATAGTAGAGGAAGTGAGGTTGAGAAGGCTCTGCCTCCTTTAGAGGTCAAGCTAAAGCGGAGGCAGGCCAGCAAGCCGGCCTCCGAGGACCGTAGCAACCTGCTAGGAGTGTAGTTGGCTAGACGGTCTTTAACCGCATCGCTGCAGCGGCTTTTCCCGCTGTGCGCGGCAATTTTAAAAATACCGCGTTACATGATGAGCTCAGCTCGTCATGAGCGTACGGCAGGTTACGCTCATGACGAGCTCAGCTCGTCATCAGCCTGGAAGGGGTTAATGTAAGTTGGGGCTTGGCCATAGATGGAAGTGGGTGATACTGGTGTAGAAGGAATGGTGTGATAGAAACTAATCCTGGGTAAAGATGTAATTAGATTAAATATTATCGGGGATAACAGGAGGAAGACACAGAGGGGGATTATGGTGAGACCAGGGCAGGGTTTCGTGCCCTGGGCCTTACAGGTGCCAACAGGGGCACCCTTCACCTGGACGTCATGGAGGGGGTTTTAAAAGGCACTGCAAAGTTGTACTCAACACAACAGTCACTAGGTCATGCAACTCTGGGTCCAATAGGATCACTCCCTATCACAGTGACAAATTCAATATGGGGGTGGTAGGTTTGGGGGAGGCGAAGGCTCATGGTAGGCCACACCCATGAAGCGGGGAACACATCTGAGTACCACAACAAACAAATGCCCCAAAAAGTGCCTGACAAGTTTGTGCTCCTTACTCCACATCATATTACTTCGAAATTACAGAATATACTTTAGCGATCAAGCTAATCAATTTGTTAGGTTTGCAAATTGTGGCGCAAACAACGAATGGCAATACTCTCTTGATTCAGAATATCTTTTCGGAAAACACAGATGCTACAAAACCATAACAATGGCAGAACTGCACTATACAACAGCTGGCAACATAAAATAACATGTACTCCATTTTACTGGGTGTAACCTCTTAGGGAGAGGTATGGCGCCGCGACCAGGGCGACTGATGCTGGAATCTGGGGATCACGGTTCGATCCCCGGCTCCGGCGGCAGATTAGCCCAGCACCATGTGACTCTGGGCAATAGCTCGCTTAATCTTCCAGACGGCCCCCAGCGCATGGAGAGCCTTACGGGTGATTGTTCGTGCTTTACAAATGTGGATTATAATTATTATATTACAAATGTGGATTATTATTATTATTATTATTATTATTTTTTTTTTTTTTTAAACCTTTATTGTACAGAGAAGGCTCACAAATACGGGCCTACAACCCAGCGGGCCGGCCACCACATGTAAGGAACATATTCAACAGTACAGAAGCGCAAACAGAATATCACAACAAACCATACAGGAAATAAAGGCTAAAACCCATAGAGCAACCAGCAGGGGCAGGATACGAGAAGGTTGATTTTCTAATATAGGTACGGGAGTAACAGGATAAGGACAGGTAGTAAGTCTCGGAGGGCCGTGGTGGGCCGCGAACAAGCAGCAGTATAATATACAGGATAAAGTAACAATGACAAATGCGTATCGGTAAAGGCAGGATGGGAGACCCGCCGCAAGAAGCAGTGGCGTCCGCCGTTCAGCGCCCACCCACCACAGCAGGAACATATCATAACAAACAGAATTGAAAAAAGCTCATCATATAAAGCCCTCCGTCACACAACCCAGGGGAAAAGGAAAAAAAAAAACCACGAAAGGGGGGAGGAAGGGAGGGAAAAAGAGGGAGAAAGGGACAAAAGGTGAAGAGAAGGACGCCACCTCAAGCATGCGCCCCGTGGCAAACGAAGCAGGAAACCACAAATCGATACACGAAACCGGTGGTAACCGGAGCAAAACTACGTAGTGAGCCAAAGTCACAGTAAGACCGGAAGGTCCGTGCATCAAAAACAACCCCCCCAGGGGGACACATGCTGAGACCGCGTCCCGAAAAAGAGGACACATAAGAGCCATAGAACCAAAAAAGGGGAGAAAAAATGGGGGGAAAAACCCCCCAAAAAAGACAGACCCCCCCCCCCCACCCCGCAAGCCCACCCTGCACCCCTGCAGAAGGCTATGGCCTACCCCCCAGCAGCGTGCCTGTCGCCCTAATCAGAACCCGAAATATAGAAGAGCCAAGGCAAGATGGAACCGTAAAGACAAAAAAAGGGGAAAAGAAGGGATAAGGGAGGAAAGAACACGGGAGAGGGCCATAAGACAGAATCGTAGGCTCCCACCCTCCCGTTCGAAACAACAGAGCCCTCGGGAAGACAAAAATTCTAAGGATACAGTACCGGAACACGACAAAAAGCCGACATGGTCATACCGTTACAGGCCGATCATCCAACCATTACAAGACAACAGTCCACAAAGGCAAGGTCGTCTCATCCCTGTCCTTGTTTTTCCAATTCTGTAGCAGTCCGCCTCACGTAGAACCAGACCACGAAGAACAGGAGGCAGAGAACAGGGAGGTCAAATGTCAATCTGCATAAGATGTTTCGAGTACAACTCGGAAGATCCGGAACAGTCAGAGACCATTGGACACAATGCAGGCACAGTTCCGAAGATAATCTGAGGAAAACCGACCCAGCGGAGTCAGCACAGGATCTACGGTCGGCCATTCGAGGCAATGAAGGACAGGAAGTACCATCGAGATCGGCCCGGACAGGACCCGGCCCACCGACCCACAGCACAGGTGAGGACACAGCACGATGGAGGGCAGCAGAACCCCGCACATCCACAGAAACAGCAGCCACCGGGCCCATGATTTCCAGGACAGTTCTAGCCGTACCCAGCAGCGACGGAGCCGCACACGCCAGGGGGGGCTCAGACGGCCCAGCGAAATGAGCCTCCTCCAGGGTAACGGCGGGTGCGGCCACAGGAGCACCCCAGGAGCGCAGGGCGGCGAGGATGTCGGCAAGTGTAGGAACACCTTTACAGTATCCGGCTTCCGTGCCAGACAGTGGACCACCGTCGCCCATCTCGGCACGGCTAAGATATACAGGGTTGGTCGCCATCTTGGAAGCCCGGCGGGGCCGCAGCGATCCTCGACCCCCGTCCGGGCCGCAGCAAGGCAAACGGAGTTCAGCCAGCCATCAGCAGAGGCAAGTCCGGAGCAGAAAGGGGGGCCACCAGAAGAAGGAGGATCGCCGGCCCCCCAATGCCACCGGCCCCGTTCTCCGAGTCCGGGCGGAGGGACTCAAAATGGCCGGACCGGAGAACAAAGGGGGGGGACAAGCCAAATATACGGTCAGCCCCGTCAACGGAAGGCAGCGCCTCCACCCCAGGCCGCGGGACCGCCTGACCAGGCCAGAAAGCCGCAACCGGCCTATCTGCACAACCGCCTCGTCGGCCGAGCCCACTGCACCATCAAGGGCCGGCCATAGCGCTCCGCCCCGTCCGGGCGCCGCCGAGGAAACTCAGGCCAGCCCGCTCCGGAGACCCCGAAGCAAGCGAGGGCACAGTTCCGGATCCACGGCACCCAGAGACAACCGGAACAGACGGTAAGTGCCTGTAAATCGCCTTAGATCCACAGCGTAGCAAAAGTTTTTCTTCCCGGGGCAGGATAAAGGCAGGATTTATGTTCCAAGCAGGAAAGTAGACGGAGCCGAGCTAAAACGCGGCCATCTCGGACGCGAGCTTGGCTCCTCCCCTATTATTATTATTATTAAGCAAAAATAAAGATTCTTAGAAAAAAATCCATCGGCAGGATGGGTGTTTGGGATCCTGGCACAGAAGAGCGTCCATCTGTGATGAATGCCCCCTGCGGGTGTTCAGCAGTCTGTCAGGGGCTCCTGCTCGTGGTACCTGTCAGTATCAGAATCTAAAACATCCGGAGGGGCTCAAGGGCCAGACTAGACGAGAACAGCTGCTTGTCTGTACACTGGGGAGGTATATACAGAACTGACAGGTCCCTCTCGGGCAGGCCATCCCTCCAGCCACTCTCCTGTGCCAGCAGGTACGAAGAATCCCAGGCATTCCCCGGCTCCAAACATGGCCTTGAACATGAACTCCCAGGGGAAGGAATGTCTCTGTTTACAGGACACAGAGAGAGGCCCAGCTCCCCATGCAGAGGAAGCATTGCTCAAGTCCTCTGCCATTCTCAAGGACACAAGGCCTTCTCAAGGACACAAGGCCTTCTCAAGCGCACACGGCCTTCTCAAGGGCACACGGCCTTCTCAAGGGCACACAGCCTTCTCAAGGGCACAGGCCCTTCTCAAGGGCACACAGCCTTCTCAAGGGCACAGGCCCTTCTCAAGGGCACACGGCCTTCTCAAGGGCACACGGCCTTCTCAAGGGCACACGGCCCTTCTCAAGGGCACAGGCCCTTCTCAAGGGCACAGGGCCTTCTCAAGGGCACAGGGCCTTCTCAAGGGCACACGGCCTTCTCAAGGGCACAGGCCCTTCTCAAGGGCACAAGGCCATCTCAAGGGCACAAGGCCATCTCAAGGGCACAAGGCCATCTCAAGGGCACAAGGCCATCTCAAGGGCACAAGGCCTTCTCAAGGACACAGGCCCTTCTTAAGGGCACAGGCCCTTCTCAAGGCACAGGTCCTTCTCAAGGACACAGAGGAGAGAGCAAGTATCAAAATAGGTTCAGGTAAAACAGAGGGCCGGTGGTCTGGCTATTAGAAATTCCATGTATTTCTAGGCCTCCAGGAAGCAGAGGGAGAGGCATACAAATACTACAGCATGCCTTATTTTTATGCCCACCTGTATTTCTAGAAAAAATACACAAAATGCCCACACCACAATCGTTTTCCAATACTTGTTTTCAGAACAAAACCAAAAGAGTTAATTTTAGTTTGTCGGGGTACCTTTAGTTATACCCCTACGATTTTTCAATTCTTTTTATACACTCTTTTTATCGAATTTGTGAATGAAAAAGACACATATATACATTCAATACTATTTACAACACATATACATATTACATGACATTACTATTAATGGGAAAATAAATACGACATAAACATCCTACATACAAAACAATACATCTCAATGTGTTTGTGCTTAAATGAATTAATGTACAACAATCAATATTCAAAAGAATAGCTTTCAGGCAAAGTCAGGAAAGGAGACTATTTCACCAAAGGGTGACCAAATTTGTACCCAGGAAGCGCTGGTTTACTCAATCAAATGAGAATATTCGCTCCTTAGATTTTGCTTGTATTTCTATACACACCCACGAATGCAAGAAGCCAAGTAATACTACTAGGTCTGCCAAAAGTAGAATTAGGGTTACACCTTCGCTCAAAGGGGAGGCATTCACAAAGTCCAAAATGTCTAAGATGGATAGGGAGAACTTCCTTGCAAGTAGGGATGTTGAGTCTCTCTCAATTATTATTGGCAATGAATGACTTAGGCCCTTATTACGAGTTTGGCGGTCCAATGGACCGCCGAACCTGTGGTGGCATTCCGCAGACCGCCAGATTGGGGGTCAGCGCACTGCATTGGGACTGTGCCGGTTGAACCGTCACGGGACCGCTGCTGCTGCAAGGGATCCACGATCCATGGCGATGGTGCAGCGGTCCGAAGTCCCTAATATGCTGGCGGTGCGACCACCATGATAAGTGTGGCAGTGAGGAAACAAAGGGAGCCCTAGAGGGCCCCTGTTGCCTCTGGCCCATATGGTGCATACCGGGAGGGGAGGGCACATGCTGTGCCCCCCTGTGTGCATGCACCCCCAGTTACTGCAGGGCATGGACTCGACAGTCCATGCTCTGCAGGAACTCCCTTTGACGCTCCAATTGCGGTGCCGCCAAAGAACCGCCCGCCAGAGTACAAATAAATTGTATTCTGGCGGGCAGTCTTTAAGGGCTTAGTAAGGCCCTTAGGGGCATATGTAGGTGGGCATTTGCGATTCGCAAACGCCGAAATTCGGCGAATTTCTGCGTTTGCGAATCGCAAACGTTGCTTTGGTATTTAGGTGCACATTAGCAAAATAAGGAATCGCAAAAATTGCGATTCCTTATTTTGCTCAAGCATTTAAGGAATCGCAATTTTGCGATTCCTTAAATGCTATGTAGGAGTGAATTTTAAAATGCAATTTTTGCTTAAGGAATCGCAAAATACCACCTACTCCAAGTAGATGGTATTTTGCGATTCCCTTTCTAAATGCATTTTTTTTTTAATTCAAAGTGTCATGTGGCACACATACATGCCCTTAGGGCATGTATGTGCGCCACATGTACTTAGAGGCACATTCCAGGGGTGCAACAGGTGTCCTTTGGACACCCTGGCACCCTTAGAATCTCGATTCTCAAATTGCGATTTTCTCATAGAAAATCGCAATTTGAGAATGTATCCCCATTCATTCCTATGAGCCTCTTAGCCCATAGGAAGAGACCCATAGGAATGAATGGGACACTCATTCCTTAATTGCGATTCGCAATTTGCTAATCGCAATTAAGGAATGTTAGAGATTCGCAAAAAAATTGCGAATTTTTACCTACATTCCATTGTGCTATTCTCAAATAGCGATTCCTTAAAAATCGCTATTTGGGAATCGCAAAATGGAAATTACTTACATATGCCCCTTAATCTCTATAGTAAAGAATACACTGGTGTGAGGAGGAGACACTGCAAGAACAATGAAGAAAAGGTAGGGTCCTACTTCTGAACATCTGGTGGCATACCTTCACCTCGCTGGCCAGTCACTCAAAATCACTCGTTAGAGTCCTAGACTTCACTGAAGACTAAGGCCTTACTTAAGAGTCTGGCGGATGAGATATTCCATCACAAACGTGGCAGATGTCTCGCATATGCATTATAGCCTATGGCGCTTCCAAAATGGCGGAGGGGATTACAGTCATGTTTTAAATAAGGCCATAGGTGTACAATTATATCAGGAAAAGATCTCCAGTACAAAGAGAGCTTTCTAAATGTAAACCACCGATAGCATGCTTGCTTGCTGGAGCCAGAAGAAACTCACGTTCACATTCATTGGCGCTGTCCGTCGTAGCCGGTTTCCAAGCAAACTGATTGAAGCCCGGGCAGCAGTGATCGCACGACCCGCCGCAGGTGTTGTGCTGACATTCGCAATGGAGCCTAAAAAAACAGGAGGGAGAGCAGATGAGCAAACATATAAGGAGATCATGCAACAGAAGCACAGATGTGGTCCATGCCAACAGAACTACTGCAGGTGATCAAGGTCAACTGTATCACAGGTCACCTAGGGCAACAGGTGATGACATCAACCAAAGTATCAATGGACACTCATCAGCTCTGCAAATTCAGACACAAATCTTCCCATTATACACTAGCTCTAAAAGAGGCAAGCAAACCGCTCCATGTAAAACCAACATTTCATCAATAATCAAAGCACCCCCCATTCGAGCCGGCAATCCATGGCAGAACATTACTTCATGCTGGTTTAGATTTCTCAAAATCGCATATTCCCAAAAAACACACATTCCTTTCAAAGCTGCAGAGAGAGTGGTTCGGCCACTTGGGAAAAGCAGCAACAGCTGTGAACATGCGGTTAAAAGCCACATCTGGCAGCCTCCAGCACTGCAGCAGGGTCACTGGCCAGAAAGTTCCTTCAACTCCACATTTCAAGGAAAAGGGGATGTTTTATCAGGACCGTGTGAAAAGGGAAAGAACGTCAAGGGAGATGGCAAATGCTACAAGCTTGTAAGATAGCTCAGGAGTCAGAGCGCCTGCTGCAGAGGTGTGTACATAAACTTTAAGTGGCAGCTAAAAGATGGCTCAGGACTGACACTTTACTTATTCGCAGCTTTAGAAATCGAGCGCCACTGAGGAGGGTCAAAAGGGTAAATTCAGTACTGCAGCCCTTGGAAACATTCGCCGAGTCATAAAACTCAATCTCGATACATTAAAACATTTTAAAATAGGTTTACATTGTTTGCTAGTCTTGCACTATTCCAACCTGGAGCGATTGTACTAAATATTTTTTTTAAGTAACACCTTTAGGAAACTGGAGGGCACTTTTAAAAAACAAACACAGAACCACACAAACAACAACTAAATTCAGAAAGTACAGACACCCACAGATAAAAAAGCTCATTATAGAATATGTAATCTGAGGAATAAGTGAGCTAACGGAATATCACAGTGAGACTAAAAGCGTACATTATGGTGTACCCAAGAGATGGGACAATGCACCACTGTGTTTCTGAGGAGCATGCAGTCTAAAGTACCCAGGAACCAGGCAAACGCATCAGAGTGTACCCAGGAACTAAGACAATGTACCAGTGTGAACCCAACAACTCTGACAGCAGATCCTGGATGTATGGAGGTAGGTGAATGAAAACACAAGAGTTATATCCCGAGCTAGGCATTTATCAGTATGAGTCCAATTATTGAGTTCAAGAGATCAAACTTTCTTCATTCCATCATCCTTTATTGTTTTCTTCATAAAAAATATCCAATCTTCATCAAAAGAATAGACAATAGCCGCTGCCAACACGTGTTTCGTCCTGGTCAGGTGACCAATAGACTTCGTCAGGGCATGTAAATTAAATCGAGGATGCTATAATTTCCAAGGATAATTCTAGAAACGTATTCACCATCCACTTTTAAGTCTGTAAAGATCGGCTCCGCGTTTACCAATTGAGAACTCTTAGACTGACGTGAGAAAACATGGTTCTTTATCCAATTCCCAGGTCAGCTGCGTACAACGTTATCGCTCTGCACTCGGAGGATATTAGTGAACCCTTAACATTGGAACGGACCATTTGCAAGTTGAAATATACGATGATTGCTGGGTTTCGTTTGCTTTTGTAAATTATCACATGGAATTGGATAAAGAACCATGTTTTCTCACGTCAGTCTAAGAGTTCTCAATTGGTAAACGCGGAGCCGATCTTTACAGACTTAAAAGGGGATGGTGAATAAGTTTCTAGAATTATCCTTGGAAATTATAGCATCCTCGATTTAATTTACATGCCCTGACGAAGTCTATTGGTCACCTGACCAGGACGAAACACGTGTTGGCAGCGGCTATTGTCTATTCTTTTGATGAAGATTGGATATTTTTTATGAAGAAAACAAAAAAGGATGATGGAATGAAGAAAGTTTGATCTCTTGAACTCAATAATTGGACTCCTACTGATAAATGCCTAGCTCGGGATATAACTCGTGTTTTCATTTAACATTTGTGACTTGTCTTTACTTTCACATTGTTTGGTTCTGGTTAGGTGAACAGGACCTTATCCTTGGAGCTGTACAAATATCTTTTCATGTAACTACCTTTTTCTGCCCAGCGCAAATTACCCTTAATCACCTTGTTTCATTGTTTCTGAGGTAGGTGAATGCACAATGAGACACAAGTAGAGAGCATCATGGTACACCCCTAAGACAGAAGAGTGCATCAGGGTCAACCCAAATTCTATTAAAGAGTATCATAATTTGTCAGAAGATAGGAGTGTGCAACCTGGTATACCCAGGAGCAGCGACAGAGCATCATGTTGTACCGAAGAGCTACGAGCGTGCATTTTGGTGCACCAGAATACAGGAGCCTGTGACCAGACATGCCCAAGAGCATTGTGGTCTCCCAAGGATCTATGCAGGCACATCCTCGTGTGTCCAAGGACCGTGGGAAAGGGGCCAGCACTACTAGCTAAAATGGAATCGAACTCCAAGTGAACATATGTTCATCTTCATCAGATGTATAAATTGCCTTTGTGCATTGTGGATTTCCACACACGAGAAAATTCAAGCATATTCAGTGCTTTTCTGAAGGAATATAGATTGCCATGGCCAATGTGATCCAGTCGATTACTCAGCAGAGATGCTGCTCATTAGGGGAAGGTCTTGCCACCAGCTCTACACATTGAATCTCATCTATAGGATCATTTCCATCACCCAGTTTTACTTCTTGCACTTCGGGCTTGAGTATCTTTCTTGTAGAGTATATGAGGTTGGGCACAAAGATGGCATCCTCAGAAGTTACTGTGCTGTTTTTGTGCGCAGCACGGATAGAGTGCTGTGCCAAACGCGTACTTGGCAATTTGGTCCATCACTGGCACAGGGTGATGCACCCTGTGTCGGCAAAGGGTTGGTTGCAGAAGTAGGCTTGGTATACCTATGCAGACCTTCACCTGGATGGTGCATCAAGTGTGGTGAGCAGTTGACAGGTGCCCGAGAGACAGAGGGGGCATTCTAGTGCAGAGCTTGGCCAGGGTAGTGCACCGAGTGTGGTGCGAAGTAAAGGATGCATAAGAAGTAGACTTGCATACAGATCTGGAGATTGAGCTTGCATTTGTGCACAGAGATTGAGCTTGCATTTGTGCACGGAGCTGGAGATGGAGCTTGCATTTGTGCACAGAGCTGGAGATTGAGCTTGCATTTGTGCACAGAGCTGGAGACTGAGCTTGCATTTGTGCACAGAGATTGAGCTTGCATTTGTGCACGGAGCTGGAGATGGAGCTTGCATTTGTGCACAGAGCTGGAGATTGAGCTTGCATTTGTGCACAGAGCTGGAGACTGAGCTTGCATTTGTGCACAGAGCTGGAGATTGAGCTTGCATTTGTACACAGAGCTGGAGACTGAGTTGCATTTGTGCACGGAGCTGGAGATTGAGCTTGCATTTGTGCACAGAGCTGGCGACTGAGCTTGCATTTGTAGACAGAGCTGGAGATTGAGCTTGTAATTGTGCAAAAAGCTCCTGGACAGGGTGCAAAGAAAGTTACTTAAGCGGTGGACTTAGCATTCTTGTGCAAAACTTGGACAGGATGGTGCACACGGTGTGCACTGAAGGTACAGTGGTTCCACAGAGCTTGAGCACAGTGGTACACATTGCGTGGATGCCACATAGGACGAGCTGGCACTCTTAGGCAAGCCTCAGTCTAGAGCCTGCACACAGTGTAGAGCTCAGTGATGGCTGACTCAGAGCTAGAGCTGGCACTCTTGAGCAAGCTTCAGACTAGAGCCTATACGCTGTGTAGAGCGCAGTGATGGCTGACTGAGAGCTAGAGTTGGCACTCTTGAGCAAGCCTCAGTCTAGAGCCTGCACACTGTGTAGAGCGTAGTGATGGCGGACTCAGAGCTAGAGTTGGCACTCTTGAGCAAGCCAAAGTCTAGAGCCTGCACGCTGTGTAGAGCGCAGTGATGGCTGACTCAGAGCTAGAGCTGGCACTCGTGAGCAAGCCTCAGTCTAGAGCCTGCCCGCTGTGTAGAGCGCAGTGATGGCTGACTCCGAGCTAGAGCTGGCACTCTTGGGCAAGCCTCAGACTAGAACCTGCACGCTGTGTAGAGTACAGTGATGGCTGACTCAGAGCTAGAGTTGGCACTCTTGAGCAAGCCTCAGACTAGAACCTGCACGCTGTGTAGAGCGTAGTGATGGCGGACTCAGAGCTAGAGCTGGCACTCTTGCGCAAGCCTCAGTCTAGAACCTGCACACTGTGTAGAGCGCAGTGATGGCTGACTCAGAGCTAGAGTTGGCACTCTTGAGCAAGCCTCAGACTAGAGCCTGCACGCTGTGTAGAGTGCAGTGATGGCTGACTCAGAGCTAGAGTTGGCACTATTGAGCAAGCCTCAGTCTAGAGCCTGCACACTGTGTAGAGTGCAGTGATGGCTGACTCAGAACTAGAGTTGGCACTCTTAAGCAAGCCTCAGTCTAGAGCCTGCACGCTGTGTAGAGCGCAGTGATGGCAGACTCAGAACCAGAGCTGGCACTCGTGTGCAAGCCTCAGTCTAGAGCCTGCACGCTGTGTAGAGCGCCGTGATGGCTGACTCAGGACCAGAGCTGGCACTCTTGAGCAAACTTCAGACTAGAGCCTGCACGCTGTGTAGAGTGCAGTGATGGCTGACTCAGAGCTAGAGTTGGCACTCTTGAGCAAGCCTCAGTCTAGAGCCTGCACGCTGCATAGAGAGCAGTGATGGCTGACTCAGAGCTAGAGTTGTCACTCTTGGGCAAGCCTCAGTCTAGAGCCTGCACGCTGTGTAGAGCGCAGTGATGGCTGGCTCATAGCTAGAGTTGGCACTCTTGAGCAAGCCTCAGTCTAGAGCCTGCACGCTGTGTAGAGTGCAGTGATGGCTGACTCAGAGCTAGAGCTGGCACTCTTGAGAAAGCCTCAGACTAGAGCCTGCACGCTGTGTAGAGCACAGTGATGGCTGACTCAGAGCTACAGTTGGCACTCTTGGGCAAGCCTCAGATTAGAGCTTGCACGCTGTGTAGAGCGCAGTGATGGCTGACTCAGAGCTACAGTTGGCACTGTTGAGCAAGCTTCAGTCTAGAGCCTGTACGCTGTGTAGAGTGCAGTGATTGCAGACTCAGAACCAGAGCTGGCACTCTTGAGCAAGCCTCAATCTAGAGCCTGCACGCAGTGTAGAGCGCAGTGATGGCTGACTGAGAGCTAGATTTGGCACTCTTGAGCAAGCCTCAGTCTAGAGCCTGCATGCTGTGTAGAGCGCAGTGATGGCTGACTCAGAGCTAGAGTTGTCGCTCTTGGGCAAGCCTCAGTCTAGAGCCTGCACGCTGTGTAGAGCACAGTGATGGCTGACTGAGAGCTAGAGTTGGCACTCTTGAGCAAGCCTCAGTCTAGAGCCTGCACGCTGCATAGAGAGCAGTGATGGCTGACTCAGAGCTAGAGTTGTCACTCTTGGGCAAGCCTCAGTCTAGAGCCTGCACGCTGTGTAGAGCACAGTGATGGCTGACTCAGAGCTAGAGCTGGCACTCTTGAGCAAGCCTCAATCTAGAGCCTGCACGCTGTGTAGAGCGCAGTGATGGCTGACTCATAGCTAGAGCTGGCACTCTTGGGCAAGCCTCAGTCCAGAGCCTGCACGCTGTGTAGAGCGCAGTGATGGCTGACTCATAGCTAGAGCTGGCACTCTTGAGCAAGCCTCAGTCTAGAGCCTGCACGCTGTGTAGAGCGCAGTGATGGCTGACTCCGAGCTAGAGCTGGCACTCGTGAGCAAGCCTCCGTCTAGAGCCTGCCCGCTGTGTAGAGCGCAGTGATGGCTGACTCCGAGCTAGAGCTGGCACTCTTGAGCAAGCCTCAGTCTAGAGCCTGCCCGCTGTGTAGAGCGCAGTGATGGCTGACTCCGAGCTAGAGCTGGCACTCTTGAGCAAGCTTCAGACTAGAGCCTGCACGCTGTGTAGAGTGCAGTGATGGCTGACTCAGAGCTAGAGCTGGCACTCTGGAGCAAGCCTCAGTCTAGAGCCTGCACGCTGTGAAGGGCGCAGTGATGGCTGACTGAGAGCTAGAGCTAGCACTCTTGAGCAAACCTCAGTCTAGAGCCTGCACGCTGTGTAGAGTGCAGTGATGGCTGACTCAGAGCTAGAGTTGGCACTTTTGAGCAAGCCTCAGTCTAGAGCCTGCACGCTGTGTAGAGCGCAGTGATGGCTGACCGAGCTAGAGCTGGCACTCTTGACCAAGCTTCAGACTAGAGCCTGCACGCTGTGTAGAGCGCAGTGATGGCGGACTCAGAGCTGGCACTCTTGGGCAAGCCTCATTCTAGAGCCTGCACGTTGGGTAGAGCGCAGTGATGGTGGACACAGAGCTGGCACTCTTGGGCAAGCCTCAGTCTAGAGCCTGCACGCTGCGTCGAGCCCAGTGATGGTTGACTGAGAGCTAGAGCTAGCACTCTTGAGCAAACCTCAGTCTAGAGCCTGCACGCTGTGTAGAGTGCAGTGATGGCTGACTCAGAGCTAGAGTTGGCACTCTTGAGCAAGCCTCAGTCTAGAGCCTGCACGCTGTGTAGGGCGCAGTGATGGCTGACTCAGAGCTAGAGTTGGCACTCTTGAGCAAGCCTCAGTCTAGAGCCTGCACGCTGCATAGAGAGCAGTGATGGCTGACTCAGAGCTAGAGTTGTCACTCTTGGGCAAGCCTCAGTCTAGAGCCTGCACGCTGTGTAGAGCGCAGTGATGGCTGACTCATAGCTAGAGTTGGCACTCTTGAGCAAGCCTCAGTCTAGAGCCTGCACGCTGTGTAGAGTGCAGTGATGGCTGACTCAGAGCTAGAGCTGGCACTCTTGAGCAAGCCTCAGTCTAGAGCCTGCACGCTGTGTAGAGTGCAGTGATGGCTGACTCAGAGCTAGAGTTGGCACTCTTGAGCAAGCCTCAGTCTAGAGCCTGCACGCTGTGTAGGGCGCAGTGATGGCTGACTCAGAGCTAGAGTTGGCACTCTTGAGCAAGCCTCAGTCTAGAGCCTGCACGCTGCATAGAGAGCAGTGATGGCTGACTCAGAGCTAGAGTTGTCACTCTTGGGCAAGCCTCAGTCTAGAGCCTGCACGCTCTGTAGGGCGCAGTGATGGCTGACTCATAGCTAGAGCTGGCACTCTTGAGCAAGCCTCAGTCTAGAACCTGCACGCTGTGTAGAGCGCAGTGATGGCTGACTCAGAGCTACAGTTGGCACTCTTGAGCAAGCTTCAGTCTAGAGCCTGCATGCTGTGTAGAGCGCAGTGATGGCTGACTCAGAGCTAGAGCTGGCACTCTTGAGCAAGCCTCAGTCTAGAGCCTGCACGCTGTGTAGAGCGCAGTGATGGCTGACTCATGGCTAGGGCTGGCACTCTTGAGCAAGCCTCAGTCTAGAGCCTGCACGCTGTTTAGAGCGCAGTGATGGCTGACTCATAGCTAGAGCTGGCACTCTTGAGCAAGCCTCAATCTAGAGCCTGCACGCTGTGTAGAGCGCAGGGATGGCTGACTCATAGCTAGAGCTGGCACTCTTGGGCAAGCTTCAGTCTAGAGCCTGCACGCTGTGTAGAGCGCAGTGATGGCTGACTGAGAGCTAGAGCTAGCACTCTTGAGCAAGCCTCAGTCTAGAGCCTGCACGCTGTGTAGAGCGCAGTGATGGCTGACTCAGAGCTAGAGTTGGCACTCTTGAGCAAGCCTCAGTCTAGAGCCTGCACGCTGTGTAGAGCGCAGTGATGGCTGACAGAGCTAGAGCTGGCACTCTTGACCAAGCTTCAGACTAGAGCCTGCACGCTGTGTAGAGCGCAGTGATGGCGGACTCAGAGCTGGCACTCTTGGGCAAGCCTCATTCTAGAGCCTGCACGTTGGGTAGAGCGCAGTGATGGTGGACTCAGAGCTGGCACTCTTGGGCAAGCCTCAGTCTAGAGCCTGCACGCCGCGTCGAGCCCAGTGATGGTTGACTGAGAGCTAGAGCTAGCACTCTTGAGGAAACCTCAGTCTAGAGCCTGCACGCTGTGTAGAGTGCAGTGATGGCTGACTCAGAGCTAGAGTTGGTACCCTTGAGCAAGCTTCAGTCTAGAGCATGCACGCTTTGTAGAGCGCAGTGATGGCTGACTCAGAGCTAGAGCTGGCCCTCTTGAGCAAGCCTCAGTCTAGAGCCTGCACGCTGTGTAGAGCGCAGTGATGGCTGACTCAGACCTAGAGCTGGCACTCTTGGGCAAGCCTCAGTCTAGAGCCTGCACGCCGCGTCGAGCCCAGTGATGGTTGACTGAGAGCTAGAGCTAGCACTCTTGAGGAAACCTCAGTCTAGAGCCTGCACGCTGTGTAGAGTGCAGTGATGGCTGACTCAGAGCTAGAGTTGGTACCCTTGAGCAAGCTTCAGTCTAGAGCCTGCACGCTGTGTAGAGTGCAGTGATGGCTGACTCAGAGCTAGAGTTGGTACCCTTGAGCAAGCTTCAGTCTAGAGCATGCACGCTGTGTAGAGCGCAGTGATGGCTGACTCAGAGCTAGAGCTGGCCCTCTTGAGCAAGCCTCAGTCTAGAGCCTGCACGCTGTGTAGAGCGCAGTGATGGCTGACTCAGAGCTAGAGCTGGCCCTCTTGAGCAAGCCTCAGTCTAGAGCCTGCACGCTGTGTAGAGCGCAGTGATGGCTGACTCAGACCTAGAGCTGGCATCCAATGTGCAGGTCTTGGACAGGGAGCGTTCACGTTCATACTGTGACGGGCGCAGTGTTGGCCGCCCACATACACAGCTAATGAATTATGTACACAACGCACAGACGTGCCATTGTTTACATATTTGAGAAATGGCGTGCACAGCTGTTGGAGCAATGCCCTGCCTGGCAGGGACTGATTTTTCCATGAAGGCTCTGAACTCACAGAGAGATCCCCAAGGAACCCCTATTAACCTGCTGCAGGACACCCTGGTGCACCTCGCCTCTGCACCCCTCATCTGAAAGGCCTGAGGAGCTGGTCAGGGTCTCCCAGGGGTGGAATTGGAAGCAAAAAATACTATTAGTAGGATCAGGAAATCAAGAGCTGGTGAGGAAACTGGCAAGAGGCTAAAGGTCACACGGGTGGAAAACCCAAACATCGCAACGCTTTTTTATAACAATTCTTTAAGTTTTTTCAAAGAGAAAAACAACAGTAACAAACAAGGACTCCTAGATATATACTATTACATATACTTAAAGTGTACATATTATATAAAAGATAGAAAAAGGGTAAGAAAAAACACTGCAATATTCATAAATCGATCTAAAGAACCCCCCAAAAAAGAAGAACGTTTAAAGAAAAGTTGCCTCCACATTATAAAACGTTTTGTCAACGTAATTAGATATTGCAGTAGATATTATTAGATCATAGAAATGTCAGAGAAGTGAAAATCTGACAATGTGACTCCGGTATATATAGAAATTATGTTTCAAGAAAAGGACCCAAATAAAATTAAAATCACGTACATTTGAAAGTCAGTTGTCACCTCAAGGGTGAATACATCAGGAGTCAGTATGTCATGGCTGTTACATTGCGGTCTTTTTTATGTGGAGTACTTTACTTTACAGGCTTGTTGGTATTGTGACATATATATATATATAAATATATATATATATATATATATATATATATATACGCACCCATGCATTGCGCAGTCACTATGCACTTTATTTGTTTTTATGCACTTGCACTTCAATTTGGCATCAAGCACGGGTTTCTTATTTATTGACATAGAATGGAGATAAGGTTGACATTCATGTCATCACTAGAGAGAGGGTACGAGGTTTATGTGTTCGACGAGGTTGTAATTACGCTCAATTGTAATAGATAATATTATTTCATCATTATGATTTTAGATATGAGCACCCACAATATATTGTAACATTAGTCTATTCTTGTTGATTCTCCCTCTCATCATTTTGTAAATGGTTTCGTATTTTTTCTATGTTATTTACCCATGTGTTTGATGTCATTCCTAATTAACACAGTATTTAAGCATTGTATTTTGATGCCATGTGATCAAGGCTGTTGTAAGACAGCCGAAAAGCGTCATGCTGGTGGTGAGGAGAAAATAAACCACTTCATTTCACGAAACTTGGTGTCTAAGAGATCTGTACCTGTGGTAAAATTGCAGCGTCAAGGGCTGGATTGGCAGGATATGGTTTATATATATATATATATATATATATATATATATATATATATATATATATATATATATATATATACACACACGCATACGCACACACACACGCATACGCACACACACACACACACACACACACACATACATAACAATACCATTTTAATTATGAAGAAAAAAAAAAAAGAAGAGAACACTGGGGAGTTCCTGTATAGAACACCCACCAACACCTGCGGCACTCTAAATCTGCTCACCTCAAATGTCTGTTCTAGCAAAGCCTTTAAGCACAGGATTAGCACAGTGCCATCCACATCGAGCTTTAAAATGATAAAAGCCTTAAAAACGTCAGAGTGTAGCTGATGTTGTAGGGTGCTCTATACAGGAGCTGCTGTACACCTTAACTTAGGAACTACCCAGAGTTCTCTGCTTCTAAATTTATGCAGCAATCTAAGCTTGAAAGGGTAATGTTTTGACTTAAATTGGGGGCTCCCTTGTGTCTGGACAAACCCTAACCTTTCTTAAGAGCTAATATGATAGCGAAACATGTGTCGGGTTGCTTTTATTCATTTCAAGTTGGCTTGGATGATATTTTACCAATCCAAAGCTGTAACACTGTGCCTGGAGTGGTAAAAGGCTATTGTCATTTAAATCTTGCGTGGATGGCTCTGTGCTAATCTTTTGCTTAAAGACTTGGCTGCAGAATGGCAGAAGACCTTTTCCCCTTCTAGCTTGGAGTTAATGGCGCTGTGCTACAAATATTATTGATTTGTTATTGGCTGTTGCTTTTCAACAAATAACCTAACTAAAAAATAGAAAGGCTCATCAGTTATTCAATTTCAAGCCTGGTAGTATGGCATTTGTTACACTCATCAACTAGATAGATAGAGTATACGTTCATCCCAAAGCTTTGGCCATACACAGAGCCACCCTCTGGTCACCGGTTATACGCTTTATAGACTAATAGGTGGCCACTGCTCTAGGCCACTTACCCATCTATTGAGGAAGTTACTAAGCCTTCTTCAGCATTCCTGTAACACAATTTATCTCTTGATTTTCAGATCTTTATGCACTGTTTACATTGTGTTTCATGATATATTAAAAGTTTCACATACATACAGTTTGTATAAGCACTATACATGCATGCTGTCTTTATATGATCTTTTCTTTTTTTTTCTTTTTACCTTTCCCTTATATTCTCATTTCATTATAGTTAAATAGTCATCCCTTATATATGGTATTGCTCACCGTTTTTATTGTTAACTAGATGACTTTTTATTAATTACCTCTAAATCTATAATACTTTTTTCTTTAACTTTAGCCGTGGTTCAAATGTATAAAATATTAAGCCAGACTGCGGCTACATACGATTGTTTGGAGAGGAATTTGTCGTTTTAGTCTTAAAACTGAAGTAAGTCTATTATCGTTTCCTGGGAGTAAGAAAAGAAATACAGAATTCAGAAAAAACTGTACAAGTTCAACGATCCGCGTCTTTTATGGTAAATTAATTTTCGAGAGCTCGTCTCTTACAGTCAATTTTGGAATGGCAAAAAAGTCACATGCAATGAAATATAACTAGAAATTGTAGATTATTCGTAATGCCCAACCACTAGATGGCAGCATCGCGCAAAGCGCGAGAATCTAAATGATTAATGCTCACGGGCAATTTAGGTTTCGATTCGTACTAAATGAACGGCAGCATCCGGCCCAACCTAAATGAAAAATGCTTCTGTAGTTAATGTTTTCCTAGGCCATAAATAGAACATTCTCTTCGGTGCACGAGCCATTAACCTTTCTACAGTAAAGCAACAGTACTTCCGCATGCGTCACATAACAATTAACAGGACTTCCACTTGAAAGTGGAGCGCGTTTTTTCCACTTATGGAGTTTGTCTGGAGGCCTCATATGTTTGCGACACTTTGAACAACGGTGTTTAGACACCGCATGGCTACTGTCATACCTATTATTTATTCATTCATGCATGCATTCCTTGCCCAGGGACAGCACTGACTTGATCCAGTTCCGCCTATGAACAGAGCTTTGGGGCGCGAGACGGTAGCCACAATTTCCGTTTACGAGGTTTCGTGTTTCTTGAGGTTTGCGAAAAATGTCAGCGCATAATTTTATGGGAAAATGGAGAATTGTAAAACGGATGGAAAACTCTGAAGGAGCAATCCAGTAACTGCAAAGGATCAGAGCCGCATGAAAAATCACATGGAGAAGGGGGCAACTAACACGCACTGGAGCCCCAGACTGAAGGCACCAAAACAAATGCAAACCTAAGCAAACATTACTGAGAAGCAGGCCAGTGCTTAATTTGAGCCGGTGGTTTCCGGTGCTCGGCACTAGCACATCATTGACACCTCCGGGACATATGACAGCCAGCCACATAGTGGAGCGGTTTGTGTAATATAGAGATGACCAAAACAACAGTTGTTTATTAGGCAAATAGAGATTCCAATTAATACCAGCCTCCCAAGCCATTCTTATAGCTCTGGGGGGCCTGGAACAGTCTGCATTGTCACACTTGTTGCAGTGTGATGCTAGTAGTTGTGAGGGTGCTCGGTCATTGGTAGCAACAGCAGTGGCAATGAGTGGTGCAGCTGGGGTGGCCTCCTGAGGAGGGCTCAGGCACTCCCCCACACCCCTCTTTTTTTTTTTTATTTTTTTTTTTTTTTACAAATTAAGCACTGGAAGCAGCCCACAGAGGAAAAAAAACCATAGTTTCTTATTTATTGGCAGAGTTTGATTAGGCTCAGTAAAATAGACTGCTATGCAGTCCACATTGCCATTAATACGTTTGGATGGACACTAGATAAGAAATAAGGGAGCTGAAACTGGTTCAGTGTTGGGTGACTGCATTTAGTCTGTTTCTAAGCGCTCTGAAACGTAGATGCGAAACACTGAAATACTAAGGTATTTGCCTAAATTTACACAAAGTCGCCATGCACAGAAGCCAGTAGCGGATGCTACCGGATGGGGATAGTGGGGCGGCAGGGGGGGGAAGGGATTGGAGAAAAAAAACTTACCTGGAATGGCCGGCTGCCGCCTCTCCTCTGTCCCTGTCCTCGTCCTGACTCCAGTCCCGGCCGTCAGCATGAAGCACTCGGGCACACAGGCTCCCCTGAGCCAATCACAACGTTACAATGCAGCATTGTGATTGGTGGTTCGGTGCTCAGACGGGGAATGAGGGCCTGGGCAAGTTCCTCGCCAGGCTTTGTAATGCATCCTGGTGGGGAACAGGCAAAGTGCGCATGACTGTTTAGCTGGCCCAAGAGTGCCGGCCAAACCGTCATGAGCACTTAGGGAGTGCAAACCACTGCTCCCTCTGCTCTGGCCTGCCCCGCCCCTGACTGCTATAGGGAAAGTAAAATTATAATAATGTTACATTATTAACATTTTATTTTTCCTCTGAGCAGTGAGGCGGCGCTCCTCCGCCTTAGCAGAGGAGCCGCCACAAAATAAGTTCCAGTAAGAATTCACATCTCCTGGATTCACAGTCGCCATTTGGTCACTTAGACATCTGTTTTTTGAACTGGGCCAGTGTGACATCATCAACAGACAACTGGTAATACACAGCTGTCAACTGGTATCTGGAAAACCCGCTTGTTTTTGCTGGCCTGTCAGATGCCTTTATGGGTTCCGCAGTAGCGTGCTAATAGCTGAAAAAGCACTTCGACGCCTCGTCAGGTGTAGTAAGCGCTAGAAAAATGCAATTACAATACAATAATTTAAGGTAGAAGTTGGTTCTCTTTAAAAGACATTGGGATTGGAAAACTGTTTTCTATCATATACAGGTTTCTTCTCATTTGTTTTTTTATTTTAGTTAGCAATGGAAACACAACGCGTTGAAAGATATGCTTGTTGGGGCAATTCCTTCTACAGATTCACTATTCGCTTTGAATGCTGAATGCCTGTGATCTACATTTCTACTCTTGGGGTCCACCGTTAAAAGAAGAGTTACCAGAGACCTAGCCTGTCCTTTTATGCCCATACCAGTTACAAAATGCGAAAAGTCATGTAATCAGGTATATTGGCTCTTTTTAAATATAAACCTAAAACAGCAAATGCATAAGGAAATCATTTTTATGTATTCAAGAGCTGGTGAAGTTGTTTTTAAATTATTATTAACGTAAGTAGACGGATACTTGCCATGTTACCCATAAGCCTCCACTTCTGTGTGTGATATCTGTCTGAAGGGGCATTCTTCCACGGAAAGACTGTATTTTGTACTTTAATAGGTTGAAGTTTTACCACATCTCCGGCCCACTCTTGGCTTACTGTACCCAACATGCTTTACTCCCTGGGCCCCACCCTCAGAAGGCGAGTGAATCAAGCTAATGGTGCCTCTGACCTAGTGGTCGAAGTGGGCGGGATTGGAGGGGCATGGCGTGCCCGTACTTTTTTGCTTTAAGAATAACCTTTCCCCTACTTTTTGTAAATAGACAACCATCCTGGGACGATTAATTCTGGTAGTTTAAATGCTTCAGGTTAAGTGTCATTCAGTGAGTCTCCTGTGCTGTGAAACCGAAGTCCAAGCCGGGTAGACCTCTAAACAAGCATTCCTGCCAGGGTGTCTGCCTGCCTGAAAGAAATACAAATGAGCGAAACAAGTTAATCTGTGAATGTAAAGGGTGCTTGGCAGCAGGTACTGGATTTAATTGAGCAAATCACTTGAATCTTTTTGATGATTTATTATTTTGAATGGTAGTGCAAAGAGTTAACAACTGAGCGGTTAAGTGTGGGCTTTTAATTGTAATTATATAGTGCTTACTACCCTGACTAGTTGCTGAAGGGACAGTTATGTTAACAAAAATTGCATTACTTACAGTCTGGGTATTACCAATATCGATATTTTGGGAGCACTATTTTATCTTAAACATTTTTGCCCATTTTGTAGCAGTCTACCTTATGCTGTGTGTAATGCAAGTTCAAAAGAATGACTTGCATATTCACAGTGCTTTTTGTCACAGACTTTGACCGCGTAGCACTGAAAATGCAACATTCACTATACGTCACTGCACCAACCAAGATTTAATTCTATGGCTCTCTGGTTACACACAGACCTCTACATTGCATTAACTAATAAAGGTTTCATAATGTGCCATATAGTGCATTTTCTAATGAGTAACATTTTTAAAAAAAAATTACATTTAGGCAGCACATTATTTTATATGTAGCTACCTAATGGTGAAAGACAAAAAATAAGTACAGAAAATTTCTTTTTTATACACACCTTTGACCCTGCTACCTTGCTCACTGACCCTGCCCACACTGCATGCAGCATCACAGTTCCTATACTTTTTTAATGCACTTCGACTGCTGCTCTGACCAGGGTCAATACGAGTTGTACTATTAAGTATCCATATCTAGCTGACAGCCAGTCTGATGCACCATAGAGGGATACAGCGAAATGACAACACACGTTACAGCGACGTCATACGCACGACGCTGCAGAGTGACGCAACGGAACCTTTCAATTAAGGGAACAATGGCCCAGTCATACAGGGAGGTTGCATGCGGCGCGCGGATGGGAACAGGTGGCCTCTGCTCTCAGCCTGCCCGGGCTCAGCTCCCCGAGGAGGAATTTCTAAGCGGGATTCCTCATCAAGGCTGGTCATGCTCGAAATTCCAAAGTTCAGCAGAGTTTCCTCCCGGTTGCCCTCTCACCTCATCACGTCACCTCCGTGGCCCATAAGTTGCCAGCGGTGAAGGGCCGCGATGCCTCCAGAAAAGAGGCTCACAGACGAACGCACGTTTCAGGAAAGGGGGCAGTTTAAAACATGTTGCAAGAAAGCATAATTGTTTTTGATGTTAAGTCATCCTAAGCACTTCGGCCTCAGGAGCATGAAAGGCCAGGGACAACACCGGACTTCAGTGACCAAGACTTCACCAGTGCTTAATTTGTAAAACAATAAGGGCCACACAGCTTGGACCACCCATTGCCACGGCCAGCGCAGTACAAATACAACCACTAGCCATCACACTGCTACCAGTGTGGCAATTCAGACACTTCCAAGGGTTTTCGGAGATTCACACAGTGGTGACACTTACGAGAGGTCTAGAGGATTCACACAGTGATGACACTTCCGAGGGGACTAGAGGACTCACTGACACTTCCGAGGGGTCTAGAGGACTCACCGACACTTCTGAGGGGTCTAGAGGACTCACTGACACTTCCGAGGGGCCTCGAGGATTCACTGATACTTCCGAGGGGTCTTGAGGATTCACTGACACTTCCGAGGGGTCTCGAGGATTCACACAGCGATGACACTTCTGAGGGGTCTAGAGGATTCCCACAGCGATGACACTTCCGAGGGGTCTAGAGGATTCACACAGCGATGACACTTCCGAGGGGTCTCGAGGATTCCCACAATGATGACACTTCCGAGGGGTCTCGAGGATTCCCACAGCGATGACACTTCCGAGGGGTCTCGAGGATTCATACAGCCATGACACTTCCGAGGGGTCTCGAGGATTCATACAGCCATGACACTTCCGAGGGGTCTAGAGGATTCACACAGCGATGACACTTCCGAGAGGTCTAGAGGACTCACTGACACTTCCAAGGGGTCTAGAGGATTCACTGACACTTCCGAGGGGTCTAAAGGATTCACACAGTGGTGACACTTCTGAGGGGTCTAGAGGATTCACACAGCGATGACACTTCCGAGGGGTCTAGAGGATTCACACAGTGATGACACTTCCGAGGGGTTGAGAGGATTCACACAGCAATAACACTTCAGAGGGGTCTAGAGGACTCACTGACACTTCCGAGGGGTCTAGAGGATTCACTGACACTTCCAAGGGGACGAGAGGATTCACACAGCGATGACACTTCCGAGGGGTCTCGAGGATTCTCACAGCGATGACACTTCCGAGGGGTCTAGAGGACTCACACAGCGATGACACTTCCGAGGGGTCTAGAGGATTCACACACAGTGACACTTCTAAGGGGTCTAGAGGATTCACACAGCGGTGACACTTCCGAGGCGTCTAGAGGATTCACACAGCGATGACACTTCCGAGGGGTCTCGAGGATTCACACAGCGATGACACTTCCGAGGGATCTAGAGGATTCACACAGCGGTGACACTTTCGAGGGGTCTCAAGGATTCACACAGCGATGACACTTCCGAGGGGTCTCGAGGATTCACACAGCGATGACACTTCCGAGGGATCTGGAGGATTCACACAGCGATGACACTTCTGAGGGGTCTAGAGGATTCACACAGTGGCGACACTTCCGATGGGTCGAGAGGATTCCCACAGCGATGACACTTCAGAGGGGTCTAGAGGATTCACACAGTGGCGACACTTCCGATGGGTCGAGAGGATTCCCACAGCGATGACACTTCCGAGGGGTCTAGAGGATTCACACAGTGGCGACACTTCCGATGGGTCGAGAGGATTCACACAGCGATGACACTTCTGAGGGGTCTAGAGGAATCTCTGACACTTCCGATGGGTCAAGAGGATTCACACGGTGATGACACTTCTGAGGGGTCTAGAGGATTCACATGGTGATGACACTTCTGAGGGGTATAAGAGATTCAGACTGAACTACAACACTTCCTATATTCTTTAGTAAACTCTAGAAGCACTGCTCACAAGTGTGCATATAGCACCCACTAATTTTTCTAGGAGAAAACGCCTTTCACTTTCTTTTCACCCTAGCACCATTGTGTACTGCATGCTTTTCCCAGTGGCTCAGAAGCATCACAGACTCTCTGGGTAAGGGGCACGTCTGGGTTTTGAAGAAGTTAACAAATTCTTAAGTCGCCCTTCAGTGCCTCATTGCCATGCTGAGTTCCAACACTAGTTCTCAACAGTTCTAACAAGCATTTGTAATAGGTCTCGCATTTACGAGAGTTTGAGCTATTGGCATTGTAAATGACAATGCCTTCTTATTTATGTGTTTTTTAAAAACCTAATAGACCTGTTGCATTGCAAATGTATTAGGAGAGAGATTGTTCTGCCTTTTCCTGCCAGCAAGAGCAGGCAGGACAAAGCTATTCGAGGAAATAGTGCTTGGAGGCTGTAATTAAAGCCTACCGAGCAACAGCACACGTAACAGAGTCACCATGGGAGGTTACAAAATGGGGAAAGGTGGTACTAAGGAGGGACTACAAAGCCTATTGATTAATTAACAGCCACCGTTTACAATGGACAATGACACTAGCCAATGAAAAAACTGGCTGGAGAGTGGGCGGAGCTCAACAGCCATTCTTAATACAGCATGCCTTGCAGAGCAGCGCATGCGCTGCCCAGGCTCGACCTAAAAATGCATAGCTGTTCCTAAAGGGATCTCTCTGTGTCAGCGTCTGTCTGAACTGTGCTACAACCCGCCAGAGCTGCACCAAGATGCTTATGCAGAGCCCTGTAAGGCCTGTACGAGCAGCACTGCTCTGTATGGAGGCCAAGCCAGGGTACGCAGCCGAGTTATACGGAGACAAACTCAATCTGCACTGAAGACTTGACGTACCGCACCAAAGGCTAGCGTGTTACAACGCTTGCTTGAACTATGTCAAGGCACACTTAACCTACGCAGCGGCCAAGCCGAGAAGCTCAGAGGTCAGCTGATACCCAATTAGAGCTGTAGACCTATTAGTGCAAGTTATATCAATGCTTGCCCAAGCTCTGCTCAAAGCTTGGCTGGTAACACCAAGACCCTATTCCAGCTTTACAGGTCAATGCACCCACAGAGGTCCGCCATCTCTAGAGCTGCCCTGCATAAGGCCTTCTAGTGTCTCTGGGTATCCAAGAACAACATGGACATAGAAGACATCACACACGAAGAGGGAAAATGCACGCACGGTTCATTTCAACAATCGACTGTGAGAACATACATGCAGCACTCTTCTAGACCATCTGAATTGGACTGATAACCATGTACCCAAGAGAATAAAACATTAATTGGTAGATCACAGCTGAGGGTCTTTTGAGCCGTCTGCGGGGGGATCTCAGCCCTTCTCTTCTAGTAGTGTCCGTAACTTGGACATAGTCATTGGCTCTAATCTCGAACAGAACACCCGAGGTTCAAAAATCACCAACAACTGAAAAGTTCATGTTTTCCCTTTATAGAGAAACACCTCAGAATTGTGATAGGACGCCCTAATCCAGACGAGACGAGGCGATGGCAAAGCTGTTCTTCTGTGAGCTCCACTAAAACTCATTCTGTAAAAACAACTCATCCAGGATGCTGAGGCATGTCTTACAAGTGGCACTGAGAAGATTACCTTCATCACTCCCACCTTCAGGACACTTCCCTGGCTTCCCATTCACAATAGCATTATTGTCAAGGACATGGCAAATGTCCATAAAGCGATAGATCAGAAAGTACCAGACGTTTTGGTTTGAGAACTTACTCAGAATGAACCTACCAGATCCCTTCAGTCGAAACATAAAACGAAAATCAACCACCACCACTTAGTGAGGGAGAACTTTTGCTACTACCCATACAAAAACGTAAATCCCTAAAGTCAAGCCTCTTTGACCCCATTTTAAAAGTCTCTTAATGCTGGTCTGGTTAACCGCTAGCCACCCAATTATCCAGTTTGTATATCTCGACTCGCAACAGTAACATAGGCGAAGAGACCGGATGTGGATGAGGTGCTCTACACAAACCTAATACAATGAGCATTGTCCTCAGATCACACATGCACACACCAACAGCTCTCCAGGGGTGCATAACAGAATCCAGCCAGCCACAACCAATGTAATACAACGCCAGACACTACACTACACTACACTACACTACACTACACTACACTAGTCCAACCTCTCCGGACGCCTGTCTACTACGACTAATCTCCAACCATCAATGAAAATAGAATGTCAACAAACCAACTTGACTATGGTAAATTGGTATCTCACAACAGCAGAAGACACCCAAATGTTTAAAGTGCCAAGAGGGCCATGCAAATTGTACTAAGCGCTATAGGAATGCATAAACCATGTGGTGCAGCATTTTAGAAACACGGCAAGGCTCTAGTGTTAAGAATGAACAATGCCAGAGGCACAGACAGCAGCCATTCCATTCCAAAGAGGTGCCGTGAGTTCAAACTCGTGCACCCCCCTCCCCTCGGCATGGATTCTTCCAGTGAGAGTCTTGAAGTGGTAGGGCCCCCGCCTGCCTCCCTCCGTGGCCCGGGGCCCTCACAGGCCTGGCATTTCACTGCACGGTACGACATGTGCTGTCAGAGCCGGCACTCAAGGGTCAGCGGGGGCGCATACTTACCAAGGGATGACAGGGCACTGACAGCCGCAGCAGGTGGGGAGCCCTGGCCCGCGTGGCGGCCTGCAGCTGCCCCCGGGCACGTCAGACGCCGGATACCTCACCGACCCCAGGTACTAGCTCGAGAGGAAAAGCGACAACACACGCGCAGGCATGCACATTAAGTGTACCTGCAGCAGTGCTCAATTTATACATCATGCATTGGTTTTATTTATGGGATACTTTTCTTTTCATGACGCATGGTCATCTTGCCTCCAATTTACATATAACAAGGTGTATCACGGAATATAATAACAAGAAATTTGTCGGAGAGAAAAAAAACCAGACCTTAATCTCGGATACCTATATTTTTTTTTCTTAAATCCATGGTAAAACTGGATTTTTTATGTTTAAAAAGGTGTTTAACCCCTTTAGCGCTGATGACAAAACCAGCTCGTCATGGGCGTTACCTGCGCTACGCGCATGACGAGCTGGCTTTGTCATGTAACGCGGGTTTTTCAAATATGTAGCGCACAGCGGGAAAACCCTCTAGCGCACATGCGGTTAAATTAATGGGTGGAATCTCCTACCCCTCTTCGTTAACACTGCCTAACGCGAACTATGAACTTTTTCCTTACCCGTAACATCATTCCTATTTCTGGAGTTCACTTTTTGTAATTTCGTATCCATAGCCCTAATACCTTCCAGATCTTACATCTGTACAGTAACTTGTGACTTTACAGATGTCGTGACCTTCAATATTTTTGTACTGTCGCTTTTTTTTTTTAATCCACTAGATAATTGTACCTCGAGTTTTTTCCCAAGAGAAAGTCATGTCACTCATTTCAGACCATTTCCTGCCAGATCCGTTGACCTCTTTAAGGACCGCTCGGGACCGACGACCTGGGCAATATAGAGGACGAGGAGTGGCAATACGGGTACGGTTCTGACTTGTCGAGATTAGGATATGACATCACTCCTACTACCCTTCAACACTCTTACATAAGATTGGAAGGGCACCATCACCACAGGGCATTAGGGGTCGCCAGGGGCAGGGCACCTTCCTTCACATTCTGTGGGAATGCCCAAGGATTGCACAGTTTTGGCGCAATGTAACTGCAATAATGGCCAGAGTAGTTGGAACTGATGTGCCGCTAGACGCAAAATGGCTTCTGTTTATAATTAAGGGTGAGGCTCACGCTGTCAGCGAGAGTCGCAAAGCGAAACATTGCCAAGGGATGGGGAGCGCCACTCCCTACAGTCACGGAGTGGGAGAAGAACTTAGACTGGTGTCAGAGGGCGGAGAAAATGGTCTATAAAAGCAGAGGGTGTGCCAAGAAATTGGAGAAGGTGTGGGCACAGTGGCGTGCATATAGGGGGACATTGGAGGGCCATGAAGAGGCTGAAGGGGCTCTGGCCCACCATAGTGAAGTGATCGCCTAATTGTAATTCTTTTCCACAGGTGTGAACCATTACCAGAAATCAGGCTACGTACCCCTTTGTATACGATGTCTCACACCCTTCCAGATCCCCTGTTCTTCTAAACTACAATGTGTGAATGTCATCATGACTCAGATGTGCAATCTTTTGTACAGCTCAATGTATTGTCTATGAAGCTTGTTTAATAAAAATAATTTACAATTTTTTTAAGGGAAATCCTGCTGATGATGAAACTCTGTCTCGTGGTTCCCAGGTGGCCTCCACGGTGGTGTTATGCCAATTCAATCCTTAATTCGGGTGCAACCGATCGATGGGGTCCAAATATATAATATGACAAAGAAAGTTTGGAATCACTTTGCCTCTGTGTGAATTTTGAAGAATGTGTTGGTGCACTGGGGAGGGGGGGTACCCTTGGTACCCCCCCTACATTTCACTCCACTAAGTGCCTGCCACGTAGGGCAGTGAAATGCACCACATACATTTTTAACATCGCAGCGGGTGTTGCAGTCAGCAGCGCCTGCCGCAATATTAAATAGCAAGATGTGACCGCCATAGCTGCTGACAATGGGAGGGGCGGTGCAGTTGCCAGTTTGTGTGTTGTATGTTTCTGGAATGCTCTTTTAAAGATGGACTGACACAGTGAGGAAAATACAACTTAACTTAAGAATCAAAATACAATACCCTCAATATAACCATATTGCCAAAAGTATAAAATAATACAAATGTAAAAAGAATATCAAAGTATTAAAATAGCAAAATATTTAAGTAACAGCAAGTAATATATACTTTAATAATAAACCTGACACCCTAATAAACGCTATAGAAAAATTAAAAAAAATATTAGTTAACAGATGCACATATACAAACATTTTAATAAATTAGAAACACCTAAATATAGATAAAATATTATCAATTAAAGTATATTTTAATCACTACTCACCCAATCCCTAACACACCCCACAGCCCAAAATTAGACTGTACTAAACCAGTTAAAATTATACTAGAGGAAAACACACAAAAAAAATCAATAATTAATAAGTAATGAAAACTCTACCCATCTAATTCCCAGTAAATCCCACAACCCGAAATTAATTATAATTATAGAATGTAAATACAACAAAGGTTTCACGGATCTTAAGTATACATATTGAAGTGAAAGAAGGGGAGCTATTTAAGAACAAAAATAATAAACATGATCAAATAAATAAACAAAAATATCAATTCAATGAGTTAAAAGTAATATATCTTTTTTTTAAAACTACATACCCAAACACCCGACTAAAGCCTAAATTACTGCAACATTACTTAAAAATAATTAAAAATAACGTTCACAATAACGTATATGAAATAAAAAATATAACAATACAAAAAAACAATAAAAGAAATCATACTAGTAAGGTACATTTTTAACTTTCATATTATTCTAAAAAAGTAAAGAAAACAATATTGTTAAATTCGTTATTTTTATCCACAATTTTTCTGTAGTCACTATATTCTGACCACAATATTACGTTCAAATGAGGTTTTGTATTAACATGTGGGGGGGGGGACAACACAAAGAACAAAGACCGACACTAGACAGAACCACAAGGAAATGTCAGAGCCCCAGTGTGCTATTTAAAAGAAAACCCCCAGGCTGCAAACACGTGCCATGAAAACTGCATGCTGATGGCTTCAATTTAAGCAGAAATCTATTAACAAGACAGATGTGCAGTAGGCCCAAGCAAAACATTTGTGAGTGAAGCCACCCAGAGAGCATCAAAAGGCCTGCAGTCTACGGCCAAGACAAGCTTAACTTTGCCAATTTAACAGTCTATAAAAAGGAAATCCGTACACAAAGCACAAGAGCTAGCAAAACAAATCACACGGCGTGGCACAATTTACCAAAAGAGAATCCTACATATAAAGATAAATAAAAAGCAGGATTTGACAAAAATAGGTTGGCAACTCATATCTAATGGCAGCTATTAAAAGTGAGAGATTCTGCACACCAGAGTGAGAGAATAACTTTCTTGCTGAGATGACTGAGCAGGTCCATCCAGCATATGGAACTGGAACATAGATATTTGTACACAATATTGGAAAATGTATAGATACTATTCTCTTGCTAGGCTGAAATAAAAGCAGGAAACAACATCAGCTGACAATACGAATAGCAATAGTTGAACTTCTAAGATTTGATTGACAGAGAAATGCCTAACTATTTTCACATCATAAAGACAACAGAGGAAGTAGGTTTCTGCACAATATGACTTGGGCTGGAGTAGGACTTAAAAATGACCCACTCTTAATTTTTTTATAGTGGGAATACGGTTACAGTGCGAGTTCTGGGTTTGATACCTTTACTCTTGCATCCTCTGCTGCCTTGTAACCTGGCACAAAAATGTGCAGAAATTCTTCATACAGTTGGAGAAACCATGGGCCATACCTTAAAAAAATGAGATACCTTCCTGATAATTATCGGATACATTAAATACCTTCCAACTCGTAATTCTGACCCTTGTGTAAACAAGAGTTTACACTTGGGTTGGAAAACAATGACCGACTCAGAATTAGGCCCTTAATGTTGATGAGCAGGTAACAGACCGCTATGCCAATAGGTCTAGCTTTACAAGAGTGCTGAATGGCAATGTAAGCATTACAAATAAATGCGGGAATGATTATGTATTTGTGTGGATGCAAAAGAACAGTACAATAATTTTGGTGAAGGTTGAAAGGTTAGGTGAGAGTTGCACTGTCAAGCCAGACCTAAAAATCCAGGTAGGTTAATCATTTCGTTTGTGCTCCTGCCAGAGAAAACACCATCAATTATTTGGTTATCTAAGACAATGTAATAGCATTACTAATCCATGTGTCTGCCCCATAACATTTAATTTCAGGCAACTGGATGAATAAATAAACTGATCACAGCTGTGTGGAGGCAAGCACTTCTTTCCCTGGAATCACACAACATTTGCCCAATAAAAACATGTACTCCTGCCTCCCAATAATTGGGCGGAGCCAAAGCTTCTCTCCAGTAATGCTCACATATTTGTCTGACAACAGCTGCACTGTCCAGCAAGACTATAAAATGACACCATGAGCTCCAAGGCGGCCACTTGATGAAAACACAAAAAAACAAGCACCAATGGTTGGTCTCACCTGTAGGGGTTGTTGGGGTCCCGCGCATCACAGGCCTCTGCGTGCCCATTGCAGACACAGCGCCCTCCGATGCTAATGTCCTTGATGCTGTAATAATACTAGAATGATAAAAAAACACATAGGTTTTATGTGGTAACCGCAAAGAAAAATCCCAATCAGTAGAGACACCATTTACAGCTTGGGTTGGAGGAAAAGTCCCATTGCAGCCAGATTGTTCAAGTTGCCAACTCTCACCACTAAAACATTCACGTTTGCACCTAGCAAATACAATTGAAAGGTTTTCAGTGTTGTGTGTATTGCTCCTCCTTGCGACACACCAAACGCTATATGGATGTGAAATCAGACTTGTCTCAACAACATGAAAGAACCACCTGCATCATGTCCCCTCCCTGTGATGATCCTCCCAGAACCCTCACACAGATAATTCTGACTGATGCTCAACTAATGTCATCATATTTTGCCCCAAACTTAATTAATTAATTTGTACTTGTAAAGCGCACTGCTGCCCCAGCAACGGGGCGTCCTGGCGCTGTACTCATAACGCTGTGGAACCCTTCCTGGCTTTTCCCTGTGAAATGTCCACTCCTGGGCACCACCAAGGTGAAGACAGGCATCCCGGCGCTGTTGGGGCCGTTGTGGAGATTAAGCACGCTATTGCCCAGAGTTGCAGAGTGGGACCCATAATTAGAATAGGCACCGAGGGGAGAATTATCAGGTCCGAGGAAATTGAGCCCAAGACCCGCTGAGGCGGGAATTGAACCCTGGTCCCGGGCCAGACCTCTCCATCAGGGTCTGCCACTCTTAGCCATTGAGCCACACTTCTCCAGACACTATCTAAAGAGGACATCACCCCGGTGTGGCCTGGTCACTCAGCTGGAGTTCTGTGGTGCCCGCACACGGATGATGGCTAAAAGAGGTGTCCCTTCGGGGCGTCTCTGCATGTCTGACGTTTACCTGCAGTCTGATTTATATGGATTTTAGAATCTGCCTCCCTTCTCCACTGGGGGTCACTGAGCTAGATGCTGGACCAGTGAGCTGGGATGGACAGCATGAAGGAAGCCACAAAGGCAGGGGGATTCTGATTGGAAGAAAAGTAAACATTAGTGAGAATTATCTAAAGTTGGTCAGTACCATAGCCTCTCTTATAGCGCGGCCACTGTTTTTGAAGTTGGCACAATTCTCTACCTATTTCATCTCTCCAATTCTTGTCATTTCCCTCTGGCTTGGTACAGCTGGCAGACAGCCTGCCCGCGACAGCCAAGGCCTCTCTTTCCAATAGAGTATGCTGGTCGCCGAGCTGGACATCAACTTCTCACAGCGCAACACTTGCCTTCCTTGTCATTCTTGGGGATCCGTTTCAAATCCATAGTCAGAGACACTGGAATTTTACGATTCTGCGGCATGTGTCTTTTTTTCTGCATAGTTATTGATTGCCGCATAATCCAACATCAGCAGCATCATCTTCAGATTTTACCCTCAAAAAAGTTTCATGCTTAAACAGATCTCGCCACATAATGCGGTGTTCCCCTGCTGCATAATTGTAGAGGTCCTGACCATAGTACATGATCTTGTTGTACTTCTCTGTCAGTTAGATGCTCACTCCTGATATCTGATCTAATCTGCAGGACCCACGCTTGAATGCGGACTAGGCCTTATTGATACCTGGTATTTGCAAAGGCAGAAGTGGCAGCAGAATGTACCATAGAGAAGAATTTACAGCCATTATTAATTTTCCTGATCTGTGGTTTTACTGCTGTACTGTCTACTCGTATTTGGTTTGTTTCAGTCTTTCTTGAGGTTATTCCCGGCTTCTTCTATCAGAGTCTCCCTGGTGACTCACATCATTTCATTCTAGTGAGGTCTTCAAATCAAATATATGAGATGTCCAAGTAACAATAAGGGTCCCATATAGGGACGTAGCTTATCTGCAATATTTACATTGGTTACGTTTTGAAGCGTGGTACCTAAAAGTATTCGAAAGACCACGCGCCGTGGTACCCATAGGGCAGAACCTCACCAGACACGTCCTTACACTCAAAGTATTTCTGCTACACAACTTCATGACAGCTTTCTAAGGTCTGTAGCTCCTTTCTGGTTATAAACAAACATCTGAGCCCTGCAAACTCGGTTTACCTTAGAATAGTACTTTAAAAGGGAAGACAGAAGTGCAGGTGCCCTTTAAACTGCCTGATAGCTCCTGAGAAGTGTTGATACTCTCCCATTAAATGTATTGCAGCAGTGCTGAGAAGTGCAGGCACTCTGCCTTTCAAATGAATGAAGTGCAGGTACTCAGTACCGGATCATTTAAAGCGCTGCCTTAGAAGAAATACCAAGCAATATGTTTCAGCTAAAAGCAGGATTCTTCCCGCAGACAGTGGCTCCACAGAGGTGGTGTCTACCCTCACTCTTAACCTCACTTTGAATGCTGGAGACCAGAGTTCTCCAAAGTCTGTCGTGGAGGGCCAGATCCATGCAAGGCTTAAAGAAAACTACATGTATCTAAATGGGGATATGCTAAAAGCTGGCATGGATCCCGCCCTCCAGGACCGACTTTGGAGATCCCTGCTGTAGACCCATCTTCTTGCTCAGGCCCAGTCCAACAAATATTTGGTTGTGGCAGGCACTGCAGAAACAGCAGTGTGGGGATCACTTTTATTTTTGTTTCTTTGTCATATTTATTAATTTACATTACACTGCAGGGAATGTCGGAGGGTACTTGAAAGCCAAGCAAAAAAAAAAAAAAAAAAAAAGAAAGTAGTAAAAGAAGTGGGTCTGGTTCTATGCCTGCACTGAAAAAAACAATAAAGGAGTAACCCCTCGTGGGTAGAGAGAAAATAACTCTCTGACAATGAGCACAAGCGCTCTGGTTAGCACATTTTGCCCCAACCTGTTACTGGATAAAGCATATCCTTATAGAAGACCCCTCACTCACCAACCTGGTTGGTGACATGCTTCATCATCGGGGTCCCACCCCATAGGCCGAGTGCCTACAGGGTGTGCTGCGACACCTGATTACAGTGGAGCTGGTTTCGTTTTTATGTGTTCAAGACTATCAAAATTGTGTATTAAAAAGGGCCAACACTACTCACTTCAAGTATTTATTCTTGAGTGCTTGAACCCTTAGTAAAATTAAAGTGTGGCACCTTTGCCTAATTAGGAAGGCTTTGGTGTCAAAAAGTCGTATTAAAATATATAAAAATAGCGAAAGTGTGCTATGTGAATGTGAATGTACAAAACTATTGTTTAAAAAGGTCTACATGTTTCAACCCATACATGGATTCAAGGGTTTTCGTCAGGACCGTAGGTGATTTGAACTGGGTGGTCCGCCCGCGCTAAGGAGCGTCCTGCCCTAGTTCAATTTAGAGATCGTAAATAGGGATCTCGTGCAAAAGGTGCGTTTTTCTCTTTTGAAAAAACGCTTAGAAGCTAAATTCTCGATTCATGGGCACCAGCGTTACCAAGTTGACAGGATTCCGTCTCTTGTCGCTTCTGTTCATCAGACCGATTAACCTACTTGGTTCTTGCTCGGCGTGCCCCGTGGAGTCTGTGCCTGCACTGCCAAACGTTATAAGTTAATTCCTCAAGTACTGTCAGTGGGATGAGTACAAAAGGCTAAGGAGATGCCGACTGACCCAAACAAAAAAAAATTAGATTATTTCTAAAGTATGGTGTTCAATTTAAGAGGCATACGAATGCTAGCAGAAGGCGGAAACTTAAAAAAAAACCAATCTCAAATTAAGAGGACCAAAAAGAGCCGAAAACGAAAAAAATAAGAGAAAAACTGTTTTTATGGCTTTCCTGAAGCCCTGTTGATCAGGCAGACTAGACTGCAGGTGTGGGAAGGGAGTTCACTTCACAGCCTAACACTCTTATAAGCTAGGGACCCACGTCCTGTGAGGTCCAGTAAGAAGGGCTGGAAGAGTCCTAACGAGGACAACATTGGAGCCTTAACATTTACTTTCAACATCAAACACAACTGCAACTATTTTTTTAAACGTATTTACACCTGAGGCAGCAAATGGGAAATGTCTAGGGTTCTGCATGTGTGAGAGGCGCAGAATGAAGCTCAGATCTTCTTTGTCCCAAATTCAAATGTTTGGGGTGGGAAGCCGGAGAAAACTCAAGGATTTGCAATATTAGTACCACAAAAACCAGGGAGAGGCTACTCACCCGCCGCGTCACGGTGGGGTCCCTCAGCGCCTTGCCCATCAGATGGCCCAGCAAGGTGTTGGTGCGCATGAAGCGCAGCCGGATGTTGGTGGCTTTGGTGAAGTCCCTCAGGAGGGGGGAGTAGGAGAAGTTGGAGGCTCCGGGGCGCCCGTTAACCAGAGACACCACGATCTGCCAGAAGAAAGATGGTGGGATGAGGCTCAACAAAACAACAAGTAACACAGGACCAATACAGAGACATTGGGTAGGTGGGCTCCCAGCGGGGTATGACCGTGGACCCATCTGACCTCCCTTCTGACAAGGGCCACTGGGGCATGCATCTGGTAGGAAATATATGGGGCAATATGTGCCATGCAAATATGAAGACAAGTATGGCTGCAGACGCAAATGCATTATACCCCAAGTATCAAAATAAAACTGTACTTAATGAAGTTACCGTCGTTCCATGTGGGACGTGGAACCCTTGGGAAGTGGTTATCAATCAAGTGGCTTTATTTTTAGTTACTTGAGATCAGGATAATCCACAAACATTCTATTAGCCACACTAGGCACCAAAATGATGAGGTTCAGTACTTCGGATCACCGCACGTATTTCACTATACTATTTCACCACTAACTTTTGTTGCGTTCTGGGGTAGCATGCTACTCGCCAAAAAAAGCGCTTCAATGCCTCGTAAGGGATAGTAAGCACTCTATAAATGCAATTACAATTACATAAGGTGCATAGTCTGTCGCCCAATGTAGTCAGTGCTGTAACTCCCTTAAAGATGCAAAGATACTGCACCCATGCGCTACTCCACCTCCAGCCACAGACGTTGGGGTGAAGGGGAGCTGTACCTGGTGGCATGCCCTTCAGTGCTGTGCTGGGAGCTCTTACTTCTCTACAGAGACATGCTAGACAGTGCCTGGAGGTCTCACCTCTCCGTTCTCCAGAGGCACAATCCTGGAGTACTCGGTGGTGCAGAAGGCATCATCGTCCCTGGTGATGCGTTCGATGGTGCGCACGCCGAACCTCTCGATGCAGTCCCTCTTCGATGCTACCAAAAGAAGAAAAAGCAGTGTAAGGTAAAATGAAAGAACAAATCCAAATGTTGGTGTCAAAAAGTTCTATAGCAGAAGAAGCAAAGAGGCAGAACAAATTTGTTGATAGTCAGAACTTCAATGGGATATAGAGGAGGCTGGAGCGAGGCACAAAAAAGTTAGTGGGAGTCCGTACTGTAAATATCTGCAGTCTTTATCACCTTTACCGCTTCTGTCCTGCGAGGCACAAATGGTGGCAGTTGCTTTTGACCCCTGTTGGTCAATGCAACCAACAATCCAAATTAACGAAACAAGATGTTGTGTCCAAAAATTCTCTATCATGATGTAGCATATGAGGCAATTGTAAAAATGATATGGGAGGTACCCTGCTTATCGAAAAGGGGTGGGTATAAGTATCAACAAAACAAACTTCCCTTTTCCTATTTAATTTAAATGGAAAAAATCCAATATCTTGAAGCCCAAACACTATCACAGTCAAGGCTGGATACACATACAAACGTTTTTCAGGCCTGATCTTGCCAGGTTACCAAATTTACATTACAATTTACATACAGTGCCCCATGGTTCAAAACACAACTTGTTAACTTGTTATCTATTATTTGTCAGCAAATTATTATATCAAAACAATTTTTATATCAAAAAAGCGGTTAACAATATTTTAAAAACAATCAATTTGTTTTAAATACACGTTATACATAATAAAATTTTTAAAACTGTTGACGCAGTGTTCATAAATAATCATCACCTTCAGGACAAGATATTCAAGATTTTTTTTTTTTTATGGATCTGAATCGGTACTGATATGTGCCTTTATCAATTGGCTTCAGCTATTCAATTAAAAACCTTTCATGCTGGCTAACAGAATTAGCCCAAGTCTCTTGAGTTTTAGACTCCATTTTGTCACATTCGAGCATCAGCTTACCAGAGATAGATATTGCTAGTTATCTCTTAGGAGAGAGGTGTGGCACAGTGGACAGAGCAGCTAAGGAGCGCAGGGCTCACGGTTCGGTCCCCAGCGGCAGCTCAGCATCATGTGACTCTGGGCAATAGCTCACTGAATCTCCCCGACTGACCCCAGAGCCATGAAACCTTAAGGGGTGATATGTTTGCGCTTTACAAATATAGACGAGTATTATTACAGCATTAAGGCACACCAGAGGCGGCTCTAGGCTCATGGCGGCCCTGGGCAGGGAGCGTAGGTTGGGGGCCCCGGAAGAAGGGGTCCGGGCGGGGCAGAGCGCAGAGGCCAGTGAAGAGGAGGGGGGGAGGGGGGGTGAGGATGTTGGGAAGTGGACCAGAGCCGGAGGCCGCCAAATCCCTGCCAGGGGCCGCCACGCAAATATGTATCCATCCTCAGAGGATTATTATATTAAGGATATATATTGGCGTGGCGGCCCCTGGGGTTTGGTGGCCCTGTGCAGGTGCACAGCTTGCACATGACTAAGGCCGCCCCTGCGCACACATTCCTCTTGACGTCAGTAAGATGGGTGTCAAAGACGACTTTGTTCTACCACAAACTTCAGAAGGCAAGTCCAGCCTTATCCAAAGCCAAGTGTGGCATCTAGTTTCAATCACTGAAAGGCCTGTTTTTTGGTCCCTTAAGGAAAACTAATCTCTCATATGCAGAAAGACCATGATGCACCGGCTGCATTGTATCTGACACACATGCATACAACACCCACGATGTCCACCCTTAAGAGGCACCAGATTGCGGCACAAACCCAATTTAAAGTTCTGAACAATATGCACAAGAGCCTCTTCAGCAAAGCTTTCAGCTACCTGCAATTATTCGTGCTTCTGACGCCACATCAGCAGGAAAGTAGGTTCTATGCACGATTATAAATAAACTCTCCCAGTTTGGTCACTCTTTTGCATAGATCGCCCTAAAGCCCTGCTAAAACCACCAACTTTGTCTTCTTGATAAGCACGACCCATTAACTTTGTCAACAGAGTCAGTACCGGTTTCCTCAACTTGCACCCAACCACACCCTGGTGCTCACTATGCTCTAAAAAACACACACAACAGCACCATAAAAACAGAGTATGAAGTACTCGACGACCGAGGGGGAGGAGCAGCGGGCTGCAGGTATGAATACCACAAGTTCAACGTAGGTGCAAACGTGGTAGGCAAACTGGTTAGGAGATTGAAAGCCGGCACCAGCTACGCTGGTGGCCCGCTGGACAGATTTAACGGTGTCCAAAGGTGCAAATGTAGTGGCCAGGGGTGGGGTAGATGTACTCAGGGCTGGAGAGGAAACACAGGTGATGTAAAAAGACTAAGGGCCAGATGTAGGTAAAGTACATTTACCGATTCCAAAATACCGAATTTTACCAATTCGGTATTTTAGAATCGGTAAATTCAATGTAGCCCAAAAAAAAAAAAAAAATCGGTAAAAATTACTGAATCGGTAAGATTCGGTATTTACCGAAACGGTATTTACCGATTCGGTAATTGCCATTCATTCCTATGGGCCTGGAGGCCCATAGGAATGAATGGCAATTACCGAATCAGTAAATACCAATTCAGTAAAATGGGGGACACATACAAGGGTGCCAGGGTGTCACTTTGACACCCTGTTGCACCCCTGAATCGTGCTTGTGTGCAGATGTGGCACGCATACATGCCTCCACATGGCACAGTTGAAAATGCACTGATTTGCATTTTCAAAGGTATTCCTTATTTATCACCAACTTATAGATGGTGGTAAATAACGAATCCTAAAATGAGAAAAGTAATTTACCGATTCCTTAAAATACCGAATCGGTAAATTACCGAATTTGCAATTTAGGCCACCTACATCCCAAATATCCAATACCGGTCGGTAACAGCCGAAATTCGGTCATTTCGAAAGTTACCGACCGGTATTGGGCCACCTACATCTGGCCCTAAGTACGTAAGGATTATACAGACTTGGTTGGTTCAAACACTCTTAAACCACGAGTATGGACTTTGTCATGCCAGCGTCAGCAGGCCACTCAAGCTCACCAAGGGAAGTCCTCACTTTCCTGGCAGTGGTTTTTATGAGGGTTGGTGGTAGGGCAAGATGCTGGTCAAAGCTCACAACAAAAGAAATAGTGCTCTGCACGGGCTGTGCAGCTCGGTGGGTTTGGTATTACGGGTTTACGACTTGATTGTGGCCATGTGAGTGGCTGGGCTTGGGAATTGCTGACAGTGGTCACACTGAGTTGGTGGCCCTGGAGTAGACTCTAGGTCTGTCTTCTTTTTGTTTCCATGGCTACTCTATGGTGGTTCTGTTGCTCTCACTTCCAGTGCTGCTGTCAGCCCAGAGGCTCTATGGGTGTGATGCAATGGACTTGGAGATACAATGGTAGGGCTGCTGTCCCCATAAAGTGCTGTAATCTCTCATGATTACCATCACACAACTGAGCAATGGGGTTTCTCATTGAATATGGGGCTCTGGACAGAGCCAGCTTGTTAAGTGGAATAGACACCACAGGGGCATTTTCCAGGCCTGGTAAAGGTGATCACTTTAAGCCCCAAATATGACACTATGGAGAGGTTGGGAGATGGGGAGAAATACACCGGCCCTGGTTCAGGAGAAGGGGGTGCGGTGAGCATGGGGATGACGCGGCGCGTCAAGAGATGTACGCAGGGAATAACTCAGATTCACAATGGGAAGTCCTTTCCAATAATAAGTATGTATTACAGATGAGAGAGCGCTCCACGAACAGGCAACAAGGTCTCCACTCCCAACCTCTTGTTCAAGAAGCGGTGCTGAGTCATAAGGTCTGACACTCGGACCACCATTCCCAGAAGAGCTTCCTTGTGTTTTGCAAGAAGGCAAGGGTTGGGATGGTATCCGCATCATGAGCCGCAGTATCTTATTGGTGGATGATCTGTCAATCATTAGGGGCAGGCTTGTCAGTCCAGGCTGGTTGGAACAGCTGACTCATGGGCTCAACACTCCAAAAGCAAGTTACAGACCTTTCCATGAATTCCCCCGGCACATTAGGAAGCCATCTCGGAGGTCCTCGCGGCCATATGCTCATCCCTCCCGGAGGAGAGCATTCCATTGGCCCGCAGGAGGCTCCAGGAAACAGCAATCACACTTACTGCTCTCATTAGCCAGAGGGTCATTTCCTGACCAAAGGCTGCTGCTTCCTGAGGTATTATCACTAAATGGTCGACCCGCGGCAACCGAAGTGCGTCAGAGCAGCTCTGCAGCGCGTGGGTCACCGAGTTTACAAGATGGCGGCTGCATGCATTGCTCTACCACGGAGTGTGCACAGAAGGGCTGTGCGTCATCAGGTATGCGACTGTATGCGTATGTCACCAGATGTGCACCCTATAGTGTTGCCCCCAGACTAAGCAGGGCTTTCCCACCCCCAGAGTACATCACCACATGTGGGCGTCTGTCTACGCAAGTCACAACGCCTTGCAGCACTGCTGCTTTGAGGCGCTAAGGACCACTGGTTGCGAGGACTAGGATTCTCCAAGGTATATCTTGTGTATGGTTAGGCACCGCAATCAATTCTGTCATTTAGTTAACAGGGCCATACAGTTGTCCAAGTGATGTAAATCGTAAATCATAAATCATACGTTCTTATATAGCGCCTTTTCACCGTAAGGTCTCAAGGCGCTTGCTTTGGGAACCCGTCCTGGCCTTTCCCTGCGAGATTACCCCTACTGGGCATCCCCAAGGTGAAGACCAGGCATCCCATCGCGGTGGGCCGTAGTGGAGATTAAGCAAGCTATTGCCCAGAGTTGCAGAGTGTGAACCCACGATTCGAGTAGGCACCGAGGTGAGAGAATTATCGGGTCCGAGGACATTTTGAGCTCAAGACCCTGCCGCGTCGGGGATTCAATCAATCAATCAATCAATCAATCAATCAGAGCATTTGTATAGCGCACTACTCACCCGGAGGGTCTCAAGGCGCTGGGGGGGGGGGTCCGCTACTGCTCGAACAGCCAGGTCTTGAGCTGCTTCCTGAAGGCGAGGTGGTCCTGGGTCAGGCGGAGGTGGGTCGGAAGGGAGTTCCAAGTCTTGGCAGCCAGGTAGGAGAAGGACCTTCCTCCTGTGGTGGCTCTTCGGATGCGGGGGACGGCGGCGAGGGCGTGGCTGGTCGATCGAAGCTGGCGCGTGGGAGCGTAGAAGTTGAGGCGGCTGTTGAGGTATCCTGGTCCTTGGTTGTGTAGGGCTTTGTGTGCGTGGGTGAGGAGCCGGAAGGTGATTCTCTTGTTGACCGGGAGCCAGTGCAGGTCTCTCAGGTGTCCGGAGATGTGGCTACGGCGGGGGATGTCCAGGATGAGTTGTGCTGAGGTGTTCTGGATCCGCTGGAGTCTCTTCTGGAGTTTGGCGGTGGTTCCGGCGTAGAGGGAGTTACCGTAGTCCAGACGGCTGGTGACGAGGGCCTGGGTGACCGTCTTCCTGGTCTCGGTGGGGATCCATCGGAAGATCTTGCGTAGCATTCGCAGGATGTTGAAGCACGACGAGGAGACGGCGTTGACTTGTCTGGTCATAGAGAGGGTGGAGTCCAGGATGAAGCCCAGGTTGCGTGCGTGGTCAGTTGGTTTGGGTGCGCTGCCCAGGGCGGGGGGCCACCAGGAGTCGTCCCAGGCGGAGGGTGAGGATCCCAGGATGAGGACTTCCGTCTTGTCAGAGTTCAGTTTCAGGCGGCTGTTCGACATCCATTTGGCTACGTCTGTCATCCCTTCGTGCAGGTTGGCTCTGGCGGTGGCGGGGTCGTTGGTGAGGGAGAGGATCAGCTGGGTGTCGTCGGCGTAGGAGATGATGTTCAGGCTGTGCTGGCGTGCGACGTCTGCGAGGGGGCTCATGTAGACGTTGAAGAGAGTTGGGCTGAGCGAGGAGCCTTGAACCCTGATCCCGGGTCTGACCTCTGCATCAGGGACTGCTTCCTCTAACCGGTGAGCCAGCACTCCCACTGCTCCACCCAATTGTATATCTCTTAGGGCGGCCTCTGAAAGATACACCAGGTCATTGAAAAAGGGCTTTGATACCTAAAGTATCCATACAGATAAAACAATGTTAAGATTTTGAGCTGGATCAACCTTATTTGTTTTTTTCGCTTTAACTAATAGAAACCATCACTAAACTAGCGGATGTAACACATCTCTACTAACCACACACTCTGAAATAGGATTAAACAAACATTAAAAACTGGTTGATGGGATTTTTCATAACTACACAAAAGGTCGCCCAGATTAAATATGTTCTATGATGTTATTCTAATAGTAAAAGGCAGTGTGCAGATATCCTGTCCGCCAAAATATAACTTACGTAGGATATTATGAGATTTATATTTCTGCGGACCGGATATCCATCACCGTTGTTGCGGAGTAACCCGTCTGCCGAAATCTAAATCAGGCGCTTAGTTGGACATGGGGGCCCGGGAGAGTGACAGAGGAGCGTGGGTGGAGGAAGGAGCTAAACGCCGCCGGCACACAGCAGCATTGAACGGTGATGGATATCAGGTCCGCAGAAATATAAATCTCATAATATCCTATGTAAGTTATATTTCGGCGGACGGGATATCAGCCAATGTTGTGACAGAGTAATCCGTCCAACTAAATCTAAATCAGATCGCTTACCCACCGCTCCCCATGCGGGATATCGCAACTGGCTTTGTCAATGCTAGATGCGTTCATAATGCGCCGACATTGGCAAAACCAAGAATAGTGAGTGGCCTTGTAAAATTCAGGCTATTTGAATATTTGAGGTCATGGCAATAGCATTTATATATAACCAGTTTGTTCCGAATCCTTTGATTTTTTTAACATATCAATTCTGACTTGGTTTGCTTTTATAAAAAAATGGTCAGGTAGGTGGAAACTATTTTTTCAGCCATGGACTTCCTGGCATTTGTTTTACATGATACATTTGAAAAAAAAATAACAGCAATCAAGGAACAGGTGATACTTACAGGCAAAGTAGTGCCACGGCTGGTAGGTGACACCAAAATCTGTGGACCGCTCCAGCACCCAGAGATCCGGACGAGGGGAGTTGGCAAACTTGATCAAGACGTATGCCACGTGGAAAAGCTGGAAAACAGGAACAAATTGGCTCTTTAGGTCAGGTCTTGAGCGTTTTAAGCATACAGACTGGCATGGCTGGGACAGAAGCGATGGGATGACGTATTGGGTGTAGAGGGGTGCATGATGGGAAGGTGTGTGAGACATTCCCTTCACTATCCTTCTGAATCCAAATAACTGACTAACCTATCCACCACTCAAATTACTTTCATATTTCACTACACCAATTCAACACTAATACTTTATGAGTTACGGCGTAGTGTGCTACTCGCCGAAAAAGTGATTTGACGCCTAGTCAGGGGTAGGAAGCGCTATATAAACGCAATTACAATATAATATAATACATGAGGCCCCCAAGAAGGAAGCAATAGGCAGTAGTCACAAAGAAATGTGAGAACATACTACAGCCTTCATAAGGGAGAGGAGTTGGCCTAACGGCTAAGGCGCTCGACCTCGGACCTGGGGCTCTGGGTTCGAGTCTCAAGTTGCAAAACTTAATAAAACTATTGAACAAAAAAAAAAAAAAAAAATCTTGTGCATGCTAAGCATTTTATTTCTGATCTATTTAGTGACCGGCCTTGGAACTCTGGGGATTACTCCAGAAATAGGGCTGTCCCGTGTAGGTCCAGAGGGCATGAATTTAGGCCGGATTCATCATTACCGCTATAAACGCATCCCATTTACATTAACTGGTAACAACTGTCTGTACATTTATCTTAAGTGGTTCTCCTGGAAGTCGTCCAAGTCCTTGATGTGGGAGGCGCACAGGCTGGGCGGGGGCTCTGTTTCCTCTCTACGCTCTTCCCTTTGACGCCCCCACTTCTCAGGCACAATTGCCTGATTTTGAAGGGACCCCACGGGTCGGTCAGTTAATTACCAAATGACTCCCTCCGAGCCCCCACCAACCCTCTCGAGTCAACTGCCAACTATCCCCAAAGGTCCCCAAAAGGTTGATGACTTGATGCGCGCGGCACATACGGGGTCAATTACCCAATTATCGCACGACCCGAGCACTAAACTCAAAACATTCCCAAGTAGAAGGACATTAAATGTGCTAATCTGCCCCGACATCCGAGGTCACGACCAAACCACAGTGCAAGCACACTGGCTTGTTTGTGTAGCGTCACTGTACGCGGGGTGCAGATCAGAAGGTCCTGGAATTTACAAGGTAATAGGTTTGTGCTTTCAAGCTTTTTAGACCCTCACAAGCCAAACACTCGGTTAGGTCACGGGAAACATTACAGCTCCCGGTGACATCACGGAGTGGGAAATCACGGGGCGTGACATCACGGGGCGTGACATCACGGGGCGTGACATCACTCGCCGAGTGGCACATCTCTGCTAGACCCTATGCCAGTAGTAGCTGCAGAGTCTTATACAACGTTCTCAACAGCGCTTCAAAATGAAAATCAGCACTAAAGCGCTAAAAAGGCATAGCAAGGATTTGAAAAGCCAAAGACCCCAATTTGTTGGCGCAAACATAAGAATCTAAAGTTATGAGTGGCCTTTCTAGAGAGCTCCCATTGATTTGGTTAATTTTTATTTATATAGCTATAAAAGTAAATAAGCTGCAAACTACGCGAAAGCAATACTGACAAATACGTATATTAAACGTGTTTGTACACAAATACAATATAAAAAAACATGTAATACAGATGTAAAAAAATCTAAATTGCCTCGCCTAAAAATCAAAATAGTAATATAAAAATCCCATGATATATATCGACGGCTTCTTGGCGCTAGTGGGAGGTGAAGAAACACAATTATCATAAGAGACTAGAATATTACATAAAACGCACTTTCTTGTGCAGCTCCTTATTAAATAAAATGAAAGGTAAGTTAACAAAATTCGAGGTGAGGCTGCCTGCTGTAAGGGGGTGGGGCAAGTGGCTCTGGAGAAAGAGGCCCGGCCGGAAGGGAGCCATGCTGGCTACCTGCGCGGACGGTGTCTGCGGTACAAGGGAGGCACAGTGCCGAGATTCAAGGCGCTTTTTTCAAACAACCCAAATAAATGACGCACATGCAACAGGCGCTTTCCGAGGCATGTTTCCTAGAGACCGTCCCAAAAGTTCACGCTATCGCACAAAACCCAAGCCGCTGCTTGCTTTCCTAATTCTCCCGCTCAAGCAGTTTGTCGTTGATCGGTTCTGGGCCCTGGGCTCACAATGGCTGCACCCTTGGCAAACACCCTTTTTAACCGGCCCATCACTTTTGACATTTATACCTGCGGATCAAAGGATGCTGTTTGTAAGACCCCGCGCGCGCCCCGCACAGGACACAAGTCCAGCCCTGCACCAATCAGAGATGGCTCTCTGTGCTGATAACAGTGCAGGACCAGACCAGGGTGCAGGAACTGGGGGTCCCGGCTGGTGACCCCCGAGTGCACCCATGCCGGGCTTCAAAGGGGCAGATAGGCTTATCAGCCTCCTGTTTGCTGTCCCGGCCCTAACCCGGAGCAGCCCCCCCCACCCGGCACACACTTGCATCCGCCCTGTAGCCCCTCCAGCTATCTGCGCTTCACTCGCCCCGTGAGGAAGGGGCGTGACCTCGCCCGGGGACAAAGGCCTGCTATCAGTTTGTCACAAGTGGATGAATAATTTCCAAAGGTGTGGCGACAAGAGCCCCGCGTGACCTCACACTGATTTAGAGGGAGGGGTAGGTAACTCAGGAAAGGCCCCCCACTTAAGTTCTGCACTAGAGGGGAGTCTGAAGATTTGGGGGGCTGCCTCAGGCGGGCAAAAGTTTATCTTTTATCTCATCTGCATGTATCTGGTGGCCCAATATCCCCATACCTCACACGTGTTGAAGTGTTTGCTAAGGTCAATGAATATCTGTGAGATATGGGAGACTCAAGGGCCCCTTCTTACATTCTGCAGGGGGGCCCCCATCAATTGCCACTGAACATGACAATTCAGACTATTCCAGGCCCCAAAAGCTGTAAGAATAGCCACACTGTGTGGGTGGTATTATTAATTTTTAATGTGTACTGGATTATTAAACACTCTTGTTGTACTCACCTCAAAATTAGACTAACAGTACCACAATGTGGTGGTGACTGTCATAAGGGGATATGCTGAGAATCAAGTGCTGGTGCTGGCCACCTGTAAACACCAGCTCAAATTAAGTACTGACCCCACCGCACCTACATCCTCCCTGGGCTCACATCGGCCTCATTTACAATTGACTCTTATTATTTTTTTCTTTAATTTCTGCCCCTGAATAAGTAGATATGGATGACAGAGGGGGCTACTACAGGCATAAATTAGTTACTGATGTAGTAAAAAAAAAAAAAGCAGCTGACTGGTGACGAAAGCATTCAGCCAATAGCATTAAATTAGAGATGGATAACTCCCTGGGCTGGGCCAAGACATGCTTGACAAAAGACAAACTCAAGCCAATGGGAGGCAGAGGTTGATCGAAGAAAGCCAATGGGTGAAAAGGGCGGGTCCAAAGACAACTCTATATATTTTGTTAGTAATAGGTCTGGATTGTTAGCCTGCTGTCAAAAGAGATCGAAAAAAGTACAAGAGGAACACAGAAATGCAAAATACTCTGCAAAAGCAGAAATCACACTTTGGTAGTGGCCTAGAAGACATTATAGGAACATTAACGTCACACTTGTGTGTATTAAATTGTGTAACTTGCCATTCAAGAAGGCTTTAGCTTAAATTGACACGAGCAGCAGAGTAGTAAGGAGAGCGGCCAATCCTATATCTCAGTGTATGAAATCCTGATCAGCAACACAGACCCTACATCATGCCTCTTCCATGCATCTCTCACCACGCACGGATTATTAGAGTGACACGCAACAAATTTACTAACACCCTTGTCCGGATCCACGCAGGCATTCTGTGGCGAACTGTCTCCATGTACAACAGCACCCGATGCATAGTTGGCTCACTTGGTTGGTAAGTCAACAAAAATATTCCTCATGTGTGCCAAGATAGGACTATTTGGCAACCTCTAAAGCTGGGGTGTCCAACGTAGGCCCACGAGGACCAGATCCATGCCAGCTTTTAAGATAAACTCCGAATTAAACAAACAAACCTTCAATTTAGATTGATAACATCTGGGGATCTCTTAAAAACTGGCACCTCTGGTGATTCATTTACTTTTATCTTCAAGGAAACGTGTTTTACATTTCATTTGTTCAACACATACAAACAAGACTTGGCAAAGCCAATAGGTCTAACTTGCATTTTGAGCCTGGACTAAAACATTTGTACAATGGAAAACAAAACAAAAAAAGATTGCGTTCTGTATAGAATGTATTATTTGAGATAAATAATGCAATGTGTGACAGTGCAGCATACATCTGAGAGTAAAGTAGCTCCTTATGCATTGTAAAGCCAGCACTTCATGGGAGGTGGAACAATACACCAAACAGCCAACAATATTTGGTGAGAGAAGGACAATATTCCTCTGGGCGGAGTCAGAGCTCAGTCTGTGTGTATTCTAAAGCATTGTAAACAAAGGTCTTTAGACAGTTGCACTGTTAAGCAAGACCTAATAATGACTTATTGTTAAGGCTTATAGACAGAGTTGCAGGTGTGATATTTGTGGTTGGCCTCAGTGGTCCTATATTAAACCTGTAGATACATTTTCTTTCTAAGGAAGAAAGACAACAGGATGTCTGATCTGTCCCTTCCTGTGGCCCTTTATCCTTCCAAGAATCAAGGCCTGTGATTGGGTGGAAGGGATATTTCGAGCCACAGAAACCGAGATATTCCACTGGGAAGCATCAACCGAGCAGTTCTCCCGAAAATTTCCAGGGTTTAAAAATACACAGAATTATTTTTGTGAAAAAGAAAGCATGATTTAATTTTAAATGTGAAGCTGCTGCCAAGGCTTAGTCATCGGCTGGGCGAGTTCCAGCGCTGAAGTATTGGAGCCGAGGAGAACGCAGGTTAAGAAAAAAGAAAACACTGCAGAATGGTCATTTCCTATTAAAAATGTAGAATAATAGGTTATATCTACGAAGTGACATAAAAATGGGAAACATCCTTTACAACGAAACTTTTACAACGCAGTGCTTTTACAACGAAAACCATTACAACGCATTGCGCTGGGGGGCGCTCTAGGATAGGGAATAGTTTTAATTTACTATCCAACACCTTCCCTACTATCCACAGGGACTGGAGTTGGAATAGTAAATTAAACTATTCACTATCCAGCACCCCAAAGCGCTATGCGTTGTAACAACATGCGTTGTAAAAACTGCGTTGTAACAGCATGCGTGGTAAAAGCATGCGTTGTAATGTCATACAACCCATAAAAATTCACAATACAAACGCCGATGTAGGCATGTTAAAATAGGCTCTAGTGCAGAACCAAGAAGAATCTACCTCAAGGGCAGTGGCATCGGCTAAGGTTGAGATATGTAATAGGACTGGCTCTTTTTGTTTGAGAAGCGTCTATTGAGTGTGTGTTGATGAGTGACTGTGTGGTGTTCCCAGGTGAGGCAAGCTGCATGGGAAGGGGTTTGGGAAAGCGGGGTTGTCTGCGTGCTCCTTAAGATGGGAGATGAATGTGGTTCAGTGCACCTGGACCTGAAGGGTGGGCATGTCTGGTTACTCCTGGCAGGTGATGGGTAAGAGGGGTTGACTGCTTACTTTCTCTTTGAAGGAGAGTGAACATTTTTCCTTCCTATTGGGCATATTGAGTGAGCATTTTTCCTCCTATTGGGCGAACTTAGTGAGCATGTTTTCTTCCTTTTTGGTGTACTGAGTGAGCAGGTTTCCTTCCTATTGGGCGTACTGAGTGAGCATGTTTCCTTCCTATTTGAGGTACTGAGTGAGCATGTTTGCTTCCTATTGGGCGTACTGAGTGAGCATGTTTGCTTCCTATTGGGCGTACTGAGTGAGCATGTTTCCTTCCTATTGGGCGTACTGAGTGAAAATGTTTCCTTCCTATTGGGCGTACTGAGTGAGCATGTTTGCTTCCTATTGGGCGTACTGAGTGAGCATGTTTGCTTCCTATTGGGCGTACTGAGTGAGCATGTTTCCTTCCTATTGGGGGTACTGAGTGAGCAGGTTTCCTTCCTATTGGGTGTACTGAGTGAGCAGGTTTCCCTCCTATTGGGTGTACTGAGTGAGCAGGTTTCCTTCCTATTGGGCATACTGAGTGAGCATGTTTTCTTCCTATTGGGCGTACTGAGTGAGCATGTTTCCTTCCTATTGGGCGTGTTTCCTTCCTATTGGGCGTACTGAATGAGCATGTTTCCTTCCTATTGGGCTTACTGAGTGAGAATGTTTGCTTCCTATTGGGCGCACTGAGTGAGCATGTTTGCTTCCTATTGGGCGTACTGAGTGAGCATGTTTGCTTCCTATTGGGCGTACTGAGTGAGCATGTTTCCTTCCTATTGGGGGTACTAAGTGAGCAGGTTTCCTTCCTATTGGGTGTACTGAGTGAGCAGGTTTCCCTCCTATTGGGTGTACTGAGTGAGCAGGTTTCCTTCCTATTGGGCATACTGAGTGAGCATGTTTTCTTCCTATTGGGCGTGTTTCCTTCCTATTGGGCGTACTGAATGAGCATGTTTCCTTCCTATTGGGCGTACTGAGTGAGCATGTTTCCTTCCTATTGGGTGCACTGAGTGAGCATTTTTCCTCCTATTGGGCGCACTGAGTGAGCATGTTTTCTTCCTATTGGGCGTACTGAGTGAGCAGGTTTACTTCTTATTGGGCGTACTGAGTAAGCAGGTTTCCTTCCTATTGGGCGTACTGAATGAGCATGTTTCCTTCCTATTGGCCATACTGAGTGAGCATGTTTCCTTCCTATTGGGCGCACTGAGTGAGCATTTTTCCTCCTATTGGGCATACTTAGTGAGCATGTTTCCTTCCCATTGACCGTACTGAGTTAGCTTGCGTTCTCCTATTGGCCGTACTGAGTGAGCTGGTTTTCTTTCTATTGGGCGTACTGAGTGAACATGTTTCCTTCCTATTGGGCATGCTTGTCTGTGCTACCCTATCAGGGAGCTTCACTGGCTGGGCTATTATTGAGTGTAGTGCCTGTTGTGGTGACACCAGGAGACGTATGCACTCTTTGTTGCCTGCGGTTGTTGGGGAGTGCTAGTCCGCTGGGTGATAAGTTATGGGGAGCAGCAGCAAGATGGTGGCCCAGAGCAAGCATCGTAGCATATCGACTCCCTGGACTACATCACCAATTTGTGATATACAAGGCATATTAACGCCAACCCGGATTCCAAGGCTTCTTGCCACCATTGCTTTAGACCGTTTCAATGTTGCGAGCCATCAGTAAACTGAGCCCGGGCTCCGCTAGGTCAGTGTTGGGCCACTCACAATTCGACCAACGGTGAAGAGCAACATTTTCAAGAAAGTGTCATTCTCACTTGAGGTTGAGCCTGTCAATACCTTGGTTAAAGTCTCTCTGTATCAGAACTTTCTGTGCTGGGGACACAGGAATAAGGATAGTTCGTTAAATTCACCCAGGAAAAGGAAGAAAGGGGCTGGATCCTGGCGGAGGGTGCATTCGTGCAAGGACTGGAAAATGTTTGGGTTTATTCTGCAAAGGCATAACTAAAGGACGAAGGGCATCTAATCACACCCAGGCATGGCCGAGGAATGTATCAGCAGGACTGGCCTGCTCTGGAAGCAGCTCTGCAGGCTGCCCTCAGCATCACTTATTCAACTGGCCAGAGGTTCGGTGACCTCTGTGGAATCCCAGGCCTGCACACTGTCAGTGGGATGGCTAAAGAAGACATCCTGGGACAGTTTCCATTTACATCAACACAGGGCAGGGACAACTGCCCACGACATCACAAGCCAGGACCTCCAGGGCTTCACTCACCTAAAACTCATCTTAAACTAATTGACTGATTGAGAACAGAGTCTGCTAGAATACATTAAAATCACTTCTGAGGTAACAACAAAGATTTCACAGATAAATACTCTATCTCCCTGCTAAAACATGTTAAGGGAGGGAACAGCCCTGCTTCTGGTTTCTACACGTGGGAACCAGGAATATGAAGAATGTTTTCCCCCTTAAACCCCACACCCAGACCCTGGCTGATGGAAAGCAGGCCAGTAATGATAAGCAGATCCTTACCAGGGCACCCAGGACCACTGCAGATGCAGCTCAGTTAAAAACACACTCAGCACTGGGTTGTTTCAAGCAGACCACTTACACTAATAGCAAAATAATCCATCAAAGGCTTACACGCTTAGCTGAACCGATACACGGGTACCCACTCTGTACAATAAGGCACCAAGGGAATACAAGGCAACCATCACAAAGAGAAACAGAAGACATTTGCCAAGGGACTGGACACAAAGTGAGGCAGCAACGATTGAACGTAGGGGAAAAAAAACAGACAATCCCTGGTCCAGCTATCCACAAAAGTTATTTCTGGACTGATAACGTAGATGCAGGTACAGAGGCGTGTCTACTGAAAACCTCCACCAGAACCCCCTAGGGAAGGGTCAAAGGTCATGCCTCATGTAATGTAACTTTTGCTTTTGTAATTTGTTCTCTTGTAATGTTCTCTTGTATCAGTTCTGTTCCTTTTGTGAAGCGCTCCGACACTTCGGGTAAAGTCCGCGCTATAGAAAAACGCAAAATAAATAAATAAATAACCCCCCCCTCCCCCGGAGATGCCTTAGAAACAAAGTAATCCAAAGAGGGAATTGGGCTGGGGGGGGTATTTGAGATCTAGTTACAATATCATTGGAGACCGTAATGCACAATTTGAATCAACGTGGAAAAAAACAGATGAAAGAATCATGTACAATGGAGGGTACCATCCCTCAGCCCCCCCCCCTCTCCCCCCGCCGGACTGCCAGTGCGCCCCCAAAAGCCATGATATGGCTACTTCCCAGGCACAGGGTCTCAAAGGCTCATCACTCCAATCTATGGGGGGTCTTCCTACTAACTACCACTAGAGGGCAGTGCGCATGCCCAGGGTCAGGGTTAGTACGGGCATTGGACCAAAGACTTCCGGTATTTAGCAGGACGGGACCTGTTTATTTTTAATCGTCTGTCCCGGTGTCCCAATAATTTTAATTAAAACTAACACATGTCCTGGCTTTGGGCAGAGAAGCTCGTGCACATTACATTTAAAACAGAGTGCAGGCTCAATTTCTTCGGCTATCGCCAAGTTAATCCTGTTACAGTTGTGTAGCACTCCCGTCCTGTGCACAACAGAGTGTAAGAGGGTCCCCTGGGCATCAGCTGTGGGTCTACAGAGACCCTCGGCTGATGCCCAAGGGCACTAGACGTCACCCCAGCTTCCTCACAGCATGTGGGAGAGAAGGAGAGAGGTTATTTAATGAAAAAACTTATTTGCACTATTTTCGTTTGAATTGTAAGAGATGTTGGCACAACTTTAAAGCAACGTCATGCTTCCAAATGTAAATGTAAATGTATTTCGATTTATATAGCGCACGAATCACCCAGGGGTCTCAAGGCGCTTGCTTAGGGAACCCGTCCTGGTATTCCCCTGTGAGATACCCCGGCAGGGTATTCACAAGGTGAAAGCCAGGCATCCCGCCGCGAGGGGCCGTAGTGGAGATTAAGCAAGCTATTGCCCAGAGTCGCAGAGTGTGACCCCGTGAGTCGAGTAGGCACCGGAGCGAGAATTGTCGAGTCCGTGGAATTTTTTGAGCCCGAGACCCACCGAGGCGGGGAATCGAACCCTGGTCCACGGCTGATCTCAGCTTCCGGGTCTGCCGCCTCTAACCACTGAGCCACGCTTCTCCACATAGATGCATTGTAACTTTTCTTTTTAGTTACATGTGGCAGGAGAACTAAAAATCATTTTAGGGGCCCTTATAACTTCTTCCACCACTTTCTACTTTTGCAAATTTCAGCAAATTTAGCACAGTGTCCCGGTTTTCAGAGAGGGCCCACTGGAAACAGAAGACATGTTTCCATGTGTTAGCAGTGCATGGTGTTAGCAGTGCATGATTCAGCCCCTAGCACAAAGCAATTACATTAACACCCATTATACTGAGTTTAACAGATGCATTTAATTAGTCTGAGCGCCGCACTGAACATACTTTTCCATGTTGGTGAGCGCTGTCATTTAAGTCCTTCTGCGCCACTTAGTCAATGCAAAATTGTAGTCCTACATTTATTTCCAAGATCTGGGCCAGTGCTTAATTTGTAAACATATAAGTGTCAGGACCCTCACCTGGAGCCCACTACAACTTGCCCTACCCATTGCCCCTGCCACAACTGCCATTGACAGTAGCAACACAACTACAAATCATCACCCTCCTACAAGTGTGACAATTCGGAATGTTCGATGCCCCCACAGCTATAAGAATGGTTTGGGTGTCAGGCATTAGCCATGTTTAATGTCTATTCAATCAATATACAACTGTTATTGTGCTCATCTATAAATTAGACAGACAGCGCCACCATGTGGCAGTGTTGACAATTAACTGCCGGTGCTGAGCACCGGAAACCACAGGCTCAAATTAAGCACTGCTAGTCACACCACCTAAGCACCAGTTAGGGGTACAAACGGATCCCCTGAATTGACGTCTTGTCCAACAAGTACAGTACTCGCCACAGAGGGCCCCTGCATCTGAGCCCCCATGGCTAGCGGGAGTAAATCTTTGTGCCGCTTTTGTTGCTAGGGGGCGATATCAAAACTTGCCCCGGTAACAAAAACGCCCCCCAAAGGGTCTAACACCGGTCCCCAACCCTGGCGGCCCACCGGGGAAATACCCGCTGCCAGCTATGGCCAGTCCGGCCCTGAACACTCATCCAATCTCTCTAACAGCAAAAACAAGGATGCTCCCCTTCCAAAAGGGCTGTCAGGACCTAAAGTCACACCACGCTGTTTCAACCTTTAGTATTAGCACCAGAAACCCCTAGGTATTTATAAAACTCAAATCAAATCACTGGACCTGAGCTAACAATTGGTTCCAGCCCACTGGGGAAATGTCCTGTGGAACAAGGGCCAGTCTGACCCAGTCTCGGACTTACAGTTGCCGCATGGCTTTTATTTATTTATTTATTGATTTTTAACTTGCTTGGTCAGTATTTTAAGGTCCAGGCCAATAGAAATATTGGGAAAAGCAGTTAATTACAGTTTGTTTCTCTTCTGAAACATAAACCCAAAAAAGCAAACAAATAAAGAAATAAGTTACAAAGTATTTGAGAGCTTGCTAAATCGTTTCCGAATGCCAAGTAAAGCCCATAGATGGATATTTGCCACATTACCACAAAATCCTGAAATTTTACACAAATTCTATTTTCTTTATCAGCTCTTAGCTGTTCCAGAATAGCAAATTGTAAAGACAAGGTCAGTATTTTTTCCTAAGAAATGCACCACCTATTCTCCCAGTTCTCTTTATCGCGACTGTACATGTCCCGATAAAGAGAATTGGGATGAACCTCGTCACCCAACCAGCTGTTATTATTTTGAATTCACGCAGGCATATTCACAGGCCCATCCATACCCCTCAATCTCACTAATTAATTATGGCCACTAACACCTTAAAGCTCTAGAATATTACCAGAGCATGAGCAGAAGTCCAGAACATTCCGCAAAGTCAACTGGTACATTTTATGAACTTATACTGGAGAGCCGGACCTTCTCCGAGGTTCCTTCCACAAAGGACCATTCACTGACCTTTCACACAGATCAGCAGGGGTGCAACAAGAGTGCCCTGGGCTCTAATAGAAGCAAGGAAAATGCCAACCCTTCACCTAATGCTGGGTAGTGAAAAATACAGTAATAATTGCGGTACCTCTATTCTTCATACCAAGGCTGTTGCACCTGCTGTACAATTTTGCAGGCCTATTATTTGACCTGCAAAAGACACACAATTGATGGCCGGAATGCAGAAAAAAAATTAAAAACTCCCCCCCCCCCCCCTCCTAGTCGAGAAATCTGGGTTAAATCCATAATTCTTTAGCTCACCATGCCACCAAGTTTAGACCCAGCCATATGAAAATTTGTCTTGACCCTGTGCCTCATGGGAACAGTCCAGACCGAACTGCCAAGCCAGGTCCTCCCTGGGCTGGAAACAAGCATCCTAAGACCAATTTCGGGGTTTCTCTCCTCATCAGCCAGGATAGCTTGAATCCAGTAGCAGAGACCCACGTCTGGGCATACCCGGCGCACTTAGGGCGAGAAAGCAAAAGACACACAATTGATGGACTGAATGCGGACCACATCAAAACATTCACCCACAATCAAGAGATCTGTGTTAAATCCATCATTCTTTTGCTCACCATGCCATCCCAGTTTAGACCCAGCCATATGCAAATCAGTCTTGACCCTGTGCCTCATGGGAACAGTCCAGCCCGAACTGCCAAGCCAGGGCTTCCCTGGACCGGAAACAGGCATCCTAGGACCGATTCTTTTTGTATTCTTTGACCTAGCACACAGGCTCATCACCTAATCTTGCACAAAGGCCAAGGCCCATGGGGCTGACCCACAGTCACAGTATCTGAACTTGCACAGAGGCCCATTTACGGAACCAGTCCGAGGTCAGCAACATCTTCAGACTTTTCCGGGGGCCCAGAATATTTCCTTCTCGAGACTCAGAATCCTGGAGCGACCAACTCATCTGAGCCTTGAAGCAACAGAACCAAAAACAGATTTTTCTTCTGCTGCAATTTTATTTGGATAACCTTTAGCTAAATTAACAAGTGAGCAGCAGTCGCTGGCCTCGGACCAGCTTCCCATCGACTCCTTTAAAAATAGCAAGGACCCACTCTTCAGAGTCTGTGCAGGGCCAAGGAGCCTGCAGGGAGCCCTGCTGAGAGCTAGTGAGGCTGCCAGGGATGAGGGAACCTTGCTGAGGGCCAAGTATCCGAGCCGGGACCTGACTCTCTGTTAAGCGGAACTTTCCCAAGGGCCAGGAAGCTTGCACTGTGAGCTACGTTGGATGCTTATGACAGGGGCGGCTCTAGGCTCATGGCGGCCCTGAGCAGGGAGCGTAGGTAGGGGGCCCCGGAAGAGGGGGACGGGGCGGGGCCCCATGGAGCTCAGGAAGGTGTTTTAATAAAATGTCCAGAAAAGGCGTTAGATGACCAGTAACTGCGGCTGCTCCTACCCTTCCGAATTCGTCTCATAACGATAACATTTAGGAGGAGGAGGGTACTGTGACACATGACGTGAGGGAGTGGGTAGGGAAAAAAAGAAGCCAATCAGGAACCAGGAGGAACGCAGGCGCGGAGGCCAGTGAAGAAGGGGGGGGGTCAGGGTGTTTGGAAGTGGAACAGAGCCGGAGGCCGCCAAATCCCTGCCAGGGGCCGCCACGCAAATATGTATCCATCCTCAGAGGATTATTATATTAAGGATATATATTGGCGTGGCGGCCCCTGGGGTTTGGTGGCCCTGTGCAGGTGCACAGCTTGCACATGCCTAAGGCTGCCCCTGGTTATGGATGTACGGAGGGCTAGAAAGTACTACAGAGGGAAGCCTGCTGAGGGCCAGGGAGCCTGCTGGGGGCCAGGGAGCCTGCTGGGGGCCAGGAAGGCTCCCAAACTGAAGGCAAGGGAGTCTGCAGAGGGAGCAGGTGAAGGGTCACAGAGGCTACTGGGTACCACGAAGGAGACTGTGGAGGGCCACTTCAAAAAGAACCAGAAGCTGTCCAAAGAGAGCGAGGGAGGGATGCAGAGTACATATGGGTAAAGGGAAACAAGCCTAGAGAGCGGTCTAAATGCTATTGCAGTTTCTTCAAAGACTTGATGATGCTCTAAACAATGATGCGGACTGCAGCCGGACTTGAAGGAAGACCCATACTATCTTCTAGAAGCAATGTCCTTCTCGATCCCAACAACGATGTGATCACCGATAAATCCTTATCAAGAAAATAGAAACCATTAACACAGTATCTTTGACACCAGGCATAGTCTCCAGTGTCCCAACACAAAACTCTTCTCTTCCCAAAGAAATCCACTGCTGCATCCTCCCAAAATGTCAATTTTTGCCAATGAATCCCAGTGCCATCACCACATTCATCTCCAACCTTCGTGCCCGGCCACTCACCAAGAGGACTTCAACCCTCAAAGGGCTGCAGGAATGGGTGGGTCTGCCTGGCCGCGCCACCTCTAATTTCATAAACCCATATCATTCCAAATCCAAATAACTGACTAACCTATCCACCACTTAAAATGTGCTTGCATGTTTCACTATACTAATTCAACACTAATCCTCTATGGGTCTCGGAGTAGCGTGCTAATCGCCGAAAAAGCATTTTGACGCCTCGTCAGGGGTAGTAAGCGCTATAGAAATGCAATTACAATACAGTACAATACAATCATCAAACTCATGCTAAAACGCAGGAGCCACTTCCAAAAACTACAGCCAATCAGATCCATGATCATGGAGAAGGTGGGGGTGGTCTTGTACCTTCAAGCTATTCTAGACACCACCCATGAGCTGAGCCTCCTGCCGCGGCACCAGGGCTGAACCACTTCACAGTCTGGGCACGACTTAAAGGGAGGTGAAAGTGCCATCAATACAAGAGTTGTATTCAACCACTCATCCTTGTTTGGTACAGTCAACCATAGTAGCCACTTCCAATGAGTTTACCATGCAGGTGTCATCGCAAAAACATCCTTTCCCTGGATTTCTCCCCCTCCTCCCCTCCACCCCCTTGCCGGCTGCTCATTCAACTTTATGCATCTCTAGCTAGATCGAGGCCACGTGAGCGCCCCTCACAGATCACTTGTAATGTAAAAAAAAGAAATGCCTTCTAAACCCTCATCATGTTCCACTGACGTGCCGACCATGTATAAGTCTACCTGCAGCTCGCTGCCAAGCCACAATTATTCCAGGATCCACCCCAAGGGTGTCCAGCATTGGGCCACAAGGGCTGGAGCAGGGCCACATGTAGAGGAAAAACACCTACTGCGGAAAAGACTTGCGCTGAGATTAACTGCAAGTAAACAAGTCCCTTGTGTTACATACATCTGTATAGCGCACTTCTACCAGGTGCGAGGCCCCGAGGCGCTTTCGGAACCTCTGCTGCACCTGTTACAGTTCTGGAAATGACTGGGGGGGCGTTCAAAGACAGCATATCTTCAGAGGGGGCATTATCGCTTCCCCTGGTATAATTTTATATCTAGCTTGTGGTTGTGACCTGCTGAGATTGGGCGCCAACACCCGTGGGCTCCGGCTGCCCTCTCACCCCGCCTCCCTCCCCCTCTGCCGGGCCGCCAGGCACACACCTCCCCTGGGCCCGGATCCAACATGGACGCGAAGCAGGGGCATTCCGACGCGTCCGGGGGAGCGAGGTGCGAGGTCCTTTATCTCTTCTCTCTGCTGGGGTCATTATTTAGGAATGTAGCCCAGGTGTCCCCCCCTCCTCCCTCCTGCAGGACGTTAACCCACAGAACACAGACTCTGATAACGGGGCATGTCAGATCACACGTCATGTGTCACGGGAGGCAGACAGACAACTTGTGAGCCTGGTGGTTATCAGTAATCGAACAATAATCGACGAGGTGAGGGACCGATTCAAACAATCAAATCCCAACTTCCCACGATACAGAAATTAGCACCATGTGTAGCCCCTGGGGACTTTAAACTAGATGTTAACGCGCTATAGGAAAATAAAAAATAAAATAAAAAGGAACCGCATACATCGTGCGAAAAACAAAACAATGGGTACATGTACCGCTATGAAGTAAAGGCTAAGTCACACGCAGCGCTTTATAAAACTCCTAAATAAATGCTTTAGTAATTAAGAGACACTGCTAAAAACTACAGCAAAACTTTATTTTAACAGTCGTAAGAGAAATATGCCCAGAAATCCTCATCTACAACTAACTATTCAAGAACTGGTTAAATGTGGACACTGGGTACCGAATATACCTAGCGAGGATAGGACTTAATGATGTTACTTTGAGCTTTGCTATAGCGCCAACATGGGCGTCCGCAGGGGGGGGCAAGGAGGGGCGCTTGCCCCCCCCTGGAGCACCCCTCCTTGCCCCCTGCCAGGGCTGGCTCTAGGGCGTGCGATGCTGGCTTCCTGGGGGCGCCGTGTTTACAAATTAATTATGATTTTAAAGCACCTACTGAGCGTTCCTTTCCTCCTACAATTGCGGGGCCTCACAAAAATGTCAAGATAACTCCTGTGATTGATGTTCTTCCTGGCCAGAGATCAGAGTTTTGTGTAGTTGAGGTTTAATTTCGACTTATGTTAAGGTAGCTCAGAGGGTTAATATGCCTACTGCAAAGAAGGTGTACCAAGTAGATTAGAGTGCATTTAATGTAAATAGATCAGCAGGTTACTGCTTTTAAAAGAGCCATCCTTTTGTTACTTGCAATTTATAACGTAAAGTCCTAATATAGAATAGTGAGGTATTAACGTTCATCATAGAAGTGCATACACTCTGCTAAGTACAGAACATTGATTAATGTTGCAAAAATGTTTAATTTGGGTAGAAATTGATTCTTATTATTAATGAAAACTCCCAAATATGCTGCTTCTTTTTCGACTCTGAGTTTGTGCTTCTCCACACCAAGCACTCCTAAACTATACTGCCTACCAGTATGGATGTCATATGACTCCTACACTTTTAGTCCTGTGGCTTATGTAACATTTCCTACACACTGATTTACACATGTATGATTGATTGTCTGTGTAATGTGTTTGTGATGCAAAGTGCTCTGACATACTTTAATGGTATGAGTAGCACTGTATAACGAATTCAATGCATCTGAGAGAGAGTGGTTATGGAGACTTGGTCACTGTTAACTCCTTGGATGCTCATGACGAGCTCAGCTCGTCATGAGCGACGGCGCTCCGGTGCTCATGACGAGCTGAGCTCGTCATGACCGCGCCCGTCCCGTGGAACGCTCGCACGCTGGGCTAATTCCCCCGCTGTGCTGAACGTTCCATTGGAACGGGCGCGGTCATGACGAGCTGAGCTCGTCATGAGCACCGGAGCGCCGTGGCTCATGACGAGCTGACCTCGTCATGAGCATGGGGGGGCTGTACGCGTCCCCCTGCCCCCCAGCACAGCGGGAAAATACCGCAAGCAGTGAAGGGGTTAAAGGGTGCTAGTGAGATAATCCGTGGTGGAGGTGGTCATTGGGGGCGCGAAATAACATTGTCACACTGTGTGCCACTAGCGCTAAAGCCGGCCCTGCCCCCTGCGGACGCCCATGCCACTATGCATTACACATAGTGCTCCAGCCACAGTTCCTCTCCAGCTCGCACTCTCTGTTCTAGTCTGAAGCTCCTCTGCGTCTCAGAGCTCAGTAGGACAAGACGCGGGCTTCATTTTACTGCACCGTCCCTTTGGCACTCTCTTCTAGGTGAACTCCTGTGCATCTCATCGCACGTCACATCTAGACAACACCTGGAGACTCTGCTCTTTTCTAGATCCTTCTGAGTACCCTCTGCCCCCTCCCCCTCCATCTTATAATTTAGTCAGAAGCACCAGGAGACCTCAGACTTTATAGCGTAACAAGATTGAGACAAACAGCCTGATTCATGTACATGCCGTTTTGCGTGGCCCTAATAGCGAATCATAGCGACTCGCTATTGAGGACACGCAAAACGGCATTCATGTAGGAATTGCTAATAAAATAGCGATTCCTACATGTTCTTTATTTGCGAGTAGCAAATTGCTACTCGCAAAAACTCCCCATTCATTCCTATGGGCCAAGAGGCCCATTGGAATGAATGGGGAGTATCCCTTATTTGCGAGTAGCAATTTGCTACTCGCAAATGAGATAGCGATTTTAAGGGTGCCAGGGGTGTCCAAAGGACGCCCTGTAGCACCCCTAAAATGCACATTTGAACAGGTGTTGCGCACACACATGTCCAAAGGACATGTGTGTGTGCAACATGCAACTTAGAAAAATGCTTTTAAAAGCATTTTTCTGAGTTTTTGCTATTTACCGACAGGTCTGACCTCTCGGTAAATAGCGGCCCCAAAAGTGCAAAATCGCTATTTCTTGATGTGTCATGAATAGCATTTGAGGAATCTCTATTAGAGATTCCTTAAATGCCATTCCTCGCAAATATGCGAATTCTTAAATAGCGATTTTTGCATTTGGGATTGTGAATACCAAATGCAAAAATCGCACTCGCAAAGGGCCAGATTCTCAGAATCTGGCCCTTTTGCGAGCGCTATTGCCTACATGAATCAGGCTGTAAGTCTTTTCAAATAATTATTGGATTATAGTGATTGACTGCCTAGAACAGTTGCTGTTAAGTAAATTACTAAGCAGAAAGAAAAGTCACATTTGAATAAAAGAGTATATTTTAAGGGAGACACCGCTCTGACATAAAATGGTGGACATCAATGGATGATTTTTGATTTAATAAGTTGCATTTATCAAGGAAGATAACACAAACAGAAAACGAATGTAAATGAAGTCTTAGATATAAGTCAGTACAGAGGAGGATATCCAGATGGGCTAGGAAGCGTGGATGCTAAGAGTAGAGGGGCTGAGTCCATGTGTAGTCACCACTGTAGTCCAGAGCAGGGAGGATGCACAACGAGCAGGCAAATGTAAGATTTATCCATGACTAGAAATGATCATACAGCCCTTCCGAGTCTTTCTCATTGAGTGTAAGAGCAACTTCAGAGAAGTGAGACCTGTGTCCTAACTCCGCCAGTGAAGACAGCGGGTCCAAAGGAGAAAGAACCAGGCCAGAGGGAGTAGGTCCAGGTAGTGTGCACAGAGGCAGGCTCGGTGGGTCCGGAAGAGGGACAGGGTAGGCAGAACAGCTCCAGAGAAGGGCGAGCAGAACCGAACCAGGGCGAGCCGATCCGGACCAGCAGATCCACCCTGAACAGGGAGGCGGCACGATTCACAATCAGAATGTAGTGTTCAGCTTTGGGGTTCCAGGGGGTAACTTTAGGAATCAGGGTGGGTGTGGGTTTTAATGTGCCAGGGAGTAATTTTAAGGTTCACGGTGGGTTAGGGATTGGGGTGCCAGGGGGATAATTTTAGGGTTCAGGGTGGGTATGGGTTTTAGAGTACCAGGGGGTAATTTTAGGGTTCAGTGCGGGTACGGGTTTGAGGGTGCAAGGGGGAAATTTTAGGGTTCAGGGCGGGTATTGGATTTGGGGTGCCAGGGGGGTAATTTTAGGATTCAGGGTGGGTATGGGTTTTGGGGTGCCAGGGGGACAATTTTAGGGGTCAGGTTGGGTATGGGTTATGGGTGCCAGGGGGGGGTAATTTAGGGTTCAGGGCGGGTATGAGTTTTTGGGGGGCAGGGGTAATTTTAGGGTTCAGGGTGGGTATGGGTTTTGGGGTGCTAGAGGGTAATTTTAGGGTTCAGGTTGGGTATGGGTTTTGGGGTGCCAGGGGCGTAATTTTAGGGTTCAGGGAGGGTATGATTTTGGGGGGGTGGGATAATTTTAGGGTTCAGGATGGATATGGGTTTTGGGGTGCTAGTGGGTAATTTTAGGTACCAGGGCAGGTATGGATTTTGGGGTGCCACAAAAGAAAGAGATGGCTGTGGCACAACAACCCTATGGTGTATGAGATCATATGCGGCCTGCTTCCTGCCCCCCATGGCTTGACCTGCGCCCCAGTGTTTCTTGTGCCCTACCTGGCACACATCATGTCGGAGGATGGTGATGACATTAACATTTTGCCCCCCCCTGGAAAAATTTCTGCGGACGCCCATGAGCGCCAATGTAATCTGGATGAACGTCAGAGCGCTTTAAATAGAAAGAGATGGAGTCAGATATGGTGGGACAAAAGAGCATTAAAAATTATTAAATAAAATCTTTGGATTTTATAGAAGTTTCGTGTTAAGTAGTAAGTAAGCCAGGATAGTAGTACCAGGTGAGTAATAGTGCAACATAAGGATTTAACAAAAAATAGTTACTTTGGCACAAGGAATTATAAAATGCACCCACAGCTATATCTTTCATATTGGTAAATGAAACCTTTTGGTGAAACACTTAAACTTCGCCTGCAGGGGATGTTCTGCACGTGGAACAGATTTCTAACTTTTTTGCAGATTTTCCCCAGAGCCTCCGAATTTGGGGGCTTTCCTCCCTTCACACGAACTGGCGAACCACTAAAACCACCGTGAAACAACACAAACTCTCATAATTTCACAGGTGTGGGCAAAAAAGGCGGTTTGTCGCATTTTCCCAATTCCGCACTATACGGTAAAGACGTTAAAAAAACACCCAGGCCTACTCTGGACCCCGCTGTGGTGGCGGTCACAGCAGCCTGGTGGGCGCCATTTGTTGGCACCAGTGCAGCCTTCATCCTCAAGCGCATCACGTCTGTGGGTGGCTTGACCACTGCAGGTTGGGTCTGGCTGGCATGATTTTGAATGGATGGGGTTCACTGTATAACTGTCCTCACAAGGCCACAGGAGAGGAGACTGGTAATTCCTCCTCAATTTCTACCTCTGATTGAACCCAACACACTCACACGCTTTCCTCATGAATTACTGGCTATTTGTGGGCTCAAGGGACTGGCTAGTACATGTTGTTCAATGCATGGCAGATCGGGCTGGACTGTTCCCATGAGGCACAGGGTCAGACTGATTTGCATATGGCCATGTCTGAACTGGGGTGGCAGAGTGGGCTAAAGAACGGTGATGGATTAAACCCAGACCTTTTGACTGGGTGTGAGTGTTTGATTGGTTCAGATGCTCCGTCCATCACCACCCCCTTTTGTACCGCAATGCATACATGACACAGAACTCAGCAGCCCAGCTGCTTCTCAATCTTTCCCTGAGAGCACATATGTTCTCTCATCTGAAGGCCCTCCATTGTCTTCCAATAACAAGCATTATAAATGCAATAGGTCTCGCATTTTGTTGAGTTAGTGCTATTGGTATAGCTCAACAGCTACCGGACAGAAATTGCTACTTTGCAGGTGCAGAACAGAGCATTGCTCTGTGAAGCTGCCTGAAAGCCTAAAACTATGTTGATAGTCTACAAAATTAATAGGCAGCTCAGGATGACCAGGAGGAACCGCATACGTATTGGGTTAGCCAACGCAAGCAAACAATGAGTGAAATTGCCTGGGCGTGCACCAATAAAAACAAGCATTTGCAATAGGTCTCGCATTAATTAAGTTTGAGCTATTGGCATTGGTAAATATTGCAACACCAATTGCAACAAAGGTCTATAAATTGTAGGCCCAAAAAATGTGTATTTATTTTTGTAGCAATGGGGGCATGCTGCGCTTTAGATGAAAATGTTTAAAAGTAAAGTGTGCCATACTGCAATTGCTACAATAGTTAATTGTGGATGCGTTAACAACTGATGCGTGCACTGATGGCTCCTGGTGTGTGTGCCTGTAGAAATTGTGCACTGATGGCTGGTAGAAGTGTGCACTGCCGGCTAGTGGTGTGTGTGCCTGGTGGAAGTGTGCACCGATGACTGGTGGTGTGTGTGCCTGGTGTAAGCGTGCACTGCCAGCTGGTGGTGTGTGTGCCTGGTGGAAGTGTGCACTGCCAGCTGGTGGTGTGTGTGTGTGCCTGGTGGAAGTGTGCACTGACGGCTGGTGGCGTGTGTGCCTGGTGAAAGCGTGCACTGATGGCCGGTGGTGTGTGTGTGTGCCTGGTGAAAGCGTGCAGTGACGTCTGGTGGTGTGTGTGTGCTTGGTGAAAGCGTGCAGTGACGTCTGGTGGTGTGTGCCTGGTGGAAGTGTGCACTGACGGCTGGTGGTGTGTGTGCCTGGTGAAAGCGTGCACTGATGGCCGGTGGTGTGTGTGTGCCTGGTGAAGCGTGCAGTGACGTCTGGTGGTGTGTGTGTGCCTGGTGAAAGCGTGCAGTGACGTCTGGTGGTGTGTGCCTGGTGGAAGTGTGCACTGATGGCTGGTGGTGTTTGTGCCCAGTGAAAGCGTGCACTGGCAGCTGGTGGTGTTTGTGCCCGGTGAATGCGTGCATTGACGACTGATGGTGCCTGGTGGAAGTGTGCACTGACGACTGGTGGTGTGTGCGCCTGGTGAAAGCGTGCACGGATGGCCGGTGGTGTGTGTGTGCCTGGTGAAAGCGTGCAGTGACGTCTGGTGGTGTGTGCCTGGTGGAAGCGTGCACTGATGGCTGGTGGTGTTTGCGCCCAGTGAAAGCGTGCATTGACAACTGATGCTGTCTGTGCCTGGTGAAAGTGTGCACTGCTGGCCGGTGGTGTGTATGCCTGGTGAAAGTGTGCACTGACGTCTGGTGGTGTGTGTGTTTCTGTTGAAAGTGTGCACTGACGTCTGATGGTGTGTGTGCCTGGTGAAAGCGTGCACTGACGGCTGGTGGTGTGTGTGTGCCTGTTGAAAGCGTGCACTTGATAACCAATAAAGAATATTTAAAAAACTACAAAAAAACCACTGTCCTCACAGGACATGTACCACGTGTTCATTCCATCCTTTTTTTCTTAACACCTAAACGTGCCATCATCCTCTACACCCAAGAAGCGCAGAATATTGCTTCAACATGGGTGAAACCAGGGATATTTGTTTCTCCTAAGTACATTCAAGCAGTCTTAGCCTTGGTCCTTTTTGGGATTTAACTGTGGTAATTCACTTCTGAACCCCACTCCACCCAACACCACCGAAGCCAAAAGATTTCACACTGGCAAAGCCACTAGGTGTTTCCTATGTTTGTTTATTTACTGTTCAAAAATGGAGGAAGAAGCCGTAAAAAAAAAAAAAAACATTACTAGCAGAAGACAGCAGCAAGTGGTAGCTGGCAGGCCATCAATCAAAATTGGGGGAAAAAATACACAAAAACGTTTTTTTTCAAAGAAAGACTGGAATGGGGAGGAGCTAGCAGGGGAAGGGTCAAGATGTTTGGAGGGAGCGAGAAAGCAACGTTGGGGGGGATGAAATGCGGGGGTCAATAGATGAGTGGGGTGTCAAGGTAAGGGAGAAGGATTAGAAATAAATCCGGTCAGAGGAGACGGGAGCATGGGGTGCACAATGAGGAAGAAAGCGAAAATACACATGCACTCCCACAGATTGCCGAAAGAAAAAAAAAGTCAGGGAAAGAATACTAATTATACGATGAAAAGGATGATGAAGCCGCTTATGCTGAGGGAGGGACAAACAAGAGGAGGAAGGAAAGACTTCAAATAGGATGACACCATGAGATTGACAAGAAAGGCCAACCAGTGGTAAGCAATGGGCCAGCCCAAACCAAAGTCAGCATTGGTACTGCCCAAAATGGGTCTTTAACCCGTTCCGTGCTGCCGTCAGCCATTGTTCGACGGGAGCACTACCTGGCTAGTGCTGCTGGCCGACGGAGCCCCACCCACCCTTTAGAACGCCCGCACCACGGCGGAAAAAAACACCGCGGTTAAGGCGTTAAGGACAGACACAGAGTGGTCTTTAGGAAAAACATAAAAATTATATATCAAACCGCCTTCTCCAGGACAGCATCAAATTTGTAACCAACGGTCTTCCCAGTTATACAGATGCATTTTTAACATTTACCATCCATAAAAACTTTTCTTTAAAATTCTGAAAAAGTGCTTTGTTTACGGGAGATATGCCAGCCTGCTCTATATAGAAGTGAGGTCCTCATTGGAAGTGGGCTAAAGGAGGGTCCTTATCCTGCTCTTACTTTCTTAGGGAGAGAACAAAGAGAAACCATCCATTCTTAAAAGAAAATACTTTTCAGCAATATCCTTACTAGAGGCAAGGTGAAGTACTGCTTGGGTGTGCACACAGCTCTTTGGTCAGGACCACCCGTCTGTATGTCTGTACAACAAGGCAAAGTTCAAAATATGAAGGGCTGCGTTGAGAAAACTAGGGCTCAGGCTAAGAAAGATTACCGGGGTACAATATTCTCTGCATTTAGCAAAGAAAGAATGCAAGGATGAATTTGTGGGGAGCAAAGTTCCTGTTTATCAAGCGGCACCCACGCACCCACACACACCCTGCCCCCTCCTGATGTCCCTCACAGCACAGTTTTTACAGGCACACAACTCGTGGAGAGCAGAATGTTTCATTTTGCTTGCGGAACTGGCAGAATTTTGGCCACTCCACGTCGCTTTTTAAAGCAGTTTGGCCAAATTCCACCAATTTTTCTCCCAGAAGGCAACAGAAAATAGGAGCTGGGAAGCACGAGCGACATTTGGTGTCCCCTAACGCGATTTTCTAACGCAGGCGGTTGCGGTCACACGACTACCATTAGAGTAGATTTGCTGCCACTCGAGTCGATTTTCTACTCGGGTTGCAGCAAAATCAACTCGAATGGCCACGCGCTCTTGCGCAACGCATGGTGTCAATAACGCTGCTCATGCTCCCGGCTGTAAAATTCACAGCAAGATGCATATTTTTCCCCGTTGCTGGAAATCCACTGAATCTCTCAAGAGTTTTTCTGTTTCTGTGAAACTCCGTGAGTTCCTCCCACCGCTAAACAAAACATGCAAACTCACTGTGTGAGTGGAGAAGTGTGGCTCACTGGTAAGAAGCGGCAGACCTTGAAGCAGAGGTCAGGCCCGGGACCAGGGTTCAATTCCCGACGCAGCAGGGTCTTGGGCTCAATGTCCGCGGACTCGATAATTCTCCCCTCGGTGCCTACTCTAATCATGGGTCCCACTCTGCAACTCTGGGCAATAGCTTGCTTAATCTCCACAACGGCCCCAACAGCGCTGGGATGCCTGGCTTCACCTTGGGGGTGCCCTGGAGGGGGCATCTCACAGGGAAAGCCAGGAAGGGTTCCACAGCGGTATATAGCACCAGGATGCCCCGAGATGGGGTGGCAGTGTGCTTTACAAGTATACATACATTTACATTTACTGGCAAATGTGTTCTTTGACACCTCAATAACTAAAAAGGCAGCGTTTATTCAGGTCCCTCTACCCACAACTGTGGCACCAATGACTGAGCAGACCTCTGATGTGTCTCAACCACATGGGAGGTACATTTTTCCAAGACTTCCTTGCTCGTCCACTACGGATGGACTCTATTAAAGAAGGGGGGCCGTCCTAATGTCTTATATCTGAATCAACAGGATTTGTAAGGTCTTCTTAGGAGCCCTCCATCCTGAGATAGACCCCCTCGTGTTTAAAACATGGCCCCTGCCACCTGTGTGGAATACACCCCCACCTACGCGCTACAAAACCCCATCAGGGGTAGCAAGCGCTATATAAATACAAACCTCTTTCCCTCTTCTATCCGGCCACCTACCCTTCTCTACCCAAATAACTGAATAACATATCCACTACTCAAATTACTTCATATTTCACTATACTAATTTTCAACATTAATCCTTTATGGGTTCTGGAGTGGCGTGCTACTCGCCAGAAAAGCGCTTTAACACCCATCAGGGGTAACAAGTGCTATATGAATGCAAACCTTTCTTCCCTTCTATCCCTCCGCTATCCTTCTCACTCCAAATAACTGACTAATATCCACCACTGAAATTACTTTCATATTTCACCATATTAATTCATCACTAATTCTTAATGGACTTCCGGAGTAGCGTGCTTTAACACCCCATCAGAGGTAACAAGCGATCTATAAATACACAACTTTTTTCCTCCTCTATCCTCCGGCTATCATTCCAAATCCAAATAACTGACCAACCTATCCACCACTTAAAATGTACTTGCATGTTTCACTATACTAATTCAACACTAATCCTCTATGGCTCCCGGAGTTGCGTGCTACTCGCCGAAAAAGCGCTTCAATGCCTCGTCATGGGTAGTAAGCGCTATATAGATGCAATTACTATACAATAAAATACAATACCTGTGCTCAGGTGAGTCCAGGACTTTCTTCCACGTAGGAAACGTCTAATACACTTGTCTGCTGCTGCACAAAGCTGCTGTTAGGGTTTTTTTTGCTTTACATTATCATGTGAGTATTATCGTATTGATGTTTTTTTAAATTTTAATTTACTCTGAGGCGCTTAGATGTCCTAGGCCAGCCTAGCAAGCACGATCCCAGTGTACGTTTAAAAAGAAAGCTAGATAAATACTGAAGTTTAATTAAGTCCAAGGCGGCGCATGTTGACGAACGCCTGGCCTTGTAGACAATGGAAGAATGTCTCTGCTCAGCCAAAGAAGATTCGTCCCACACCAGAACCCCCCCACTCCTGCCTCCCCCAAGCAGACAGCTGCTGGTAATCTCCCGGGAACCTCCGTACCGGCTCTGGCAGCAGCTGCCAGCCGGCCTCGGCCAGGCATGGATGAGCACGGGGCCAGCCCTATCACGGGCTTCCCGGGCTTCCCACTGGCCTTCAAGCCTCATAATTAAATCTACGTTTAGCATTTACTTTTTATTTAAAAATGTTTAATTTGCGAACAAGATAAACAGCACTGAATAATGAGATCGGGCGAACGGAACAGATGTCAGCCTCGCTTCTGAAATGCAGAAGCGTTGGGTACAAGTCAGGCAGGTTCTGATGGACAGAGTCAGGCAGATGACAGCCTCACTTCTGAAAGGCAGAAGTGTTGGCCACAAGTCAGGCCAAGTTCTGATGGACAGACTCGGGCAGATGAATGACTGCATCGCATCTTGAAAAGCAGACGCAGAGTCAGGCAGTTGACAGCCTTGCTTCTGAAAGGCAGAAGAGTTGGGCAGAAGTCAGGCCAAGTTCTGATGGACATAGTCAGGCAGATAACAGCCTTGCATCTGAAAGACAGAAGAGTTGGGCACAAGTCAGGCAAATTCTGATTGACAACGTCAGGCAGATGACAGCCTCGCTTCTGAAAGGCAGAAGAGTTGGGCACAAGTCAGGCAAGTTCTGATGGACAGAGTCAGGCAGATGACCGCTTCGCATCTTGAAAAGCAACACTTCGTTGGGTGCAAGTCAGGCAGGCTCTGATGAACAAAGTCAGGCAGATGACAGCCTCACTTCTGAAAGGCAGATGGGGTCATCGAAGAAGTAAGTACAAGTCAGGCCCACTTCTGATGGTGCCGTTGCCAGATTTGCTTCTAAAGGACGATACCCCCGAAGGCACTACTGTCCTGTTCGAAGAGATACCACTGTTTTGAGGATGACCACACTGCTCTTCCTTATTCCCTCCATCAGAGCTCCCCCTTTCCTAGCTCCTCTTTTTCGTCTCTGCTCTCCTTGAGAGGTCTTCAAGAGAATGACTGTCGACCTGGCACTAGGGGGCGCTTTCTTAGGCTTCATGCTTTGCAGAAGATGCAGGCTTCCTTTGAAGCCTTATAAAGCGTAAACACACAATTTAAAGCAAGAAGAGGGTCAATAGTGTATGGGGATCTTTGTAAGGCTGCGGCAGCAAATGATGGACGGAATGCTGAATGAATCAAACATTCACCCCCAGTCAAAAGATCTGGGATAAATTCATAATTTCTTTTGTTCACTTCGCCACCCCAGTTTGCACCCAGCCATATGCAAATCAGTATTGACCCTGTACTCATGGGACCAGTCCAGCCTGAACTGCCAAACCCGGCTGACCGGAAACAAGCATCCTGGGACCGGATTCAAGCTACCCTGGCTGATGAGGGGTGTTTTCCCGAAACCGGTCCTAGGATGCCTGTTTCCGGTCCACAGAGGGCTGGACTGTTCCCATGAGGAGCAGGGTCAAGACTGATTTGTATATGGCTGGGTCTGAACTGGGTGGCAAAGTGAGCAAAAGAATGATGGATTTAACCCAGATCTCTTGACTGGGGGGGTGAATATTTGATGTATTCAGGATTCCGTCCATCATTTGCTGCCACAGTTCTTTGTAAAGCGGTACAAAAGGGGGTGGTGATGGACGGAGCATCAGAACCAATCAAACACTCACACCCAGTCAACAGATCTGGGTTTAATCCATCACCGTTCTTTAGCCCACTCTGCCACCCCAGTTCAGACATGGCATATTGCAAATCAGTCTGACCCTGTGCCTCATGGGAACAGTCCAGCCCGAAATGCCAAGCCATGCCTTCCCTGGACCGGAAACAAGCTTCCTAGGACCGGTTTCTGGCATTACAGCCGTCTTCAGCCAGGCTTGCTTGAATCCAGTGGCAAAGTGAGCAAGGGACTCAGGTCTGAGCATACCCTGCCAACTTATGGCGAACAAAGCGGTTCGTTGTAAGGCTGGCAGGGTGGCACAGCGATTTAAATGCTCCCACTGACAGCTGCAGTGTCTGCAGATTCGACTTCGAACCTCAGCCCAGCCTTGTGTCCAACCGAGGTGCACACACGGTCACCAGACTGAACAGGCGTGTCTGCCACTTGCTAGAGAACTTAAACACGTTTAATAAGAAGAGCCCGATGAAAACCAATGACATTTTTCCGATTCCAACTTCTGGTGCAAAGATTTATAGAGCTCTGGGGCTGGGGAGATAGATGTAGTCCTTTGGTCTTCTCCGTTGCCTTGCAGCACGGCGCCCCCTTGTGGTGGAGGTGTAAGCAGCTGCATCCAATGGATTTAAAGCAGCTCTTGGCGCTGTCACGGTGGACGAGGACTCCCCAGGTCTGAACTGGGTGCTTTTAACCCGTTGCGTGCTCGTGACGGAACCGTTCCGTCACGAGCCTCGGGTGGGCTGTGCTGGTTACGGAACGGTTCCGTTGCGGCCCGCTCGCCGCGCCTGCGCGGCGCGAATTCCGCGCCAGCGCTGAGCGTTCTAAAGTGCTTGCGGGGCCGTGACGGAACCGTTCTGTCACAAGCACAGCTCACCCGAGGGCCGTGACGGAGCGGTTCCATCAGGAGTATGGGAGCGCCGCGCGGCCCCGCCTCCCCCTTAGCGCTGCGGCAGAATAGTCGCCGCAGCTAAGGGGTTAAAGGCTGCTTTTCACACATGCACGAGCAGGTAGAGGGATTCCCATTCCTTTTGTTCAGATAGTACGTAAAGCCGGCAGTTCATAAACACGTCCCAGTGATGGCTGGACGGGAACAGCCCAGACAGAAGATTGCGTGCGGAAGCAGGTGTGCAGACGAGACAGGTAATTAAAGAGTGCCCGGATGAGGAGGGCGTGGCGCCAGCTGCCAGTCCCCGAGACAGTGGCGTTTAAAACCCAAATTATTGCAATGGTGGCTGAGGGCCCAGCGCCCAGACACACCAGCCGGCACTCAAGAGGAAGCAGGCTAAACTGTCTCCTGCCATAGAGACCTACCTGCCCAGGGCACCAGCAGGCTAGAGTGTCCGAACCACTCGCCCCTCACAACACTGACGGGACAGGATGTGAACCCGTGCCCTGCTGAGACGGCCACAACGTGACTAATACTCTGCCCCGCCCATCCTTGGCTCACCTGCCAGGTGACGTAATGGCAACCCCGGATGGGGCACGAGAGAGAGGCCCAGGCTGGCATAAGGCACGCACTATCTCCCCGCCTCCCGCTTGCAGCGAGTCCCTGTCAGGCTACCCCTTGTTCTACCCGCTGCATCTCACAGCCACTGCTCCTTCATCTCACAGCCACTGCTCCTTCATCTCACAGCCACTGCTCCTTCATCTCACAGCCACTGCTCCTTCATCTCACAGACACTGCTCCTTCATCTCACAGACACTGCTCCTTCATCTCACAGACACTGCTCCTTCATCTCACAGACACTGCTCCTTCATCTCACAGACACTGCTCCTTCATCTCACAGACACTGCTCCCTCATCTCACAGACACTGCTCCCTCATCTCACAGACACTGCTCCTTCATCTCACAGACACTGCTCCCTCATCTCACAGACACTGCTCCCTCATCTCACAGACACTGCTCCTTCATCTCACAGACACTGCTCCTTCAACTCACAGCCTCTTTCCTGCCCCACCTAACAGCCTCCTCCCTGCTCCATCATCTCACAGCCTCCTCCATCATCTCACAGCCTCCTCCCTGCTCCATCCTCACAGCCACTGCTCCTTCATCTCTCAGCCTCCTCCCCGCTTCAGCCTCGCAGCCTCTTTCCTGCTGCATCATCTCACAGCCTCCTCTCTGCTCCATCACAGCCTCCTGCTCCTTCATCTCACAGCCTCCTCCCGCTGCATCTCACAGCCACTGCTCCTTCATCTCACAGCCACTGCTCCTTCATCTCTCAGCCTCCTCCCCGCTTCAGCCTCACAGCCTCTTTCCTGCTGCATCATCTCACAGCCTCCTCCCTGCTCCATCTCACAGCCTCCTCTCTGCTCCATCACAGCCTCCTCTCTGCTCCATCACAGCCTCCTGCTCCTTCATCTCACAGCATCCTCCTTGCTGTATCTCTCGACATCCTCCCCGCTCCATCTCACATCTTCCTACCTGCTTCATCATCTCTTAGCCTCCTCCCGCTGCATCTCACAGCCACTGCTCCTTCATCTCACAGCCACTGCTCCTTCATCTCACAGCCACTGCTCCTTCATCTCACAGCCACTGCTCCTTCATCTCACAGCCACTGCTCCTTCATCTCACAGCCACTGCTCCTTCATCTCACAGCCACTGCTCCTTCATCTCACAGACACTGCTCCTTCATCTCACAGACACTGCTCCCTCATCTCACAGACACTGCTCCCTCATCTCACAGACACTGCTCCCTCATCTCACAGACACTGCTCCCTCATCTCACAGACACTGCTCCTTCATCTCACAGCCACTGCTCCTTCATCTCACAGCCACTGCTCCTTCATCTCACAGCCACTGCTCCTTCATCTCACAGCCACTGCTCCTTCATCTCACAGACACTGCTCCTTCATCTCACAGACACTGCTCCTTCATCTCACAGCCACTGCTCCTTCATCTCACAGACACTGCTCCCTCATCTCACAGACACTGCTCCCTCATCTCACAGACACTGCTCCCTCATCTCACAGACACTGCTCCTTCATCTCACAGACACTGCTCCTTCATCTCACAGACACTGCTCCTTCATCTCACAGCCACTGCTCCTTCATCTCACAGACACTGCTCCCTCATCTCACAGACACTGCTCCTTCATCTCACAGACACTGCTCCCTCATCTCACAGACACTGCTCCTTCATCTCACAGACACTGCTCCTTCATCTCACAGACACTGCTCCCTCATCTCACAGACACTGCTCCTTCATCTCACAGACACTGCTCCTTCATCTCACAGACACTGCTCCCTCATCTCACAGACACTGCTCCTTCATCTCACAGACACTGCTCCTTCATCTCACAGACACTGCTCCTTCATCTCACAGACACTGCTCCTTCATCTCACAGACACTGCTCCTTCATCTCACAGACACTGCTCCCTCATCTCACAGACACTGCTCCTTCATCTCACAGACACTGCTCCTTCAACTCACAGCCTCTTTCCTGCCCCACCTAACAGCCTCCTCCCTGCTCCATCATCTCACAGCCTCCTCTCTGCTCCATCACAGCCTCCTGCTCCTTCATCTCACAGCATCCTCCTTGCTGTATCTCTCAACATCCTCCCCGCTCCATCTCACATCTTCCTACCTGCTTCATCATCTCTTGGCCTCCTCCCGCTGCATCTCGCAGCCTCCTCCCTGCTCCTTCATCTCACAGCCACTGCTCCTTCATCTCACAGCCTGGAACGAGTATGACTTCTTTGGTGCAAGCCCTGAGAAGCAGCGGGGCCCGTGGGGTTACTTTTGAAAACATCTCACCTGTAGTCAATAATTCATTTTACTTATAACCACTCTGGAACACCCAGAGATGGAAGGTTTTGGCAAATGACAGGCCTCCTTTCTACCTCTTAGACTCCCAACTTCCATTGTTCCCCAGCCTCCCCGTTCCGTCACGTGCAGGCCACCAATCACCACCAGCACCCCCTCCTCGTTATTCACAACCACCGAACCCACCATCCCGAAGCCTCACCAGGCTCCTTCCTCTCCCAGCCTCCCATTCCTCAGCCCGCCCGTTCCTTTAACTTCTAGCCTTCATCATCACCAACTTTTTCACCGCCTCAGGTACCAAGGAAGGCCGAGACAGAGCCAGCGGAGGCCTGTGTTCTCGGGCGGTATCGCGAGATCTCTAGCAGGGTGTTCTCGGGTGGTTCTTCAGCAAGATTCCAATCTAACTTTTCACTCAGCTTCTCTTACTCCAGCCTCTCCAGCCCAACTCACTCTTTTCTATAGCGCTGGGACGCCCCTGGGTAGCCAACGCGCTTTACAAATCATCAATTCAATTCAATTCAATTCACGAGATCTCTAGCAGGGTGTTCTCGGGTGGTATCGCGAGAACTCTAGCAGGGTGTTCTCGGGTGGTATCACGAGATCTCTAGCAGGGTGTTCTCGTGTGGTATCGCGAGAACTCTAGCAGGGTGTTCTCGGGTGGTATCACGAGATCTCTAGCAGGGTGTTCTCGGGTGGTATCGCGAGATCTCTGGCAGGGTGTTCTCGGGTGGTATCGCGAGATCTCCGGCAGGGTGTTCTCGGGTGGTATCGCAAGATCTCCGGCAGGGTGTTCTCGGGTGGTATCGCGAGATCTCCGGCAGGGTGTTCTCGGGTGGTATCGCGAGATCTCCGGCAGGGTGTTCTCGGGTGGTATCGCGAGATCTCCGGCAGGGTGTTCTCGGGTGGTATCGCAAGATCTCCAGCAGGGTGTTCTCGTGTGGTATCGCGAGATCTCCGGCAGGGTGTTCTCGTGTGGTATCGCGAGATCTCCGGCAGGGTGTTCTCGTGTGGTATCGCGAGATCTCCGGCAGGGTGTTCTCGGGTGGTATCGCGAGATCTCCAGCAGGGTGTTCTCGGGTGATATCGCGAGATCTCGGGCAGGGTGTCTGTTGTAATCTTCTTTTATTGTCCATGTTGCTGGAAAGAACATTATGACAATTGGTTTTAACATCATCATTTAAATTACCTTTCTGATACAAAGCTACCCGTCTGTAATTCCATTTATCACCATTGTCTAAAACAACACAATAAGGTAAAGCAAGCTTGACTTTATAAAGGTCCTAAAAATTTGGAAAAGCGAACACCAGGTCTTCCAGTTCGTATTTTAACCCAATCACCGGAGCACATTCTTTTTTCCATTTTTTTTCTGTTACTCTCACATTGGTTAACAGAAAAAGAAGCAGAATCAATTGAAGTAGAATTTCTTGATACGATGTCTTTGATCCAAGTGGGGACAAGTTTTGTATTAGGAAGTCTTCCACGCATCAATTTCAAACGGTGTTTTGTTTGTAACACCATGCACACTAGAGCGATATGCCCAAAGCACTTCTGACACCAGTGAGTCAACATCCTCTCCCGCAGGACATGGCCATTTGAATAGTGCCTTTGACTAGACGGTTCACTCTCTCAACTACGTCATTTCCTTGCGGTTTATAAAGAGAGGTGCGAGGGTGCTTGATACCAAAAGTGGACAAGAAATTCTTCATCTCAACAGATGTCAATTGAGTGCCATTATCCGTTATTAGGACAGAAGGTACATTTGAAGACAAATACCTACTTCTCAACAGTGTCCTTTGACTAGAATGGGGGTTGGGAGCACACTGCCTCACAGTCCCAGCACAGTTCGCCCCTTTGCATCCTGGTAAATGCAAAACACAGTTCAAACTTACTTCAAAAATAGATGATTTTTCTTTGCTCTCTAAAACTGCTGCTCTCTACTTAAGACGGGCTCAACCCAGAAACACGTGTCTAGAGATGTACAGCAATGTCTGCACCAACTTTGGTGAAAAACTCCAGCTAATTTTGAAGTAAGTTTGAACTGTGTACTGCATTTACCAGGATGCAAAGGGGCGTTCTGTGCTGGGACTGTGAGGCAGTGTGCTCCCAACCCCCATTCTGTTCAAAAGGCTCCCTTGAGCCAGCAAGCTGACGAGCTTTGGAGATGCACCTGTGTGCCTGTGAGTGGTACTGTGACCGGAGAGAAACTTGGCAGCATTTCCAGCAACCCCAGATGATTTTTCTTTGCTCTATAAAACTGCTGCTCTCTACTGAAGACGGGCTCAACCCAGAAACACGTGTCTAGAGATGTACAGCAATGTCTGCACCAACTTTGGTGAAAAACTCCAGCTAATTTTGAAGTAAGTTTGAACTGTGTACTGCGTTTAACCCAGGATGCAAAGGGGCGAACTGTGCTGGGACTGTGAGGCAGTGTGCTCCCAACCCCCATAGTGTCCCTTGATGAGCTCCCACCTGTAATCTTGTCATAGATGACGTGTGCCTCTTCCCGCCTCATTCATTCGGGGTCAGAGGGGGGCCGAGCCCTTCACCCACCGAATGTACTCCGGATAAGAGATTCCTTCCACCCCAGTCCTCCTGCCCCAGCTTGTACAGTACGGCAGGCAGAGGAAGAATGGGCGCCATTGTGTCCCCGTGTGCGCCCATGTCGGAAGAGCATACACACAGCTGCCTGCCTCGTGAATGTTTGTGCAGAAGGGGTGATGGGGCTTGGTGGGGTGATGAAGTTTATAGTAAAAACACTACCTCACATGCTCTCCTCCCGCCCCAGACAGGCCCCGCCCCCGCTCACCTGCGGCGCTGCATTCCTTTCACCTGGGAGTTTTAGGTTTCTGTCATTCTGCTGCAGGCAAAGGAAAAACCCAGACATTGTAATGGGGCTAAATATAAAAGGTGTTCTCAGAGCCGCCGGGCCCTTCAGAACAAAGGGGACTCTTCGGGAGGCGGTAAGTATGGTGCGGTCTGGGGAAGCAAAATTCCCTCTCAGGTAACTGCAGAGTAAGCACGGCAAGCACTGAGAACAGGGGCAGCACAAGCTTCTCTTACACGGAACAGGTAAAGCAGGGGTAACACACTACCACACACATAAATACATACTAGAGGTACAAATACCATCAAGGGTGACCGCAGCAGTGCAAGCTTCCCTCACACATAACAAGTATAGCATAGGTAAAAGCAGCAGGGCCTATTTCCCTCACACATAAGTATAGCATAGGAGAAAGTAGCAGTGCAAGCTCCAGTCGCACTCCTCACAGATGTACATAGGTGGAACCAGTGCAAGCTTCCCTCACACATACTACAGATATATAGGCATCAAGGGTGTAAGCAACAGAGCAAGCTTCCCTCACACATAAGTGTTGGACCTGGCCTCGTGGCGTGGTTCCCCCCGTTCCTCAGCACCCCGTTAGCCTAGCTCTGCACCCAGAAGCCCCTGGTCGTCCCGTTCCCTGTCCGCCCAAACTCCCTACACGACCCCCCCAACCGACGACCAGCCCCGCATTCCCCCGTCCTCCTTCTCGGCCCTGGGCACCCCGAACCTGCATCACCCCACAGGGCCCCGACCACCATTTTCCCTTCCCGAGGTCCCTGACTCCCTGGGCCCTGCCTGACCCCGGCCCCCCAGCGAAACTTAGGCTTCAGACGCGCCATGCCCGGCTGGGGGGTAAAAGGCTACCTGAGTGAGATAAGACCAAGGAGTTTCGATGGCACCCCCGGCCTCCCTGGGAGACTGGTTTCTCTCACACCTCTGGCCTTCCCCTGTGGGCTGGTTTCGATCACACCTTTGGCCTCCCCGAGAGCTGGCTCCAGACCCTGCTGGGCGTCTGGGACTTCCCGGACGCATCTTCACAAGGATCAAAGGGCCAACCGACGGATCTCTCCCACGACCAGCCCCCAAGGCCGAAGACCTCCGCCTGCGAGGGTCCGGACATCAAAGGGCCACTGGACTATATCAATGCCCGCCCAACAACTAGCAGGCAGTTGTATCCTGGACAAGAAAGCCCTGCTGATCTGATCGCGGCTTAACCTTGGGGAAAACTGAACCCTCGAACTCATCGAGCCCTGCTGACGCTGTCGCGGCTCATCCTCGTAATGACGGAACTAGAACATCGGAGCCCTGCTGACCTCGTCGCGGCTCGATCTGGAACACTAAAGACCTTCGTGGAAACACCCTGAGCCCTGCAGACGTGGTCGCGGCTCTTTAAGAACTGACCCCCGGATTGAGCCCTGCTGACCTCGTCGCGGCTCAAGGAGAACTCTGGTCCGGCTGGACCATCGACGCTACCAACACGACCTGGTTCGACCCGAAGTGAGTGAAGCAGCCAGTACGACCATCATCTTCCGTATCCCCCGGCTCGAGGATTGAGAGCTGTGCGCAGGGTACGCTTCGTACTGGCCTAAAGACTGAGACTGTCCCGCTTCCCTCTTCCCGAATTCCTGAGATTTTACGATCCCTCGATCGCTTGTAAATAAGAGTGCTGATTCCTTTTTTTCTGTTTGATAATGAACTTGCTTATTGAAATCTACGGTGTGGTGTCCGTTCGTAAGAGTGGTGTGAGCTCAGTGTGTACGATCCTAGACTTGACGTCCTCCCCGGGGAGGACTTCACGTTAAGACTCAGCATTATTTTTGGGAGAGGTGGGTCACGGAGTGGTTGGGAGAGCATAGCCTGGCCCTCTGGGATCGCCCCTTCTAACAATAAGTATAGCCTAGGGGACAGCAGGAGTGCAAGCTCCATTCTCACTCATCACAGATGTACATAGGTGGAACCAGTGCAAGCTCCATTCAAACTTTTCACACGTATAGCTTAGGTGCAAGCTTCCCGCACACATACTATAGGTACATGGGCATCAATGGTGTCAGCAGCAATGCAAGCTTCCCTCACACATAAGTATAGCATAGGTGACAACAGCAGTGCATGCCCTATTTGTACGTTCTACGGGTATAGCATAAGTGGAACCAACGCACGCTTCCCTCACACATAACAAGTACACTATAGGGGACAACAGCAGTGCAAGCGCCATTCACACTTAAGACAGGTATAGCATAGGTGCAAGCTTCCCTCACACACACTACAGGTACATAGACATCAACAGTGTCAGCAGCATTGCAAGCTTCCCTCACACATAAGTATAACCTAGGTGACACCAGCAGCGAAAGCTCCATTCGCACATGCCATAGGTAAAGCATAGGTGGAGCCAGCGCACGCTTCCCTCACACACATAAAACAGTCACGTACAGCACCGCACACACTCACGCGTGCTTGTGATGGGCGTGTGGTCGCGGCCCACATACAGAGATCCGTTGTTGTCTCACATTATGCAACAATAATTCATATCAGAGCGCTGTGCCGGAGACACGGCGTCCTTGCACTGCCCGACAGCGCAGCCAGGATTCATGCTGAGCTCTGAACACGCATCATTCCCGCGGCTACTGTTTTGGGAGCCGCCGCGCCAAGGCCACGCGAGACCTGTTCATCTAATGATGTCACCGCTCTGAAGGACTGGCGGCTCCATCACTCGTCTGGGGACGAGGAAGCAGCGTCCGCCCAGCATTAAAGGAAGCGAGTGAGTGACATCCGGTGGGAAGTGAAAGTGAGAACTGGCACTGCACGGAGGTAGCTCCCACTGGCACCACACACAAAGCTACCACCGGCACCACACGGAAAAGGCTTTCCATGGCTGGACACTGGGAAAGTAATTAGTGGCACCACACCGGGAAAGCCATCACAGGCCTCACACGGGGAAAATGAGAAGTGGCAACACACAGGGAAAGCGACAAGTGGCGACAGGCAGGGAAAACTGACACTACACCAGAGGGTGTGAAACTTTTACACCGCGGCGTTTAACACAACACGATTACAACCCAAGTCTTACATGGCCGTTAAGTACACCTAGAGTTCTTCTTAAGAGCTTTTTAGTTGAATTTTATGCAATTTAAAAAATGGGGGTTAAGGAAAGGGATATTAAGGGGTCAGTGGTGGGTCAAGGTTTAAGTACACACATATATATATACACATCTATATATTGATAGGTAGATAGGTGGTGGCGTGCCTCACAGCTAGTGCAGAAGTGGGAGGAGGAAAGTAATTCCCCAATATTTCTTCCCAAACAAAAAATCGGTGCACTCGAACTTAGTTTTGGCAATTTTATTCTAACAGAACAGTAAACCACCAACGCGTTTCGACGAAACGGTGTTGCTACCGGTAGGGGAGTCCCTTTTCCACGTCAATTTGATTACAAAAAGCCAATCTCGCCAATAAAAGCTTTAAAATACTCACTGCAATACTTCTAATCACTCCTAAATGTACATACAGTACTAGAAAGCAAGAGCTATAGCGGACAGTGGATATGGATGGAAAGGAAAGGCACTACCTTGCGCCACAGGTCGTCACCCAAAGAGACCAGAAGAGGTCAAACTGAGTCCACCCAGGAAACGGAGCCCTAGCTGAACCCAAACAGGGCGAACTAGAAGAGATGGACTGGAGCCAGCAATCCCCACAGGACGGAGCAGAAACCAGGAGAAGGTTATTCAGCAGTGCAATAATTATCCAATTCTGGAAGGCCCAAGATTACTACAGGTGGCTTCAATAACACATTCAAAACCCGCATTGGCAAAGCCAATAGGGCTGGTGCTGATTGCTATATTTTGGGCTGTGTCAATACTTATTGTGTCAAAGTGTTTGTAAAATGTAATTGGTCGGGGAGCTAATGGACCAATAAATACCAATGACGTCATTTAACAGTGATGTAATATGTGAGGTCATAAACAGTGCATGGTGGGAGTGCAAGGTATATTTAGCTCAGCAAACAATAACTTGTGTATTTCGAAGGTTTTTTTTCAATTCTCAATTGAGCACTAAGCTGTGACATTACTTTATGCTTTGCTTTTTCATTCAATCTCTAGGGACCACTGATCATATTCTGCGAACCCCCCAGCTGTGTACGGCCTTCGGGTAAGGCCCTGCGTCTGACTCCGGCTATGCACTCCCTTCTGCAGTGTGCAATACTGGGGGGCTGCAGCACCCAACCCGTGTGCACCCACCCCCTCACTGTGCACATGTTTCCACTGAGAGCAGTAGAAGTTTACCTCCAGCTAGGCCCTGCCCCTACCATCCCCTGTGCAACTAGCCCCCGATGGGCGCATCGCTTCCATTTTCTTTTACTTTTCATGAAAAAATGTTTTGAGGTATACTGGTACTCCTCCACATGGCATGCAACATTCACCCCTTGGTACCGTGCACGCTTCCTCAGTGAAGCTTGCATGCTACCGCGGTACCATGAGGGTGCATCGAGCAGCACAGAGTGGCATGTTGACCTGTTTTTCCTCTGTATTATATTGTAATTGCATTTATATAGCGCTTACTACCCCTGACGAGGCGTCGAAGCACTTTTTCGGCGAGTAGCACGCTGCTCCGGGACCCATAGAGGATTAGTGTTGAATTAGTACAGTGAAACATGCAAGTACATTACCCTCTGTGAAGTTAGTTTTAAAATAATGTATGTACAGAAATACCAAAGGCAGGAGAAACTGAGGAATTGGGCCTAGAAAGTGAAAAAAAGAGACGAGGGCATCAAGAAGGGAGTGGATGTAAAATTGACATACAGCAGAAGGTGGTAAACTGAGAGGAAAGGAGAGGGGCACAGACGCAGCGGGCATGCGATGCCCTCTGGCAGGAGATGTGAGCAGGAGACTCAGATTCTGTAAACTTTCCTGCCCTTGAAGCTTTGAACCTCAAGAATCACAAGGCAGGTTAGTGCAATGAGCTGTGCAGGGCAGGGGAGAGGCGGGCATGTGACTGACCCAAAGATGGTGAAAGAGGGGGGAGAGAAGGGTGGTTCAAGGTAGGAGGGAGGATGGGTGAGCAGAAGAGAAGGGAAGGCAAAGAGAGGAAAAGGATGAGGAGAGCATGCTTTGATTTTAAAGATCCTTTCATCAGGTGGCCTAGTCCACAGGGTTCACTGGAAGGTAAGAAATACTCCCTCTCACCCCCTATAATGCATGGATTTGCTAAATGACGTCCTCGGACTGGAAATCTAATGTTCTGGGGACAAAGTGGTCAGGCCACACAAATAATGCAGAGTAGTATGCAGAGCCACTGGAATTATGAGCTTTTGAGGATATGGTATTTTCGGCATAGTCATGTATTTGTCGCATTTTCCTTATTCCATTATCTACTGCATAATTTGCAGATTTTACCCCCCCAAAAATTTGCTTCTGGGTCATTCCGAGTATAGCAAAGGGGTTCACCCAAACATAGTCACTGGGACCTGGGTAATAACAGTACTGAGAGAAAGGGGTCCCAGCGTGTAATCATCAATTGACACAAATTAATCAAGAATGGAGAGACAATGAATCGATCTACACTGTTTTTATTCACAATGTAGATGTATGTCGGATATTGTATCAAACCATTGCCAGACGCGAGCTGACGAGACGCCAGATTCACTCTGCCTCCGATGGTGCCAAGATGCCGGTTTCCTTTATAACTACGATCGTACGGGGACGTGAACAGCCAAAGTCTACCTTCGGATCCTCCATCCAGTCGCCTTCCATCGTCCTCGGGCCCTGATTTGATTCCACCATTAACGCCCGTCCTAATTTATTCGAAGCTTACACCATATGATGTATACCACCCTTTCCACTATCAAATTCAAGACGAGCAACAATTGATTTGGTTGCCCGCCCCCACTCAGTCCTGATGAAGACCCCGCAGCAAGGGTACAACTAATTCCTGCAACAATTTGAGGGTCGAAACGTCGACAACTGTTTCTTGTTTATCAGCTTCACGCCAAAATTATAACATTAATGTATTATGTGAAGGATGATTCTGATCAAGTGATGTATTGAACCTATGGTCTCCTTTTGGTTTATATTTAAATTGACGTACAAGTGCGTCCGCGCTATTTGGTTAATTTTACTGTCACTATTCCCTATCCACACCATCCTCACCTTATCACTTCCCTTTTTCCTTGGGGCACTGTACAGCCTTTTGAATGTTTATTGTTAGATACAATATCCGACATACATCTACATTGTGAATAAAAACAGTGTAGATCGATTCATGGTCTCTCCATTCTTGATTAATTTGTGTCAATTGATGATTACACGCTGGGACCCCTTTCTCTCAGTTCTGGGTCATTCCGATCAAAAGTTACAAAAACCACAGTGATGTGTTACTGTAGAGCGAAAGGCCCTTCGCAAAGGATGACCAGTTACCGTTGTCATTAATTGCTGTATTTGGGTGTTAAACTGGGACTGATGAGGTGAAACTTATGCCCAGATAGTGAGAACATGTATAAAAACAAGCATTTACAATGCAATGGTTTTGCCTTTGACAAAATTAGAGCCATTGGCATTGTAAATGTCAAAATTTTCACCTATGGTTTTTTTTGTAAAACATAAACAAATGGCTTTGTCGTTTACTAGTAAATAGCTTTATGGTTACGAAATGTGAGACCTATTGCATTTGCACTTCTACACACATAGGTATATGTACACAGAGCTATACACACACACACAGAGCTCCTCCTCTACACACATTGACAGGCTTTGTATACACAGCTACATACACACACAGCTACAGACATGCACAGTTACACACACACACACACAGTATTATACATACATAGCATCACACATACATAGCATTACACACAGACAGCATCACTCAGCTCCTGGACACATCTGCACACATACACAGCTAAAGACCCACACATACACATAGCATAATACACATATAGCATCACACACACATACACAGCATCACTTAGCTCTTGTACACATAGCTGCACACATACACAGGTACGCACAGTCCGTCAGCCTGCACTCACAGCCTGCACTCACAGCCTGCACTCACAGCCTGCACTCAGTCTCACAGGCACGAAAACGGAGGCACAAGCAGGCAACAGAGTCACGGCACGAAAACGGAGGCACAAGCAGGCAACAGGGAGACACGAAAACGGAGGCACAAGCAGGCAACAGGGAGACACGAATTGTAACTTTAAATAAAAGCAACCTTTTTCACCGATGTGTCTGTGTGTATTTATTTATTTAATTCTATGTCCGTGTGTCTCTGGCATCTTTCTGTCCGGGGAATTTTTGTCAGGAGAAGAGTGGCGGCTCCAGAGTGTGAGGTGAGGGCAGAGGGCTGCGGGTCTGGGGTGGGCTGCGGGGGGGGGGGGGGGGAGATGTGCAGGGCAAGAGGGGGTCACTGAAGGCTCCAGGATGTGTCGACGATGCACGGAGTGCTGGGGGTGTAGTGCCTTGTGGGGGTTGGATGGCGCTGGAGGGATCTAGCCGGATGCGGGGTCCTCTCGTGGCTGAGAGTGCTGCAGGAGCCAGGCAGTGCGGGGCAGTGTGCGCCCCCCCCCCCTCGGCAGGAGATGTGCGGGGGAGGGCGCATCCTGCATCAAGGCGGCAGTAGTGAAGGAGTAGGGGAGGGGTGATTAGCCAGGGAGGGGGGGGTGACAACGGGAGGGGGCAGAAACGCAGAAGCGCTGAAAATATCGCAGGGCTGGGACAGAGTCCGTGTAACTGGCAGATCCCGGCTTCCAATGTTACTGAGGTAGCTCAGCGGGTTAACGCGGCTCCTTCTCGTAACTGTACATGGTAAAGGGCCATGTTCACACCCTGAAGGGGCTGCTTTGTGCTTCGGTACAAAGCGCCCCATTGCGTGGGAATAGAGCCTTTCTTCACGGCATCCAAACCAGGAGAGCGGGAGGGGGGAGAGCGGGAGGGGGGACGGCGGCGGGAGGAGGGACACGGAGAACCTGAAAACTCACCGAGTCAAACAAATTATTGTTCGCAGCCCCCGTTCCCGGCATGCCTCGGGGCGGCGGGGCCGCCCTCCCGGATTTGAATGCGGAGCTCTAGCTCTTTCGGCGCCATTTTCGAGTGATGACCGGTGGACTCGGTGTATATGATGCCGGTAGTGACCTTACCGGGGCCCGGGGGGAAGACAGAGGGGTCCCGAAAAATTTGGAAAAAATTAGTAAAAATATCCCGAGGTCCGGTGGGGGCGACGGAGAGGCGCCAGTGCCCGGTTCCGAACTACTGATTTAAGGAGCTGATTGTGGAAAAGAACCTGCAATGTGTATGGGAGTCGTGCTCTGATTGAGAAGCCAGTTGATCTGTTGCGGTACTCCACTTGAACAGCAGGAAACACGGACACTGTTCAGTTCCTACTCTAAACACAGTTGAAGACTCTGGCTAAGACACCATCCATAAGAAATCGGAACAACACTTCAGGATATCAATAAAACCTCGTTTCTGGGTGCATTTTACTTTGTCTATGTACGCTTTTTCGTTTTATCTCCAATTAGCATTTTGCTTATACCTTAAAAATATTCTAACTGTGCAATCTTAACGATAATTTGTATACAAGCCTGGGCAGCCGGGCAGCTAGGAGGAGGGGCGAGCAAGATGGCGGGCGCGCATGCGGTGTCCTTCCTCTGCCGGGGCCTGGGCTCTCTTCTCGGGTGCCGCGGGCGGGGCTCTCCTGCACCGGGGCCTCGCTGGCAGCTGCACTCCTTTCTCCTGGCATAGAAAGACCGGCGCCGACTTCCCGCTTGCCTGCGGCCCGGCCGGACCAGATTCGGGGGCGTTCCCGGCTTTCGGCTGACGTCGCGTGACGTCGGCAAAAGCCAAAGAATCGCGGGAACGCCCCCGAATCTGGTCCGGCATTGACGGACAGGCCCCTCGTCCAATGGCTAGGCTCCATTTATGGAGCCAGCCAATAAATGACGAGGGCCGACCCAAAGCCACACTACAGATCTCATCAGGATTTCGCCTGCGCGAAAAAGATGCGCAGAGCGCATCTTTTCGCCAGGCAAAACCTAATAAGAAAATAATATAAAATGTGCTGCATTATGCCACATCATTTGCCTTTTGTTGGTCTGCCCTGCCACATAATTTGTCTCCCTCATGGTAGGGGGTGATGGGAAAGGTTGGAGAGAAACAGAGGAAGAGAAACAGGGGAAACAAATAAGAGTTAGTGATGAATGAATGAAGGAGTGAAGGGTAGCGCGGAAGAAGGCAAAGCGTGAAAGGAAAAGCAGAAGGGTAAAATACAGGAAAAGCGCAGAAGCGAGATTGAGAGCAAGTGAGTGAATGAAAAGCACAGATATAAAGAGGGGGTTGTGACAAGGATTGTGGGCCACTGCCTTGGATCACCGTCTACAACCGTCTCAAATGCAGATTTAATGAGTTACCAGCCTGGAGGCATCTACAGAGGGTCCAGGGACTGACTGCTCGTGCCACCCGCCTTCATTCATGCCTAACGTGCTTTTTTTTTATTAGTTAATCATTTACTCAAACCAGGGAATGCACTTTCCGAACAAACTGCTTATGCATTCAGGAGTGGACCAAGTGTCCCACATGACTGTGTCTGACAAAGAGCGGTGAAGGCCTGTGGCAAGAGCTGGTCCTGCCCGGGCACCACAGAAGCGAGTTGGCAGCAAAGCATTCAGAATGGGCCCTTACAAGAGGCCAGCCTTCACAGTACAAAGTGCCCGGTGTATATGGTTAACACAAAGACTGCCGCATAATTAGGGCTCCTGGTTTTATGGTATTTATTTTTTTAACATTTCCGTCTGTATTTATCCATATTTATTTTGCGTATAATTGTAGTTGTAAAACTGTACATTTCCATATTTATTTAAATGATAGGCGCGCAGTCATACTTTGATGTCTGTTGTGTTTTAGCCATTTAAGTTGCCAAATACCACATAACAGTACATCCACTGGCAAATATTAGCATTATACCACACATGTATGTTGACAAATGCAGTTATTTAACCCCTTGCGTGCTCGTCACGGAACCGTTCTGTCACGAGCCTCGGGTGGGCTGTGCTTGTAACGGAACGGTTCCGCCACGGCCCGCTCACTGTGCCTGCGTGGCGCAAATTCCGCGACTGCGCTGAGCGTTCTATTAGGTGGGCGGGACCGTGACGGAACCGTTCCGTCACAAGCACAGCCCACCCGAGGCTCGTGACGGAGCGGTTCCGTCACGAGTACAGGAGCGCTGCGCGGCCCCCCTCCCCCTTAGCACTGCGGCGGAATAGCCGCCGCAGCTAAGGGGTTAAAGACATTTCATCCTGGTTTTCAATTTCCCTTGCTGTCCACCTGCTCAGCTGTTGGGCTAAATGCATGAAAGACAGCACGAGAGTCACTGAAAAGAAGCATATTTTCTGCATTTATCCATTTTTAAAAATAAATGCAGACAGAAAACACATTGGTTTCTGTCTGTATTTATCTGTAAAAATCTGTAGAAACGGAAAACAGGGAGCCTTACGCATAATACAGGCTTTCACCAGATAATAGAAAGTGGTACTCTCCCATAATGCAGGCCTGCTCTCCCCAAATTGGACAAGGTCTACCCCATACTAGAAGGACTTCACCATATCACAAAGCCTCCACATATTACAAGAAATCCACATTCTACAAGTTCTGACATAACACAGGGTCTCCTTCATAGCACAACGTCTCCTACATAATGCATTACAAGGTCTCGACTACACGTGGTCCTGAACGTTACAAGGTTCCCCTACATAATACCTGATCTTGTTACAGTTAAAAGTTGGTCTACCCATAATACATGGTTCGGTGGCTAATACAAGGTTTAGCTCCTGAATACTAAATTATTACTCATATAATGCACGTTCTACCCACTGCAGAATCCCATGAATAATGCAAGGTGACCCTCAATAATAAAAAGTCGTTCCTAGCCCAAGCAGGGAACACAAGGTTATCCGCATAATACAAGGTCTATCTTAGATAATTAAGGTCTCCCAAATAATATAATGTACCTCCGACCTAGACAATACACTGTCTCAGCCACAGACACCTTTACACTCTTCTGTATCACACACATTTTTTAAGGACTGCTTTTAGATTAAGAACTACAAGGGGTGCGTGATCTAGATCTGCGGATGGGTTTGCTTTATGAGAGAAATGTTACATGGGATGTTTATCTTTTAGCTAGATACATTTAATCTGTACCATGTAGATTTTAAACTGTTGTATTGTTCCTTTAAAAAAAATTAAGTTTGTATTGTAACCTATGGATAAATTGTTACTTTTATGGTATTTTTTTATATGCCGAATAAAGGAATTTCAAATACACTGTCTCAGCGATAATAGAAGACCTTGGATATAATTTATGCATTTGTTTTTACAAAGCATTATGGATGAACAGAAGCCACCTCCGAGTGCTATGTATAAACACAAGACAATACCAGCAAGAGGCGAGGGGGAAGGCCTGGTCTTACGCACCTGACCCCATTAAGGTTTCTAGGACAGTGCTAAGCAGAGGCAATATGTACAGAATACTTAGCCATAGACTGAGTGAGAAAATGAATTATAAAACTTCATGGAGACCTTTTTTCACAACTTAATACAGTGGTAGCTGTTCCAGAGGATGACGCCTTGTATGTGGAGCGATTGGCCACCTACTAAGTTGCATCAGTTAGGCTTGTCGGCAAGTAGGTTAAGGTGAGCTAGACTCAGAGTCATGGAGGTCTGGAAAATTATTAGAGATTTCTTGTGCCATTACCATGCTGAACCTTGCCTTTGTGGACAAAGCACAGAACCGTGAACTGGATTCTTTCTTTAATGGGTAACTACATGTTTTGAGTTTGGGCGAGATGTGATTGTTGAGATTTACGGTTGTAGAGTATGGCTAAGCCAGGCTGCATGGGTTCTGGGCGTTATACAAGAGATTTTTTCAACCTTTCACAAATGGTATTGTAGTAAATTCACAATGACACAACCGCCACCAGAATCATAGAAATTTCTTTGCAGCCAGGTCAAATATGGAGGATGTCTCAGTGGTGGGACTGATGGCCTGCACATTTGGTGGCCACGGTTACTTGGGATATATTGGAAAGGTCGCTTTCCATCGAAACTGCCAAGGTGTGTGTTTTCTGGGTTGGGTACGTACGGCATGGTGATTGTCCATGTGAAATGGACAGGTATTAGAATTCACGCCATCCAGGAGTAAAATCTCAGTTCTATTATCACAGAGGCTACGAAAAATGAATTTCATCCAATGCTCATCATCATCCAGGCAACTGGCGGTTTCTTAAAGAGCTCCCCGTCTTTCACGTTTTAGATAAATGCAGATTTTTTATAGGTAAATTTAGTGGCCAAAGTGTTGGGTGTTTAAAATGTGGGCTAAAGGGATCATGTAAATGTTCAATAAGATTGGTGATGGTTCTAATCCCTGTGGGACCCATAGGTCAAGGGTAGTAGCTTCAGAAAGGGGGCATCCAAGCTTGACTCGCTGGGTACGAATGGTCAAAAAAGATCTAAACCAAGATAGAGTGGTACCCTAATGCCAGTTTGCGTTGTCAGGCGATTAGGCAGCACATTGGGTTCAACCAGGTTTCCTGCCACAAGTCAACCCAAGAGAATTAGAATCCGTGAAACAATGGAGCGGTGCACTACCCGAATGTAGTAGTATTCAATGATGAATCTTCGGGAAGCATCGTCACGCTCCAGTCGACTCGTCAAAGGCTACCTGCAGCTGGCTCTTATCATGGAAGCCCATGCTTGAATTTCATTGCGGAACACGGATTTGGATTGTTTGGACGACATGGTTTTCAGATTGTGAAAATTGCCAACTTATACTTTCTTGCCCTGACGAAGTTCATTTCCATGAACGAAACGCGTTGGCTGATGTCTGTTTTCTATTGATTTGGATCTAATTTAGACAGGCAAAAGAAAAATGTGAATTACAGTTGTACAGAACAATGGATGAAAAAGGCTGACCCAACACTCTATGTCTGTATATATTTTTATTAAGTTTTTTTTTTAATTTTATTTTTTTTTAGAAGAGTGTGGCTTTGGCAGAACCACATAATCATGTGATGGTGTAAGAACGTAGGACTAGATGGCAACTGGTATCGGCTTGGCTCACTTTGTCTTCATGCATTCTCCTAGGCTCCTTTTGACGTCAGAGCCCACGTCACTGTTTGGTTTTCCCCTCATTCCTCTGGACTGCAGGCCTGAACTGTCCTTCCCAGGCCTTCCAAGTCAAACACCCCACGTCCTACCTCTTCCAGTGACTCTGCCCGTCTGGCAGTGGGCCATCCTGGGGTGGCAGCAGGCCTCCGGTAACTAGGGGAAACCGAAGCCGTGCCACGCAAATGAAGAGAAATGGATGTTTTTAAGTGGCTGACTAAGTGCTGTACCCGACCCGTGGGAGCACAGGCTTCCATTAGACTAAACAGATTCCTTTCACCCTCGGTGAGCAAGCGTCCAGGCCTGGCAGGTGGAGTCATCAGGAGGAGAGAGGAAAGGGCACCGGGAGAAGAGTCCAGACTAGAGGCGTCCAGGGATTCCAGCTCTGTGCAAAAGATGTCCAGGTCTGGCATTCTGGACAAAATATATCCTGGTATTCCATTCTTAACTGCAGGCTCCCGAGTATTACATTCTGAACTACAGGTGTCCTGGTATTCCATACTGAACTACAGGTGTCCTGGTATTCCATACTGAACTGCATGCGTCCTGGTATTCCATACTGAACTGCATGCGTCCTGGTATTCCATACTGAACTGCATGCGTCCTGGTATTCCATACTGAACTACAGGTGTCCTGGTATTCCATACTGAACTACAGGTGTCCTGGTATTCCATACTGAACTACAGGTGTCCTGGTATTCCATACTGAACTACAGGTGTCCTGGTATTCCATACTGAACTACAGGTGTCCTGGTATTCCATACTGAACTACAGGTGTCCTGGTATTCCATACTGAACTACAGGTGTCCTGGTATTCCATACTGAACTACAGGTGTCCTGGTATTCCATACTGAACTACAGGTGTCCTGGTATTCAATGCTGAACTACAGGTGTCCTGGTATTCAATGCTGAACTACAGGTGTCCTGGTATTCAATGCTGAACTACAGGTGTCCTGGTATTCAATGCTGAACTACAGGCGTCCTGGTATTCAATGCTGAACTACAGGCGTCCTGGTATTCAATGCTGAACTACAGGCGTCCTGGTATTCCATACTGTACTACAGGCGTCCTGGTATTCCATGCTGAACTACAGGCGTCCTGGTATTCCATGCTGCACTACAGGCGTCCTGGTATTCCAAGCTGAACTACAGGCGTCCTGGTATTCCAAGCTGAACTACAGATATCCTGGTATTCCAAGCTGAACTACAGGTGTCCTGGTATTCCATGCTGAACTACAGGTGTCCTGGTATTCCATGCTGAACTACAGGTGTCCTGGTATTCCATGCTGAACTACAGGTGTCCTGGTATTCCATGCTGAACTACAGGCGTCCTGGTATTCCATGCTGAACTACAGGCGTCCTGGTATTCCATGCTGAACTACAGACATCCTGGTATTCCAAGCTGAACTACAGGCATCCAGGTATTTTGTACTGACCTACAGGTGTCCTGGTATTCCATGCTGAACTACAGGTGTCCTGGTATTCCATGCTGAACTACAGGTGTCCTGGTATTCCATGCTGAACTACGGGTGTCCTGGTATTCCATGCTGAACTACAGGCGTCCTGGTATTCCATGCTGAACTACAGGTGTCCTGGTATTCCATGCTGAACTACAGGCATCCAGGTATTTTGTACTGACCTACAGGTGTCCTGGTATTCCATGCTGAACTACAGGTGTCCTGGTATTCCATGCTGAACTACAGGTGTCCTGGTATTCCATGCAGAACTACAGGCGTCCTGGTATTCCATACTGTACTACAGGCGTCCTGGTATTCCATACTGTACTACAGGTGTCCCAGGGTCCCAAAGGATGCCTCAGGGTTCCAAAAGAAAAGATGTCCCAGGGTTCCAAAAGAAAAGATGTCCCAGGGTTCCAAAAGATGTCCCAGGGTTCCAAAAGTTGTCCCAGGGTTCCAAAAGTTGTCCCAGGGTTCCAAAAGAAAAGTTGTCCCAGGGTTCCAAAAGAAAAGATGTCCCAGGGTTCCAAAAGATGTCCCAGGGTTCCAAAAGATGTCCCAGGGTTCCAAAAGATGTCCCAGGGTTCCAAAAGAAAAGATGTCCCAGGGTTCCAAAAGAAAAGATGTCCCAGGGTTCCAAAAGAAAAGATGTCCCAGGGTTCCAAAAGAAAAGATGTCCCAGGGTTCCAAAAGATGTCCCAGGGTTCCAAAAGATGCCCCAGGGTTCCAAAAGATGCCCCAGGGTTCCAAAAGATGCCCCAGGGTTCCAAAAGATGCCCCAGGGTTCCAAAAGATGCCCCAGGGTTCCAAAAGATGCCCCAGGGTTCCAAAGGATGCCCCAGGGTTCCAAAGGATGCCCCAGGGTTCCAAAGGATGCCCCAGGGTTCCAAAGGATGTCCCAGGGTTCCAAAAGATGTCACAGGGTTCCAAAAGATGTCACAGGGTTCCAAAAGATGTCCCAGGGTTCCAAAAGACGTCCCAGGGTTCCAAAAGACGTCCCAGGGTTCCAAAAGACGTCCCAGGGTTCCAAAAGATGTCCCAGGGTCCCATTCTGACCAAAAGAATCCCTGGGGTTTCATAAAGCACAACAGATGTCCTAGGGTCTCATAAAGCGCAAAAGAGGTCTAGAGGTTCAACTCCCAAAGATGCCCCAGAGTTGCACACTGAGTAAAAGAGGCCTAGTTGATCTAGTTGAAAGGTGTGCAGTGGCATGTTTGGGGTTAACGATTTCCTGTGATTATACTGAACAACTGACAGGTAGGGGTCTATGTAAACAAACAGCATCCAGGGGTTCTATAGTTAACAGAGGTTCCCCAGAGGTTCTATACTAGTTGGAAGACCTGAATGGTTTCCATAGTAAGCAAAAGTTGCCCAGGGGCTTCATTCTGATGTATAGATGTTCCACAGTTCCAATCTAGGTGAAGGATGTCCTGGCGCGACAGACGGGAGACGGAATGAGTGGAGCGAATGACAACAAAGGAAGCTAGAGAGGCACGAGGCAAGCGGAATAGCACGGAGGGGTTCTAGAGGTCACAACCAGAGCTCCAGACAGAGAGTGGAGCGAGCGCAGCTCCAGAAGCAGCAAGTACAGTTCCAGACTGGGCGATGGCTATGAACTTATTTTCAATATACGACAGGTAAAGCGCTATGATACCCGCAAGGGTCTTGTTCGTGCTATATAAAACCTTCTAAATAAAATAAATGGCACACCAGACTGTGAGAAGACATTTCTAGTTACACTACTTGGTTAGCACTGCTAGCACCAGGCCTTGGAGGAGAGGACAAAGGTGATCTTCCAAATACCACACCAGCAACACAATAAATGACATGGACAAAACTTTTGTGGGTAAAACAGTGTCCAATGTTTGATTACACAAGTTGCATTCGTTTATGGCTGATCTGGGTGTCCGCAGTGAGGTCACTGACCCGCCGACATCCAGGGCCGGACTGGGAACCAAAACCGCCCCATGCAAAGTGCTCGGCCGGCTCCCCCTCCCCACTCGGGGGGTTGGAGGTGCCGCCGAGCGCTTTGCCGGGGCCGGTTTTCGGCCGAATATGTTGCAGGGCTGATTTTGCAGCTATGCTGCAAAAACGGCCCTGTAACAAAATCGGCCCCCACGGGCTCAAAACCGGTCCCCACCCTTGCGGCGCACCGGGGGATTGCCCGGTGCCCGCTATGGCCAGTCCGGGCCTAGAGCGGCCATGTTGGTGGTCCCAACACCAATGCGCTTCAATTCTACAGAGCTTAATCCTGCCCTATTCTTTCCTTTGCCTCATGATCTGGACAAGTCAGAGCAGGCCCAAGGCCAGTCTACACAGGGGCTCAGGATGTGAGGTGTCTCTCGAGGTCTTGAAGCGCCTTTACATCTTCTCAACTCTCAGGGACCGAGGAATTTCCTTTTGGCTCCAAGATCCACTATCTGGAGCCCTTGGGGATTGCCCTGTAACTTCACCAGGAGATACTGAAAGAAACACACTCAAAACGTTATTTTTTTTTCCTTTTCGGTTCTTTCTTTTTTTTTAAGCCATAAAAGGGTGGGGGGAGGGGCAATGCGGATCCTGCAGAAGGAGGGTCCGCTGTACCTACGGTAGCCTTTCTGGGACATGCTGCCCATTTTTAAAATTTATTTATTTGAGTTTTATATAGCGCTGGCTTGACCCGGAGGTATCAGAGCGCTTTACATATAGCGCCTTATGTAACCTAAGGCTGTTGCACAGCGCTGAAAGGGGTCAGGAGATAGAACTAGCAGGGGGCAACACTAAGATGTTAAGTGGTTATCTGACTGTTTCAACCACCTGTGTCTTCTCCCCTTCAATGTATACATAAGTATGATGTCTTTGCTTATATTTTTATGCATCCTCATGTCCTGCGATGTAGTGTAATTTTTCTTTTCCTTTGTGTATGTAAAGCGCTCCGATACCCACGGGTCTAGCTAGCGCTATATAAAACGTTATAAATAAATAAATAAGATTCTGTCCCCTCTCTCATCCTGCAGGTCTTGTGGCCAGCAGCCTCCCCCTGTCCTCAGAGGGCAGTCGGAGCGGCCAGATGCTCTGGACAGTCCATCCCTGCAGCAGAAGCCTCTCCCAGCAGTTAATGATCATGTCATACAAACCCCCTCTGTTCTGGGGGGGGGGGGGGGGGGTCATGAATCTAGCTCGTGAAGGCAGGAAGCGACAGCTCGCTGATTGGAGGGGAGTGGGAACAGGCATGTGGGCTGTTAGCTGTCAACGGAGCATGAACCCTGAAGCCACAGGCAGACTCTCAGGGCGATCTGGGGTCAGAGGTCATTTATCTTGTTCCATTCACCCGGCTCACCGAGAGGCTGCCCTCGGCCCACACGGGGCGGCAGGGAGGGGGTGTTCCTGTATACGCCAGATTCACCTGTATCTCATCATCTGGAGAACCGGAAGTGGTTATAGAACTTATGTAAAATACAACCAGTCTTGGAATGGGTTCATGTGCCATCGCAAAGGGTTCGGGAGATTGCAGCTGTGAATACAGTGCCTCACGCACACAGTGTTCCAAAATTACACTACAGGACGGGCTGACCCACATTCCGCTTTATTTGGGCGGCTTGACCAAATAAAAAAAAAAATGATTTCCTTTTATTTATTCAGATCTATCATTGGGCGCCCACTGTTGTCTTGCAGAAGCTTCGGCACAAGATCACAGGTTTGCTGGAGGCCGCAAGCGAAAAACAACCTTTACAACGCAACCATTACATCGCACTACACTTCAACGCAGGCATTACATCGCAACATCCTTTGAAACTACAACGCAGGCCTTACAACACATGAGACTACATCGCATGTCACTATAACGCAGGTATTACAACGCATACCATTACAACGCAATAGTAATTTTTAACCCCTACACTATCCAGCACTTATCCTACTGTTCCACCCCTTGGAGTTAGAATAGTAATTTTTACCCCTATACTATCCAATACTTACCTTAAATGCAATGTAATGGTATGCGTTGTAATGGTATGCGTTGTAAGGGTATGCGTTGTAAGGGTATGCGTTGTAAGGGTATGCGTTGTAAGGGTAGGTTTTTAAAATGATTTGTAGTGTCATGCGAGTTAATGGAATGCGTTGTAGTGGACGTTGCGATGTAAAAACTGCGTTGTAAGTGCAGGCATTGTAAATGTATGCGTTGTAACATCATACATTCGCCGCGAGCATGCAGAAAAGCCGCAATTTTTACCTGGTGAGAAGGTAAGCCTGTGCCAGGACCCCTTCATTCTATTCCACTAAGGCTGACTCGGGTTAGAGCAAGCGGGGGAGGGGGTGGCGCTCCCAGTATCACAACGTATTCTCCCTGCGCTCGAATTAACATTTCACTGTAAAAGCCCCATAAAAGTTGAGCTCCTCTGAGGAATGCAAAGCTCCAAGAAGTAACGTATAAACGCTGTGGCATTCCCGGAATGTAGGCCCCGGTCCTCCCCTCGCCCTGTAGCCAGGCATCGCCCGGGGAATTCGACTCTAACCTGGGAGTGTTAATGCTGGGGCTTGCTGACCGTGCAATGCTGGGTGAACACAACTTTTACCTTGATGGACACTTTTAGCTTTTGCAGCAAGATTTCTAAATTATTTGTACGTGTTATACTTATTGCAGAATCTGGTTATCCAATTCCTGTGACGTTTATCGGGGCCGGGGGTCAACTTTGTATGGTATGGTTGCTAGGGTTGTCCTTGGGTTTAAAGGTAACGAGAGTTACATTTCTGTTGCGTCACCATACCGTCAAAGGACATACAATGCCACCACGGCCCTCCTGTTTTAGTGAAAGGATAGATGCGCGCGCACATGCACAGATTACTACATGCGTAAGAAGGTGTGCTCAGTTAATACAGATAAAAGAGCGAGCGAGGAGAAGAGAAGAAAAGGCGAGAGAGATAGAGAAGAAAAGAGAAAAAGAAGAGAGGGAGGAGAAAAGGAGAGGGAAGAGTGTGTGTGTGTGTGATAGAGAGAGAAGAAAAGCATAGAGGGTGAAGAGACGGAGAGAGAGAAGGTGTGAGAGAGAGAGAGAGAGAAGGTGTGAGAGAGAGAGAGAGAGAGAAGGTGTGAGAGAGAGAGAGAGAGAGAAGGTGTGAGAGAGAGAGAGAGAAGGTGTGAGAGAGAGAGAGAGAGAAGGTGTGAGAGAGAGAGAGAGAGAGAAGGTGTGAGAGAGAGAGAGAGACGGAAGGTGTGAGAGAGAGAGAGAAGGTGTGAGAGAGAGAGAGAGAGAGAAGGTGTGAGAGAGAGAGAGAGAGAAGGTGTGAGAGAGAGAGAGAGAGAGACGGAAGGTGTGAGAGAGAGAGAGACGGAAGGTGTGAGAGAGAGAGAGAGAGAGAGACGGAAGGTGAGAGACGGAAGGTGTGAGAGAGAGAGAGAGAGAGAGAGAGACGGAAGGTGAGAGAGAGAGAGAGAAAGAGAGAGAGAGAAAGAGAGAAAGAAAGAGAGAGAGAAAGAGAGAGAGAAAGAGAGAGAGAAAGAGAGAGAAAGAGAAAAAGAGAGAAAGAGAGAGAAAGAGAGAAAGAGAGAAAGAGAGAGAGAGAGAGAGAGAGATCCAGCAATCGGAAATTGTGAATTCATGACGGAGTTTTAATCATGCCTTTGACTGGGTTGAGTTGGAGGGGGGGATCCATAAGTGGGAGACTCCCGACCCCTCCAGTCCAGCAATGCAGCTGGAGAAAGATTCGTCAGTCTTTCCTGCTTTTAATTTCCTCTCGTCACTTTTCCTGACATTTCCTTACTAAAGACATTGACGCACAGGTGGGCGATACCATGTTGAAAGAGGGTGGCGGCACTTATTTTAGTTATTTGACAAATTAAGCATTGGCCTTGACGTGTCAGCGACTCAGCGTGCGTCTCAAAGCAAGGTCCCTGAAAGTACAAGAAGAAGAAGTATCTGAGCAGGGGCCGGGGTGAGGGGGCCCCAGAGGGGGGGGGTTGGTGCTGACAGCTGTCACCACCCAACCCGCCTTTGGTCTCAGGTGCCGAAGACACTTCCTGTCACCGAGGCTTCTGAAGAGGGGAGCCGCAGGAAATGGAACCGGCCGCGCCCCTTTGAAGTCCACTGCTAATGGGGCACCCAGAAGGGATCCCAACTGAAGGAAGTCTGGGGGTCTTCAGAAGGAAAAGGACAGGGCGGCACTACAACCCGTCAGTGCCAATTAGCAGTGGTGGGGGAAACAATGCCATGGACCTAACGCGAGCTAGAGAGATGGCCCTCAGTGCACTGCTTATTGTATTTAAAGAAACAGCAATATCTGAGGCGCGTTGGGACCCTGGTGCCACTGCACCTGCTGCACCGTCGACAGATACGCCCCCTGAAGAGGAGGTGACAGAAGGCGCAGAGAAGGCCAGGCAGAGCCAGGCCGTGTGGAAGGCCTGTCGGGGAGCCCCCGGCTACTTGCAGAGGGTCAAAGACACGACTTGCATGAAGTGTGGGCGGGGCTCAAAGAAGGGCCATGTTGGATAAACGTCAGTAAAGTGAGACAAGCATTTACAATGCAATGGTCTCGGCATTATTAAAGGTAGAGCTATTGGCATTGCTCATGACATTTTTTTTTAAAAATCATAAATAAATAGCATTGTCATTTACAATGCCAATAGCTTAATCGCTCGCATATGCATGACCTATTGCATTTACACCCACACAGAGCCACACACACACATACAGAGCCACCCACACAGTCATTCACATAGAGCCACCCACACACACAGAGCCACCTACACAGAGCCACCCTCACACAGACAGAGCCACCCACACATAGAGGTGTGGTGCAGGTGGAAGAGGTGTGGCGCAGCGGCCAGAGTTCCTGACTCCGGACTACAGGGTTCACGGTTCGATCCCCGGTGCCGACGGCAGGTTTTCCCAGCACCATGTGACTCTGGGCAATAGCTTGCTTAATCTTCCCGAGGGCCCCCAGCGCCGGGACACCACTTTGGAGGTAGCTGTGCGCTTTACAAATACTGGTATCACTTTATTTCCGCACACAGAGAAACAAACTTCAAAATTAGAGAAATGGGTGCAAAAGTATCCCGTGCAAACCATGCTCCGGGCTAGTCAATGCTTTTTCTTTTAATAGAGGCAATCGAGAACATAAAAAATAAAATAACCCCTCAAAGTGGGAATGTTCTGCGTCAGTGAGTTTATAAAGTGCCGTATCCTCGCTAGGGAAGGCAGTAGTGTAAAAGTAATACAGCCGAATGTATTATCCCTAATAGATTACCAAGTGGGGCAGCTGTAGCGCGCTTGCTGCAAGAGGGAAGTTTAGGAGTTAAAAACAAGCTATTTCATATAATGTAATTCGTATTTATGAATAGGTGTAGCTGTATTTTAAATTTTTGGGTAGCATGACAACTCATTTAACTAGAACCCATGACACATAGAAAATATTTCTCAGTCCCATGAAACATGGATTTCAGCATGACAAGCCCCAAACTACTCTGAAGAGCTTTTTTTTATTTCAGTAATTTTTATTGAAAATTATATTTACATGGTGCAGAGAATATACATGGGAGATAACTGAAAACAAGAGAAAAAGACCAGGAAAAGGCGCCGGGGGGGGGGGGGGGGGGGCGGTTAAGCAGTGACTCGCAGCTATTTGTCCATTTTCCATTCTTGCTTCTTCTTTCCGTTTCTTTCGGCATTCCCCCTTACAGACTGTCCGATTGTCTTTTCGCTCCCCTGGTGGCGCGGAGGGAGAGGTGTAGAGATGTAGAGAGTAAAGAGAGTAAAGAGGCACAGTATGTTACAGAGTAGGTGATCTAAATAGTCTATTTAGTGATGTCTTATCTGGGCTCTGGGCTTCCTTCCCGGTTGCCCCCTTAACGTTCAGGGTGGCTTGTGTGAGGACAGGTAGTTGTCCAGCGAGAGCCACATTTTGCTTTTCTTCCCTGAGTTCGGTAGGCTGTTGGTTGTTATAGTGTCAGCTCCCTGCAGGAATATGACCCAGTTGAACCAGGCTTTGAAGCTGGCTCTCGCTGTGTCTTTCTAGTTGTTCAATACCGTCTTGACCGCCGCTGTGAGCAGGAGGTCAATCAGGTCCCTGTCTGTTTCGGATGTTATGGAGGGATCGGTGTACCCCAGTGCCAGATGGTGAAAGTCAAGTGTTAGAGTGGCTCCTGTTACTTCGTTGATTAGTGTGTTTACTGAGTCCCAGAATTTTCTGACCTTGGTGCAGTGGAAGAGGAGGTGTGCCAGGTCTCCTTTCTGCTTATTGCAGTTCCAGCAGGAGTCGTTTTCTCGGATACCCATGGAGGCAAGTCTGGCTGGGGTCCAGTAGGCCTTGTGTATCAGCCAGAATTTTGTCTGATCTAGTGTTGTTGTCACCTTCCTTCTTGATGTGGAGGACCAGAGGTCGGCCCTCTCCTTGTCACTGAGCTCCCTCCCCGCCACAGTTCCCCAATGGGTTGTAATTTTGTTGTTTAGTTTAGAAGTCTTGGGGCACAGGGCTTTGTACATGTGTGCCACTTGGTGTCCTATTATGTTTAGGCTAGTGGCGTATTGTAGTATTGAGGGAGTGAGCTTGTTTATGTCTGCTTTGGTGATTGCCACTCTTATCTTTAGGAAGTTATAGAGCTCTGCGCTATCAAACTTATGTTGCTCTTTGAGTGTGTCGAACGTGGCTTGAGTTCCTTTGTGCTGTAGCTGGCTTACTGTGGTTATGCCGTGTCGGTACCATGTGTGCATATCTAGTGTGTTGTTCCTGTATTTTATTCAAGAGCTTTACTGTTATCCATTGTGTGATCAAAAAAGTACTCATGAAGGGTAAATAAAACTTTAATAGTCTAATTCTAATCACTGCTTACTGTTAGCTGCGATTGCAGAAGATTTTTCCATGATCTCCCTTGTATGAACTGCATGTGTTTTTTAACAAATCAAATGGTGTTTTTTCCCAGAATTCTAAATTTGTAAGTACATCAATAATTTTTCTACGCTTTTTTTTTACATATAACCAAAATAAGATGCCAGTATGCCACTTACTTTTTTTTAAATTTATTTTTTAGAGTATTTCCCTCTTTAAAAAAAAATCACTCTATTCAAGCATAAGGCCCCAAATAAACATGCACCATAAAAAACACAAAGTATGGGGCATGTAATGTGGTTCCACATTACCATCAGGATTCTTGTGACATTTTGAAAGCCCTCAGCACCCATCTTAAGGTTGATCTATTTCTAGAGATTTTTCCCTCCGCCATCTGTCCTTATATCCATCTCAAACCTCATCTTAATACTATGATCTCCCAATAAACACTTTCTAGACTCTTACCTCTTCTATGTCCCCATAATCCTTTTCAATCCAACTAACAGACTCTTATATCCACTGCTTGAATTAACACAAATTTCTCTACACTAATCCATCACTAATCCTTTTTGGGTTCCGGAGTAGTGTGCTTCTCGCCAAAAAGCACATTGATACCTCGTCATGGGTAGTAAGCACTATATAAATACAATTACAATACAATAGGGCTGGATCCTTGACACAGTTTCAGGAAAACCACTGTGCAATTGAGTGTCATTTAGAATCAATGTACGAAACTATATCTTCTGTTGAGATCCTGGAAATCTAGTACAGAATTAAACCTTCGGCACCTTGCCGGGACACCTCAGCTGTAGAAGGTGCAATATGTGATAAGGTTTTTTGTGTACTATTGTATTGCCATCAGTAAGGCCTCGACATTCATCAGATGACCCTGACTGTGCAGAGGCGATAAACCACACGACCAGAACTGCCTGTGGTCAACCATGTATAAAATACCCTGAATGGGCAGATGACAGGTTTCACCAGATGGAGCTCCAGTACAAGATCTGAGCAGGCATACTCAGACTTCACCTGGTAAGGAGACATTTTAAGGCGTGGGCAAAGTGGGCGCTGCCCAGGGTGCCAGCCTTTTCGGCGAGCCCTTGATAGGACTGTTCTGCAGACAGTCCTGTCCTGAAGACCGTGAATGATTCTTAACCCTAGATTGTTTGACATACCATTTTCCTTTAATTTATTTTGAATACAGGTAATGTGGGGGAGTTTATTACAAACAATGTGCAGAAAAATGTTGTGTTTGTTTTTCAACACCATTAAACATTTATAAAATATTTTCTTTTCAGATGCAAACAGGACCACACATAGGAGCAATGGGAGGGGGGGTAAAGAGATTATTTGCTATAATATTAGTGAGCAGCTGCTGTATCACTATTTAAAGCATACAGTACAATCCCTAAATATTAGACACAAACACATTTAAAATTTGAACCAATTTGCCTGTACACTGTCAGCAACCTCACCAAAGGTGAGAGGTGTGGTGCAGCGGCCAGGGCAGCTGCCTTCGGAGCGCAGGGTTCATGGTTCGATCCCCGGTTCTGGTGGCAGCTTAGCTTAGCACCATGTGATTCTGGGCAATAGTTCACTTAATTTCCACGACGGCTTCCAGCGCCTTGAGACCCGTAAGGGTGAGTAGTACAAGCTTTACAAATACGGGTTTACATTTACTTTAAAGAGTTGTAATTGGATCATACATTCAAAGCTGTTCGGAACAAGAGCCCCCAAAATATGTTTTGCCTAGGGCCCCCAAAATCCTCAAATGTCCCTGACTTGGTTCCAGGGAGAGCCAAACCATGGCCATGGACCTCAAACAGTCCAGGAAGTCCCTTCTTTAGGGCATCACTAATGTGTCCTTGGGACCTGAGATAATCTGAGTAGGTTGTCAATAAGATTGCAGATTTGCATCACAGTTCTAGCAACATTTTGCAGATGTCACTGGGGAGTGCAGGAAGGGCACTGGGACTTCTTCAGTTTTGCAGGAGAGAAAACAGCAAAGAACCCAACCACCTAAGAATGATACAGAAGAGGAGATTATATATATATATATATATATATATATATATATATATATATATATATATATATATATATATACACACACACACACACACATATATATATATATATATATACACACACATATATACATATATATACACATATATACATATATATACACATATATATGCTTATATATATATGTATATTCACTGAAAAAACCATAGGTTATAGACCATATATAGTTAGGAATTAGCATTTACAAAACCTTATTTTACTCACACAAAACCATTGAAATTCCATATATAGTTAGTTGCACTAACTATATATCGCGCACCCGCAATCCACTGCTGATGATGTCACATATTACATCATTCATGACATGGTCAGTGACATCACTGATGACATCTCAAATGACATCACTGATGACATCACTGATGACAACATCCAGTGACTGTATGTTTCTGTAAAGTTAAAATATGTCTTACATATTGAAGAATGAGTGGATGTATAAGTGTCTGGATGAAGGATTTAGTAGGTGCATGACTGACTGTATAAGTGAGTGATTAAATGTGTCTCACTGAGTGCATGGGTTAGTGACTAAACGGTTTTAAATTGTGCATCATTGTGTCTGTTGTTCTGTAATCTGATGCATGTGTTGATCATTAGCTATATGACTAACTATATGGGTTATTGATTGGTTGCCCAAGTATTTGTATGGGAGACTGAGTGTGTGTGTGGGTGTCTGGGAGGTGTATGACTCTGTGCATAGATGTGTGAGCAGTTGATTCACTAGATGTATGGGTTCAAAAGTGCATGTGGAAACAGCTGTATGGGCGGTTGACTGTGTGCATGAGTGTATTGGTGAGTGAATGGATATCTCAGTGCTACATGTCAAAGTAAGTACATATGTAAAACACAGTACATGTGAGAGTTGACATATATAAATAACTGTGCATAAGAGCCAGTGAATGTGTGAGTGGCTGTATAGATCATTGTGAACTTGTATCAGGGATTGTATAACAGAGTAAATATGTGTTATTATATGTTTCAATAAGTAAGGTGTGTATAACTATATAGTTGATGAAATGGAGGTGTGATTGATTCTTTGCATGACTGACTAGGTGTGTGAGTAACTCCATGGATGAGTGACAGTCTGTGAGTGTCTGTTTACACTGAGTGTATCTAAGGTTATATTAGAGTCTGAAGAGGTTCATCGTATCATCACATGAATGATGTTATCAGTGATGTGATCAGTAATGTCAAATGAGATGTCATCAGTGATGTCATCAGTGATGTCATTTGAGATGTCATCAGTGATGTCATCAGTGATGTCACTGACCATGTCATGAATGATGTAATATGTGACATCAGCAGTGGATTGCGGGTGCGCGATATATAGTTAGTGCAACTAACTACATATGGAATTTCAATGGTTTTGTGTGAGTAAAATAAGGTTTTGTAAATGCTAATTCCTAACTATATATGGTCTATAACCTATGGTTTTTTCAGTGAATTTTCAAGGTTTTGTAAATGCTAATTCCTAACTATATATGGTCTATAACCTATGGTTTTTTCAGTGAATTTCATAGGTTTTTTAATAGCAAATTTTTATAGTTTTTAAAAATAATAAATTTTAAATCGAATTTTATATTGCATAATTATGTCATTTTTTTTTTTTAATTCTTTTTGGTGCGCTCCCGGGGCGCGGACCAGTGAACGCACGGGTAAGCGCAATCTTGCGGCGCGCCCCGGGGCGCGTACTGATGAGCGTCCCGATAGCGCTATTGCCGCGAACGAAAACAACATCGTGACGTATTGCGTAGCCGCCACGCCTTGCGTCATAAGCGCGTATCGCGTAGCCGCGAGATGCGTCTTATGACGCACCGCGTAAGTGCACCCGGAAGCGCATACGATCGCGCAACGTAAACGCCCTGATGCGCTTACAAAATACGCCCCGGGACGGGCCCCGGGGCGCGTAGCGTAAGCGCGTCAAACCATGTGACTTTAAAATAACACTTTTCATTGGTTCATAACTTTTTTTTTTCCAAATTGTGTGAAACCCACCCATTTCTCCCACTATTGCTTTGTACTTGGAGAGAGCAAGAGCTGTTCTGTGTACTGTGTTCATCTCCTACTTTTCTGATCTACAGCAATGGCTGCAAGAGAGTCATCCAGCAGTGATTCCGACGGATTTTTAGATGAGGACCCTCTTCAGCAGAAGAAAAAAAAACATTTCATCTGAAAATTCTATGACATCCCTGAAGGACAAAAAAAAGTCAACGCTCCAAAAGTAACCTGCAAAATATGTGGTAGTACTTTATCCAGAGGCAATCCTCTGAAAAAATATAGTTTTGGAAATGCTAATTTAATCAGGCATGTGAAAAGAAGACACCCTAACAACTTTGCCAGGGAGAGTGTCAGAGAGCTGGCACGGAATTTACCCACAGATGGCGGCAGCACCTCCACTGGTGGAGCAACACCTTCGGGACCACCCCGTGGAAGAATGGTCCCTAACATTCAGCCGGTGTTTGCAGGCATCAAATTTCTGTGCACGGAGTGTGACGAACTGCTCTGCTATGGGGAGCAGAGTGTTGAACTCATTGCCATAAAGAAACAGCAACACTGCTGCCCTGCCAGTCCCTAAATTTTCACATTTTTTTGCTCCTGTTGAGCAGTTTTGGAATCCCTGTTTTTGTTTTTCCCCTGACAAAAATCCAAAAAAAATATAAAATCGTTTAAAAAAGTCTAAAAAAATATAAAACAACAAAAACAAAAAAAAGTTCTTTTCAGAACTACCTCCAATTTATAAAAAAATGCTATATTTTTTTTTAAAAAAGTGTCATTTTTTATCTCCATGGTACGCTCCCCCGTAGGCTCCCCGGTGCGCGTACCTGGCGCTCCCCCCGCGAAAATCGAATTTAAATTTTTTTTTTTTTTTTTTACCCGCGGGACCCTTTTATGGCCCCCACATCAAAACTAGGGGGTCAGGGGGGTGTACCCTGCCCCCTTTTGCTCATTTCCCCCTTTGATTTTTGCCACCTCTTGTGTCTCAATCCTACCGAGACACAAGATGGCGGCCGCAGCGGACTGTTTCGAATGTTTACAGACACCCGAGAACCAATCAGCTTGCCGTGCGCAAGTCGCGTGGCGCGCCCAGATCGCTCCCAGGTACGCGCACCGGGGCGCGGCTCTAGATATATATCTTTTTTTAAACCTAATTTACTCAAAATTCACAGGAGCACATATCTTGAGACCTAGCAAAGGCACATCGGGCAAACAATATCTACAATTTTGCCAAGTTTCGTGGAAATCCATTCAGCCGTTCGGGCTAAAAGTGAGGCCAACCGCCCTATGGAAATTAACATGGGAAAAACACGTTTTGGGACCCCCCTTTTTTCTCAGCCCCCCCTTGACAAACCCCCCCAAATTTTCAGTTGCTGCTCAGAAACAAAATGTTCCATTTTCCTGAAAATTTCAGCCAATTCCGTCCACAAACGCCAAAGTTATTAGTCATAGAGTTTTCAAAAATCCCATAGAGAAAAAATCCTAACTATATATACCTACTGGCGACCGCCAGTAAGTAATATACATATACACACACATATACACACACTACATGTGACATCGAAGCTTCCAGTGCCGCAAAACCCTGTCATTCACTCAGCTGAGGACTACGTTCTACTTCAAACCATTTTTGACAAGCCAAATTTATCAATGTATTCGAGCTGCAATTTTTCACAAGCCTTGAGAATGTCCAAGGGACAAAACGCGTCGAGCTGTTTCATCGTATCACATGGAAATAAAGAACTGAAATGAATATATTGAATAATCTTTTTCTGTACTTCTCGAACATTGGCTTACGACTGGCTCAGTTGAACAAATGTTTTGCTCTGCAGTTGGACATATTTTGAATTATTATTAATTTGTTTTTTTACAATCGTTCGAATCAACTTTTAGTTATTGGGTGCCAGCAAGGTGTCATCTGGTATAGCATCAGCAGGCTTCTATTTACTGCTGGCATTAAGTAATGCAGCATATTCTACAGCTCTTGGTGTGCCGGCATCCTTGCTAGTGTTACCCAGTTTTGCCTTCAATTGTATCTGTAATTGTAACTACAAGTCCCAGAATTCCATTGCGAGCAATGCAACTACAGACTGGGCTCTAGGTGTAAAAATATGGCGAGCATTCAGAGAAGTATTGGTAAGATTTGACGCAACATATAGGTTTACAATTGATGACTGATGGGTGATATTTTCTTTGATATCTTGATAAATGCTTGGTAATATTGCTTTCTATAAAGATCTTCTGTCTGAGCCCAGCATTGCTCTCACCTACAGGAAGGGTCAGCCCTCACCGTCCTTCCCCTTGGCCACAGAGAACAAAAGCTACTCTTGCAGTGATCCACGAAGGTAGAAAGCAGATTTCCTCTTGATTGACCAACCCTATGTCCTGCCAAGAAGTAAAGGAGAATTGATGGACAACTGCCAAGGTGCAGCAGGAAATCTTGAAGGGTTTCGCCAGGCGTCGAAGAAAGGAAGCTCGACACCAAGCATCTTCCAGGCGGCCTGGAACACAAAGCTTGAATAAATGTGCTCGCCAGAAGGCACTCAGGGTCAGCACCACCTCAGAAGACGTAGGAGTTGATCTACCTATCTGCTGGCAGAATCTCAATCCATCGATACCGAAGAACTCTGTCCAAAGATAGATTGCATTTCGAGCCCTTTCTGATGGAGGCAGTGGTTTTTCACTCAAGGCAACTGTGGGAGACATTGTCTGGAGTGCTGGAAGCAAGAGCATGTTTTGACAGAAATTCCACCAATGTTCATGTGAAATGGTAGAATTTACTCCACCTAATTCTACAAAATATACCAACAAAGTAGGACGACTTTGAATCCCATCCTCGTCGCCAAAGAACTATAGAAGATAAGCAGGGCCTCGAAGCATGAGACAATGAGCACAAATTTCCATGTACTTCCCCGGCATGACCGCCAATGCCACCGAAAGAACAATTCCGACAGAGTCTGCAGAACCCACTTCTCCATCAGGAAAACATGTTCGAGGTGGAGAAGAAAAACAGGGAATAAGGTTTGGTGAGCTCAACGATATCTCCTCCACATTTGCACCTATAAATTGCCCGTCAGGGAAACCATCTGCAGGAGTAAATATAGGGCAGTAGGGGCAGGAGTAAGTATAGTTAATATGGAAATCTACGACCTGTTTAGAGTTACATAATGACTGCATAGTAGGGGGTCTATGAATCACTTTGAAAGGTGCACGTAAGTCTACGATGATTTGATTTAGGTTTGTCAATAGTATGTTTGTGAATCAGCTCCATAGCGCCTAAAGATGCTTCTTTGCTTACAACAGCGCTATATAAACGCACTTGTCCACTAATCGAAGGCATCAGCGTTTTCCTTGCTGCCACTGTGCTCACATTCATCAGCACGGTTTGTTATAAAACGCAATGTAGTTCTCCGTGGCCAGCAATGCCCACAGCACCCCCCCCCCCCCCCACACCCCCACCCCACCCCAGCAAGGCTGGGAATAATTCATTCGAAAGGGAGCCGTTCCGGTAGGAAGCTGCGATTCCGGCTTTGCGTCTTAAATGCAGCGAATGGAAGGGGCTCTACGGCGTAGATAGGCCAAAAATCTGCATTAGGGTCTCAACCAAAAGTTTGGAAGCAGTGGAGAGTTTAAATTAGGTAGGTATTAAACAGAAAGCGGCACGTGAGGCTGGCAGATCCGGGAAGGCACTCTCTGGGACATTAGAAGCGTCCCTGACTTGGATGGAGGGAAAAGGATAACACAAATTTCATAGGCCTCTGTAGCCCGGGGCCCCGCCTCTGCGGATGCGCTCACAGACACTTTAGGTGAATTCCCGGGGAGGAGCAGAGACACGGAGTTCCTGGCCTCCCACCAGGGCTGGCATGACTCGAGGCCTCCCGAGCCCCGCCTTCCAGGGCAGGAATGCCCCCAGATCACACCGTGCCAAGATGTGGGGGCTTCAAAGCAGGGGCAACGGAGGGAGAAGCCCTTATCTCCCTCCTCCGGGCACCGAGCGAGGGAACAGAACAGGGAGAGCCCGGAAAACGGTACTATCTCTGCAGAAAGCCTGAGAAAGGAATTTCCATCCGAAGGGAGGCTTGGAACTCTAATGCCAAGTCTTGATTCCCCCCTCTGCCACGAGTCTGCCAGCTCCAGGATGCCTGCTAGGTGACAGTGCGCTTAAGTCAAATAAATAAATAAATAAATAAATAAATGCAAAGCCTCGCCTACCAAGGGCAGAGCTGGCAGGCCTGCACCAGGGTAGACCGGTTGTAATAGAAAGCACCGCTACGCCGGTGGGCTCGATTATACGCCCTGAGGAAGCCCCATCTGGGCGAAACGCGTTGGCTATGTCTGATCATCTCACACCAAGAACACTTTTAAGGGTGTATTAAAGAGATCGTTTTTCACATCACTGAAGGACATCTATTCTTTCTAGTGCAGTGAAGCACTGTGAAAATATTTGTATTGTTGACTCTCTATTGCTTCTTGTCTGATTAAATGGTTATGGTCCCTTGGCAGTGGACTAAAGGAGGTGAGCAGCACCTTTACAACAATCTACTGTGACTTTAGTGTATAGTAAGGTGGTGCAGCTAGTAATTCCCTTACTGCCAACTTCCTGTTTTCTGCTCTACACCAGAGTAGGGTGGGGACTCTCCCTGCTCAGGAACACGGGAGGCGCGGGGACTCCACTCTCTCCACGGAGAGGACCAGGCAGAAGGGAACAGAATGGGCATTACTTGACTTCTGCCAAGTCGGAGATATGTATAAGGGACACGGGTCCATACATGCGTGCAATATGTCCGAGCCATATCAGACACATGGCTGTGATATGTCCGGGTCACACATGGACTACTCACGGGATGCTGAGTAATGCCTCAAAGTTGCCTGAACCACGCCTGGGCCATGCCTGTGATAGACCTGATCCACGCTTGCGATATCTCCCACTAGCGGAGGTCTGTGAAATGTCTAAGACATACCTGGGCCATGCTTGTGATATGGTCGTGCCACTCCTGACCCATGACTGCGATATATCTCATGATGCCTGAGATATGTCCAAGCAATGCCTGAGATATATGTCATGCCTGTAATACGTCTGAGCCACACATCTGGGCTATGCCTGCGACATGTCCAGACTTACCTGGGGCATGCCTGTGATATGCCTGAGCCACACCTGAACTGCGCCTACTGAATATCTGCGGATACTTGCGATACGTTTGGCTCTCATCTAAGCTATGTTTTTGATATATATCAGGGCCGTGTCCGAGATGATGTCTCAGCCATGGATTTGATATGCCTGAGCTGCCTGCTATATGTAAGAGCCACCCACAGTCAAGCAATTTATACGTCAGAGCAACATCTGGGGTATGCCCAATACAAAAACGGAGCAATTTCTAAGACATGCCCAAACCACGCCTTCAATACTTCTCGGTATACGCCTTCAGTACGACATCTGGGACACGCTTTCAATGCGACGCCCGGGACACGCTTTCAATGCGACGCCCGAGCCATGCCTTCAATGCGACGCCCGAGCCACGCCTTCAAGGCGACGCCCGAGCCTCGCCTTCAAGGCGACGCCCGAGCCACGCCTTCAAGGCGACGCCCGAGCCACGCCTTCAATGCGACGCCCGAGCCTTGCCTTCAATGCGACGCCCGAGCCTCGCCTTCAATGCGACGCCCGAGCCTCGCCCTCAATGCGACGCCCGGGACACGCTTTCAATGCGACGCCCGAGCCATGCCTTCAATGCGACGCCCGAGCCACGCCTTCAAGGCGACGCCCGAGCCTCGCCTTCAAGGCGACGCCCGAGCCACGCCTTCAAGGCGACGCCCGAGCCACGCCTTCAATGCGACGCCCGAGCCTTGCCTTCAATGCGACGCCCGAGCCTCGCCTTCAATGCGACGCCCGAGCCTCGCCCTCAATGCGACGCCCGAGCCACGCCCTCAATGCGACGTCCGAGCCACGCCCTCAATGCGACGTCCGAGCCACGCCCTCAATGCGACGTCCGAGCCACGCCCTCAATGCGACATCCGAGCCACGCCCTCAATGCGACATCCGAGCCACGCCCTCAATGTGTCGTCCGAGCCACGCCCTCAATGTGTCGTCCGAGCCACGCCCTCAATGCGACGTCCGAGCCACGCCCTCAATGCGACGTCCGAGCCACGCCCTCAATGCGACGTCCGAGCCACGCCCTCAATGCGACGCCCGAGCCACGCCTTCAATGCAACGCCCGAGCCACGCCTTCAATGCAACGCCCGAGCCACGCCTTCAATGCAACGTCCGAGCCACGCCTTCAATGCAACGTCCGAGCCACGCCTTCAATGCAACGTCCGAGCCACGCCTTCAATGCAACGTCCGAGCCACGCCTTCAATGCAACGTCCGAGCCACGCCTTCAATGCGACGTCCGAGCCACGCCTTCAACGCGACGTCCGAGCAACGCCTTCAATGCGACGTCCGAGCCACGCCTTCAATACGACGTCCGAGCCACGCCTTCAATACGACGTCCGAGCCACGCCTTCAATACGACTGAGCTATGCCTTCAATGCGACGTCTGAACCATGCCTTCAATACGTCAAATGCAAAAATGAACAATTGATGGACAGAATGAAAAACAATGTGATACATTCACCCCAGTGCAGAGATCTGGGCCTAAATCCATCATATTTTTGCTCACCATGCCATTCCAGTTTGGACCCAGCTATATGCAAATCAGTCTTGATCCTGCGCCCAATGGGAACCTTCCAGCCCGAACGGCCAGGCCAGGTCCTACGTCGAAGGCATGCCTGTGGCTGCAGAGTCCTTGAGAGGTAGTAGGCATAAGTAAGTAAGTTATACTGCGGTGAAGCCTGTGATATGCTTTGGTCAGGTCTCCAACATGTCAGAGCCATACTAATAGATTGTCTGAGCCAGTCCTACACCATGCCTTTAATATAAATCAGTGGTGACTTCTATATACCTGGGCAGACCAGCAAAATATCAGTCATGTATGTGACCTGTGAGAGCCATGCATAAGACCTGGAAGAGAGCCACACCCGAACAATGCCGGTGATATGTCTGAGCCACACCTGCGCTGTGCCTGCAATACATCCGAGCCATGACTCCGGAATACCTCTGCCATGCCTACGATACGTCAGAGTTATGGCTCTGATATTCCTGGGCAGGCTTGTGATACACCAGAGCGCCAATATGTCGCAGCCATGTCTGCGATATGCTTGCGCAATACCCTCTTTGTGTAGGGCCTAATGTTAGGTGTCATTTTCTATGTAATGCAGGTTTTGTATTAGAATGGAGTAATCGGACACAACACAAAAAGCAAAATAACAACATATGTGATGCAAGATAGTAGGGCCTTGCTCCTATAGACTATACCAGAACTCCACTCTTCCAACACGTTCACTAGCAGCTTAAGGGAAGTCGCCAGGAGGTGGGGAGTGAGTTTAGGGCCAGAAACCTTTCCCTGTAATATGTTAAAGGCTTATAACTGAACACTCGCCACAGGAGTCTGCTGCACAATGGGGTATTATATATTCTAAGCACGATGGGCCATTGGTGCATGCCCGGCTACCGACACAAGCGGCATCTTGAACCACAACAGCACACTGGACCACGAGATACACCATCCTATGGAACGTGCTATTCTACAGGACCACCCTGAGGTTATAACCTTCTATGGAAGCTTGACATACAACATCTGGCCTGAACATCTGGAATAAACTGCACCATGGGAGTCTACACCATTGGTGCCCCATGCAGTGGGTGTACATGTGACCATAGCAGCATACCAGGCAAGGGCACTGGGGGTGCCCTCTGCACCATGATGGCACTTCATGCTACTGGAGCATCACAAGAGCGCGCAGCACCACAAGATGCGCGCAGCACCACAAGATGCGCGCAGCACCACAAGATGCGCGCAGCACCACAAGATGCGCGCAGCACCACAAGATGCATGAACCATTGTTGTCCAGACAGTCATCTCTTCTTTTAAAGACATAACCACACACACGGCACAAAACAGAACGCATCTCTGTACTCCCAACACTAAAGTATTGCACGAAAATAAAAACAAAATACCGGTTGATTTTGTCAATCCCTACCGCTCAAAAGTCTCGACTTCCTACAAAACAAGTTTAAGGAGAGGAAAGGAATACGTATTTTTAGGGTAAAACTGCAAACGTGCTCTTTTGAAAGAACATCGACCACAAAATGCATCTGTGGCCTGGTGTCGTGGCTCCAGGGAGACCTCACAGCGCCCCCTAGACTTGGTGGAATGGAATGTTCCCCCCTTCAAGCTGTGCCCTGGCTGGAAAGATTTCACAGGCCCTGAAGGGACACTCGATAGTCCAAATAACTGGAATGCCAGAGACATACCTGAGCCTGGAGAGCGCCTCTGCCTGAGAAGCTGTGCATCTGGGGATACAGGGTAAGGGAGGCAGAGGATTCTGGCTGGCTGTGAAAATAACTGATCCAATGGCCTCTGATTGGATGAGAGGACTGGAACAGAAGACACTAAGGGCCAGATGTAGATAGGCAAATACCGGTCGGTAACGGCCGAAATTCGGTAATTTCGGCCGTTACCGACCGGTATTTAGAAAATGAGATGTAGGGCCACCTAAAATACCGATTCGGTAATTACCGAATCTTACTGATTGGGTAATTTAAAAATAGAAATTACCTACATCCCATTTACCTACTCTTAAATACCAAATCGGTATGATTCGGTATTTAAGAGTAGGTAAATCGAGATTACCTACATCGGGCCCTAAATGTAGTGACAACCAAAGGCAACTAGAAGTGATGAAGTTCTGAAACCAGTTATATTTTGAAAAGTGAAAGTATATTAAGCCAGTTGGAACTGATAAAAACTATTATAAAAGTAAAGTTTTTAACGATTTCTATATTATAGAATTGTTTCGTACTTTTATATAATAAAAATAAAATGCATGCATTTTTTAAATAAAATGTTGAAGTTAGTAATTTTCATGCTACCTGGGAACACCACCCTCCCTCCCCCTTTTTCTTTTTAGGTTTTGCTGGCAATGCGTACGAAGTACGCATGCACTAGCAAAATCCTTATGTTTCTCTGTTGGGTCGGGTATCCCGCCCCCTCCTCGCCCCCTCCTCCCATTGGCTAGCTCCATAAATGGAGGCTAGCCATTGGGAGCCGGATCGGTCCGTCAAAGGCCGGACCAGATTCGGGGGCGTTCCCGTGATTTTTTTCCCTCTCCGCCCCTCTGTGCGCTCATCTCGGCGGTGGGCGTGTTCTTTTTTTTTTTTTTGTCAGGGCGTGTTCTCTCATTCCGCCGAAGATGGCGCCGGGGGCCCGTCGACTTCTCTTTGCTCCACGAAGTCCAGGTCAGTGCTCTGCATTTTTATTATTTGATATCCCGCCCCCCTCCCGCTGCCCGTGTGTGCCCCGTTCCCGCCCCTCCCCCCCCCCGTGTTTCCGGCCGTAAATGCTCCCGCTGCCCGTGGCCAGGTCCCGCTGTATGCACTCGTCACTCCTACCCGTTTTTGTTGCTTTTTACCGCTGCCTCGGCTCCCGTTCCCGCCCCCCTACCACTGCCTCGCTCTCTGTGTCTCCCCGGCCCCGTTCACGCCCCCCTACCGCTGCCTCGCTCTCTGTGTCTCCCCGGCCCCGTTCCCGCCCCCCTACCGCTGCCTCGGCTCCCGTTCCCGCCCCCGTACCGCTAAGGCTAGAGGACCCACCATTCGAGGTGCCTTCTCTGTGGACTCTCAACTATTGAACTTTTTTTGTTAGCACTTTGCTCCTTAATAGCGTGCTTGGAGCCAGCGTTTCTTTCAGTCATTTGTCTCCCGCCGTCCGTGTCCTCTCCCGCCCCCCTCCCCCCGTTCGTGTCCTCGTAATTTAAGTACACAATGATTGACAGCAAAGCCACAGCAAGTGGATAGTTGAAGCAATACAGTCCCATCTGCACAGAAACCCACCCCCATAAAAATACACAGCAAGATTGGTAATTAACATGCCTACAGTGAGTGAACTATTAGACAGCAGGTCCCACCCCTCCAATTACATACACATCAGCCCCATCACTCAATGCCGCAACCAAAGGACTAGAAGGAAGGGCAACCTGGGAGGACCAGAGAAAGAGGGACGGTGCTCCCCAGATGCATCCGCCACTGAATCAATAGCATAATTCCCCATACACCACTGAATCAACAGCATCAACCCCCATAGAGTAAACTAACTTGCTGTCCCTGGGGTATGCTGATGTAACATTGTGTCCCTTAGACGTAAGTGTTCCCACTGAAGGGCACAAGTCCTAAAAAAAAAAAAGAAGCAAGTTCGGCAGTTTAAAAGTGACATCATGGCGTGTGACATAGCACATGGCTTCGCAGGATGTGACATCACAGGAAGTGGCATCACAACTCATGACCTCACAGTCAGTGACCTCACAAGTGGCATCAGATCTTGAGCCCTCACACATATGTTTAGCAGATCTCAGTTTTATCTAGTCCCAGTTTTGAATGAAAGTAGCAAAGAGGGACGATTGGTGGCATACCACACAGGATGACGCAGCATACGCGGGAAGATAAGAAATTCCCTTCCCCTCACGTGCCCCACCAGTATCCATCGCTGCCGGCCTCCATCTGTGCAGCTTCCAGTGAGGGACCGCGTGCAGACACCCTAAGGAAGTGTTTCCAAACTGGAGATCCATGCAGGAGGCTCTCTGCAGGGGCGGTGGGAAGGGATACCTTGCAGGGGGTAGTGTGAGAGCACTTTGTGAGAGGGCATAGCCATATTACACTTGTGTGAGAGGACATGTTGCGTTGGCTCTGCATCGAGGCCTGTTGATGAGGCATTGTTGTGTTCTTTTTGTATAAAACCATTGGGCTGAAGATTAATGTACAGGGCAGTGTTATGTAGAGCAGCACTGTACGAGTTCGACGTCCTAGGGACATTTACAGATCTATCGTGCACAGGGCTATTATGCATGGGTGTGGTGTAAAAGGTCTAATGAAGGAGTAATGTACATAAGACTTTTTGTATAGGCATAGACAGCAGCATCGATCCACGAGTTTTGTGCAGTGGTCATTGTGAAGAAGCGCCAAATAGTAAACTTAGCGCAGCTGCAATGTGTTGGTTTCTTGCAATGAAGCATGATGCAGGAGCATCATGCAGGGGTATTTTTATGGATTTTTGATGTGCAACATGATGAATGGGCAATTTGTTTCCTTTGAAAACTGAATTGTTTGCAAGAAATATTTTCACGTTCGACATATGCCTCCATGCATTCCACAAATGTAAAAAGTAGTTTACGGCTCATGTTCATCCTGAGCTCCGAGTTTATGGCCTGACAAATGGCTTTGGGGAAAGCAGCCTTTCCAGCCCCTCCCAAATGTAAGCAATACATTGAAGTAATTTTTTTGGGCATGAACACGGGGCCTGGTAAGGTGGACAACAGAGCCGATTGGCAATGGAATGAAGCATGTCTAGCCTTAGGTTGCAGTCTGTGTAAGTGTCAACATTTGGAAAGGAAAATCCCCCAAGAGGGCCTAGCCTAGTGTTTGATGCAACCCTTGTGACCAGGCCAGGGAGTTTGCAGTTGTCATCTGAACTGTATACTATAATTTATGCGTTACCATTATAAGATGCAGAACTGAAGTGGCTTTTTACTTGCAGGAAGTCATAGAATATCTTCGGAAAAATAGTTGTACATTTTATTTTTGTTGGACTGGAATGAATGGCAGCGACTGTGTTGCATGTCATTATGTGTTAATTAGTACTTACTGCAATATATCTAAAGGCTTTACATATTGCAATAACATGTTTATTTTTCAGTTTTATATAGTGATTTATTAACCTACTTGCTTCCTCAAATTTGCTTGAAAACTCACCATTTGCCGACTCTTTTTTCAAACTTTTCGCAAGGGGCATCCCCCCGAATACCCCTTATGACGGTTGAGATCGCTCGCTACCAGCAACTCATCCCAAACTTTTCCACCACACCACTTTCAAATGTCACCAGCCGCCACTGCCGGCCATAATAATTTGAATTATAACTAAAGCCCCTGCCTGCCTTGCTAGCCTTGACCTGCCCCTGCCTGTCTCGCGCATGCCTCTGAAGCTGCAGGTCAGGCCTCAGCCCTTCAGGTGAGTCAGAGTCTGTCCGAGTTCTAGGTGCTTCCATTATCTTTTTGCTGCACTATTCACTTTGGTCTGGTAGATTTAATGTTTCTTACCTCGCTGTGTTTTTTCCCTTGTTATGCCGTCTTCTATTTCTTGTTTCCCTCAGTGTTGGCTTTTTGGTCCTGTACTCCGAGCGTTCAAGTACCTTTGCAGCAGATTACTTTCGGCCAACTTAGATTGATTTCCAGAATTAGCCATCGAGAAATTTTGATCTGGGATTTAGGAAGCATGGATTAACAAACTAGGCCTTGTTGAATTTCCTACCTTATTTTTTTTTCTCTAAAGTTCTTCTGTTGGGTTAATTGTAAAGTCGACAGTCAGGCATGTTTGTTTCTGTTACATCCCCTCCACCCCCCCAACGTTCCATGTTATTTTGCTGGCCTTACCACAAGAGATCTCCTGGTTATCTGCAGTGAAATAATGGAGTTCTGATAGGCAGAGCTCTTGACGGTGTGCCTGAAAAGCATCTGAATAGTCCATTATTTTCATCTCCATTGAATAACCTACCGATTGTGACAAAGAGACGATTACTGCATTAGTAGTGACCACGTGTCGAGTCTACTAGCTACACCGAATGTTAAAAAAGATAAAAATCTTATTTTAAAAGTGCGAGACAGAGTTTAACATTTGCTTTGTGTGTTGTCTTAAATTACCTGTGAGCGTTGCTCAAAGCGTTCACAAATGTAATATTGCTATGTATTTGCTTGGTGGTGTTTGGGTGTCATGCCCTCTGATCACCTGTCGAGTTAATTCCAATAGAATACATTAGACTAAGACCAGGTCGCGCCTGCATTAGCCTAGCCGGAGCTCTCTGATGGCCGCAGAAATCAGCCAAGGAAAGCGTTTTCCTTTAGAGCCACGGTCCCTGGTTCGATCCGGGGTATTTGCTAACAGATAACACCTCCGTGGCATCTTTCTGGAAAGGGGGGGGGGGGGGGGGAGTTGGTGTTGTTTACTCATTGCACAGGCCCTATGTATTTTACTCTCTAGGGGCTCGCAGTGTGTGGATGGGGGCTCGCAGTGTGTGGATGGGGGCTCGCAGTGTGTGGGGGGGGCTCGCAGTGTGAGGGGGTGCTCTGTGTGGGTGTGTGTGGGGGGCTCTGTGTGGGTGTGTGTGGGGGGGGCCCTGTGTAGGTGTGTGTGGGGGGGGCCCTGTGTAGGTGTGTGTGGGGGGGGCCCTGTGTGGGTGTGTGTGGGGGGCCCTGTGTGTGTGTGGGGAGGCTCTGTGTGGAGGGGCTCTGTGTGGGGGGGCTCTCTGTGGGTGGGTGTGTGTGGCATTTGCGAGAGATTAGGCTATTGCCATTGTAAATGACAAGGCCATTTATTTATCTGTTTTCAAAACGAACACATAAATAAAAAATTTGTCATTTACAATGCCAATAGCTCTAACTTTTACAAAGGCAAAACCGTTGCATTGTAAATGCTTGTTTACCAAATGATGCCTATACGTAGTGGATTTCTGGTATTCTTCGGGTAGAGATGCACAGGGTGATGAATGGTTAAATTAATCCAGATTATGGTAATTTTTTACTCCAAATTCACTAGGAGCCACTATGTGAGTTTTCTATTATTGGATCCAGACATATCACGCAACAAAAAAAAAAAAAACACACAACCACTAATCTATTGGCTGCGTGAGCGTTTGTCCACAGTTTGATATAAATGACTGACAACCATAATTTTGGTGTAAATAATTAGAATCTGTAATTATGAATGGTACCTCACCCCCACCCAGTGCCTTGAGACCCTCACGGTGAGTAGTCACGCTTTATAAGATTCTGATTGATGGATTAAGTGACCATCATTATGTGCGCACTGGAGAGATGCCAAGGATTGAATGAGCATGTAATCTGAACATTGTTCTGGCCCACTGAAACACACTGACTTCAGCCTCAGCTCCAGGGCTCTCAATCGCACCCCGATATGAACACCCTCCCACAACCAGAATTGACACTTACCTAAATGCCACTTAATCCAGATGCACCGTAAAAGCATTGGAAACCCCAATAGCACAGCCTTTTAGAGCAGAGACCTCTTGGCTTTGCCAAAACTTATTGACAGAAGTAAATTACAATTACAAAACAAAATTGCACTAAAGCGAAGAGAGTTTATAATTGCTAGAGGAGTGCTTGCTGCTGTGTTTTGGGAGCCCTTGCCTGTGACCCGGGGAAGCGCCGGTGTAGAGAGACGCTGTACTGACTGGAAGTGCGGCCGTAAGGGGGACGGGACTGCGAGGTCCGACAGGCTGTGCGTTCAACACCCAGCACACCTGCCGCCTCTTCCCGGGACTCCTCCCCTTAAACTCCTTCTGACATAAGAACTGTTACGGGCACGCGTGAGCGGAACGCGTGTGCGGGACCTATCCCGGGACAAAGCCCGGACTAAGGGCGGACCCTCTGAGACCCTCCGAGAGCCGACGAGACCGGACGAGACCGGACTGGGCCGGTCCCGCTGTGTGCCAGGTACTGTTAACATCTAGGCTTGCTCCTTGGCTCTGTCGGCCTCTGTGTTAAAAATGTCCACTGTGAATCCTGATCAACCAGTGTCGGACAAACAGGGTGTACTGGTAAATAGGACCCTTGATGATTATTTTGCAAAATCTTCCCCTGATGTTTCTAGGGAATCTGCCTTGGCGGAAAGACGTGCGGATCGTCGCCGCTCAATTGAAAGCATAAAGACTAGATCGGTGTCATTAACTTCGTTTCCCGCCTCCTGCTCCATTGACATCGACAATGAGGCAATAGTTAAGGAGCCAAGTAATGACTTAGCCAGTGAACATCCGGACACGAGTGTGGTAGAGCTTACGTCACATACCGCGTCAAAAACGGACGTGAATGGCCTATTACCAGCTCCTCAAACCAGTAGTGAACGTACGGCGGGGGGAAATGTTTTGCCTATTGTGAAACAGTTGTGTAACAGGGTGAAAAAAATCATACCCCAGCAAAAAATTTATGGTCCACCGCCTACTAAGAAAAGGCGGAAAAGGGGGGGGGATCTATCACAACCGAAACTGAGCTGCTCTGAATTTGGGAAAAAGGTTACCATCAGTTCTATTAAGAAACCCATTATTCTCCAAGCAGACATGGAGGGGTCCCCTGCCACACCTTCTCCCCAAATAAATCTGCTAGTAAATCATGAGGACAATGAGGACAATATGGATGTTAATGTGTTCCCTGATTTGTCTACTGAGGCTAAGGATCATGTCATATTACTTAACATAGAGAGTTTAATTAAATCTTACTCTGCATCTATTTTGGAGAGGCTGATGGAAGTAGAATGTAGATTATGCAAAATCGAGCATGCACTGGGTGGTAAAGATGTTACATCTAAAAAGATACCAAATAAGGCACCAAATAAGGTAACTAGTTTATCAATTAATAGTGTATCATCTAACATACTAGCACCAGCCCAACTACCCTTAACTATTCCTATTGTTATTCCTACTCTTCCGGCATCAACCTCCAGCTCTACGGGGAACACACCTATAGTACCTACAGTATCTGTTCAATCTAATTCACCCAAATTACCCCCTTTAACGAACCAAAAAAAGCACGACCAACCTTCAAACAACACTGTAAATAAAACCACTGAGAACATCCCTAGCAAATTCCCTATGAATCCAACTAGGGAGATGGGGGAAACCAGACACACGGGGGGGGGACCTAGAAAGACACCCCTGTCCGAACTTCCGCCAGAGGCAGTACCCTACGTGGTTGTTTTAACAGGAGTACCTGTTCTAGGACAGAATAAGAAAGAGGGTTACACACAACTTAAGAACAAGACAATGCATTGGCTGAGTTCTTACAGGCCAATTGCAAATGATATAAACAGTGAGATTGTACATGTTCGTCGGCTTCAATGGTTAGGGGGCAGACCGAAAGACATCAATGGTGATGTGGTAGTCGTGAATTTTAGGGATCCATCGGCCGTCCATTTTATTTTAAACTGGCAATCAGGTGGCCCAAAGAACACTATAACCCCTAAACCGTTAACATACTTCTACCCAAGATCGGTGGTATTTTCATCCCAGTACCACTCATCTCAAAACCATTTTCCCCAGTACCAACCATTGCAACACACAAATCAAAACCAATCAAGTAATTGTTTTATTGCACAGAATAATGGTAGTAGTCAATATGCCATGTACTCACTTACACCACAGAATTCATGTAATTCATACTATGCCCCTCCCCCCCTGGTAGCTTCAGATCCCCTGGGATGGAATTATGTATCCGATAAATCACGCAATTTTCAGAATAGAAGGATGGACCATCTAAAGCCTTTTACACCTCTAGAAACCTTTAACAGGTTTGACATATTTAGTGGTCTAGATGATTGCGACTGATGTTTGTTGACCAGGGGTGGTGAGGGGCTGGAAACATTGAGCATTGGTGATGGGGGTGTTGTTAACAATTCTGATGTATTGACTAATTCTGTGCCTTCTTGTGTTGTGGGTACTGGATGTACTGGATAATTCGGTGCCTTTGGGGTTGGATAAGATTGTTCCCCGTGAAGGAAATGTAATACATGATGCGAATATTGTAGAAGAACAGGTACCACTTACAACTATTTTATGTAATAAGAAATCATTTGAGGTACCACCTTTGGTAATACAACCTGTGGTTCTTAATGGTCATGAAGTAATGCCAAGGGCTCCTATTGAGAGGCTAGTTGCCCCAGATTTGCCTGTTAAACTGGTCTGTTGGAACATAGCCGGAGTTGCGAAAAACTTGAGAGATCCGGAGTGGGCACTCTTCATAGAGTTATTTGATCTTTGTTTATTTCAAGAAACATGGTCACTGGAGACGCATCACAGGGTGGGTTACAAGACATACGGTATAGGTGCAATACCATCCAAAAGTGGAAGGCCGTCGGGGGGTCTCCTGTTGTGGGTGAAAATAACTTTAAGGGTGAAGATTGTGAAGATTGATATGAACTCTGCCGACTTACTAGTTTTAAACATTACATTGGTAAATGGGAAGAACCTAATTCTAGTAAATGTTTATAATAGGCCCCTACCCTTATCAAGAGAATCCCCAACCATTTCAAATTTGGACTGCTTTCTGAGTGGACTAGACCCCAGAGAAGATTTCGTTATCCTGGCAGGAGACTTTAATTGTAATTTTGAGCCAGTTGTGGGGCTTAGCGAAATTTTCGAAGAAGAGGACCAGGTGCATAACATTCCCACGCTTGAAAATTTTAAATCGGTCAAATGCTCAAAACAGGGTCTCCAAATGATTAATCTATGTACGGACCACTCTCTTAGGGCCTGCAATGGACGGTTACCGTCCGATAATGCCAAGAAACCAACTTTCACCAGGAACAACTATAAAAACAACTTAGATTTTGTGATCACCTCCATACCTTTCTGGACATATCTTATTGATCTTGAAGTTAGGGAACGGTTTGAGAGTGACCATTTCCCTCTAATATTGACTTTAGATGCTCTACTGTTTAGCGATACAGCTCAGCAATTTCCAATTGAGGGCAATAGTGCTGATAATTCCGAGATCCATATTAGTAATAACAGAAGATCTCTGAAATGGCCGCTCATACTGGACAATAGTAACATCCTCAGCGAAATATATTTTCTTTTTGCTGAGATATTTGGACCCCACTTAGCTGCAAAGCCTGAGGAGGAATTTAGAGTGTCCTTTATGTCGTTACATCAGAAATTATTTGCTGACCTAAGATTATTAGTAACTAAAATGCCCAAAAAACCCCAGCAAAAGACCCAGAACCTGTCCCATGGTAAACCATGGTATGACAGATCATGCAGGGAATCAAAGAGGGAAATGCTAATGGCAATAAAAACTAAATCACCTAGAACTGTCAGAAGAGCTAGGAATAATTACAAGGCAATCCAAAGGGCCTCAAAGTCAAGATGGGATGAAGATAAATGGGCCGATTTGTTGCTAGCTGCCAGATCACGCGATAACGTGGCGTTCTGGAGGCTGGTCGCAAATGGCAATCAAGTAGGTAGGGTGGTAAAAGATGTTTTTTTGGATGAGAAAACATGGGTTAATCATTTTACGAACCTATACAAAAAATATGATGACCCTCACATGGACACGATTGTGGAGACCCACGATTACCGAACAGACCCTTTGATTTTTACCTTAGGGGAAACAGAGCTGGCAATATCCCAAATCAAATCAGGGAAAGCCCCTGGTCTGGACAAGATCCCGGGGGACTTATACAAGCACGACCTAGGAATATGGGCACCTTATATTAACTATTTGTGCAATACATTATCTTGCTCTTTAGAATTTCCAGAAAGTTGGAAGGGAGCGGAAATTGTCTTAATTTTTAAAAAAGGCGATAGGATGGACCCTTGCAACTATCGGCCAATAAGTTTAATGGACATCCTACAGAAAATTTATTCACGTCACATTTTATCACGTGTGAGTGATTGGTTGGATGAAAATACAATTTTAACCAAATTCCAAGCTGGATTCAGATCAAAAGTCAGCACTATAGACCAAATCTTTAGATTTTGCTGCCTCTATTGGAAGTACGTAGAGATCAAAAGGTGCCACTTATATGTTGCCTTTGTTGATTTAAGGGCAGCATTCGATCTGGTGCCCCGAAATCTCTTATGGAAAACCTTGAGTGCAGCTGGTATGCCAAACAACCTTGTTACTCAGATTAAAGAGTTGCATGAAGGGAATTTTGCTAGAATTAGATGGGGCCCAAATGGTGAGTTAACTCAAAAAATACCCATTGAACGTGGAGTCCGTCAGGGCTGCGTCCTGGCTCCCACGCTTTTTTCCCTGTTTGTAAATGACATCCCCTCTTTTTTAAAAGGTTGCAAAAACGATTCACCAAAGCTTAATGGCGAAAAGGTAACTTCCTTACTATTTGCTGACGATACAATTTTGATATCCCAAACGAAAAATGGATTACAGTCCCTATTGGACACTTTTAACGAATATTGTAGTTCAAAGGGGCTGGAGATTAATGGAATGAAAACTAAATGTATGTCCCTAAATCCTATAAAACGGGATAAAGGTTGTTTAACACTAAAAGGAGCAAAGTTGGATTCAGTTCCCCATTTTTCTTATTTAGGGGTGACACTAGACTCCAAGTTCAACTGGAAAGCGCAAATGGACAAAAGCAAATTAATCTTTGCTCAGAATGTTAGACCAATCCTCAGGGAACACAGTCAAAGTACTAGTAAAGCAGTGTCCCCAGTTATGGAACTATTTAAATTCAAGGTCTAGTCATCAGTCCTTTACGGAGCAGAAATATGGGGCCCCGGAGCCAAAGACATTTTTAGAGTATCAGATAACAACTTTATGCGAAGTCTGGTGAGGGTCCCAAGAGGTACTCCACTTGTACCCCTGGAACTGGACCTGAATTTTAAAAGAACAGACCATCATGTTCTGATTCGACCCCTAATGCTATGGGTTAGACTATGGCACGTCCCCGAACTCCAAGACTATAGAGACGGGTTAAAAGAAATTATTGCGCTTGACTCCCAAAGTGCTACCCCATGGCTAAGGCATGTTAAGACCTGGTTGAGCTGTATAGGATTAAAACATTTCTGGGAGAATCCCGAGCAACTACCAGATAATCCCAAACAAATTTTAAAAAGGGCATTCTGGACCTTTATAGGGAATAGAACTATAAGTAATTCAACTAGCGGGACCATAATCTCAAAATTCTTAAGTTTTAAGGACGAACCCCTTTATGAAATTTTTATGGATGAAATAGAGCCCCCACTTGCCAAAACATTATTTTTAAAATTTAGGTATGGAAACCTTTTAATTAAAACAACATTGGCACGTTGGGCCAGGAGTCGTGATATATCGTCCCAAATAATGGACGAAATTTGTCCTATGTGTGAACATGAACAGACTGAAAATGAACAGCATATCCTTTTCTTCTGCCCCTCGTATGTGCAGGCAAGGAAGAGATGGATTAAACCAATATGCCTCTTATTAGGCTTGCGGTCATGTTCACAGGCTCTGAGAATCCTAACTACTAATACGTCACAACAGATAATATTTAGTGTTAGTAGATTTCTACTTTCTATTTTTTACCAAAGGAAAAAGAAGGGTCATCAATTGTAATTGATCTGAACTGTTGACCCGATGTGGTGGTCCATCCTATAACACATGAATGTATTGTTCCCCCACTATTTGTCTTCCAACATGGATTGTACTTTTTCAATGATTGATACATAAAACCATTGATAAAAAGTACAATGTTTTAATGTAGAGATATGTTTTTTATTTGATGTAATGCAAGTAATGTGTGCACTGTTTTTCTTTTATGGCATATATGCCGAAATAAAGACTTTGAAATGAAAGGTAAAATATGCAGTGCATATACAGTAACATATTGCTAAAACCATTGGCAAAGCCAATCGGTCTTAAATGCAAGACCTAGTGATTTTGGCAATGTTAATTAATGGATTTAAAAAACATTTTTAAGACTTTCACAAGTGAAATGTTTCTGCCCTACACAGGGGAGATCCAGGGGTCTGCAAGGTAAATATGACCGCAGCACATCCTGCAGTGTAGAGATTCTCAATGCAGAAGAAAACAAGCATTTGCAATGCAATCGGTCTCACCTTTGGGACCGTATATGTATTTAGCTATGCAGCACATTAGCCTAGGTGCTGAAACATCTACTGTTGTTTAACATGGAGGGAAAGTAAGTACCAAACTGCGTGACATGCCAGGTATGGGAACACATGGATAGAAACATTGCCTGGTATAGTCCAAAGCTCTGTTTTTAATATAAAATCAGGGCTGTCGGTGGTCATATCACTGAAAATACAAGATTTGAAAAAAATATTATTGTTTACGGGTGCTTGTGGAAGACAATTCCTATGGATTGGAATCTAGAGAATGCTAAAGTGATTCTGGTATTTTACTGACCTCTGCTGGTCGTTTTCTATCAAGACAGTTAAATAGAGGCAGTTGAACAGGGTGGGGGGGGGAATAGTCCCCAAGCTGAACAAGAACAGTCCTAGGACTGATCTCCAGAGCCCACAAAGTACATACACATAAGTATATACTAAAGTATATAAAAGAGGTCTTGGATGCTTGACCTAAATATGGATGTGCCGTCTGTCTGCCTCGTTGCATGAGCTTCATGTGGCCCCAGACCCTCCAAAGAGCACAGAGACTGCTCATACTGCCCGCTCAAACCTGCATGAATGGACCAAAGACAGGGGGTCTCCCACTACCACTCCCACTGCAAGAGATGCCCAGGGCGGGTTCTAATCGCACAATGTCCCCGCGAGGAGCTGTCTTTCAGCCTGGAAGCCTCTGCCAGGGGAGTGGACAGCTCTGGGACCAGGGCATGGGAAACACTGCAGATATAAAGGCAGCACCAGGACAGTGACAGGTCCTGAGGAGGCAGAGCCAATGGCCTGTCACGGAGAGTGGAGGGCAGTGCCAAAGTGCGTCACGAGGGTCTGTGCCAAGGCAAGTGGAGATGGGCTCTGGCAATTCAAACCACGCTGTGCTGTGTCAATGCAAACCATTGGAAGCTGTGCCAATGCAAGCCACGAGGGTCTGTGCCAATGCAAGCGAAGATGGGCTCTGCCAATGCAAGCTATGCTGTGCCAATGCACGCTACAAGGTGCAGTGATAAATCAACCAATGAGAAGCTGAGGCATAGTAAAATAAAATATTTGCGTAGGACCACACAATTTGTTCAATTGCGGTAGCCGGGATTGAGTCCAAATATTCAGGTTTCACATTGTGCGATTCAGACACTAGATTGACGTCTCTTTCTCCTGGTTTACATCAAAGATTAATGCTTTGTCTTTAATTCTTGATGCATGAGGTCTGAGCGGGGGGGGGGGGGGGTCTAAGGGGAGCCAGAAGCCACATGAAAGCTCGGTTCATTTGGGCTCGAGGGTCCAATAGTGCCTCGAGCTGAGCCAGAGCCACAGAGCATCTGTTCTACCCATCAGTGGCTCTCCCCCCTTTACCGCCATTCGCCTTTTATGAAGAGTGAAGGGCACCGCTGAGAGGCCATGCAAAGTCAGGGTCAGCGGCCAGTCATGAAAAGTGAAGGACTGTTCTAATGGAAGCCTTGAGGTACTGCGCTGCTGAGAGGCCATGCAAAGTCAGGGTCAACCATCGGCCTGTCATGAGGAGTGAAGGGCTGTGCCAATGCAAGCCGGGAGGTACTGCGCCGCTGAGAGGCCATGCAAAGTCAGGGTCAACGACCTGTTGTGAATGGCTGTGCCTATGCAGGCCTTGAGGTACTGCGCTGCTGAGAGGCCATGCAAAGTCAGGGTCAACGGGCTGTCATGAAGAGTGAAGGGCTGTGCCAGTGCAAGCCGTGAGGTAGTGCGCCGCTTAGAGGCCAAGCAAAGTCAGGGTCAACGGCCTGTCACGAATAGTGAAGGGCTGTGCCAATGCAAGCCATGGGGTACAGCGCCGCTGAGAGGCCTTGTCGATGGGGGGCCGTCAGAAGGCCTTGTTCTCCAGTAAAAGGGCTTCCGAGGAACCAGCACAAAGACAGTGTGCGAGCTGTGCCCGGGGGCTGGGCACAGAGGATGCCAAGGGCAACGCGAACGCTCAACTATGCCCGACAGCTCTGGCAAAGGGACTGGCATTAACATTCAGCTCAGTTATTTGCGCCTGGAAAGCAAATGAGCCGCCTCCATCAATTCCCTCACTAGAAACGGAGATGGATAAATCTCTCGTAGGCGGCGAGAAACGCCCAGAAAACACCAGCAGCAAACGAACAACTTCCGGCCAAAGAGGGTCGGTCGAGCTGGGCGCCCCTGGGAGACGAGAGATTGACAGAGGGAATTAATGACGCAGAAGGACACGGGTGCATTAAGGAACAAGGTGAACACAAGTACATTATTGACAGAAATGGGCACAGGTTTGTGAATGACCAAGGTGGCACATTATGGCAGCTGGGCACTGGGCCGTTCATGATGGAAACAGACACAGGTCCATTAATGGCGGAGATGAACACAGGTCCACTAATGGCGGAAATGGCCAGGTCCATTATTGCTAGAGGCGGACACAGGTACATTACAAACAGAGATAGACAGGTGTCTAAAACGATAGAGGTAGGGACAGTTACATCAAGGGCAGTGATTGGCACAAGTACAATAATGACCGAGATTGGCACTGGTCATTAATGGCAGAAATGGCGCATATGCATTAATGGCAGGACAGGGCATAGGTCCATTACAGACAGAGGTAGGTACCGGTACATTAAAGACACAGATAGGCATTGGTCCACTAATGGTCGGGGGGGGGGGGGGGGGGGGGCACAAGTACAATATTGACAGATTGGCACAGGTACATTAAAGGTAGAGGTGGACACGGGTCCATTATTGTAATTGCATTGTATTGTAATTGCATTTATATAGCGCTTTTTACCCCTGACGAGGCGTCAAAGCACTTTTTCGGCGAGTAGCACGCTACTCTGGAACCAATGAAGGATTAGTGTTGAATTAGTAAAGTGAAATATGAAAGTAATTTGAGTGGTGGATATATTATTCAGTTATTTGGATAGAGAAGGGTTGTGGCGGGATAGAAGAGGGAAAAGGAGGTTTGCGTTTATATAGAGGTTGCTACCCCTGATGGGGTTTTGAAGCACTTTTTTGGCAAGTAGCACGCTACTCCGGAAATCATAAAGGATTAGTGTTGAAAGTTAGTATAGTGAAATATGAAATTTGAGCGGTGGATATGTTAGTTATTTGGATTCAGAAGGGTAGCGGAGGGAAAAAGGTTTGCATTTATATAGCTCTTGCTACCCCTGAGGAGTATGATCGAGGGGGTACAAGTACAATATTTACAGAGACTGGCACAGGTACATTAAAGGGAGAAGTGGACACGGCTGTTAACCCCTTCGACGCTCATGACAAGCTCAGCTCTTCATGAGGTACACCTCTCGTACGCTCATGACGAGCTGAGCTCGTCATGAACCCATAGGTTTTCTTTTGCGCTTAGCGCACAGCGAAAATATGCGCCGCACCGATGCGGTTAAAGACAGAGGTAGAGGCGGGTACATTAAGGGCAGAGATTGGCACAGGTACATTAAGGGAAGAGATGGGCAGCCCTAGCTGCCCATCTATTCTCTCGGTCTGTATTTCTTTTTAAAAGTGGATAAATACAGAAAATTTGCTTCTTTTAAATGACTCTTCGTCCTGTTTTTCATGAACTATAGCCCAACAGCTTAGCAGATGGACAGCATGGGAAATTAAAAAACAGGATGACATTTCTGTAAAATAACTGCATGTATCAACTTAAATTTGTGGCATAATGCTAATATTAGCCAGTGGATGTACTGCTATGTAATATCTGGCAACTTAAATAGCCAAAACACTACAGAAATCAAAGTATGAGTGTGCATTGATCATTTAAATCAATATAGAAATGTACAGTTTCACAAATACATTTATACACAAAACATAAAATAAATATGGATAAATACAGACGGAAATGTTAAAAAAATAAATACCATAAAACCGGGAACTCTATTTACAACACTTATAAACAACAGCAGTGCAGAATCAAGGGCTGCATGAAAACTTGTTTTACCGGTTTATGACAACAATGGTATTCACTAGCATCCCAGTTTAACCAAAAAAAGGGTGCTCTGAGCCCAGAGTTAGGCGCTGAGCCCTGCTCTGGGTAAAACTCCCCCAGGGCCCCTTGGCAGCTCTCTGCAGATCATGGCGGCTTCTTTGCCCAATGAACTCACCGGACTATTGTGAGACCCATGGAGAACAATGGCGGCTTTGAAGAGGGAAGCTTGGTCTCCTTGGCCCCTCTTTTCGGCGGGCCGCGGATTAGAAACTGCGTGCACAGACCATTCACAAGGACGGCTAATCCGCAGCCTCATGATTTCTTCATTAAACGTTAATTTGGACGCCATCTTGAAACGGGTTGACCCAGTCAGAGGTTTCCCACCTCCTCAATGCTGTAACCACCTTGTCAACAGATGGGAGGGGGTGTGCCTCAGGGATCCAACATGGAGGAATACAGGAATACAAAAATATAATATTTGGTGGTGGTGGGTGAATATGAGCTTTTTTCCTCTCTAAATAAATGAGCGGATCCACTTCCTCATTGCAATCATCTTGACCTTTCGAGAACTCGTCTATGGAATTCAGTCCCCATAAGAAAGTATAGTACAAAATATAGCTGGGCCCTTGAAGGCACTTTCAATTTTTTGGCCTATCTTGATTTCCTAAGGGTCTAATCCAGCTCAATATCAATACAGTTTCCACCACTTCTCTTAATTTTTGATAATCCTCCATGTCGGAGGTTGTTCACCCATGATTGCTTTCTAGTACCAAGAAGGATTTACTGAACTCACCTCTATATTTACTAGGCCTAGGTAATATTTTAATTTCGTCGGAGTAATCAGAGCAATTTTGGTTACTCTTGTGATGTGAAGTTACCGAAAATTACTAATTTCGCATGCTCATCTTATTCAGAGCAGTTTGGGGCAAAAGTAACTATTGCATAGGCACAGAAGCAGTGCGAGCGACACTGCTGCTGTTCGTGTTCTGTTGAATTTGGTGGGATTTTCTTACCACAAAATGCAAGATTTGCTTCATTTTGGACGCAAGGGTGCATTTTGAGATATGAAATAGTGCAAAGTATTGGGTCATGCTCCTAGCATAATTATACATAACATTTTGTAATTATTCTATCATTCTGCATAATTACGCTACAGAAAATAGCGCGAGTTACACTACCCCTAATATTTATCCTGTTCTACTCATGCCTTTCTCAAACCTATTTTGCTAACACAATCTTGCCTATTTTAATTTCAGAACTTTCCACACAGGAGAAAATACTCCTCTGCTCAAAACACACCCTATTCCACATTTGGCCTATGATATGTTTTCTTTGTCAAAAATGAGCTAAGTGCAGTTTGCTATAGTGCATGGATCAATCAGGAAAGTTCTCAGCATTTTGTTTCCGATTCAATACAAGTTGGAACCTCAATCTACACAAATCTAGTCATTTTCCTTGTTTGATGCAAGACAAAACATTCATAACATTTCTTTACATTTGGCGACCCAGATGCTCTCTTTGTAATCAGTGTTTTCCGTCTTCTTCACTATCTGAGCTCTCTTCCCATTTAACCCCTTCACTGCGGCAGCTATTCCGCCGCAGTGCTAAGGGGGCGGCCGCATGCTGGTGACGGAACAGCTCCGTCACCAGCCGCGGTTGCGCTGTGCTCATGACGGAGCGGTTCCGTCACGGCCCCGCCCGCTCAATGGAACGCTCAGCGCAGGTGCGGAATCCGCGCCGCGCAGGCGTGCCTAGCGGGCCGTGACGGAACCGCTCCGTCATCAGCACATCGCGACCGCAGCTGACGACGGAGTGGTTCAGTCACCAGCAGGGGAGGGGTTAAAAGAACATTCAAGATAATTCTTCTGACCAACTCCAACTAATTTCTTAGAAATCAGTAGGTTCATAAATTTTTGCCCAATGTAGGTCATCTTCACTGCACTATACTAATCCTTTATGTGTTCCAGAGTAGCGTGCTATTCGCCAATAAAGCATTTCAACACCCCATCAGGGTTACAAGCGATATATGAATGCAAACCTTTTTCCATTTTCTACCCCTCCCCAACCCTTCTTAATCCAAATAACTGACTAACATACTAATTCAACACTAATCCTTATGGGTTGCAGAGTAGCGTAGTACTCGCCAACAAAGCGCTTCAAAACCCCATCAGGGGTAGCAAGCGCTATATAAATACAAACCCCTTTCCCTCTTCTATCCCACTGCCTACCCTTCTCTTTCCAAACATCTAATTAACATAACCACCACGCAAATTACTTCATATTTCACTATAGTAATTTTCAACATTAATCCTTTATGGGTTCCGGAGTAGCGTGCTACTTGCCAGAAAAGAGCTTCAACACCCACCAGGGGTAACAGGTGCTATATGAAGGCAAATGTTCCTTCCCCTTCTATACCTCCACTATCCTTCTCACTCCAAATAACTGACTAATTTCCACCACTCAAATTACTTTCATATTTCACTATACTAATTAACCACTAATCCTTCACGGCTTTCGGGAGTAACGTGCTACTCGCCAAAAACAAAGCACTTCAACACCCCATCAGGGGTAACAAGCACTATATAAAGGCAAATCTTTTTTCCTCTTCTACCCTTCTGCTATCCTTCGGGATCCAAATAACTGACTAACCTATCCACCATTCAAATTACTTTCATATTTCACTATACTAATTCAACACTAAATCTCTATGGACCCCGGAGTAGCGTGCTACTCACCGAAAAAGCGCTTTGGCGCCTCGTCAGGGGTAGTAAGCACTATATAAATGCAATTACAATACAATACAATCTTAGGGATTATTATATTTTATTAATATCTGTTTGACGCATAGGCCCACATTCAATCATTTCCACCTCCTTATTTTTCTTACTTCGACCTCTGAATCAACTGACTAGGATTACATCCCACACGCCTCATTTCTTCTACAGTTCCCTTTAATCCCAAAGAATTTACTTTCCCGTCTGTCCGGTCAATACTACTCAGTGTCTCTTTTGGAAATTTGAAGTGACCTTTGTAAACGTGTATTCCACTTTGCTATGTGCCCAGAAGTATTCGCAAATTGTGAAACAAACTCTTCAAAAGATGCAACAGATATGTCTGGACCTACACTTGAACCCAAAAATAACAGATCATCTACACAAAGTAGGGTCAAAACTACACCCCCAGCATAATGCATCTCACAGTAACCCCTACAACATCTCAATGCAATCGCTAGCTGATTCAAGGCACTACAATAGTACTGGTGACAGTGCCAATTTAAATTCCTCTGTAATTGGACTTTACAAATTGCCAGCTGTTATTTAACTCTCTCACAAGGGAACCATGTCTCGTGATCTGTTCTAGTATTTCTAAGCTAAGCTTGTTTATCAGCATTTGCTTTTCTTTATCAACCCTTCAGAATTCCAGGTATAATAAGAAGTCTTAGCATGGCTCAGAGCTATCTTCAATTACACTGGGGCGTGGTCCAGGGTTCAAGCAGGTTATCCTCCTCCCACAATGGGAAAACTTTTAAAACGGAGTCTATATTGTACAGCAGAATTACACCCCCAACACGTCTGTATTATTATTACAGTTCCTGCATAATTTGGCGTGCGCGCTCCAATCTGGCACATTCACATAGAGAGACCGATTGCTTTTCCCTACAGACAGCAGGTTTCCACAAACTGAACCAGGCACCAGTCTGCACTGGAAACCTTTAGAAGGTCATTCTGGACCAGCAAAAGTCATCCAATACCACACTACTATTGTTATGCTACGGAGTATTCTTATAGAGCAGATTTTGCTATGTACAATCTACAGTGCCATTCATCCAGAGGTGGTTCTCCGCTGCCAGGAATGTATGACGTTACAACGCATACATTTACAATGCATTTCTTTACAACGCAGTTTTTACATCGCAACATCCTTTACAACGCATTATTTTAATAGCATGCCATTACACCTCATTTTCAGAAATTACCTTTACAACGCATTCCATTACATCGCATTATACCTTTACAACACGTAGAATTACAATGCATACCATTACATCGCATTTAAGGTAAGTGTTAGAATAGTAATTATTACCCCTATACTATCCAACTCCAGGGGGTGCAACAGTAGGGTAAGTGTTGGATAGTGTAGGGGTAAAAATTACTATTCTAACTTCAGGGGGTGCAACAGAAGGGTAAGTGTTGGCTAGTGTAGGGGTTAAAATTACTATTCTAACTCCAGTGAGTGCAACAGAAGGGTAAGTGTTGGCTAGTGTAGGGGTTAAAATTACTATTCTAACTCCAGTGAGTGCAACAGAAGGGTAAGTGTTGGATAGTGTAGGGGTACTATGCGTAGTAATAGTATGCGTTGTAATGACTTGCGATGTAATGCCTGTGTTGTAGTGACATTAATTGTAATGACATCCGTTGTAGTGACATGCTATGTAAAGGTAGTGCAATGTAATGCCTGTATTGTAAAGGTTGTTTCCAGCTGCCAGAGTTCCTTCGGAACTTCTGGATGATTGCACGCTATGCAGTGACAAGTAACAGCAATAGAGGCTCGCTGCATGGGCACAGCACCGTCAGGCATCATTTTATAAATCAAATGCCATATTAATGAATAGATTTTATTCTGCTGACATTGTGAAACAAACAGCAAAACAGAAACATCTGCACAGGAAATGAAATGGGCAGTGAGCTGAGACAGCAGACCTAGCAGGAAGAGAGTCCAGATTTTAGTAAGGAACTCCATCTTTCACATAGGAATATAATTATACCCTTGACTACCATTGGGGACCTTGAAAAGGTGAACATCATGTAACACAGAAAATATAATAACTGGTGATCCGCTCTCTGAAACTGTAGCTGAAGATCAAAACAGCAGAACATGTTACATGACCAGTAGGGCTACTGGATATGTCTCTGCAAACATGATACAAATGCAAGAAATGGATTGCATCTGAGGTGCATAGTGGATGGTCATGGATCCTTCTAGAAGGGCATCCTCTGTGGATATTACATAACTTGAGGAAGCTGCAACTCGAATTGGGAAGCCCATACTTCACCATTGAAACCCCAAAATACACATCAATTCATATCAAGATGGCTACATTGCAGCTACCTTACCAGTGTTTAGAACAGTAAATTCACATTTCATGGACATCTATGGTGATGGCTGGACGGTGGATCCAGTTTGCTGGTGTGCTGTTGGGTTTGGGTGTGTGGTTCAATACACCCAATTCATAAAGCATTGACTATATCCCCAAGGACATACTTTTAGGACCGGTTTAATTTCTTGTGGCCATGAATTAAAGAATAATATGGAGAAAATGTTCACATGAAGCGACAGAAAGATGCACAAAAACAAATCGACTCGTAGAGGAGGCAAAACACAGTAGCTCACCGAAACCACACGTAAATGTTCACAAAAGAGGACCCTCAAAATCTCAGACATATGCCATCATTTGGGCGCCAGCAGCTTGTCGGCAGTGCTTACCTGTCCCAGGTCCAGGCTGACGTTCACCTCGTTGTATTCCAGGCCGCGCGACAACGGCGGACTCTGCCACCAGCGTTCTGTGCCATCGATCGCGTTGGTTATCGGGTGGGCTTTATCGGTGATTGCAGCAGAGCAGATGTCACAGTATTGACCCTGTAGAGTGGGAAAAGAAGATGGCGCCATCAGAAACATCCACATGGAGCATATGTGATCACTCTAGCGATCTTTTGACAGCCGTAAAATCTCCCCGCCCCAATCTAAAAGTGTCCCCTCCCAAAGAAGACAATTTAATATAGAGCACCAAGCAGCTCCTTAAGGGGTTTCACAGTGGTGGGACATTTAACAGATATAATTGATGCCTGCAGATAGAAGAGCCTCTCTGGGATCTCTTGAATTTTTTTCCACGGGTCTTCAGATGATCGTGAAAATTACCCCTAAAGTTGCCCCAACATGCCACAAGCAATGGCTGAGAAGTTGCATCTTCAGATGAGGAGTGGGGTGTGTCTTCTATGCTAGTCTCAGGTCAGTGGTGGAGGTTATGCTTCCTGAGCAGGACATGGGTCTTGGAAGGATGCTGCGAGTTTATATCACTTAGGTGGGTCCCAAAAAATACTAACAAGACACCGTGCAACACGTGTACAATAACAATACATGTGATAATAAAAGTGAGAAACACAAAAGTAGAATGTATGAATGGAGCACACGAAAAGAATGTGATCTCTGCCATAGCCGTCTGCAGGACTTTGTCTCGCATCAGGACCAGCAGTCATGCTTATCAAGGGCAGACTGTGGTGTGTATGGGCATGTCCAGCCCACAGCTTGTGTACTGAGTTTAGCCAATGCCCACCCTACCATTGGTGCCAGTGCTATTTGTGGGGTTTATGTAAGGTCACACCCTGCCTGGAAGAGCTGCAATGTACACCTGAGGTTGCATGATTAGTGAAACAAAACATTTGTATGGCAAAGAAGGAATTATTCGTTCTTCGCTTTCTGAATTTCATTCAAATATATTGTTTGTTTACTTCTGCAGACTATGGCTGATTGTCAGGCCTTTAATCAATGGTATTCACAACAAGCCCTTTTAAGGTCTCACCTAGGCAGTGCATGCGCGATCTTTTCGAAACATGCTGTACCTAGAATAAAGGCTGCCAGCCCCGCCCATCTTTTCTATTATAGCCTCTTATTGTCCTTCGTAAATACCAGCTTTTGATTAGTGAAATAGCTTACTAGTCACACATTTCAACTTTTTTAACCTCCCATATGGACTGCCCGGGTTACATGTGCTCTTACGCTTCATGTTATTTATTATACTTGTGAGCACTCTTTTTTACGGACTTTTCATAGTTGTCCTCGAGTAGCGCTCCCGCTCAGCTGATGGCTGCCTTTACTTTCTTCAGTGCATGCCACTTCTTTTTAGGTCTCGCCTATTCTATCCCGTAGGGATGGAATAGGCGAGATTATAGTAAGCGGTCCTAAAAGTCTACCTAGCTGCAGATCGCATACAGTTCATGTGAGCTAGGCATGTGCACATCATCGCCAGCCACATCAAACACCACCATTTGTCTGTGCCTCGGCATCAGACTTCAAAGGTTGCCGCTCCCCCACCCCGCATAAGACAGAGGAGTCCACATCCCAGATTCAAAGTCGTCTGCTCTCATGCTCTATTGCTTTCCCCCTCCCGGTTTGCATTAAGAGGCCTCTCCCCGACCTCCCAGCACAAATGCAGCGTTAACCTTCCCCCACCCTTTGTGCATCAAGTGAGGCACCATCTGTGTCGTTATTTCAAAGGGGGGGGAACATTCAGGCCCTTTTTAACAGGCGAATGGCCACGGCATAACAGATTAAAAAAACGCATTCCAGTGAATGTTCCTGCCTCAATAAAGGTGGAAAAGTAACTATTTAACTTTTGCACATTTTGTTGTGCTGCACTGCACAAAGCATGTATGGTTGCCAATAACTTTTGTTCCATTTTTGCTATAAACTACATATTTTGTTAATATTTGCATGCTATTTAGATGGTGGTGGATTGTGTAGCAACTGAAACAAATCTTCAATTAAGTGCAGAAAGCAAAGGCCCCAAAATAATGTCATTCCAGTGGCCTATTTATAAATTCCTTATTAACTAAGTATATTGCTCGGTGGGTGTAGGAGTCAAAAAGCCATTTGGTCGCTGCTACCATTCTTTCCTCTTGATACAGAAGCCCCTCCTCCTTCACCCCTCCACGAGGGATGTTGGTGCAGTGCCATCTCATTGAATTGTATACTTAGTGGGGATATTTGTTTTTACTCCTAGAGCGCTAACTAAGGCCCTGGGGTCTGTTGTATCGCTCTCTCCTACATGCTGAGAAGATGCAGAAGTTATATTTATTGAAGGCAGATGGCAGGTGATGACTTCTGGATACATAGTATGATGGTTCAATTCAGAAGCTGAACACCTTCCACATAATATTCCTGTGTACTGAGATACTAAAAGTACCTTGACTAGTTCCCCCAAACACTCTGTTGAATGTGGTTATATGACAATACGTGGGTGCTGACTGACATCCTGTCCAACGGAATTGGTGCCATATATATCTAACATTTCCTGAAATATCTTTAGACTAAACTTTGCCAGGGCACACAAAACCTTATTGGCAGTGGTTAATTAGTAAAATAAATAAGTGCCTGGGTTCTTGTCAGGAGGCAGCTTTCACCAGCCCAATTCTCCTGTTAGCGCCATCTAAAACAGAACCAACTACTTAAGCGGGGAGAGGATGTGGTATAATGGCCAGAGCTGCAGACTTCGGAGCTGGGGAACCAGCTTCGAGTCTCTGCTTCGGCTCAACATCCTGAGATTCTGTGTAAATCCCTTAATTTCCCCGTAAATGAATGTGTCCTTAACTGGTGCTGATGAAAAGCACTGGTGTTAATGATTAAGTACAGGTGCTGAGCACCAGTAACGACAGGCTCAAATTAAGCACTGCTTATTGGCATCCCTTGGAATTACTAGCAGAGTATTCTAGACCTACAAAGTCCACTAAAACTCACAGAGAAGTCTTTTAACCAAGCACAATACCAAATTGGTCAGCAGACAGTGGCCAACTCGGATAGCTAGGAGTGTCAGTTATGTGAACGAGAAATCCCAGACCGCAACCGTAAATCCACAACAGGCCAATCGCAACACTCACGTCTTGCGTACCATAGCAAATGAAGAGTGGAGGGAGCATGATTAAAACAAAATAAACAGAATAACTTACCTTGCCGCCGGGTCCCACGATTCTGCTCCTGCTCTCCTGCCTCTGTCTTCAGGCAGCTAGGCTCCCTCTCCTAAACCACTCACAACGCTGCAATGCAGAGTTGTGAGATTGGTCTGAGCGACGAGACATGGCGCTCAGCCAGGGGCTAGAGAGTTGGGCATGTTCTCCATGCAGCCTGCAAGGCAGCCTGCATGGAGAATTGGGAAAGTGTGCATGACTGGTTTGGGCGGCCTGTGTGTGCCGACCAAACAGTCATTGCACACTCAGGAGTGGGCAAATCACTTCTCCCCTGACCTGCTCTGAGAGCAGAACAGCCCCGCCCACCCGCAACGCAGCAAGAACTTAAAATGATAATAACTGAAAGTTATTTTAATTTTATGTTTTTGCTTCTCAAACTGCTTGAAAGCAGTGCGGCGACGCTCCTCTGCCATAGTGTAGGAGCCGCCACGGTTTGTCCTGCCCCCTCCTTATGCCCTACCACCACAGCTGCCAAATGTGCCAGTAGAACAGACACTGCATCTTACCACAAACACGAATATGTCCAGTTATATTTTATTGTGAAGCAGTGTTGTTTGCTTACATTTGACTTTTGAATATTTGTGAGTACATATTTAAAGATATACAACCATTCATACACCGTCACATTTAAACATTTAAAATATGTATATATGTGTGTGCAATTTTACGGTCATAAAGGTCACATCGGAACCGTTGGGACCTAAAAATGGCGTTTTTAAATGTACAAATCCGAACTGTGATTCTGTAACATGTTACTGAATCGCAGTTTGGGTTTGCGGATAAATGGCAATTCGGTATTTAGAAGGGCCATGTAAAGGGTGTCCCTTCCAAACACTGATTTATTAAGTTATATATTAATTGTGTTTTGTGACCCAAATCCAACTCCAATGAGGTGGTAACCATTCACAGACAGAAAGTGGCCCGCAAGGAACTCCTTTCCATTTCAAAATGTGGACAACATTTTTTTAGGGGTAGGCAGAAGTCCCAGGAAGGGACAACAGCCTACTTGTAAAAAAAAAAAAAAAAAAGTTATGAAAAGTTTTGCTATTTTTGGGTGTTTTTTTTTTTTAAATGCACCCGGTTTTACGTTTGTGAATATAGTCTGCAATGAAAAAAAAAGTTTATTTAAAAGCAATCGCAGACATGATGGCTTGCTGATCCCAGCAGGCAATCATGCCTGTGAATCTAGCCAATCGTAGTGGGTTGCAATTTGCGACCTACCTCAAGTATAATAATGAGGTAGATCGAATTTAAAGCTCAATACGATTCAGTATTTGTACATTTACCTATTAATACATTAGATTAGCTTGCAAAATTCCAATGCATTTGGTAGAAGTCGATACTCAATCTGCAACTACTTCTACTGAAATCCATTATAAGAAATTGAAAATAAGAAATCACAAACTGCAAATCTGTATTTGTCTAAATGTACAATTTCTTATTTGCAATATTGGTACAGGAGGCCCTACGTGCGCCCAACCCGTAGTCTGTGGGATGCTGACAGTGTCAGTTTCGAAAAAGAGCTGGTGAGCCACTGGACATGGGGCAAATCTGTGGCTACTGGCCTGCAGGGTGGCAGCCAACTGACAGAATGTCCCGAAAAGTATCTCGGAGAGCAGGCCCAGACATCACCAATGGAATGTCGTTACACAAGGCCTAAGACGCTAAGCGCATCACGGCAGCCATCTTTAAGTCTTGGCACTTTCATAAATATTTGGACAGGTACAGGCTTGTGTTTATGGCCCCGTGAAGAGGAGAGCGCATTGTTCTTCCAGGCTGTGGTCTGGACCCTCTTGTGCAGACAGCAGTTTATGTTTCAAAAGTCACATCCCCATAAGCAAGCATTATGTTTTATGCTTCACCTGGGGAGGCGGGAGGGCTCTCTGGAGGGAAGGGGCAGGAATGTTGCTGTGGGTTTTAATGGAAGGGAAGTCTAAAAGAGAGACAAGCTTCTAACATGGGAACAATGTATCATTTGAGTATTTAAAACACAATTTTAGCTTACCTGCTGTAGGAACAACAGCATACTTAGCACAAAAACACAGTAAAGCGCTCACTACAGCTCGGACGGCCGGTGGTGTAGCATGGGCGGGTGCAAAATCTTTAGGGGCCTTCTTAGGGGTGCAAAATTTTTAATGAAAAGTGAAAGGATACTTGCCTTGCCCGGGCCACTGGCAACGCATGCTACACCCCTGCAGACGGCCTCAGCTCCTCCCCCAAGATGGCTGAAGCCACAGCGCGTACAAAGAACATTCTTATATATCTAGAACACGTCACAAGAAGCGGACAATGACAATGCCCTGTTTTAAGTATATTTTGGCTCATATCAAGGTTTTCCTCAAGTGAATTCGAAAAGGTGCATACAACAGTAAAGCCTTGGTTTTGCTGGCCAGGAGTGCACAAAAAGTGTGCCCACCCGCAGTTGCTGCCGCCTAATGGCTCGCTATGGGGAGACCGACAGCTCACTTGAGCCAAGTGCATTTTTCCTTGCACCCCTTAAGGGAAGAGGGCTTTCTGGCCCCTCCAGTTACTGCTGTGGAACCCCTGTCCCCCCCAAAGAATGTAATAATCAGTGCAACGTGCTATATGGGTGTTATTAGGTGGGTGGCTGGTGCAGGAGATGAGAGAGAAAGAAAACAAGCATTTACAATGCAACGGTCTCGGCATTGCAAAAGTTAGAGCTATTAGCATTGTAAATTAACGCAAGATTGGGCTTTCTTCATTTAACAGCTTGTAATCAGACTGGAGGGAAGGGTCATACTTTTTCCTCTCGCGTCTCTTCAATGTCTTGCATTGTTTATTTCAATGTGGAGAGCTGTTCATTGGCCCTTGGGGTAATTTTGGGGTGAGATTTACTGTTAAATAAGGACTCACCTATCCTCTACACTTCGGAGAAAGAGCTAAAGGCAACAAAGGTTGGCTTCTAGAAGCCGAACAAAGAACGAGCATGTTTATGCTCCTTGGTTCTTTGCACTGTCTGCCAGCCTAATGAAAAGAGGAGCTGTGGAACACAACGAACGCTACTCAACAGCCAGTTTCAGATAGAACGGCATGATGGCAGCGAAATTGCTATGCACTCAGGAGAAAGAAATCTCTCTCATCAATAACGGGACCAACAAACAGAAGAGTATCCCATTCCTTTGTACTGTAGGCACAGAAAGCAGTGCCAGCGCGACCAGGTACAATGCAGTGTCCTGGCAGCTACTTAAATCTGGACACAGTGCTGCACCCCCCGACGGTGTTCAACATTCTCAATCCAGCTGCAGTGTGCAGCGTCCGATCACACACGGGCATCATGTTAACACGTGGGCCACGAGTGCAGCGCGTGTTCATAGCACAGGCAAACCCTGACCCCCGGGCCACAATTCAGAATACTGGGCACATTGTTCACAGGCGGGGCTAATACAGCCCTTCTAGTTTCAAAATGTATCACTGGGTCACGCGGGACGAAGATAGCACTCTCGGCGCAGTGTCCACCATCTTGCCGCAATGTAGATGTAGAACCTCCTCACACTTTGGCGCACTGAAGCAACCCATGCAAAGTGGACAGCACTTGGTTACACCACAGCAACAAGCAGGGCTGTAGGCTCGGGGTGGGGGTGTTGCACCCCCCTAAAAAGTGTAGTCTGTAGTAAATAGTTGGGGACAGGAGCTTTCAGTCGGGTATTGTGAGGTGTGGTCGGATTTCACCTGGCAGTTTTACATGCCCACTCGGACAAAAAATCTTTTTCATCTCTGTTGTGAAGGCCTTCTGAGCTCCTCTCAGCCCTTTATGCCCCTTGTTCCCCGCTTCTCATATAACATATTTTAACAAGATATGCCAGCGTGAGTGTTGGACAATCTGAAACACACCCCTCCCCAATATTACTGACCAAGCTTCGCCCTGGGCACAAATCAGCGCATGAAGAGCGGGGCGTCGTGCGATAAGTCAATAGTGAAGTCAATAGTGCGCCGCATCACATGCTTGAGCGCTGCAAAAAATCAAGAGGTATTTAAGCGCCTGGTCAACCCCCGCGCGAGAGGTAAACGGGTGGGATAAATTGTAAGCCATGCTCTGGTTCATTGGAACAGGGCTACCGGAGTTCGTTTCCCATCGGTTTCAGATGGCCTCCGCGATGTCTCCGGAAGTCAGGCAAAGTCGCCTGTGACGGGGGCGGGGCTGCGTCTGCACCGGAAAAGAAGGCAGGCGGAGTGAAAGCGTCTCGCGACGCCAGAAGGAGAGCGGAGTCCCTCTAAATTAAACTGGTAAGTTGAAAAGGGGGGGGGGGGCTCGGTGCACTTGTGTGTGTGTGTGTGTATGCATGTGTGCGATGGCGGGGGAGAGGGGGGTGCACTCGTGTGTGTGTGCGCGCGTGTGTGTATGTGTGGGGGGGGTGGGTGTCTCTGTATGTATGTGTGTGCGTGGGCGCTTGTGTGTGTGTCTGTGTGTGTATGTGTGTTGGACAGGCCTCGTGGCTGGGCCGTCCCCCCTCCGCACAACGGGGCCCGGACCCCGGCTCTCCCTGAATCCCCAGCAAGAGCCACCCCGGAAACCCCTCGAGGCAACCCACAACCCGTCCACAACGGGACGCCAGCTCCTGAACCCTTCCGTACCGGCTGGCCTCGGTCCCCGTCAGCGCCATGGCCCCGGCCCAGCCGCCATCTTTGGACACTACAGCACGAGGCCGCATGGCCTCGACCCGACCCCAACCCTGGGCCTGGCCCCGACATCGAGGCACCAACCTCCACCCAGGAGGTAAAGAGACCACTTGGCAGGTCGATGACAGAAGAAGGCGTCAACGGCTCTCCTCCGCCGGGTGTCGATCACCCCCGGCCTCCCTGAGCGCTGGCTCCAACCCCCTGCTAGGTGTCGGGACCCCCTCACTCCGGACCTCCAGACCTCAAGGCGCGAGGGTCCGGACATCAAAGGGGTCCAGCCCTATAACTGAGGAAGCCCCAGACCAGGAGGGCAGTTGTATCCTGGAGTCGAGAGACACCGAGAAGAACTCATCCTTGACGGACTGCTGGCGCTGCCGCAGCCCTGCCCTGTGAACCCTTCGTCTTGGCCTGCTGGCGCTGCCGCGGCCCTCTGCAACGTGAACCATCATCTTGGCCTGCTGGCGCTGCCGCGGCCCTCTGCAACGTGAACCATCATCTTGGCCTGCTGGCGCTGCCGCGGCCCTCTGCAACGTGAACCATCATCTTGGCCTGCTGGCGCTGCCGCGGCTCTCTGTACTTGAACCATCGCCTTGGCCTGCTGGCGCTGCCGCGGCCCTCTGTACTTGAACCATCGCCTTGGCCTGCTGGCGCTGCCGCGGCCCTCTGTACTTGAACCATCACCTTGGCCTGCTGGCGCTGCCGCGGCCCGACCCTGCAGACTCCTAAGCTCGAGGATTGTGAGCTTCCCTCCTACCACCCCCCGGTACCGACCCGGTACTAAGACTGACCCGCTACCCCTTTCCCTACAGAGACTAGAATTGAGAGGACCCTCGAGTCCTGAATCCTGTACCGCTGATAACCTTGCCACAAGAACCATATATAAAGAGTGTCGATCTCATCCTGGTGTGGTGTCTATCTGTGGGGAGGGTGGTGACCTGTCTGTACGATCGCCGGAGACGGCCCTCATCGGAGGCCTCTCCCCCAGTATTCGGCCGACCCTCTGAGTCTCCATCTAACATTGGTGGCCAGCGGCGCGATCCGAACCTACGCATAATCGTACAGAGGGTCACTCGCCCCACGACACACAACCACCATGACAACAAAAGAGAGCGGAGCAACAGAAAAATTCCAGATGGAAAAGCTGGAAGAATACAACCACAGAGAACTGAAACAATTCTGCATGGAATTAGGCATTTCAACCACAGGACTGAGCACGAAAGAGGACTTCAAACGAGCCCTGGAACATTGGGCGGAGACGGGTACGACCGTACCCCAAACACAAAGCCACGGGACACCCGAAACAAGCCCCACGCCGACGGAAGAAAGAAGAAGATCGGGTCTCTCCCCAGAAGAGGTCCAGGAACGGGAAAAAAGCAGGCTTCATGAATTAGAACTGGCACGACTTCGCTTAGATGGAGAACTCAAATTGGCGGAACAAAAAATAACGTTGGAACACTTACGACTCCGAGAGGAGCGAGAAGAGAAACCAAGGCAGAGAGAGCTAGAAGAGAAGAAGCTAACCTACGAACATGAGCGCAACCTCAAAGAACTAGAGATTCGGAAGCAGAACAAGGAACTCGGGGTCCCCGAGCGCACGAACACTCCTGCCCCTACAGACCCCAAGGTCCACATACCCAAAGATGTCGTCAGAGAGTACTACAAGAACGATGACATCCAGCAATGGTTCAAAGCGTACGAAGTAGCCATGACCTCCCACCGGATTCCCCGAAGCGACTGGGGAGCCGGGTTATGGGGGAGGTTTGTCAACGAAGGGCGAGACGCCCTGCTGCAACTCCCGGACCATCTGATGACATCCTACGACCACATGAAGGCCGCCCTCCTCACTCGATACGGACTCACACCCGAGATGTACCGCCAGCGGTTCCGCGACTGCAAACGGATCCCGGGTACAACTTGGGTGGAATACGTGAACTTCTTTAGCCGGGCCTTCGAGGGGTGGATCAAGGGCAGCAACGTGACCACCTACGAACAGCTCTTTGACCTTATTGTGTGGGAGCACCTTTCTAACAACTGCTTCATCGAACTCAGACAGCACCTCCTGGACAGTAAACTAACGGAACCTCGGCAGCTCGCCGCCGAAGCTGACCGATGGGAAAGCACCCGAGTTGGCCGAAACGGACCCAGCGAAGCGCACAGAACTGCCCAAGGGCCCCATCGCCCCCGTGGAGGAGGAGGCCAGGGCCGGGGTAGGGACACCGGCCCGGTGACTCCCGCCAGCAACACCCCACCCCCGGCCGGCAGGGGAAACGCCCCGATGCGACCCGGCTTCCGAGCCAACATCACTTGCCACCGATGCCAGCGACCCGGCCACTACGCAAATGATCCCAATTGCCCAAAGAACCCGAACCCTTTACCCCGCCAGGTCGCTGCTGCAGCCCTGGGGGAAGAACAGCACCCAGAAGACCAAGAAGAGTACGAAAACGACCAGCCTGAGTGGGAACCGGCCGCTATGTCCCTGGTTTGCTTAGGGGAACGAGACCTGATCCCTCGGGCCCCCCTTCCCGCCAACACGCAGAAGTACAGCCAGTGGGTCAACATTAATGGCCGCCGGGCGGAAGCCCTCCGCGACACCGGGGCCAGTGTGACCGCGGTCCGCTGTCATCTGGTGGCCCCGGACCAGATCTTGCCGAACATTCTTTGCCCTGTCCGGTCGGCCGACAACTCAGAAAGTCTATGTCAAATGGCCTACGTCCCCTTCGAATGGGGAGGAGTATCAGGGATGCTGAAAGTAACTGTCCGCGATGATGCCCCCGTGGTGCCCCTCCGCTTCAGAGATTTCCTCTTGAACTTAGCCCACGATATACCCCTGGCCGGACACCTGGGACAGGACAAAACGTACGACCGCCTGGTGACCCACTTTTACTGGCCCCGAATGCGAAAAGATGTCACCAACCACTGCAGGGCCTGCCCCACCTGCCAGGCCAGCGGAAAAAGTTGCCGAAAAACCAAAGCACCCTTGCAGCCTTTTCCCGTCGTCACCACCCCGTTCGAACGGGTGGGAATAGACATTGTGGGGCCCCTGGACCCCCGAACCGCCCAAGGACACCGGTTCATCCTGGTCCTGGTGGACCACGCCACCCGCTATCCCGAGGCTATCCCTCTCCGAACCGTGACGGCGCCGGTGGTAGGCCGAGCCCTGATGGAGATCTTCTCCCGGGTGGGCTTTCCCCGGGAGGTCGTCAGCGACAGGGGCACGAACTTCATCTCGAAATATATGAAGTCTCTCTGGCAACAGTGCGGGGTCACCTACAAATTCACGACCCCCTATCACCCACAAGGAAATGGATTGGTCGAGCGGTTTAACCGCACTCTCAAAGGAATGATCATGGGCCTAGAAGAGCCCCTCCGTCGCCAGTGGGACGTGCTACTTCCGTGCCTCCTGTTCGCCTACCGAGAGGTCCCTCAAAAATCCCTAGGCTTCAGCCCATTTGAACTCCTGTACGGGCACCCCGTCCGGGGTCCCCTCAGCCTAGTCAAGGAAGGTTGGGAGAGGCCCCCCCAGAAAACTCCCCCGGATGTGTACAAATACCTCTTGGCCCTTCGCAACCAGACCCGGCGATTCAGGGAGATCGCCAAAACCAACCTTGAAGCCAGTCAGGAAGACATGAAGAAATGGTATGACCAGCACGCCTCCTCCCTCGAGTTCGAGCCGGGACAGCAGGTCTGGGTGATGTCCCCGGTTGAACCCTGTGCTCTACAGGACAAATGGTCCGGGCCCTTCAAGGTGATCGAACGCAAGGGGCCCGTCACCTACTTAATCGATATGGAAACTTCCCGGAACCCCCTACGGGTCCTCCACGCCAACCGACTCAAGCCCCATTTTGTACGTTCAGAACTCAGTCTCCTGATGGCTACCGATAATGGGACAGAAGAAGACTCCGAGCCCCTTCCGGACCTGCCGAGGACCCTCGAGCAGGATGGCTCCGTGGAAGGGGTCAGACTCTCCGAGGCCTTGGCCCCGGAGCAACGTCAAGACTGTCTAGCCCTCCTGACACGATTCGCATCCTTGTTCTCTCTCACCCCTGGGGTCACCCCCTGGTGCCTTCACGATGTGGACACCGGAGACAGCCCCCCTATTCGCCACAGGGCATACCGCGTACCAGATCGGGTGCGCGCCTGCATCCAGACCGAGGTGTCCAAGATGTTAACACTGGGAGTGATCGAACCCTCGGACAGCCCCTGGGCCAGCCCCGTCGTCCTGGTCCCCAAGGCCGCCGCCCCGGGCGTTGCCCCTGAGCTCCGGTTCTGTGTGGACTACCGGGGACTGAATGCCGTTACCAGGACCGATGCTCACCCTATCCCCCGGGCAGATGAGCTGATTGACCGTATGGGGGCCGCCCGCTACCTGAGCATCTTCGATTTAACAGCGGGCTACTGGCAAATCGGCCTCACCCCCAGGGCCCAAGAACGATCCGCCTTCTCTACCCCGGACGGTCACTACCACTTCAGGGTGATGCCATTCGGCATGAAAAACGCTCCGGCAACATTTCAACGACTCGTGAACCAGGTACTGGCGGGCCTCGAAGGATTCAGCGCCGCCTACCTGGACGACATCGCTGTGTACAGTCACCACTGGACCGACCACCTCCACCACCTGCGGGAAGTTCTACACGCCCTTCAGCAGGCCGGGCTCACCCTCAAGGCCAGCAAATGTCAGGTGGGCCAAGGGTCCGTGACCTACCTAGGACACCAGGTGGGAAGCGGTCTGGTGGCCCCCCTCCAGCTCAAGATCGCTGCCATCCAGGCCTGGCAACTCCCTACGACCCAAACCGAGGTCCGGGCCTTCCTGGGGCTCACCGGGTACTACCGGCGGTATGTGAAGGACTATGGCAGCATCGTGGGGCCCCTCACGGAGCTCACATCCAAGAAGAGCCCCAAAACGATCAACTGGACTCCGGACTGCCAATCGGCCTTCGAGAAGCTGAAGGCCGCCATGTGCACTGCCCCCGTACTCCAGGCTCCCGACTACGGCCGGGAATTCATCGTGCAGACGGACGCCTCCGATCATGGCGTGGGGGCCGTCCTCTCCCAACTCAACACCGAGGGAGTCGATCAACCAGTGGCATTCATCAGCCGACGCCTGCTGGCCCGGGAACAGCGCTGGAGCACCATCGAGAGGGAGGCCTTCGCCGTAGTATGGGCCCTCAAGAAGCTCCGGCCCTACCTCTTCGGCACCCCCTTTCGGGTGCAGACAGACCACCGACCCCTGCAATGGCTGATGCAGATGCGGGGGGAGAACCCGAAACTGTTGCGCTGGTCCATCTCCTTACAGGGGATGGACTTCACTGTGGAGCATCGTCCAGGCCAGGACCACGCCAACGCAGACGGCCTGTCACGCTTTTTCCGCCTCGGCGAGGAGAGTCCCCAAGAGGATGGTTGACTCTCCCTGCCTTCAGCTGGGGGGGGATGCATGTTGGACAGGCCTCGTGGCTGGGCCGTCCCCCCTCCGCACAACGGGGCCCGGACCCCGGCTCTCCCTGAATCCCCAGCAAGAGCCACCCCGGAAACCCCTCGAGGCAACCCACAACCCGTCCACAACGGGACGCCAGCTCCTGAACCCTTCCGTACCGGCTGGCCCTGGTCCCCGTCAGCACCATGGCCCCGGCCCAGCCGCCATCTTTGGACACTACAGCACGAGGCCGCATGGCCTCGACCCGACCCCAACCCTGGGCCTGGCCCGGCCCCGACATCGAGGCACCAACCTCCACCCAGGAGGTAAAGAGACCACTTGGCAGGTCGATGACAGAAGAAGGCGTCAACGGCTCTCCTCCGCCGGGTGTCGATCACCCCCGGCCTCCCAGGGCGCTGGCTCCAACCCCCTGCTAGGTGTCGGGACCCCCTCACTCCGAACCTCCAGACCTCAAGGCGCGAGGGTCCGGACATCAAAGGGGTCCAGCCCTATAACTGAGGAAGCCCCAGACCAGGAGGGCAGTTGTATCCTGGAGTCGAGAGACACCGAGAAGAACTCATCCTTGACGGACTGCTGGCGCTGCCGCAGCCCTGCCCTGTGAACCCTTCGTCTTGGCCTGCTGGCGCTGCCGCGGCCCTCTGCAACGTGAACCATCATCTTGGCCTGCTGGCGCTGCCGCGGCCCTCTGCAACGTGAACCATCATCTTGGCCTGCTGGCGCTGCCGCTGCTCTCTGCAACGTGAACTATCGCCTTGGCCTGCTGGCGCTGCCGCGGCTCTCTGTACTTGAACCATCGCCTTGGCCTGCTGGCGCTGCCGCGGCCCTCTGTACTTGAACCATCGCCTTGGCCTGCTGGCGCTGCCGCGGCCCTCTGTACTTGAACCATCACCTTGGCCTGCTGGCGCTGCCGCGGGCCGACCCTGCAGACTCCTAAGCTCGAGGATTGTGAGCTTCCCTCCTACCACCCCCCCGGTACCGACCGGTACTAAGACTGACCCGCTACCCCTTTCCCTACAGAGACTAGAATTGAGAGGACCCTCGAGTCCTGAATCCTGTACCGCTGATAACCTTGCCACAAGAACCATATATAAAGAGTGTCGATCTCATCCTGGTGTGGTGTCTATCTGTGGGGAGGGTGGTGACCTGTCTGTACGATCGCCGGAGACGGCCCTCATCGGAGGCCTCTCCCCCAGTATTCGGCCGACCCTCTGGGTCTCCGTCTAACATTGTGCATGAGTGTGTAGTGTTTTGAGCTTCCTAGGAGACAGCGCCTGGCCGCAGCGCTCGTTCACGTGCGCGTGTCAGTTTGGAATCGCCTCCAAGGCGATGCGCTCGGCCAGGATTGTCTCCTGGGAAGCTCACACGCCAACATAAAGTTCTCGGCGGAGACGCGCTTCGCGCGGCTAGCCGAGACCTAAAAAAGAAACTAGACCATCTCGTGTAGGGTGAGGCTATATAGGGCAGATTGTAAAGTCCGGGTCTCCCAACGACCCCTGTCCCCCGCATATACTGAAGGAAGTCTATTCAACACTTCCTCATGGAATACTCCCCCTCCTGAATAGATCTTTATCACAAGGAATAGTCCCCAACTCATTTAAAAATGCTATTTTAGTCCCATTAATTAAGAAACCGGGTGCTGATCTATCTATCCTATCCAACTATCGCCCCATATCTCTCCTCCCGTTTGGTGCAAGTTGCTCGAAGCCCATGTGGCTAGCTGTGTCTCTAACTTCATAGAGACATCTGACTACCTGGAGCCAAACCAAGCCGGATTCCGCCAGGCACACTCTACCGAGGCGGTGATCCTCGCTGTCCTGGATACTTTAAGGTCCAACGCCGATAACGGCATACATCAGGCCCTTGTACTCCTGGACTTGTCGGCGGCGTTCGACACGGTGGATCATACCATCTTACTACACCGTGTCGAACAAGCTGGCCTCAGCGGCTTGGCCCTTGGCTGGATCGAGTCCTTTCTGAAGGACCGATCCCAGGCAGTTAAGCTGGAGAACTTTATGGCACCTAAACTCCCCACTACCTGTGGCGTACCACAGGGTTCGTCATTATCTCCCCTCCTTTTTAACTTATACCTTAAACCACTGCTGCAATCCCTAAAAAACAGGAAAGTTACCATCTACAATTATGCGGATGTCCTGCAGCTGGTATTCCCCCTAAATTCCACGGACTCTGTTAAAGAATTCCAGACTACTATGCTGCAAATTCAGGGTTGGATGTATGAGAACCATTTAAAGCTCAACCCTGGAAAGACCGAGTTAGTACTACCAGGTAACAGTGCTTTGAGCTGGGGTCCTCACTTTTGGCCGACCTCAATGGGGTCCCCTCCAAACCCTTCTCAGTCGGTGAAGAGCCTCGGGGTCACTCTGAGCTCGGACCTCTCACTGAAAAGTCAGGTCGGCTCAGTGATCTCCTCCAGCTTCTTCCAATTACGAAAGATCAAGAAAATTGCCCATCTATTTACACACTCTGCTCTTATCCAGGTGGTAATCGCCTTGGTTCTCTCCCGACTTGACTTTTCCAACTCCATATATCTGGGTCTTCCCCTTGCTCTTTCCAAACGCCTGCAGATTGTTCAAAACCAAGCTGCTAGATTAATATTTAAAAGCAATCGCAGGAATTCGGCGAAACCTCTGCTAGCCTCTCTTCATTGGCTCCCTATTGCTCACCGGATTACTTTCACGGTAGGCTGTTTAGTTTATAAAGCCCTCCATGGCAAAAGCCCAAGGTTCATCAATCATCTAATAAATAAATACGAACCAACCCGTAACCTCCGTTCTGCCCACCTGTCCCTCCTCACGCTGCCACTGTATAAAAGGAAACGACTGGGCGGATGCCGATTTGCTTACCTTGCCCCTAAGATATGGAACTCCTTCCCCCTCTCACTCCGGACCTGCACTGAATTGGCGAAGTTCAGGGGTGCTCTGAAGACCTGGTTATTCAAGCAAGCGCACGGTTAGGCTATTTGTTTTACCACCTGTCTCACTCCAGCGCCATTAAACCTCTGGGTGACCGTGCGCTTGATAAATTCCGAATAACATAACATAACAATAACATTGTGCATGAGCAAAATTTAAGTCCACCTGTAGGGTGCCTTTGTCATCTATGGATGGGACAACCCAGAGGTCCCTTGTCGCGAGGCACTCGCCCGAAACCAATAGTGTGCCTGAGACAATCAAACTCATTTGCTTTATGTCACTCATGTACCTGAAATTGACTAACCCTTCCTATGCTGGGATGGAGGGAGCATTGCAACAAGAGGGCCTTGATCAAGATTTTGCAATCTACAAAACACATTGATTGGTTGGAACTTGGCCCAAGAAAGATGAAAATTAAAGCTTGATGAAGAAAAACGAAGGTCAAGCCCTGTAGAGGAACGAACCGAGATGTGGACTTCTATCTATAAGTGGTGGAAGAACTGGGTTCCCTGAATGAAAAGGTTTTTTACCTTCATTCACACTTGGTCTAAGACCTTTTCAGAGAGACGGAGAATGGGCTGTGCGACTCCTTGCGGCATGCGGCTATGGAGGGCTACCTCAGTTATCTGCACTTGTTCTGTTGGTGGGAAAATTTCCCCTGCAGCTTTAAGTCTTTGGACTTAGGAAGGCCCACCGGAATTATGCTGCAGGGGAGAACCAAACTATGTAGTAGGTGGACTAAATTAAGCTGCAAGAAAAGGCAAAGTATGCAACCTAATTCGGCACATTTGGGCACAATCCAAGCAAACGTTTCTCCTTATTAGTACGACTTTGACACCCAAATCCAGAAATAAAGTACAGAAAGGTGGCCAGACAAACTTTGCAAAGGACCTTAACCCCTTGGGCGCGGCCGCGATTCTGCGCCTGTCCGGCCGTTTTAATGAGTGGGCGGGTTCATGACGGCCCCCAGCCGTCATCAGCACACGCCCACCGTGATGCATGACGGACGGGGGCCATCATCAGCATGGAAGGGGTTAAACTCCACGGCAACATGTGTTAATGGGTTTTTATTAACTTTTGATCCGCTTGAGTTAGAATCAAATTTCTTTGGGGAAATATGCAGATAATTCAGCAGATTATGTGGCAATTCCATAATTATGCAAAACCTCTCTGCAGCAAAGTCACGTATTTCCAGTGGCCCTGCTCATAGGGCTTATACTTCACAGCACAAGAGAATTGTTCAGGCTTTCAACTTGTTGCAATTAGAACTTGTAAAGTGCATAGGACACGGGGCAACATTTCTGGTGTGACTTATTCTGTCACATGAGGTTCCTCACAAACAAAAAACATGCCAAGTGTGCAGTGCTCTCGAACTCCAAAGCCACCATTGTAATTGTCACCTCTGGAATCTAATGGGAATTTTGAGTGAGAGAAACAGGAGGTGAGTGAACTGAGAGATTGCATAGGATGGAGAACATGGACAGCAAAAGTGTAGGAAACAGACTAGAAGAAAAAAAGTATTTTGTTTATAGCAAATTAATATTCAGTGAAAAGATCATTTCTTTAAATAGCAATAGATTAGACAACACTGTTTTAAATGAGTCATAATGTATTGCCTGTGATAGTCAAGACAAGTTAATAATAAAAACCGTACGCATATAAATCTTTTGTTTTAAGGTAAAACCTGCATGTGTACTACATCATTGTGTTATGTCCTGAGAAGGCCCTAAAGAAATGGTCCAAAATGCGTTGACCATTACATTACGAGAAGTTTCTCAATCCATAAACAAGAGTAGATTCAAGGATATAAATCAAATTCTTGGGACTGTGCCATATCCCCGCATGCGTTGGATTTGTTGAATTGACTGAACTACTCCAGAGCAGCGTGCTACTCACCAAAAGAAGCACTTTAAAACCTTATCAGGGCTAGCAAGCACTATATAAATACAAACCTCTTCCCCCCCCCCCCGTCTATCCCGCTGCCTACCCTGCTCTATCCAAATAACTGAATAACATAGCCACCACTCAAATTACTTTCATATTTCACCATACGAATTCACCACTAATCCTTTATGGGTTTCCGGAGTAGCGTGCAACTCGCCATAAAAAAGCACTTCAACACCTTATCAGGGGTAACAAGCTATATATATATATATATATATATATATATATATATATATATATATATATATATATATATATATATATATATATATATATATATATATATATATATATATACACACACACACACACACACACACATACACACATACACACACACACATACCTTTTTCCTCTCCTATCCTTCTGAATCCAAATAACTGACTAACCTATCCACCACTTAAATAACTTTCATATTTCACTATACTAATTCAACACTAATCCTTCATGGGTCCCGTAGTAGCGTGCCACTCGCCGAAAAAAGCGCTTCGCCATCTCGTCAGGGGTATTAAGCGCTATATAAATGCAATTACAACACAATACAATAAGGTGGACACGTTTCCACAATTGACTAGGAGACACCTATAAAGTAAAATATGACAAGGACTTTTAATGGACAGTGACAGACATTGTACAGAAAATGTTGTTACATTTATTTTATGTCCTCATTTGTAATTGTGCTAATTGATTTGCTGTACACAATGCGTAAGGGGGCGATGCCTTGAATATCAAAATACAAGCAAATTGAGGTGCATTAGCCAATCCTGTCCATTCCAATAGTGATCAGTGCCACAAATGCTGAACCTTACTGAGGTATATTTGACTGATCCCTTTGGAGAACCCACCCTTTTCCTCTGTTTTGCCCAGGTTTGCATATGGTTATTGCATATGGACTGAATGACCGAACAGCGGAGCATAGCGAACCCAGCTGGGGGCCACCCCGTTTGCCCCTATGTGCCGCCAGTGGCCATGGAGCATAGTATATCCCTGAAGGTTGACAGTATCCGACTTCGACATTAGGAGACATCTATTTTATATGGCAACTTACTTTACTGCTTTGGTTTTCTCTCAAATGTCCCTCTTTCTTTAAGGGCCAAGTTGCCCCAGTGTTTTCTTTACAGGGACGACTGAAGGCAATGATCAGATTCTTGTGGTCTTCTTTCTTTTGCCTTTTCTATGGGATTTCACCAGCGGCCATGGGGGATTTAGGTGAGTTTGTGTGTGTTATTATACCCAATAAACAGATCTGAGCCATATTAGCAATGAAGCACACCCTATGCCATCAAAAAACAACTAGAGTGATTTAATCCACTAGAAAAACCAATGGTAAAAATTAATGCTACTGTCCTCTCCATAAACCTCCTTAAGGGGTGAAATCTGTTTATCCAGATTAAAAATTAAACGAAGCCAAACACCCTATAAACTCCATTCATCAGTTGTATAAATAAGCGAATTTGCACAGAAGCCGAGTAAACCCTGTGTGGAGTGCAGAGCTGGGGAGAACAGCTCTGCTATATTATCCAGAAGCCAGACATATATTTTAGCCACCACATGAAGGAGTTACCCAGAAACCCCTGGACTTGTGCTTGCTGCAGAACCAAAATAAAGAAACCCGCAAAATATTCACCAGAATCCATTGCTGCAATGTTGACATGGGCTCCCAGTCCCAACACTATCTGCCAGCATGGCACAGTGGGAAACTACATACAGGACAATCATCTCTCAGGAACCTAAGAAAGACCATATAAATGCCCTACACAGCTGACGGGAAGACACAGTTGGGGCAATAACAGAAACTACAATGGTAGGGCGACCACAGACAACTGATGCGCACTGGTCGCCACAGATTAAGGTAGAAACACTAGCAGGCCAGGATAAACCGGAAGTGTGACCCGGAAGTAGAAGAAACTAAGCCACGCGTTCTAGTATAATACCTCGCAAACAAAATCAGTGGGGACATCTAACCTCAAGCCTCACCCCGCAATTTCATAGGAAAATTAAGAAATAAAAAGAAGAAAAGGTGAAACTCTGTCTCATTATGGGGAAAATAATGAAATGATGGGAGAGTGAAAGGAAAGAAGGTCTCCGTGTTACCAAGAGGCAGGTCATGACACAAAGAGGGAACAGGCTGGAAAAACTACTGACGCACCGGTCAGTTGTAAACTTGTAAAGTACTGCATCGTTGTCTTTTCTGTCTATTATGACACTTCCCTTCACATCAACCTAACAACCCCTCTCCCGCTCACAGCCTTTTTGCGGTGACCTCTATGACTGAGGGGGGGGGGGGGGGGGGCGGACTGAGACCCCCCCCCCCCACACACACACACACAAACCCCCACGACCTTTGTTCCCGTGTCACAGGCCCCGATCCCTACAACTTCGGACACAAAGAGACTTCCCTTCATGTCTCCCACGGGCCTGACTTCTGGTCATAAAGGGAGGCGGCCTTTGTAGGTTCCTTGTTGTCAGCAGGCTGTAGGGGGGGGGGGGGGGGGGGCTTTCCTTGTCAGTCTGCAGGGGGCGGGGCTTGTCCTGGGGCTCCAGGCTGCTAAGAAGGGGGGCTTTCTTGTCAGTCTGCAGGGGGCGGGGCTTGTCCTGGGGCTCCAGGCTGCTCTGGGGGGAGCTTTGTCAGTCTGCAGGGGGCGGGGCTTGTCCGGGGGGGGGGGGGGGGGGGGGCTTCAGGCTGCTCTGGGGGGAGCTTTCTTGTCAGTCTGCTCGGGGGTGGGCGAGGATGGGGAGTTCCTTGTCAGAATGCTCTAGGGGCAGCCAGGCTTCCTCTTCGCCCTATCCCAGGGGTACCATTTAACTCTGCTTTGGGGGTTCCCCGCGTCAGTGGGACGGGTTCCATGCTAGTCTGCTCTGGAGAAGGAAGGGGTCTTCCTTCACAGTCTGTACCAGGCCACAATTTTCTCTAGGGACTGGGGGAGCTGAGGGGGTTTAGGGCAGTGCCTGAAATGGAAAGATAGAAGTGCAAGTACTCTGTAGCACAGTACCTGCTTGTTTCTGAGAAGTGCAGGTACTCTCCAATTAAAACTATAGCATTTCTCTTGAGAAGTCCTGGTACTCTACCACTCAAAATAAAGAGTACAAGACAGTACCGGCCAATTTAAAGCACTGGTTTGTGGGGGATTTTTTGTCAATCTGCTCGAGAGAAGGAGGCTTTTTTCCAGTCTGATTTAGGGGGCGAGGGTTCCTTGTGAAGATACAATATGGAAATGGTCGAGGTGGACTCGGGGGCGAGGGGTTCCTTGTCTGAAAGATCTAGGGAAGGGGTTCCTCGTTTCAATCTTCTGTAAATTAGGCCTGGGAGTAATTTTAATTCTGCCAGCATAATGGAAGTAATTTTGGCAATTATGCATTATCTTTTGCGCGAATTACCAATAATTACACCCAATTGCGTAATTGCGAATGAAGCGGGGGTAATCGGCACAGAACAATGAATTTAATGAGTGCGATGGGTTGCTCGTGCTGTTCGTGTTCTTTTTCATTTAGTGCCATCTCTTAGCGCAAAATGCATCCGTATGTCAATGTTGGAGGCAAGGAAGCATTACTGCGCAAAAACAAACCACCCAAAACTGCCTAAATGCAGAATTACTCTTCTCGCAACATTCCACATAATCACGCAGAATTTTTGGGTAATTCCGCGTGATTCCGCTATACAGAATTACGCCCAGCTTCCTAGCCAGTCTTCTCTAAGGAAAGGGTTGGGGTTCCTTGTCAGTGTTCTCTTGAGAGGGGGCTTCCTTGTGAGTCTGCTGTAAGGATATGAGAAAGGGGCATCCTTGTCAGTCAAGACTAGGGGCGGGGAACGTGTAGGGGTGTCCATGCCAGTGTGTTTCTATTTCTTGTCCATCTGGCCTATGGATATGAAAGAGGGGGGTCTCCATGACAGTCCACTCAAGGGAGGGGGGTTTCTGTGTCAGGATCCTCTAGAGAATGGTTTCTTCCTTGTCAGAATGTTCTACAGATTTGCTTTGTCAGTTTGCTCTAGGAACCAGGACCTTCCAGGTCATTCTGCTCTTTGGACGGGGTCAGGCGGATTCCTTGTCAGTCTGCTCTTTGGACGGGGTTGGGAGGCTTTCTTGTCCGTCTGTTCTTTGGACGGGGTTGGGTGGCTTTCTTGTCAGTCTGTTCTTTGGACGGGGTTGGGTGGCTTTCTTGTCAGTCTGCTCTTTGGACAGGGTTGGGTGGCTTTATGGTCATTCTGCTCTTTGAACGGGGTCGGGGTGGCTTCCTTGTCAGTCTGCTCTTTGGATGGGGTTTGGTGGCTTTCTTGTCAGTCTGCTCTTTGGATGGGGTTGGGTGGCTTTCTTGTCAGTCTGCTCTTTGGACGGGGTCGGGTGGCTTTCTTGTCAGTCTGTTCTTTGGACGGGGTTGGGTGGCTTTCTTGTCAGTCTGCTCTTTGGACGGGGTCGGGTGGCTTTCTTGTCAGTCTGTTCTTTGGACGGGGTTGGGTGGCTTTCTTGTCAGTCTGCTCTTTGGACGGGGTTGGGTGGCTTTCTTATCTGTCTGCTCTTTGGATGGGGTTTGGTGGCTTTCTTGACAGTCTGCTCTTTGGACGGGGTTGGGTGGCTTTCTTGTCCGTCTGCTCTTTGGACGGGGTTGGGTGGCTTTCTTGTCAGTCTGCTCTTTGGACGGGGTTGGGTGGCTTTCTTATCTGTCTGCTCTTTGGACGGGGTTGGGTGGCTTTCTTGACAGTCTGCTCTTTGGACGGGGTTGGGTGGCTTTCTTGTCCGTCTGCTCTTTGGACGGGGTTGGGTGGCTTTCTTGTCCGTCTGCTCTTTGGACGGGGTTGGGTGGCTTTCTTGTCAGTCTGCTCTATGGAACATTTGATCACTTTATTCACTTTATTTTGAGCTGGGAAGAGGAGAGGTGGGTGATAGCTTAACCTCTAAGAATTCTATATTATTAGATTGGGGTTTATGCCCTACTGCGATAAACAGGTACAATGATGAGGAAGGAAGCGAACCGCTGGGAACCAAGAAGGACCTCTGATTACAGAGTTGGCAGGAAAATGAGCAAATGCAATGTCCTGGGCTGCATAACGGCAGGAAAACAGCCAACTGGATTGGCTTGGTGTCAGAGACATTTTAAGTAATGGGCAAAGTGGGCAATTGTTGAGTGCCCCCACCCTTGCGAGGGTCCCTTTGTAAAGTGATGTTTCTCAGTTTCTCTCCTTAAATTGAAATTTGTATCAGAACTTCTCGCCCTGCCTTTACCTGTGACTCTGACTTTCTAAACCGTGTCATTTTAAGGATTTAGGAAACTCAGGTAAGACACCTTTCAGCTGTTTTGTGTGAAAGTTTAAATACAAACAAATAATTTGTGTTCATGCAGGCTTCAATTATTAGAAATTATGTAATTAAATTAAAAGCTGTAATTAAAATTAAAAGTTGTACCAAAATAATGTCTTGCCCAGGGCCCTAAAAATCTTTAAGGTGCTGATGCATGGGTTCTTTAAATGGAGGAATGAGCAAATGGGCGGGGCTGGAAAGGGGCGGGCTCTTGTACACCCACCCCAAGCTGAGAGGATGGGCCTGCAAATCCTTAGCTGCAGGCGCTTCCGAGACTGGATGTGTCTTGGCACGGTTATAATGAAATGAAGACGCCCGGTAGTCAATCAATCAATCAAGGGCATTTGTATAGCGCGCTACTCACCCGGAAGGGTCTCAAGGCGCTGGGGGGGGAGGGGTCCGCTACTGCTCGAAGAGCCAGGTCTTGAGGAGCTTCCTGAAGGAGAGATGATCCTGGGTCAGCCGGAGGTGGATCGGGAGGGAGATCCATGTCTTGGCTGCCAGGTAGGAGAAGGATCTTCCCCCGGCGGTGACCTTGTGGATGCGTGGTACGGCGGCGAGGGCGAGGCTGGTCGATCGTAGCTGGCAGGTGGGTGCGTAGAAGGTCAGGCGGTTGTTGAGGTACTTGGGGCCCAGGTCGTGGAGTGCCTTGTGTGCGTGGGTGAGGAGCCTGAACGTGATCCTCTTGCTGACGGGGAGCCAGTGCAGGTCTCTCAGATGGCCGGAGATGTGGCTGTGTCGGGGGATGTCCAGGACGAGTTTTGCGGAGGCGTTCTGGATGTGCTGGAGTCTTTTCTGAAGTTTGGCTCTGGTTCCGGCGTAGAGGGTGTTTCCGTAGTCTAGTCGGCTGGTGACGAGTGCCTGGGTGACCGTCTTCCTGGTTTCGGTGGGGATCCATCGGAAGATTTTGCAGAGCATGCGCAGGGTGTTGAAGCATGATGACGAGACGGCGTTGCCTTGTCTTGTCATCGAGAGGGATTAGTCCAGGATGAAGCCCAGGTTGCGTGCATGGTCCGTTGGTTTGGGGGTGGTGCCCAGGGCAGGGGGCCACCAGGAGTCGTCCCAGTCGGAGGGCGAGGATCCCAGAATGAGTACTTCCGTCTTGTCTGAGTTCAGTTTCAGGCGGCTGTTCTTCATCCATTCGGCGACGTCTTTCATCCCTTCGTGTAGGCTGGTTCTGGTGGTGGCGGGGTCGTTGGTAAGGGATAGGATCAGCCGGTCGGCGTAGGAGATGATGTTGAGGTTGTGTTTGCATGCGATGGCTGCGAGAGGGCTCATGTAGACGTTGAAGAGGGTTGGGCTGAGTGATGATCCTTGTGGTACGCCGCAGATGACTTCGGTGGCCTCGGATCTGAACGGGGGGAGGCGGACTCTCTGGGTTCTTCCGGCGAGGAACGAGATGATCCACTCCAGTGCCTTCTCTTGGATTCCGATGTTGCTGAGGCGCTGTACTAGGGTGCGGTGGCAGACAGTGTCGAACGCTGCGGAGAGGTCCAGGAGGATGAGGGCCGCTGTTTCCCCGTTGTCAGGGATCTGATGTCGTCAGTGGCTGCGATGAGGGCGGTCTCGGTGCTGTGGTTGGCTCGGAAGCCGGACTGTGAGGGGTCGAGGGATCCGTTCGTCTCGAGGAAGGCGGCAAGCTGTCTGTTGACGGTCTTTTCGATGACTTTGGCAGGAAAAGGGAGGAGCGAGATGGGGCGGTAGTTCTTGAGGTCGGTGGGGTCTGCAGTTGGTTTCTTCAGGAGGGCGCTGAGCTCGGCGTGCTTCCAGGTCTCTGGGAAGGTGGCGGTGTTGAAGGAGGTGTTGATGATGTCCCGGAGTTGGGGTGCAATGATGAGTCGGCCTTGTTGAAGACGTGGTGGGGGCAGGGGTCGGTTTGTGATCCGGAGTGGATGGTGTTCATCATGCGGGTGGTGTCTTCGGTGCTGATCGGGGTCCAGGCGCATAGGGTGGTGGTGGGGGGGCGTTGGTTCGGTGGTTGGGTGCGTGGTTGGTGCGTCGAAGCTGTTGTGTATATCGGCGGTCTTGCAACGGAGTGATGTCGTTGTTTCCGGCGCTGGGGTTGGAGAGCTCTTTGACGATGCTGAAGAGTTCCTTGCTGTTGTGGGCGCTGTTGTCCAATCGTTCTTTGAATGCGGTCTTCTTGGTGGTGCGGATCAGCTGGTGGTGTTTGTGGGTGGCGTGCTTGAGGGCCGTCATGTTGTCCATGGTCTGGTCGTGGCGCCAGGCTTTCTCGAGGTGGCGGCAGTTCTTCTTGGAGGTCTTGAGTTAGTCGGTGAACCAGGGGGCTTTCTTGCTGCCGGGTCTGCTGGCAGGGTCCTTCAGTGGTGAGAGGTCATCTGCGCAGTTGGTGAGCCACTGTGTGGGGTTGCTGGCTGCTTCGTTGGGGCCCGTTGTGCTGGCGGGCAGGTTCTGGCGGAGGGAGGTGGTGAGCTGCTCGGCGGTGATCTTGTTCCAGCTCCTGTGAGGACCCGGATGCGGGTGGTATTGGGTTGTGGTTTTTCTGAAGCTGAAGTGGATACAGCTGTGGTCAGTCCAATGGAGTCTGGTGGAGTGGCTGAAAGAGATGTGCTTGCTGGAGGAGAAGACGGGGTCAAGCATGTGGCCGGCGTAGTGGGTGGGGGTGTTCACCAGTTGCTTGAGTCCGAGGTTAACGAGGTTATCCAGCAGGGTGGCGGTGTCGCAGTCCTTGTTGTTCTCCAGGTGGAAGTTGAGGTCCCCTAGGAGGATGTAGTCGGCGGAGGGGAGGGCGTGCGGGCTGATGAAGTCTGCGATGTCTTCGCTGAATTGGGTGCGTGGTCCCGGGGGTCTGTAGATGAGGGTGCCTCTGAGGGTGGTCTTGGGGTCGGTGTGTATCTGGAAGTGGAGGTGTTCGGCGGCGGTGAAGGTGTCGTCGGGGTTGGTCGTGATGCGGATGGTGTTCTTGTGTACGATGGCGATGCCTCCTCCAGTCTGGTTGACGCGGTCCTTCCGGGTGATCTTGTATCCGTCCGGGATGGCTATGGCGATGTCAGGCGCTGAGGAGGCGTTCAACCAGGTTTCTGTGAGGAAGGCGACGTCTGGTGACATAGTGTCGAGCAGGTTCCAGAGTTCGACGGCGTGTCTGTGGACAGAGCGGGTGTTGAGCAGGATGCACTTGAGGTGGTTGTTGTTGGTGCTCGGATTGTCGGGTGCGGTGCAGGTCCGGAGGCAGGTGAATTTGCAGGCTTGGCAGGTGAAGGGTCCATGGGAGCGTTTCAGGGTGGCTCGGTAGCAGGCGGGGTTTCGGCCGGCGTGGAGTGCGTGGAGGGTGGCGGCGTCGTAGGTCTGTCGTGTGGTCTGGCGTCGTCGGGGGCCCGGGGTCCTGGCGCTGGGCGCGGTCCAGGCGCAGACGGGCTTGCCTTTGGCACGCCTTCGGCGCACAATCGTCGTGCCCGCTGCGCGTACGTGCGGGCTCCATATGAGGCGAAGTTGGAGGGCGGAGAAGCTGGGAGGCGGGGGGGCCAATCGGGTACAGAAAGAAGAAAGGGGTGGGGCCGCGATGCAGCAGCGGCGGGGAGCGGGTGGGGGCACCCGAGGGAATAGCGAGCACAACTAATTAAAAGGCAGAAGTTTAAAAACACAGGTACAGGAGAAAATACACAGGCAGAGGTTCAGCACACAATAACAGTACGAAAATACAGTGAACACGAAATAAGCAGGAGCAGGGAGCACGAGCAGCAGCTAGGGGCACCGCTGGCGAGGCGTGCGGCGTGGGGGGTGTCGTGAGGACAGGTCCAGATGTGTTAGGTAAGATGATTTATTAAGATGGTTGTTAAGATCAAAACCCCCACCAGGAGCATCCTTCCTGCTGCTCAGCCCATCCTCCAACTGATTCTCTCGTTCAACCAACATTCCACAGCATCACCCCACACCAACATTCCACAACAGATACCACACATCAACATTCTACAGCATCACCACACACCAACATTCCAAAACAGACACCACACCAACATTCCACAACAGACATCACACACCAACATTCCACAACAGACATCACACACCAACATTCCACAACAGACACCACACATTAACATTCCACATCATCACACACCAACATTCCACAACAGACACCTTATCTGTAGGTACAATGTAGAAATAATGGGACTTGGGGGTTGTGGGTAGCTAATCTACAGGCACAAATGAGACTGGATGGGCACAGGAGTCCTTATCTACAGGCAAGAATAACAGAATAGATGGCCTGTGGAGTGGGAGCTCTGATTCTGCTGGGAAGTGGCATACCGAGTGAGCTTGAGGGGCCTTAATAGAAGAATATGGGCAGTCTGGATGGGGCTTGTGGACCCTTTAATAGTCTCTAGTTAGAAAGGATGGACACTTTGGGGGTCTTCTGCAAGCATCACCAGATGCATTGATGGGCCAGGGAGCCTTTCACTGCAGGCACAACTTGGACTGTATAAGCCTGTGTGAGCCTGTGTGACTTATCTCTAGGCGCTACAACACTGGTTAGATCTCAAAAGGCAGGGGTGTTATCTGACTGTTATTTGCAAAATGAGTGGGCCTGGGGGATTAATGGGGGCAAAAAGGACCGAACGGGCCCTTGCGATTAATATCTGAAAGGAAGTGCACCGGCAAATGGACTAATGGTTCTTTCCTGCAGGGAAATGTATTAATTTTATTTATAAAGTTTTATAGAGCGCTAGCTAGACCCGTGGGTATCAGAGTGCTTTACATACACAAAGTAAAAGAAAATTGTATAACATTTCACAGGACATGAGGATGCATAAAGATATAAGCAAAGACATAATAATTATGTGTACAGTGATGGGAGAAAGACGCAGATGGTTGAAACAGTCAGATAACACCATCCTTGGAGGTCCAAGTGAGGGGGGTGGGAGGGGAGGGGGGAGTCCATTGGGTTACTGGGGACTAGGTTGGTTGACTTGGTCGGTAAAGTATTGTTTAAGGAGAAGGAGTTTCAGGTCCTTTAAATGTTTGATCCAGATGGGTCGTATTTCTCTCAAACTTTGCGATTCTAAGACCAGGTCCCTGGGGCAGCTCTAGGCTCATGGCGGCCCTGGGCAGGGAGCGTAGGTAGGGGGCCCCGGAAGAGGGGGTCCGGGCGGGGCGGAGGCCAGTGAAGAGGGGGGGTCAGGGTGTTTGGAAGTGGAACAGAGCGGAGGCTGCCAAATTCCTGCCAGGGGCCACCACGAAAATATGAATCCATCCTCAGAGGATTATTATATTAAGGATGTATATTGGCGTGGCGGCCCCTGTGGTTTGGTGGTCCTGTGCAGGTGCACAGCTTGCACATGCCTAAGGCCGGCCCTGCAAGTCCACGTCGCTTGGTCTAGGGTCTGTCTCAGACCAGCACCGCGAGGAAGCCCTACTTAAAAATCCCCACCCTGCTTCCAAACACAGCAGCAGCACTGGCATCAGACCGAGAAACGAAGAAGGCTAGCGCAAAGGACTGTGGGAGAGGGAGGACTAGAGAGCCACAGAGGCAGAGAGGGCAGATAAGACAGGCCCGCTGGGGGACTGGGCCTGGCTCCCAGCTTTCCTGGCCTGGGAAACATCTGATAATAATAAGCTTGCGAAAGATACAAATATCTTGTAAGGCGATGGAGGGAAAAAAAGACACAAAAAAGATACTGGGCAAAGCACGACTGTGAGAATGTCTCTGGGCAGCAAAAAAAAAAAATAGAACTCGAAAAAAGACTAATAATCAACAGATAAATGATACAAGCAGGTTAGGAGGCAGCGAGTTCCAAATTCTAGTCGCATCCCCAGAGAACGATTGCACCATAAGTCTTTCTCTTTTGTAGGTTGGAGATTCAAGCAGCAGATTCTCACAATTTTGTGAGGGTCTAGAGCCACTTGATAACTTGAGGTTGTTTGCTAGATAGCGAGGGGTAGAGGCGTGAATGGCTTTATAGGTGAGGCAAGCAGTCTTATGTATGGTCCTTGCTTCAATTGGAAGCCAGAGAAGAGTTGTCAACAAAGGAGAGGACGTGGCCTACCGGCTAGAGTGGTTGACCTCGAAGCTGGGGAACTTGGTTCAAATCTCGGCAGGGACGCTCAACCTCCTGTGATTCTGGCTAAATCACTTAATCTCCCATTGCCTACCACAAAAAAATGAATGTATCCATCTAACGCACCTGGTGCTCATTTAAAGCGCTCGAATACCTTTGGGTGTAGTTCATGCTTTATAAACTCCCCCACCTCCCCCCCCCCAAAAAAAGGAGTGATAAGGTAATTTCTTTTGGCCCCATAGACAAAGCATGCAGCTGAGTGGAGGATGGATTTTAAAAGGGGATAAGCTTGTCATAGGGAGGCCTCCAAGAAGAGATTTGCAATAATCCAGTTTGGAGAGTACCAAAGATTAGACACGAGTTTTCAGAACTTTTTCAGGAATGCAACGCTGAATACCCCAGAGAAGTCGTAGTTGGAAGCGTGCATTCTTGGCCATGGTTTTGATTTGGGATTTGAGGTTGAGTCTTTTGTTGAGAATGACAGCCAGGGATTTGGCACAGTCAACGATGACGGGTTTGCTGTGGGGATGTTTCGATTAATCATCCCTGATTGAATAGGAGGTGGAGAGTTTGAGGTGGAGGTAAGAAGGAATTCAGTTTTAAAGGGATTATGTTTTAGGTGATGAAATGACATCCATTCTTCGATGGAGTTGAGGGTGGTGGCGAGAAACGAGAGGTCATATGCGGAGGACACCTTGAGGTAGAGTCGGGTGTCATCAGCTTATAAGTGGTAAAGGATCTCAGCTTCTTTTAATAGGGCTCCAAGCGGTTCAATGTAGAGATCAAATAGGGTCGGAGCTAAGCATGAGCGGATTTTGCGTATTGGCAATCCGCGGATTTGCGTATTTGCGTATTTCGAAAATACGCAAAATCCGCGGATCCTAGCGTATTTTTTTTGTTTTTGTGTTCGCACGGGTTTCTGCAAGTTCGCGAGGTTTTATTGTACAAAACGCTCGCGAACGTGCAGAAACCCGTGCGAACACAATGTGCCTACTCATGGGTATTGCGCTCGTGAAAGTCATGGATGCAAAGTCTATCCAGCATCACAGCTGATTTTCCACGGTAGATTTGGGAAGAAGGCACACCTGTCCAGCCTCGACGACGCTCAAGATTGTTTTTGGGCTAATGAATGAGTCACTGAATTTGAGCATCAACTAGTTCGAGCGACCATGTGTGTGTTACTATGCAATCGCCCCGAAGGGCGCAGGGGTCCCTTGAGTGAGCTGCTGTAGTATTTTACAATGGCGCCAGCAAGCTGCCAGCGCCGTTGTAAAATAGTTACAAAGTTAGCTTGCACAGGAAGCACTTAGATAAAATAAAGCAGCACCTGCTTCGTTTTATCTAGTGGTTCCTGTGCAAGCTAACTTTGTAACTATTTTACAACGGCGCTGGCAGCTTGCTGGCGCCATTGTAAAATAGTTACATGAGTGGGGGTTCAACTTTTGAACCCGTTACGTCCGCGGATTTTTTTTTTCGGATTTTGTGGGAAATCCGCAAAATACGCGGATTGCGGATTCCCCACAAATCCGAAAAATCCGCGGACGTAACGGATTTTCCGCTCATGCTTAGTCGGAGCAAGGATAGAGGCTTGAGGGACACCTCGATCTACAGTCCTTGGAGTTGAGAGAGAGGTCAGGGGTCATAGGTATGGCTCTCTGTTTTTACTGATTTTTACAGATAGATACAGACATAAAACATTCATTTTCTTGTCTGTATATATTTTTAAATGTTGATAAAAACAGAAATTGTGTTGCTTTTGAGTAATTCTAAATGCTGTCTACCATGACTGTCAGGCCAACAAATGTGTGGATTGATAAAGGGGTTAAAAAGAAAGGAATTTTAGAAAAGAGGCTTTAACCCCTTCCATGCTGCCGTCAGCCAACGCTACCTCGCTGGTGCTGCAGTTGGCCAATGGCCGACGCGGGCCCGTCCGTTTTGCGGAAGTGCCGCACTTCGCGCAAAATCGGCGGCGCAGCCAAGGTGTTAACAGCAGTAGATATGCACAAGGTTGAAACTGAAATTTGCATATTTTCATATAAGTGCAATGATTTATCTTCTGAGTGTGTCCACAGCACTGAAACCTGGCAGACCTTCAACCATGAGTGCATATTTACAGGTTAAATACATGTGGGAAAATACTAATTTCCGCTTACTTTTTTCACAAAATCCAAAATAAATATGGATAATGCTCTGGTCTTGGGGTAGAGAAGGGATAAATGGTGCATGCAATGAACAAAGCCAGCTCGCCTGGGCCTGAAAACACAGCCCAGGGAGGTGTATACAGCCAGCTCTGCTGACACTGCCAGTCCAAGTGTGTCTCCTACCCCACACTGGCTACTGTAAGCTGCTTGTACACGGCATGTACACACTCAGCAGGGGTACACTAAAGTGTAAACGGATTTGCACCCAACCCCTGAGGGTAGGCACTCTGCACGCTGGGTTCGAGTAACCTTCTGAGGGAGTAAGGTTGGTGTGAGCCCATCCCATCCCCTTCCACTCCCCCACACCCCCGCTTTACTCACTCCCCCCGGCTCCCTTTCAGTGATAAGCCCTTTAATCCCGCGTTTGCTCAAAGGAGCCGCCGGCGGGAGAGTTACAGCTAAAATGTCTTTGCAAACACTTAAAGGTAGCAGCAGACCAAGCGCTTAAATAGCTGGGAAGCGCCTGGAGCCGGCGGGTAACATCCTAGCGCCTCTCCGCCCCCACAGAAGAGGAAACCTGGACGAGTATATAATGAAGTGCCTCGCAGAGTTCAGTGGGGAGAGGCGCTACATCCGAGAACGTTCTCTGCTCCTTCAAAACTTTAGAACTCGGCGGCCCTTTATGTCCAGGACAGCAAGACAAGCTCAGATCAAATGATTGGGGGAGGGGGCGCTGAACACACAACATGGGGGTGGGCAGTAAAAAGAAGGAGGGGGCTTCTCTCAGGCCACACACAGCTCGCAAAGCAGAATATTTTTAGTAGGTAAAATATTCCGGCTTTAAACCTCACTGAACCGACTTCGATGCGCTTTTTTTGCCCCATGTTAGGGCTCGTTATTAAGCCCTAACATTAGCTGTCTAACACCCCACTCCAAACAGACTGGATGTCCCGTCCTCTCGTTATGGTGTTTATTTATGGTGTGGGGTGAGGGGGAGGCATAGATTTCACGGGTCGGGCTCTGAAGACACAACACCTGTTCACACACATTAGGATGGCACGGGGGTAGAGGGAGCCGGGAACAAGCCTGTTGTGCGTCCGCTGAATGCGTAAAACTGGGCAGCTTTCCGAGCAACCCTTTACGGGCCCATAAAGCAAACGAAAGTGAAAGCTCGCTATAAACAAAACGGCGGGAGCGCAAACTGCCCTCACGCCGGGCACACTGCTCAGTATCCGCATCCACAGGGGAGGAAACGAAAGTGTCAGGACTGTGGAGTGACACCTCACGGTGGAGGCGGAGAGACCCCAGGGAATGTAAGTGACAAGAGGTGAAAGGGTGCATCTGGGATGGGTGGACGACACGATCCTGTGGATAGACGCCTTTCAGTGTAAAACACACAAGTATTCCCTGGTTGGTCACGGCCTGCCCTTTCACTTCCGGTACTATGTGATGCCAGCACACCGGTTCTTAAAAGAGTGCCAGCCTGGGAGCCCTGCCCCCAGCTGCTGCCTCTCACTCTATCCCATGGGCACTTGCAAACATTTTGCTAGGGGCCAAAAAGCTTGGTCTGTGTTGTGAGCGAGGGACCACCTTGAGGCCAGTAGGGTGACAGCCAGGAATGGGTGTTGGGGGTAGGGGGGGGGGGGAGTCTTGGGGATGTGGATATAACTTAGACGTAGGGGAAGCTAAGCGTGCACATCTAGTGGTTGAAATGCACAATGAGAATCCAGAAAACCTGGGGTCAATCCCGGCTTCCTCTCCTGAAGAAATTGTTTGATCCTAGGCAATTCTTTAATTTCGCTTTACCTCCATTTTCTTCATTTTAGCGTACAGAAGCCCCTCGAAATACAGGGTTTGACCTGTACACACATTCTCTTGTGTTTTATTTCATAATAACATAGTCCATGTATAATAGCAGCAGCGCAGGCCACCCAGAGGGGCGGGGCACAGGATAACTGACTTGCTTCTTAGTTCACTATTGGCATTGGTGTTCAGGGAAGGGAGCAGAACAATTTCAGAATTCATGTTTGAAACGATCACTTTAAAAATATATTTTTTTTCAATGCACTCCTAGTACATGATATACTGAGGTGAAACACTTCTGCACGTTAATTTCAATTTTGAAGAGACGTTTTCATATTTTTACAGGTTTGTTTCAAAACGTCTTTAAAAATGAAGCAGATTCTAATGTTGGGTGGTGCAGGACACCTCAATCATTTCCTTTCTTTAGCTTAAGTTAACCTATAAATAAATGCTTGCTTGTTTATTTAACATATTTCTGAAAGTTAATGCTCAGTCAAGTAAACAGCAGCGGAGTGCTGTTGCTGAGCAGGGGGCCACATGTAAAGGTCATGAGGGCCACAAGCGGATCCTGGGCCATACTGGGAGTATCTCATCTTCTCTATGACAACCTACACCTTCGGTCATTCCAACCTCTTCGTGACAAACCTATGAGCCGTACAACTGGAATTGTTTGGCAGCGGGATAGATAGATAGATAGATAGATAGATAGATGTTTTATATAGCGCAAACTAGACCCGAAGATATCAGGCATCAGAGTGTTTTACTGGAGCACCACTTTCGTTATGGACACATTCACTTTTGTTCGGCACGTGGAGATTAAATGACTTGTCCAGAATCACAGGATGTTGAGTGTCATTGCCGAGACTCAAACCCGGTTCACCAGCTTCGAGGTCGACCGCTCCAGCTGTAAGGCTACATCCTCTCCAACTAAATTATGTGGCAAGAAAAGCAAACTATGCAGCATAAGGCAGCTCTGTTTTTTGATAGTATTACTTCATTATTTTATAATTATTACAGATGGTAATACTATCTGGACAAAGATTTCACCTCAGTACCAGTTTAACAAACAAATACAGAAATAAGCAACTGAAAGATGACCAGTTAACCTTTACAATGGGCCTTACACACTGCGCTCAAACACATGTTGATATGTTGATGTCACTTTTGAACCCTTTGAGCTAGAAACCAAATGAGTTTGTTAAAATCTGCAGATGATGATGGATTATGTGGCAAATGCGGTAGGTACATAGTTATGCAAAAAAAAACTGTGGCCGCAGAATCACATAATTCCAGTGGCCTTGCCTAGGCGTCTACCTGGATAGAGCAGCAATCCTACCCACTGGCAACGTTCAACGGCCAGATTTTTCCATTTCCAAACTGAAACCAACGCTCTTTCAACTTCAACCCAGCAACTAATGGGGTGGAAGGCAAAGCGCTTCAAACACTCTGCTGCCCACCACGGGATGGAAAGCGCTATAAAAATGATGCATGAAGTGTGTGGAAATTGCTATTAAAATTAGGCCAGGGTGGTAAATTCCGTTCCGCTCGCGGAATTTGGGTAATTTCGCGTTCCCCAGTGAACGCGGAATTGTCAAAAATTCTGCGATACGCGGAACTTTTTGCTTGTTCGCGCTTTCAAAATGCATGTTTGTGAGATATTTCTCCCCGAGCACGCAAACAGCGTTCGCGAACAGGAAAAAAGCATTGCGAATGGGAGGAACAAGCAATTTGGTGTGTTAGCTGAATTTTTGCTTGCTCGCGGATATTTTTTACCATTTCGCAGAGCTTTGTGTATTGCGACTACACAAATTCCGCCCACCCCTAATTAAAATAACCCTACAATAAAAAATATTTCAGGGGACACCCCACATAGGTAGCCCGAGAGCCCAATGCGGCTCTGGGGCCAACTCAATGGCAAAGTGGTCTAGGGCAAGAATGCAGACTTCTGCATCGTTATCTCGCCACGACAGGCCACAGAAGGTAGAACATATACTAAAGAATCATGTCCCAGTGCAGAGGGCACCCACCCACACTGGCTGCCCGAGGAGCCATAGAAGAACGCCATCAGAGAACAGTGCCACACTCTATGTCTCACCCACAAATACCAGCCCACGTGGGATCCAGTGCCTCAAAGTCCGCTAGTGGGACCCGGGCACACCCAATCACTGCCAGTCAAAGTCAAGACAGACAGGCTCTGGGGAGAGAGCATCTCCACCCTATCACCAACAAGACAGAAAATAAACATAGGCACCACAATAAAATTGGCCCCATTAGTGAATTTAACAGCTAAAAGAGTGCCTCGCCCATAAACACCAGGCCAGTGCCTCAAAGTCCGCTCGCAGAACAAGGGCCGAGCCCGGTCCTTGTCAGCCCAAGTCAAGACAGACCTACCCTGGGGGGGGGGGGGGGGGGGAGGGGGGGGGGGGGGGGGGAGAGCATCTCCACCCTATCACCAACAAGACAGAAAATAGACCAGGCACCAAAGTAAAAGTGGCCCTCATTAGTGAATTAAATAGCTAAAAGAGTGGCCCATATTTGCAAATTGGGGCAGTTTTGAACTTTTAAAGACCCGCTGTATAAGTGTTTAGGAAGCAATAGAAAATAGCAGGGATTTGAGCTTGCAGCAGGCAATGTTTGTTTTAATATCAGGGAAATTAACAGTAAAAAAAGCAGCCCAGTCGACCATACCAAAGAGCCACAAGCACACAAATAAGTCCCACACACTGACCTGTTAGACCAGCCCATTGGGCACTGCCCGATTGCCCTATAGGGAGGGCCACTGGAATTATGCAGGAAAGCACCAAATTATGTACCAAGAAAAAGCAAATTATTCTGCTTAATGCATCCCATTTTTTTATAGCATTATTTCATTATTTTTACATATAGTCACTGTCTGGGCAAAGATTTCACCTCATTAGTTTAACAACCAAATACAGAAATAAGCAAATCAAAGATGACCAGTTAAACTCTGTGAAAGGCCTTCCTTCCACTGCGCACAAACACTCCTAGTCACGGCTTTAGTAACTTGATCTGTTTGAGCTTGAAACAATATTTTGGGTAACATCTGTAGATTGTGCCGAAAAAGAGGGATTATGCGGCAATTCCAAAATGGGGGGGGGGGGGGGGGAGCGGCAGCCGTGGAATCGCATAATTCCATAAACCAGTCTGACCTCGATCCCAAAACGTGGCTGCACCTGGGAAGGGAGTGTCAGACACGTCTCCACTCCAGCCCCAAACCCAGCTCTCCCTGCCCTCCTCAAGCGAGCCGGCACCCCACACTGCGAGCTATCTGCTCACGATCACACAGCGCCACCGCGTCCTCATATTCAGGGGAGCCGGCAACAGTGCCTAGCCACCCAACTAAGGCCAGTCACATCCCATCGGAGAACAATGCACAGCCAAAGACACAACTCGGGCCACATTACAGAGGTAAATAAATGTAACATTTGCCCCCCCCCCCCCCCCAAAAGGGAACAGAGCAGACGCAGTCGCCATCATGCTGGGATTGTAAAGGGTGTAAACTGATTTAGCACCTTCCTTTGCTAATGCTAGAAAAGGGACCCAACACTTTAATTTAACAGCACCTTCTAGGTGTAATAAAATAGCGACTTCGAGACACAACCTGCAAATTACATGTGCGGTAAAGATATAACAAAATCACTGAGCGAGAGGTGTGTGAATTGTGCACACTGTAATCGACACAAAGATATTTCAGCTGCAGGATGTAGTGTCTCGGAGGTAGACCGGTAAGGTGTGTGAGGGGCGGGGTAAGGAGACGGGGCGTGGCAGCCTAGCGGACCCGGGGTGCCACGCCCCCCGAGGTGAGGGGGGGCATGGGTTCCCGGGAGTAAACTAACAAAAGCCTTTTGTCTCCCCGGATTTGAACATGTGAAAGCCTCTCCCACAGTCACCCGCAGGGAGGGCTCCCTCTCGGGGCGTGAAACTACTCCAGTGCCGGGAGGTGTAGCGCACACTGCTAATTAAACGGCCTCGGGGCGCGGCTTCTGAGAAGCGCGTGCCAGGGTGCTACCGACGGGCCCGCACGGGTTTGCTGGTAAATGTTTAACGCCTGAAAACGTGTACCCCTTTAAATAATACATGTATGATGGGTACACGAGAAATGGGCTACGGGGCAGGTGGAGGAGCGTCCAATCTGTAGGTCCCTGGTCTTCAGCCTCGCACCAACACCCCCTGCCAGCCGCTTTTTTGAAGGCTGTTTGCCCCTCGCGAGGCATTTGTTCTATAACAAAAATCCAATTGAACCACCAGTAAATAAATGTAAAAAAAAATTCAATAAAAAAAAAATTGAGCAAAGCACGGGCTAGGGACGGTTGTAATAGCCTGCACCTCTACAGGCGTACAGCTCTCCCCACAGGCAGGAGTGCAGCTCTCCAGACAGGCGCGCTGTGTCCACAGCGGCGAGGTGCCTTCGCGGAGGCGCTGTCACTACCCCGTGCGCTGACAGTACGCGTGCCATTGCGCAGGGGCGGCCTTAGGCATGTGCAAGCTGTGCACCTGCACAGGGCCACCACTGCAATATATATCCTTAATATAATAATCCTCTGAGGATGGATACATATATGCGTGGCAGCCCCTGGCAGGGATTTGGCGGCCTCCGGCTCTGTTCCACTTCCAAACACCCTGACCCCCCATTCCCCCTCTGCACTGGCCTCTGCCCCGCCCAGACCCCCTCTTCCAGGGCCCCCTACCTACGCTCTCTGCCCAGGGCCGCCATGAGCCTAGAGCTGCCCCTGCATTGCGCCCCCCCAATGAGGTCAGAGACCCTGGTGCAGGGATACCTGCTCACCAATGTGCACAGAGGCCCGAGAGGTGCAGGCTTCCTGTGCCGTCACATAGGGGTGCACCGCGAGACGCCTGCCTGGGTCCGGGCACTGAGAGCGTGCGCCCCCCCCAACAGCGTGCAGTGTCCCTATTAAAGTGCAGTGCTATCTAGCCCACCTTCCTTCGGCCCCCTAATCTGCCTCTACAGTGGTACTTCCCCCCCCCCCCACCCTACTCCAGGAAGAGTCCCTACAAATCCCGGCGCTTACTTGGGGCAATAGTTAGGATAACTACATGCAATACTAACGTGCTTTAGGGGCGTGGGGCGGCCAGTCCGGCCCGTGCGCCCTTCCCACCCCTATGGACCCACCCGATGAGTAACCCGTAGTGCTTCGCAGGAAACAAGCATTGGCACCTACAGACCGCGACGTACCTGGATGCCCCCCCCCCCCCCCCCATGAAACACAGAACGGAGCCGGGTCATTATAGACGCGCCTCGCAGCCGTGACAGCCTGACGAACCCCAGACCCCCCCCCCCTATATAAAGCTCAATGTTCCCTGTAGACTGCACGAAGACCAGTATCGGATACCCTATAGAATACATGTAGTTCTACAGACTTCCAGATACATGAAAGAGCTACAAACGCGCAGCATTGCCTGTACACCCCTATAGGCAACAATCAGTGTCCCTCGGTGGATCGGAAGTGGCTTGGATGGGCTAACTAGGGCCCCACGGAGAGTATTGTGGGTCCTGGTTCCTTATAGATGTGTAGAGTTACTGCGGTCCTTCCACTATGGATTGCGGGGTTATCTGGGGTGCATTGGTACCTATAGAGGCTCCGCGGGGGTGGGGCTGGTTGGATGTATGTAGCGCCGCCTGGGTGGTCAGTTCCCAGTCCCCTATAGACAGCGTGCGCGGTTACCTGGATGGTCAGCTCACAGTCCCCCTATAGACAGCGCGCAGCGCGCGCGGTTACCTGGATGGTCTGGCTGGGGTCCCCGGACGCCGGCCCCCCCACCAGCTTGCAGTACAGGTCCGGGATGGCGCGGCCCGTCTCCTTCTCCTCCCCGCAGGTGGCCGAGGCGGAGATCCGGGTGCCCTCGGCCAGGTTGAAGTAAGGGGGGTGCAGGCTGTATCCGTTCACCCCGGGGGTGCTGGTGGGCAGGTCCTGCCCTGGGGCTGGGCGGGGGAGGCAGAGCAGGAGCGCCGAGAGCAGAGGGAGAGCCAGCCCGGGGGCCATCGCCCCTCAGAGGGTGGCACCAGGGGAGGCAAAAGAGGCAGCGCGCACTGGAGCTGGCGGGGCTGGGTCCACTGCGGTGGTCTGTCCGGGCACAGGGGTTGATAGGGCTGGGTCCTCTGCTGTGGTCTGTCCGGGCACAGGAGCTGGCGGGGCTGGGTCCTCTGCTGTTGTCTACCCGAGTACAGGAGCTGGCTGGGTCCTCTGCTGTGGTCTGTCCGGGCACGGGAGCTGGCAGGGCTGGGTCCCTTGCTGTGGTCTGTCCGGGCACTAGAGCCTGCAGGGCTGGGTCCTCTGATGGCTGCTGGCGAGTGCTGGGTCCTCTCCTGGGTTTGCTCACGGTTGCAGGGTGCTGCTGAGGGTGGGGGGCACAGAGTGAGGTGCGGGGGTGCCTTGGAGGGGGCACCGGCTGCCCTGGGAGAGGCACAGCAGAGATTGAAGCTCCTCTGGGGCCGGGAGCTGTGTTGGGGCCGCCTGCGCTCCTGGATGTGGCGAGAGGTGCTGCTGGACGGCCCGCTCGGGAGGCAGGGCTGCCTAATCAAGTGATGAGCTATCCACCGCGCCCCTCCCCCACCGCTCCGCTGCCAGCCTGTTGCCACAATGGACTTTGGAGCACGCTCTGCACCCACGGGGAGGGCTCTCGGTAACCATGGGGAGGGGCTCGGCTCCACGTGGGAGGGGCTCAGGAGCGCGTGGGGAGGGGCTCAGGAGTCCCAAGGGAGGGTCTCCAGGGACCCAGTCAAGAAGGGGGGGCGGGATCCCCAGCGAGGGCACCTTGAGCTGTTTAACGCTTTGGTGCCCTGCACACCTTGGAAGTTGCCAGCATCTACTGCAACAGGTGGTAGATACTGCTCGGAGGCACAGTGTGACCCTCTGCACCTGTAGAAGTGGGTCCGCTCGCACCAGTCTCAGCGGTGAATGAATGATCGAGGAATCCTCTATAGCGCGGCACTGACCGGTGGCCTCTTGGCGCTTGTTGCTGGAGAGGGTTCAACAGGTGGCTGTGTTTCTGCGCTTACTTCAGGCGTTGTAGAGAACGCAGAGTATTGTCTTCGCTCGCAGCTACTCCGGAGTCTCACACACTTAGGAGTACCAAGGAGAGAGGGTAAGGGGGTGGATGTAAGTGTGGATAATGCATTAACGGGGAATTAACCCCATGAGGTGCACTCGGGAAGGAAGTTCTTGTTTGTTGTTTTAAGCCGACAACTCGTTGCATTCTGGGACTTGTAGTGTTGCCTTCAACAGTCAATGTAAACAGGTGCGCTCCTAACCTCGCATTTAAAGTGTTGTTGGCAAAACGTGCCTGGACTCGTTGGAAGTGATTGGCAGTAACTGGGGTCCTGGTAGAAGTTGTGTTTCTTGTTGGGGGGGATTATTACGGATTTCCAACGGCCGCTGGTGGTGTAACACCCACACGCCTGTCTAGCTCTATTTGATTATCACCGCACACCCACGAATGTCTCCATGAGAGCGTTGGACTAGAGGGGGGCAGCACAAACCCCATCCCTGCTGTCTTAATGCATGAAAAAGGCTGTTTTATTGAAGACTGGTGCACATCACCCTAGGCCGTAGCCTTACAAAACTACGCCTCGCTATGCAGCAAATCACCTACCTCATTACCCCCTCTCCTACAACTCCCCTCCCCCTTTCATCTCTTATCTTGCAACTTTGTACTTCCTACCCTTTTATTAAACAGTTTACCTTTACTCCTTTAACACTTTAACTATATATATATATATATATATATATATTTTTTTAATTAACGTCTAACTATCTAAGCATCCTAAACCTTAACTTTTAATTTCTTCCTTCCTCCAGGTGTAACTTTATCGCCACCCCCCATTGTCCTGATTCTCCTATGTTCACAACAATAATCTTAATCTAGCAAATGGCAACCTAAACTGCCACCCGGGAAGGCCCCGTCTTTCCGATCCTGCCCCCCCTGGCCTCCCTGACCCCTCTCCCCACATTAAGCATCTTTCCAGAACTTCTTTCATTTGCATCAGGTGAAGCTCCGTCCTGTAGCGAGACAAGTGAACCCCGTCCCCGCTAAAGAAATAAGGGGCATCATATCTCAATTCTGGGTGCTCCACCCAACCAAAACCCTCATAAAGTGCAGACAGCTTGCATATCTCTGTTAATCTTGAGCCTCATTTTAGCAATGGCTACAGGCTTGTTTCCCCCTTCATTGCCTCCTTGGGATAAACTCCGTCCATAGGATGAAACTGCCCGACCACTGCCTCTTAACCCCTTCGCTGCGGCGGCAATTCTGCCACAGCGCTAGGGGGGAGGAGGGGCAGCGCGGCGCTCCCATGCTCGTGACGGAACCGCTCCGTCACGAGCCTCGGGCGCGCTGTGCTTGTGACGGAGCGGTTCCGTCATGGCCCCGCCCGCTTAATAGAACGTACCGTGCAGGCGTGCCGAACGGGCCGTGAAGGAACCGCTCCGTCACCAGCACAGCGCGACCGAGGCTGGTGACGGAGCGGTTCCGTCACCAGCATGGGAGGGGTTAATCTCCAATAGATCCCCTTTCCTCTTCTTGTACAAAGCCAGTCCCTTACTCACCACCATATTGTTTTCCCCCAAGATAAGCACCAAAAATTTCCAGACAAATGCGCCTTCTCATCAACATATTCAAGCATTGCAACAGTTCATGCCACCGCATCCCACCTTTTCTGTGCCATGTAACTTTGAACAGCCGATAATCAAGCCCACAATTGGCGCCTTGACCCTTCTGGCCTTCCTTCCGCTCCACCCGTTTAACAAAAGAATGTCCTACTATCCAGATCGATAGCTCGATTGACTCCGGACCAGCCACAGCACCCGAAAAGAACAACATGCGCGAGATACAGGAAAATGTGACTTTTTTACTGTCCTCTTGTCCCAACCTCACATATTAAAGCAATCTGATGACCACTGACCCAGGTGCATGATCCTGCCTCTACCCCATCCCTGCTGTGCCGCCTCCGCGGCCACCCCGATCCTGAAAGAATGGGTCCCGTGATCTCCTGGTGTTTCCCCCACTCCTGCCATGCTTTTCTCAGCACCCATAAGAGCTGGAAAGAAGTTACTCCTGTGCCATTCACATGCCGAAAAAACCTTCCCTTGCAGATCTGCACCAATCGCCTTAAAGTTTAGTGGTTCACATCACTGGGCACAAGTCCTGAACTGCAAATGGCTGCAACACCACTGTCTTTCCCCATGGCCAATTTTAGAATGGTAAATGCACACCGCTAAGCCATCCTCCGTACTGCCCACATCCTCCCAGACTAACCCTGTAACCCACCCACCCCATTGCCCCAACAGTTCGGACACCTTGAAAACCCCCAAAAACATCCAAGACATTAGAGTTGAGAACAACATTGTTTCTTCCCTGTTGCTGCGTATGGCCGGCACAACCCCATAACTTTGCCTAAAATGTGCATTGACAATGGCTTTCACATTCAGAGTTTCGACCCCGTTCTCTCGCCCAGCCCTCAAATATCCTCCTCTCCAGTTTCCCTGCCGATGGAGCATAGCCCTAGAGGAGCTTACCCATAAAGGCAATCCCCACAAGCTTCCCTGTGATTCTAGATAAACCCTTATCACTTAACGCCAGCATGTATCACACCACATCTTCTTCCCTGTTCCAAATCTCCAACCTCCGCCTTGCCTTATTGGCTAGGAACTCCTGCCAAGCCTGCACAGATGACTTCCTGGTGAATTCTGCCTGACACCCTCCCACCAACCGAAGCATCCCTTCTCTCTATGCTCCACATTTCTGCTGGAATCAGTGTCTTGAGTTTCTCTGCGTCTGTAGCCAGCCCCATGTAGCTTCTCTCACTGTGAACGAGACAGAGCATCCGCAATGTCATTGTCCACCCCCGGCACATGTCTAGCCCTGAAAACCACATCATGTCTTAAGCAAGCCATCACAAAAACTCTCAACAGTTTATGCACCTGTTCACCCCGCGCGGACTGTCTATTGACCACATGCACCACATCCATACTGTCAACCTGGAAAAATACCTTCTTATGCGCCATATCCTCACTGCTACTACCTGGGGAAACAAATTCAGGAAAGCTATGCTCCTGCTTCCAATCCAGAGGCCACTCCTTCCTGCACCACCTGCCCCGCAATGACAAACCGAAACCCAGACGTCCCACGGCATCAGAGTAAATCTGTACATCCCAATCACTGTCCAGCAGCGTTACCATCGGGATGCCATTGAATTCCTCCAGAAACCGGTTCCACATCTGTATATCCTCTTTCGTACCTGCTGAAAATTTGATATGATGACGAGGCAGTAACAGCCCCACTAGTGATAAGCCTAGCTACCTGCAAAAGATCCTCCCTGATCTCACAACCCTGCATGCAAAATTGTCCGGCCTAGCAGAACCTGAACCTCCCTGACAGCCACCTTTTGCTTTTCTAGCATAACGTCTAGCAATAGCTGCATATGTACTTTTTTGTCAACCGGGAGGCGTGCCTCCATGGCTACTGAATCTAGCTCAGTGCCTAGGAATGAAAGTACTGTGGAGAAGTGTGGCTCACTGGTTAGAGGAGGCAGACCTGGAAGCAGAGGTCAGCCCGGGACCAGGGTTCAATTCCCGGCTCGGCGGGGTCTTGAGTCCTAAAAAATGTCCATGGACTCGACAATTCTCGCTCCGGTGCCTACTCGATTCACGGGTTCACACTCTGCGACTCTGGGCAATAGCTTGCTTAATCTCCACAACGGCCCCTCGCTGCGGGATGCCTGGCTTTCACCTTGCGGATACCCTGCCGGGGTTATCTCACAGGGGAATACCAGGACGGGTTCCCTAAGCAAGCGCTTAGAAACCGCTTGGTGATTTGCGCTATATAAATTCCTGTACATTTACATTTACTGTGCGGGGCCCAACTGTCTATTCCGGTGCCAGCAGCACCCTAATGTCACCCATGAACTCTTGAAAATTTGCCAACTGGTGTTGACAGTCCACAAAACCTTGTTCACCCACAAAAAAGAAATTGTTAAAGTAGATTGTTACTGTGGCACACCCTGTCTGCTACGTGAAAATCCATTGTAAGAATGCCCTGAAACGCTGAAAAAGCAAATAGGAGATGGAGCACCCCATGGGCAGGGCTTTGTCCACATACCATGACCCGTCAAACCCTATCCCTAGCAACTGGAAATCCTCAGGGTGCACAGGTAAAAGCCTAACGGCCGAATTAACATTGCACATAGCCAATATGGCCCCAGGACCAACCTGTTCCACCAATGCCATGGCCACATCTACTGATGAGTAAGATACTGATGCCACTTCTTCTGATATGTAATCATTGACCGAGCCCCCCTTTGCCATGACAAGTGTTGTATTAACCTGAATTGAACTTTATCCTTCTTTGGGACCACACCAATGGGTGACACAATCAATTCATGCTTTGGCCATTCGCTGAAAGGGCCCCCACCTTGCCTCTTGTATCGCCTTTAAGAGCTTAGCCCCCACCACTTGCTTATATGACTGCGATGACTTCAGATACTCCGCCCACCTCTGTGCCCTCAGACCCTCATACCCCAGCCTGAAACCCTCCCGAAAACCTGCACTCAACAATTCTGCGTCTTCAGTTTTGGTATAGTGGGCCAACCAGTATTTCAAGCACTCCACCTTAATTGGAGTATACACCCTTGCCCATGTTCCAGTGTGACCCGCGCCCCTCACATGCTCATGGCTGGTGCCAGCTGCTGCCTCCACGGTACTACAAATTGATGCACTGGATTCTGCTCGGCCACTATCTTTGCCCTCGAGCCGCCCCTGGTGCTCACCTTCACTCGCGAATCGACAGAGCACGCAAGTACAGTCGCTCCAATTCCTTTGGCCGCACGCCTCGCCGGGCGCATTGCAACAAGTGCGCTTAGCGTCATCAGATCCATGCGACCTGCTTCTGCCAGCAGGCGCAACGCCTCCCGCACACGCTCGTCTGCCAACATTTTACTGCCTCACAACAATTTTTACCTAGCTAAGCACCAGCCACCGTGCCACTTTAAACAAAATGGCGGCCATTTCTTGGAAATGGCAGGTTATATTGTGGGCTACCAGCCCAACTTAACCAGCCGAAATGTAGCACAGGCTATCGATAATGCCAAAAACCCAGGGGGCACACCTCCCAAGCCCTGCTGCCCCCAAAAGCCAATTAGTATTGTCTATATGGCCCCACCCCCAGAAATCTGGTTTGTACATTGTAGCACAGAGTAGATCAGATAGCAGGCCAGATCGTGGGAGTAGGGTGGGGCCAGGCTGATGGGACATGGGGTTGGGGGGCGCTCAGATGCTGCATGTGCCCGGGCATCACAGCACTTGAGAACCTCAGTTTTTCCCGGCACCTCGACCTGTCCGAAGAAACAGAAGTCGCTCTGTGCCCAGATCTCTCAGTATCCAGCTCTCTTTCACAGTATCCAGCTCTCTCGCTCTCTCTCTCAGTATCCGGCTCTCTTTCACAGTATCCAGCTCTCTCGCTCTCTCTCTCAGTATCCGGCTCTCTTTCACGGTATCCAGCACTTTCTCAGTATCCATCTTTCTCTCTCTTTCTCTCTCTCTCTCGCTCTCCCAGTATCCAGCTCTCTTGTAGTATCCAGCTCTCTCTTGCAGTATCCGGCTCTCACTCGCAGTATCCAGCTCTCTCTTGCAGTATCCAGCTCTCTCTTGCAGTATCCAGCTCTCACTCGCAGTATCCAGCTCTCTCTTGCAGTATCCAGCTCTCTCTTGCAGTATCCATCTCTCTCTTGCAGTATCCATCTCTCTCTTGCAGTATCCAGCTCTCTCTTGCAGTATCCAGCTCTCACTCGCAGTATCCAGCTCTCTCTTGCAGTATCCAGCTCTCTCTTGCAGTATCCAGCTCTCTCTTGCAGTATCCAGCTCTCTCTTGCAGTATCCAGCTCTCACTCGCAGTATCCAGCTCTCTCTTGCAGTATCCATCTCTCTCTTGCAGTATCCATCTCTCTCTTGCAGTATCCAGCTCTCTCTTGCAGTATCCAGCTCTCTCTTGCAGTATCCAGCTCTCTCTTGCAGTATCCAGCTCTCTCTTGCAGTATCCATCTCTCTCTTGCAGTATCCAGCTCTCTCTTGCAGTATCCAGCTCTCTCTTGCAGTATCCAGCTCTCTCTTGCAGTATCCAGCTCTCTCTTGCAGTATCCAGCTCTCTCTTGCAGTATCCAGCTCTCTCTTGCAGTATCCAGCTCTCACTCGCAGTATCCAGCTCTCTCTTGCAGTATCCAGCTCTCTCTTGCAGTATCCAGCTCTCTCTTGCAGTATCCAGCTCTCTCTTGCAGTATCTAGCTCTCTCTCACAGTATAAAACTCTCTCTCTCTCCAATACCTCCATCTCTCTGTCTCTTGCAGTATCCAAAGTATGCAGCTCTCTCTTGCAGTATCCAGCTCTCACTCGCAGTATCCAGCTCTCTCTTGCAGTATCCAGCTCTCTCTTGCAGTATCCAGCTCTCTCTCGCAGTATCCAGCTCTCTCTCGCAGTATCCAGCTCTCTCTTGCTCTCTCTCACAGTATAAAACTCTCTCTCTCTCCAATACCTCCATCTCTCTGTCTCTTGCAGTATCCAAAGTATGCAGCTCTCTCTTGCAGTATCCAGCTCTCACTCGCAGTATCCAGCTCTCTCTTGCAGTATCCAGCTCTCTCTTGCAGTATCCAGCTCTCTTGTAGTATCCGGCTCTCACTCGCAGTATCCAGCTCTCACTCGCAGTATCCAGCTCTCTCTTGCAGTATCCAGCTCTCTCTTGCAGTATCCAGCTCTCTCTCCCAGTATCCGGCTCTCTTTCACGGTATCCAGCACTTTCTCAGTATCCATCTTTCTCTCTCTTTCTCTCTCGCTCTCCCAGTATCCAGCTCTCTTGCAGTATCCAGCTCTCACTCGCAGTATCCAGCTCTCTCTTGCAGTATCCAGCTCTCACTCGCAGTATCCAGCTCTCTCTTGCAGTATCCAGCTCTCTCTCCCAGTATCCGGCTCTCTTTCACGGTATCCAGCACTTTCTCAGTATCCATCTTTCTCTCTCTTTCTCTCTCTCTCTCTCGCTCTCCCAGTATCCAGCTCTCTTGTAGTATCCGGCTCTCACTCGCAGTATCCAGCTCTCTTGTAGTATCCGGCTCTCACTCGCAGTATCCAGCTCTCTCTTGCAGTATCCAGCTCTCACTCGCAGTATCCAGCTCTCTCTTGCAGTATCCAGCTCTCTCTCGCAGTATCCAGCTCTCTCTTGCAGTATCCAGCACTTTCTCAGTATCCATCTTTCTCTCTCTCTCTCTCTCTCTCGCTCTCCCAGTATCCAGCTCTCTTGTAGTATCCGGCTCTCACTCGCAGTATCCAGCTCTCTCTTGCAGTATCCAGCTCTCTCTCGCAGTATCCGGCTCTCTTTCACGGTATCCAGCACTTTCTCAGTATCCATCTTTCTCTCTCTCTCTCTCTCTCTCGCTCTCCCAGTATCCAGCTCTCTTGTAGTATCCGGCTCTCACTCGCAGTATCCAGCTCTCTCTTGCAGTATCCAGCTCTCTCTTGCCGTATCTAGCTCTCTCTCACAGTATAAAACTCTCTCTCTCCCAATACCTCCATCTCTCTGTCTCTTGCAGTATCCAAAGTATTCAGCTCTCTCTTGCAGTATCCAGCTCTCTCTTGCAGTGCCCACAGTATCCATCTCTCTCTCACAGCAACCACCTCTTTCTCCCAGTCCGCTTTGCTCCGGGAGCATTTGTGGATACATTTAAGCCAACGGATGTGGATACATTGAGGTGCCCTTGGCTCATACATGTATTCACTGCTTCGGATAATGTAATTTTGTGCATTGTATCGATTGAACTTGTAAATGTTGGAGGAAGTGGCCCAATTCGGGCCACCTGGGTCACTTACGACTACCTATATGCCTTCCCAATAAATGAAGAGTCAGTCAGACAGTAGAGAATACAAACCAGTTAGTTTATTGGTAATACGCTGCAGCGGGGGCCCAGTCTGACCAGTCTCTTGTGATGACTGCCAAGGGGTCTGATCTCCCTCCACGTGGTCACACAAATTATACAATTCCAACACCTCTAGAGTCCCGCCCAAACCGGAATATTCCAGCTCGGCCACGGTGAACTAAGAAGGTGCGTAAGATAGGCAGTGCCACTGGGCAGGGAACATGATATCTCAGTCCCAAGGCCGTTTAGCAGCTCTCTACCATGTAAAGCTGTGGGAACGAGTGTATCTAATGGTAAAGGTATGCAGCAATGCACAGTACATTTGTTAGTACAGCAAAGTTCCAACCTTGAGAAGTACAATCAGAGGAGCAGGGCAGCCTTTCTGCAGGGGAAAGCATTTATGAGACAGACACTCGATCTCTGTTACAGAACAACATGGTATCAATAAAGATGGTGCCATGCATGCTAACTTACCGAGAATAGCGGTTCAAACATAGCAAAAAGAGAGTTTTAATCATGTGCATTACAGAAAAAACATTTCGAATCTAACAATGTATATCTTATGTAATGACCCATTTGTATTGTAAAGCGTTCTGGCACCTTTGGGTAATGTTCAGGCCTCATAAAATCAATAAATGAATACATAAATAAATACCTCAATATGTCCAGGTCTCTAAGAACAGAGATGTGGGGGTACTCAGATTTCTTCTAGTATCATTGTTTCTTTAGTCTCCTTCATCTTTCCTAAACTCGGGCTCCACAGAACCCGGATCAGTCCCAGTAACCCACACTCTTTCAGTACGCAGATCTTCTTTCTATAAATTTTTCCCTCTACCCTCCCACTGCTTAATTCTTCCTTTGGTCTCCCCTCCCATCCTTTCATCTTTCCAACCATCATTCCATCTTTCCTTCCTCCTTCAACCATTTCTTCTTTTTTATTTTCTTATTTATTTTTGCAATTTGATATAGCGCGGACATGGCCTGAAGGCATCAGAGTGCTTTACAACAGTAGCATGATACAAGGGTACAGCAAGTTTTAGTTACAATAATTACATTCAGACATTTGCATCAAGAGCTGCGATGAGGACAAATGCAGCCATTGGACAAGGGATGTAATGGGTTCGCGCGTCAATTAAGATGGTGGGACACACAATGAAGGTAGTTTATCTCCTGGATAGAGTACTTGGGTATGGTCGAGGGTGATTAACCCAGGTGTCTGTCAAATAGGAGGAGCTTGAGGTTAATTTTTCTTTTCACAGCTCTGTTCTTCCTTCCATTTTTCTGATCAGTCCAAGAATACAGCTGTAAGAAACTGGCTCTATATATACTGCAACAAAGTAAGGTACAGTGTGTATAGAGTCCAAGGGTCTCCAGAGGCTTCGCAGAGGTTAAAGTTAGATAGAACCTTACTCTCTAAAGTGGTAGCTTGGTCGAGCAGTAAGGCAGTATCAGAGGACAGTGTAAAGTATTTGATGTACACACTCAGACAGCAAATTAACTCACACACTCAAAAACTGAACTCTAGGCCAATTGTTTTGTATAAAACAATATACTGTTGTTTTATTTCTAGAACCAAGCAAGTCTGGTGCAGGTAAACATAAAAATACTTTTCAGTAGTAAATTACTTGTATGAACACAGTTCAAAATAGCAGTGTAACGTGTACTGGTTTTGGTTACAGTTTTAAGAAAGCAGTTTTAAACACATTGCAGGTATAGAACAGTCAATTGAATGGTCTTTTTAAGTAAAATGCAATTAATTACTTTTCAGATTACTTTTGCCAACACAGGACTGGATCCTATATTCAGCCCTGGGACATTTCCTGAAAACAGGCGAGTAAATGCATTTTGGTTAAAGGTACGATTTTTAAAGAATATTTTTGCATTTCAAAAGTTGACACTTTCACATAGAATCACCAATGTTATCCTATGGGAGGAAATTCACTTAGCAGGTAAGTTATGTTATCAATAATTTTTCTTACTCAGCGCTGGATCCTAGATTCAGCACTGGGACATTTCCTGAAAACAGTTGAGAAAATGTGTTTTGGTTATTCGGCTGATTTTTAAGGAATATTTGCAGTTTTCAAAAGTCGACACTTCGAAACTTTTCGGGAGAAAAAGTGTCAATGTTATCCTATGAGGAAAAAAGAGTTATCGGTCTCGAGGTAAGTAATCTGTCTTTTGAGTTAGGGTTCTGGGGTTAGACTCAGGGGTTTCCAAGGGTCAGTGATGCACTGTTGTTGCACCCTCAGCGGCACTCGGGCAGCCGGGTGCTGAGTGTTGAGGCCCAATGTTATCCAATGGGGGATAGGGGGACTCCGGTTGATGGTTGCTGGCAAGCAGGCCACAGGGTTGTGGGAGTAAAGCTCCTATGGTTAAGCTCAGGGCAAGTTGGGGACCAAGTTAGCCCCAAAGGGGCACCCTCAGCGGCACTAGGGAAGCCAGGTGTAGGGTGCTGTTTTGAGGTCGGGTGCCCTGTTGATTTCAATGAAGATTCTCGGGGACAAAGAAGCACTGCAGGTTAGGGGACGAGGATCTTCCAGGAGTGACCACCACTTCTAGGGGTAAGTTGGGATGTAGAGGGATGGTTAGGCACTACTGGTTTGGGCACACAAGGCCATGGGGCGTCGGGTGCAGGGGTGCCTTTGGGTGTCGGATTTTCTTACCCGCTCTGGTCGCGGTAGGTGGGTGCTCTGGATTTAGGCTGCAGGCGTCGTCTGGAGACTTGAGGCAGGTCAGGGGTCACCGGAGCTGGGGTCAGGATCACTGGGGGGATCTGCTCCTGGTGTTTGTTGTCTCAAACACGTGCCAGGCTTGGCAGGTGCAGAGTATGCTGGATTCGCGGTTTATGGCTTGCTACAGAAGCTGCAGTTTAAACACGTCCGGTATTCACAGGAGAAACAGCTTGGAAAGTGAATGCAGGCAGGTCCTCCGGGGTTTTTGAGGTTGCTGGTCGCTGGACACACCGGGGTTTCGCAGGAGCAGGTTCGAGGGGAGACATGCCTGTAGGGCTGGGGCCAAGTCAGTGGGCGTCATCCTCTTGTTAGCTCTGCACGGCTTCTCGTCCTTCTTCTTTTCTTGTGGTTGCTGGATCTGAGGAAGGAAGCTTCAGGGTGCCCCTAACTACTAAATTTAGGGGCGTTACTGGTAGGTAAAGGGTAAGGACCAATAATTCCCTTCCCTGGGGTGAGTACACTCCCTATACTGCCACCCTCCAGGGGCAGGAGCCTGTCCCTGGTTGGCTGGGTCCCCACATCCTCAAGATGGCAGGAACGTGAGGTTGTGCTTCACCTCGCCTCCCCCACCTTAGGGGTGGAGTTGGCAGAGGTGGGCACACCTCCCTTCCTCACTTGTTTTTCCCGCTGGTTCTCCGGCCCAAGGTGATGGGTAGAACCAGTGGGGGTCAATTGCTGAAAGCAGCAAATGGTCTGGAGAGGCTCACAAAGAGGGCATGTCTTTGAAGCTTCCCCTTCGTGAACCCTGCCCATCCTGGGGGAGGGAGCTTGGCACCTCGTGCCAGGATGTGCATTGTTTCAGGCCCCCGAGAGCAGCAAGCTCTCGACCCAGGGGTCCAGAAACATGTCTGGTGTTGGCAGCCTAGGCAGCCACTCAGTCAGGTCACTAGGAGTTGGTCGAGGTTCAGCGGGCATCTCTAAGATGCCCTCTGTTGTGCATTTTACATTAAAATCCACACTGGCATCAGTGTGGGTTTAATGTGCTGAGAAGTTTGATACCAAACTTCCCAGTCTTCAGTGCAGCCATTATGGTGCTGTGGAGTTCGTAATGACAACTCCCAGCACCATATACTCTTAATGGCAGCACTGCACTTACAATGCCCAGGAATGGACCTGGGTACCGTAGGGGTACAGGGCTCATGCACCTGTACCCTCACCACTGGCATAGGGCACCCATCTAGAGGGGTGCCTGATGTATGCCAGGGCAGTGTTTGTGGGCATGGCACACAGGAATGTGTGGCATGTCGACCCTTCACTTTGTTTTGCACCAAGGCACGCAGCCTGCCAAGGCAGTGTGTGAGTGTCAGGGTACAGGGCCTCTAAGGGTGGCACAATAAGGGCTGCAGCCCTTAGAGGTCTTCCCTGGTCACAGCGCCCTGGGTACCTGTGGTACCAATTACCAGGGGCTGACCTGTGGCCAGAGATGCCAATTGGGTTAGTTTTTGGGGGAAGAACACAGGCCCTGGGAACCTGATTGGCAGAAACCCAGGGCACACCAAGGAAAAGTGCATCAGTATTCTGGCAAAAAGTGGGGGGGGGGTTACTGCAACAGAAACCCACTTTCCTACAACATCTTCTAGCGGCCAGACACCACCTGGTTCCCCATTTTCTTTAGGCATCTGATCTCTCTCCATACCACCATCTCGGTCAGAACCTGATTTTTCAGAGTACCCTGATCTGTCCAAGGGCCCAGATCTTTCTTACTACACAGATCTCTCTCAGTACACCGACCTGTGCAAGTACCCTGATCTCTCCAAGTACCGGAAACATCAGCTAGTACCCCAAATATATTCCAGTATCCAAATCTGTCATAATACATCATTATATCTCGGCAGCACAAAAGAAACAACTACCACCAAATTCTCAGATCGCTCCACTATCCCAATACTTCAAAATACTGCACCCTAATATGACATTGTTCAGTTATGCAAAATTCCCAAAATAACACTATTATGCCACTTTGAGTAATTACACACCATTTGCAGTAAACATTTACAGCAATCACACAGGAACAACTGAAAGCAATCAGCTGTTGGGTATCACGTTTATTTTTGTCGACTATTTCTTAGCGCGAAAAACGTTTTGGGCACAAAGACTCATTTCGCACTGCAATATAGATTAAAATGAGAAATTTGCATTTTGTGCAATTACTTATAATGAACCTACGTGAAGTAAATTACGCAAATTTTGCACAACCCTAGTCAGAGGTGCTGGAACAATTTTCAGAGTGGGGGGCTGACATCTGTGTTACGTCACGGAAATCACTAGGATAGTGAAAAATCCAAGCGTCTCACAAAAAACAAGTATAGCAGATGAGCCACGCCTATTCTGCAGAAGACTGACGGGGTATACGTGTCTGTTCAGTTGGGCAATTTGGAGCATAGTGTTCCGAATATTTGACAAAAGTATGGTGTGATATGTACTGCCACTGACTAAGAGAATATGTGCACTAAAAAGGCCACTACATTTGCATCATTCTGCTAAACATATATGGCGCACAATCAATAACACTTGGAAATCGGGTTTGATTGCATATTTATCATTTGAGCATCATCAACTGTTCTGATTTAGTTGATCCTTTTAAAATCTATTCTTCCATGGAATTTAAGAATTCCAAAAAATCTGAACATGTCTCATTCTACTTTCTTTGCTGCTTATATATTTTGAAAGATTGATATAGTTCTTTTGCAAGTATTTAAATTCTGTTGAGTGTTAGAACATATGTGACATCCTACAGGTTTTCCATCACACTTCATGTACCCCAGCAAGCAAGTCACTTGGCTCACATGATATATTTCCCCCACTTTGCAGTTAGTGAAAGGTAAATTAAACAGCAATCTCAATCTTAAAATATTAAGAAGCAGTTTGTCAAGAGACTTTGCTTGACTTTTGACCTCTATCTTGGAACAGACAACACATGCAGAATGATAAACACTAATGGCCTCTTTAGGGCTCCTTCTCCTAAATTGCTGTATAATTATTTTGGGGGTGCTGTGGTACCTGACACACCCTTATTTCCAGCGTCCCTAATAAAAAACAAAAGAATGCAAAAAACCTAGGGATAACCAAGGATTCAGACCTATCTTTGATACTTGTCAACAATGTCAAAATAAACACACTGTTTTGCATCTTCCCGTATCTTGGATACCAACAAAAAAACCTACAAGCTATTTTCACTCTCGTAATCTTCAAGCTCAATTATGCCTCAGCGCAGCCAGATTCATCATACGCAAAATACAACTAATTGAAAATGCAGTCGCAAGACTCCTTCTCTGCGTTTATCTAAGCAAATGCATTACTCCAGTCCTGCAATCACTCCTCTGGCTACCTATGGCTCGAAGGACACTGTTTGAGGCTCTCTGCATTGTCCACAAGCTTGACAAGGACAAGTATCAGTAGTCCTACAATTTATATTCAAGCAATATAAATACAACAATACTCTGCACTCTGGATTTGCACCACAAATCATGATACCTATAAGGAAAGGGATCCTTTTGAAAGATCATCCCCAATTTGTGGCGGATACTGTTGTTTTTTTAGACTTAAGTGCCCTGGGCCCTGCTGACCAGGCCCCAGTGCATGTGCTATGGACCCCTCAAAGTGTATGTGCAATTTATTAGTTCCTGATTCTGTAAGGTGCCAAGCTGACCAGTTCGCCTTTGACTTTGCTGGTGTAGCCGAGAGATCGATTTCTAGTCCCCAAGAGGTCCCTCTAGAGTACTGAGCCTTGGCTTAAGATGGAGTGGACTCTTTCTCACCACAGAATTGCAACTTGCCATCTCAAAGCCAAAGGTAATGATCCCTGAGCCAGCGTCCGAGGCTCATACACTACTGCTACTTGCTAGTTTGTAGGAATCCTCAAACGCTGGTGAGAACTGAGGCTTTCATTGGACCCCTGGAATTCGCCGATCTTTGGGCATCAAACTCTAGACTGGATTTAATGTACAGAGGACCCACCGACACCATCATTAAAGAGGAAAAGAACCAGTAAAGTTTCTAAGTGCAAAGGTAAAATCTTGACCAGGACCAATCTGGAACCCGCATCCAACCTTCACTTCCATTGTGGTTGGCCGGAAATTTGGAGTTTAATCTGGACCTGTGAGTTCGAGGCAGTGATTTACAGACTTTCAACATCTCTTCCAAACTTTTTGGAGTTAAAGCAGAGATTTATGAAAACCTTGCAAAAATCATAACTCCAGTGCCACTCATCTGATTGTCAATTTGGTGTCTATTTGAAGATAAAAATATTCCCTATTTTCTTAAATTGGAGTAGGGTTTTTATGGTGTCTTGATTCTTACTTATTGACGGTTTCGGTACTGATAAATGCTTTACACTTGTTTTCCTTTGAGTTGGGCCTTACTGCTCTGTGTCACAGCTACTAAGGACTGACCTTAAGGTTTGATTTATGGAAACGTAACTGCACCTGAAATGGATGTGTGACATTATTACTTGGTGAAGCCTCACAACCACGCCAACTAATTATTCACTTTTCTCACAATACCACTGTAGGAGGCCGGCTTAATATATGGTGCATACTTATGTAAGTGGAGCACCCTGCACTAATCCACACTACCCTTACAGTGATTTTTAGTGGTCTTAGAGAACCTTAGTAAGCTCGCTAAGTGGTAGCTGTGCAGAGCCGCCTTCAGGCTTAGTCCAGAAGGAGTGTGAAGCAGCTTGTTTCACCATTACTAATCATGTAGTGTAGGTTAAGTGAAAAAGAGCCACACGGTGTAGTTATAAAAATATGTTTTTATTATAAACACTCCCATACACATTACAATATCTCCTCCCCGGGTATAGAATCACAATACACAGAATACTTTGGTAATAGAACACGTTAGTAGTACTAAGAAAGTTGAATGAGACCCACGACCTAAGTCGAGACTGGACCCAGAAGTGTTGGGGACCCAAGGAACCCCCCAAGGTAAATACCCAGGAACCCCCCGGAGGCAATATTCAGAGTGGGAACACGACCGTGTGATCAACACAAGTCAATGGGAAAGTCGCAGTTGCAGTTTTTAAGAAGAGGGACCCTTCCCAGAGGCCCTGAAGAAACCCCATGGAAGATGGAAAGTTGGAGAGTCACCCCACCAGTGGATACCCCGGGAACCAGGATACCTACACCAGGGAAGCCGGGTGCATAGGTGCAAAGTGACATCGGAAACCGCTTTAGACCACAATGGAGGACTTCAGTAAAGACTCTGCTCAAGAAGAAACAGAAAAGGTCAGGTAAAACCCAAGGGTGGATTCATGATGAGAGGTACCTGCAAGCAGAGGGAACAGAGTCTATGCCACTTAGGCGTGACCAGGTGGCATGGAAGACGAATGCCCACCGATGTCGGAAGATGCAGGAGAGTTGATGGTGACCTTGGTGCTGGAGCTGTGCAGACCAGGAAATCCAATGGAGGACCAGGAACCACTCACGACCTGTCCCATGTTGGATGTTGAGAGCCAGGGGGTCGGTATCCGGCGGGAGCACCAACAAGCCTTGGTAGCGGTAACCAAAGTGGCAGTCAAAAAATCTGCCGTGTCGGGACCAGCAAAGTCCAAGTGACTCACTACGAGCAGGTAAGTCAAAGCAGGCCCCAGCAAGTGGGGGAGACAACTGGAACCAAAGAAGACCCTCAAGAGGACCCACAGGCCGAAGGCACAGGAGTCGCAAGAGGACCTTGAGCAGCTCACCAATGATGAAGGCCCATGGTGCAGAGGATACAGTGAGGACGACGATCTTGGTAGCAAGAGATACAGGAGGCTGGAGCTTCTTCGAGCCCAAAGATCTCTGGAGAAGAGAGTGAACAAGCCTTGGCAACGACAAGTCAACACAGTGTACAGGGATACTGCTCCAGCGGTTCCGACGAGGGATAATGGCTTCAAACTTGCTGTGAAGACAGTGCAGGCCTCGAGGGAGTTGCAGGACCACCAACTGTGTTGCTGAACCTTTCAGATTCAATGGAAGCTAGACCGGTCAACTTCATTGCGGTGCCTGCAGATGCAGTGGAGTGACTCCTTCACTCCAAGGGTAATTCCTTCGGGTGTCTTGGATATTCGCCAGCCTGGTGAAGGACTTGAAGGAGCTGTCCTGCCATGGGCCAATACCTATCCCTTTTTCGGATCACTCCCTGATTCCCTTTTCTTGGTCTCCCACTCAAATAACTCCCCCAACTCGACTAGTACAAACTAAGTCCTGCTGCTGGTCTAACCTTCCTTTAGATACCTGGATATCAACCTTGGATAGATCCATGCCTGCATTTGACCCCGATCCAATAGTGGCCAATGAGAATTTTGGCAATTGGGTCAATAATTCCTTCGGTACTCCCTAAACCAACTATTAAGCTGCATAAAGGACCCAATAAAGCTGCTTGGTATACCCCAAAGCTCAGAGAATTGAAACGAATGTGTAAAAAGACAGAGAGAGGTTGGAGAAGGAATTTTACTCCAGACAAGAAGCATGAATATAAGAATGCTATCAAAACATATAAAACCGAAATTAGAAATACTCAAACTATCTATTATGAGAAGATCATAGCTTCTTCAGCGAATTCCTCCTGTGAAACTTTTCAAATTGTCAAAAAATTGACAAATGTTCCCTCTCTCCCTGATCTTACTGCCAGCTCAGACCTACGTTGCAATGAAATGGCGGAATTTTTTCACAATAAAATCAAGAATATCTACGGATCCTTCTCTCCCATTGAAGACCTTAATCCTGTCTGTTATGACAAGTCTTATACAGAGGACAAGGAAACGTGTTTAACAGCCTTTCCTATAATGGATTATAACTGTCTGTTAGCAACCGACGGCAGAGTAAAATGCGGTTCGCCTAATGACCCCGCCCCACTTAGGATTCTTAGGATTCTTAAACAAACAGAGACAGTTGGCCGGGTCATTCTAGACTTGGTCAATTCTTCCATCTCATCCGGAGTGATCCCCCCCCCTCCTGGAAAAAAGCCATGGTGAGTGCCTTTTTGAAGAAACCTAATTTAGACCCTGATTGTTTGGCCAACTATCGTCAGATTTCCCTCCTCCCGGGATTCAGCAAAATTCTGGAGAAATACGTAAATATTACACTCTCTGCCTACTTAGAATCCAACCATCTCCTCCACCTAACCCAAACAGGATTTTGCCCTGGTCATGGCACAGAGACAGCACTTTTAGCTGTCCTAGAAGAATCAAGGAAATTCTCAACTGTGGAGGATCACCTGCCGTGATCCTTCTGGACTTGAGTGCGGCCTTACATACGGTAAACCACCGTATCCTGATTGACCATCTCAGAAACTTGGGCGTGTCTGGAACAGCGTTAACTTGGCTGAGGTCATTCCTGGAGGGGCGATCCTTTCAGGTATTTGAGGGCGAAACCATCTCTAAGCCCTGGCCCCTTTTGTGTGGAGTTCCACAGGGCTCTTCTTTAAGCCCAACGCTTTTCAACGCCTATATGGCACCACTGGCAGAGATCATACAGCCTTATGGAGTGAACATTGTAACATACGTTAATGATACACAACTAGTGTTGTCACTCAACCATCTTGATTCATCCACACCTTGCCTCCATACCTGCCTTGAAGAAGTGGCTAAATGGATGAACTATTCCTATCTTAAATTGAACGGGGACAAGACAGAGCTTATGATTCTTGGTAACCTATCCCTATTCAGACCAATTGAGATGTGGCCGACCATAATATGATCAGCACCTGTTCCCAAATCAAATATAAAGAGTTTGGGCTTCTGGCTGGACTCAGATCTCACATTTAAAGTCCAAGCCAGGAAGTAGTTGCTGCCTGTCTTGGCATGCTCAAAATGCTACGTAAAGTACTTCCTCTACTTCCTTTTCAAGCTAGGAAAACTGTATTGCAATCGCTTATTTTATCTCGATTGGACTTCAACAATGCACTCTATTTGGGTGCCCCAGAGGCAGTACTTTCCAAGCTTCAAATGATTCAGAACTGTGCAGCAAGAACCCTTATGAGTACGCCATATCGACAGTCAGCCAAGTCAGCCATGAAAGCTTTACATTGGTTGCCCATTCGGGAGAGAGTCCACTTCAAAGCTCTCTGTATCACCCACAGATTTCTTGGAGGGAAGGGACCCAAGATCATCTCCCCTTTAGTCAAATTATACCGTCCTAATAGGCCTTTACGATCCGATGAACTACACCTGGCCTTTGTCCCAAGGATCCAAAAAGCCAGAAGCGGAGGTCGGCTTTTCTCTTCACCAAGCTTTGGAACTCTCTTCCTTTTCAGCTGCGGAAAGAAACTAACCATATGACCTTTCGCAAGCTGTTGAAAACCTGGCTCTTCTCTAGATAGATCTCAAAAAGCTTCTGTCAGTGGAGCGCTGGAATGCCCATGGGTAGCCATGCGCTCTATAAATGTCACTTCTATTCTACAGGCACCGACTCCACGGAAGACTGGCACGATGACGAGACCAGGAGCAGCAGGAGTCTTCCCGGTGCAGTCTCGGTTCCCAGAGCGAAATTCAAAGTGCTCAGATGGTTGAAGATGAAGTGGTTTCGTATCTGAATCTTGTCCCACAATGAATCTAAAGAACCACCCACAGGTAAGCCCTTAAGTACCCAAAAGAAGGGGTTAAGACGATTCAGGGGTCCCTCCCAGAGGAGGCGCTGGATAGTGGGGAGGATACTCCCATGTCCTTTGTCCAGTTTATGCCAGAGCAGGACCCACTGGCTCCTGAACTGGTTCCAACTGGAGTATGCAAGGAGGGCACTAAATGTGCCCTTCAAAGCAGTCTAGTGGCACTGGGAAGCGCCCCCACCCTGGCCCAATGTCCTGTCTGGGAGGTGTTCATACCTCACTGTGACAGAAAACCTATTGTCCTACCTTCCCCTGCTTGAACTTTGCTCAGCAGCAGGAAGGCAGAATCGTGTCTCTGGTCGGCAGCAGCCATAGCTTGCTGTCAGGGTCTGGAAGACTGGTACCAGAAGCACGGAAGGCTTCCTGAAAGAGTCCCCCAGTGCATGGAACCATACATTCAACACTGTTTACAGTGTTGGGGTATGATTCCAACATGTTTAATACCAAACATCCCAGGTTTTGTTACAGCCAGTTTAGAGTTAGCCATTGCGTAGTGACTCATGGCCACTCTATGTATCGTAATGGCTGATGCACTTACAAAGCCTGGAGAATGGACTGAGCACCCTGCCTTCAGGATTAAAAGGTCTGCTTTAGGGGTGACTTATAGGTTTTAAGTGCAGTGACCTCAGATATCGGGAAACCTATATCTGTCAAGAGTGGTGCTAGCACTTGCCTTACGAAATCTAGTCAAGAACTCTGTGATGGCGTTTCTGACTTTTTCCACAAAAAAATTACTGACATTTTCTCCTCCTTTAATCTTACTGAGGGGTCCGGTGAAGGGACTCCCTCCCAGTACTCTACCCCGTCCAGTGAAAAGATGTTCTGTGCCTTCAAAGCAATCCCACTGGATACTTCCCTACTGAAAATACAGCGGTGCAAATCAGGTTCACCTCTTGACCCGGTTCCCGCCCAGGTGTTCACTACCCTGGCTCCTGTTATCGTCCCCCTCTAATTGCAATCTGGAATTCCTCCCTAACATCTGGCCAATTTCCAACAGTATGGAAACAGGCCATGCTGATCCCCATTCTAAAGAAGGCAGAGGCTGATCCGTTAGTATACAGCAACTACCGGCCCATATCGCTACTCCCCAAACCAGTCAAGATATTGGAAAAAGTTGTGCAAGAACAGCTGGCCGACTACTTGGAGTCTAGAAATCTCCTCCATGATTCGCAATCCCGATTTAGATCCGGGTATAGTACGGAGACTGCTTTATTAGAGGTTACGGAGACAATTAGGGAGAGCGTGGACAGAGGCGAGGTAGCTATGTTGGTACTCCTCGATCTGTCCGCGGCTTTCGACACCGTCTCCCACTCCATCCTGCTAGATAGACTCCATAATATAGGGATACGAGACACTCCCCTGGCCTGGATAAAATCATTCCTAACAGATAGAACGCAACAGGTGTGGTGTCGACCCTACCTGTCAAAAGATAAATAAACCCTCAGTTGTGGAGTCCCTCAGGGGTCGGCTCTCAGCCCCCTTTTTTTAATGTTTATCTGTCACCACTGGCGAGGCGAGGCCTTTGGAGTCAGAGTGGTCTCCTACGCTGATGATACACAGCTAATGTTGTCATTCAGAGACCACTCTGACAATGGACTATCTAATCTCAAAGCCTGCCTCTCTAACATTGTATCGTGGATGACTTCTAATACCCTGAAGTTGAACACCGATAAAACCGAGGTGCTGTTCTTCAACCAAAAATCCCCATTGCTGCCATCTATGTGGTGGCCGTCCGACCTGAACCCTCCCCCGTCTCCCGTTAAATCTGCCAGGAACCTGGGCTTTCAAATTGACAACGAGCTATCATGCAAAGCCCAAATCCATAAAGTCACCTCTGCCTGCTTTGGCAAATTGCACATGATAAAAAAGATCTCCCCCTACCTGCCCTTGGATTCTATGAGGACGATCGTGCATGCCCTCATTACCTTCCATCTAGACTATTCTAATAGCCTATACGTGGGAGCTCCAGCGTATCTTGTACATCGGTGGCAGATTGTTAGAATGCTGCGGCCAGGCTGATATGTAACATCCCTTATCGCCACTCCATCACCCCTCACTTGAAGAACCTTCACTGGCTCCCGATATCTTCTCACATCCAGTTTAAAGCCCTGATCCTGACTTTCAGGGCTCTCAATGGGGAAGGACCAGGTTATCTCAGATGTAGGCTGGATCTAGTCCACTCATCTTGTGCTCTCAGGTCCAACCACCTCCGCCTCCTGCTGCCCCCCGCTTCCATCGATCAAGAAAAGGAGGCAGAGCTTTTGCGGTGGTCACTGCAAAGCTATGGAATTCCCTTCCAATAAACCTCAGACTGATCGAATCAGAATCTCAGTTCAGGCGCAACTTGAAGACATGGCTGTTTTCCAGTTACTAGCACGGAACCTGGGCATCATCCTGGACTCCTCACTCTCGATGAACAGACAAATCAATGCCGTATCATCATCTTGCTTCAACATTCTTTGCATGCTCAAAAAAACATTTCGCTGGCTTCCCACCGAAACTAGAAAAACAGTCACACACGCACTGGTCATGAGTCGCCTGGACTACGGAAACACCCTTTACGCCGGTACCACCGCAAAACTTCAGAAAAAACTCCAACGCATCCAGAACGCATCTGCCAGACTCATACTAGACATCCCGCGTAAAGACAACATTTCTAGTCACCTGAAAAACCTCCACTGGCTCCCCATTAATAAGAGGATAACTTTCCGCCTCCTAACCCATGCTCACAAAGCACTTTACGAACTTGGACCCGAATGTCTCAACACACGACTTTCCTTCTACACCCCCTCCCGCCAGCTACGCTCCTCCAACCAAGCCCTTGCTGCTGTACCTCGCGTCAACAAAACCACCATGGGAGGAAGATCCTTCTCCTACCTGGCAGCTAAAACCTGGAACTCACTTCCCACTCACCTTCGCCTCACTCAGAACCACCTAGCATTCAGAAAGCAACTTAAAACATGGATTTTCGACCAGTAATTCCCCACCCCTCTTCAAGCGCCTTGAGACCCTCTGGGTATGTAGCGCGCTATATAAATTATCTGACTTGACTTGACTATGGTCTCTGCTGCTGTAGTCCTCAGCGCCGGGACACCCCCTTTGGGGGTAGCCGCATGCTTAATAAATTTCATAAATAATAGAATAATAGCACCTTCAAGTTCAATCTGCAGCTTACAACTCAACCAGCATGCTAAGTTAGATGGACAGGTAAGCTAAGAAAGGCTGCCCTATGGTTAGCCTGATTATTATATAGTAATGTCAATTAATATATAACACTTCTGACCCACACTTAATTCTACCATAATACAACGTTGCAGTTGGCAGCCAACAATAGCTTAATCACCTTACTTTTACATAAGCCATTTAGGATACAGGCCTTGCCTAACACCAACATGTTGTGAATGAACCTCCAAAGTATGTTATTTTATTGGTTTAAGAGAAAATGGTTGGCATATCATTTAAAAAAAGTTTATAGTTGTTTGATAAACCATCCCTTCCTTTTTGGAACAATATGATGAAAGCACACCCAAACACAGAATCTTTTTGTTTCTGATCCTTCACATTTTTTCTTTTTCCAATGGTAGTTGGGTCAGATATGGAAGAAAAAGAAAAACCCATAAATCGATACAGGGGAAAGACCCACAGATTGACAGAGGAGCAAACAGCAATTGCCGGCAAATGTGTGTGTCCCCAAAAAGGTGTGAGGGATTAAGTACAAAAATTATCTTAACATGGGGTTATTCTCCTGCAAAAGTAGTGTTGCTGGAGGACCTGTTGGAGGGGTTTTTAGGCAGAGCACATTCAAAAGGTTTTGAGGGTTCCTCTGTTTCCCCCTAAGTTTTAATACCATCCTTGGGCTATTCTTCTGTTTAATAAAATACAGAAAAATACTTTAAATAATGCAAGTAGGATAGAAATGTATAAAATGTTAATAAAGACAGTTTGCATCTCTTCGGGTTCGGACTTGGATTCTGTAGGTACTGTGTAGATTTAGTATTATATAAAATATATACACTGATTGATTAACACCAGTGTGGTTGTACTACTATTCATTTGCTGTTACTTGTAACCCATCCAATGGGCCTGATTGTGCCGCCATGTTTGTGGCCTGTGGTCCGTGTTAAGGACAACCATATGAGGCCACGAGAGGTAGCGAGAACAATCCCAAGACCCTATGGATGAAAGTTTGTAGTTGTTTTGTTCAGATACCCCAGTCACCATTTCTTTCTTTGTCTCCTCTAAGTTGCGAAGTTTTGCTGTTTGGTTATACCAGAGGGGACTCTAATTTAGGGCACATATAGAACCATGACTCCAGTAATCTATAGGTGTTACAACAAACAAATGATGGAAGAAATGATGACAATGCAAACATTCTCCCCCAGTCAAAAGATCTGGGTTAAATCCATTGTTCTTTTGCCCACTACACCACCCCAGTTTGGACCCAGCCATATGCAAATCAGTCTTGACCCTGTGACCCATGGGAACAGTCCAGACCGAACTGCCAGGCCAGACCCTCCCTGGACCAGAAACAAACATCCTAGGACCGGTTTTAGGGTATGTCACCCTTCTTCAGCGAGGCTAGCTTGAATCCAGTGGCACAGTGAGCAAGGGGCACACTTGGAGACACTGGGAATAGGGGAGACCCCGAAAATAGTCTCTCGACCCTTTTCGCATTCAAAGGTGTATTCTCCCTTGACTGTAGAATCCTGTTTAATGGCAATTACAACAGGCATCAGGGGTGCAACGCAGCTGCAACCCAGCGCAGATGCTGATTGTGCCCCATCTAAATGTCAAGAATTGCCCCTGGATTAAAGAGGGACTTGTTTTTTCTCAGAAAGTAATAATGTAATAAATTTGTGATCATGGGAGTGATTTACACAAAAGATTGATTGTATACACCGGATTGATTGTGAAATGCACAATTGGTTCGACTTCCCCCCTTCAGTTCCTCTAAAGTACAATTGAACTGTGGAATGCCACAAGGTTCTTCTCTTTCCTCGCATCTTTTTAATTTATGCATCCCCCCTTTGGTTCATTCTCTCAAGAACAGAAAAGTTAAACTATAAAATTATGCTGCCGACGTGCAACTTCTTTTTATGAATGACAACACTCGAATTCCAAGATGCACTTCCATGACACTATCAGGCACATGCATCAACCATTTTTGCAAGCGAAAACGGTGCGATTTGCAAAAATGGGTTGTTTGCTCCCGCAAAAAGGTAATTTGCGATGCATCAAGGCACTCGCAATTTGAGAATTCGCAATTAATTGGGATTTCTCAAATTGCAATTGCATTTAAAGAAGCGCAATTTGCGATTCCTTAAATGCAATGCAAGAACCACTTTAAAATAGCGATTTCGCTACTAGGGGGCGCAAATTACCATGAAGTTGAACTTGATGGTAATTTGCAAAAACTTTAAAAAATGCACTAAAGTGCATTTTTCGAAGTTGTAGGTTACACACACACATATCCTGGGCCATCGGAATGAATGTGAAGGCATTCCTTAATTGCGACTCGCAATTTGCGAGTAGCAATTAAGGAATGTTTAAGAATCGCTATTTTAATAGCGATTCCTACATGCATAGGCTTTTGAGAGTCCTTAATTGCAATTCCATAATAATCGCAAATAAGGACTCGCAAAAGCTTTCCTTGATGCATGGGCCTGTATGCAACTCATCCGGAAATGGATGAACAGCAATCACTTGAAACTAAAGTCTGATAAAACAGAGGCAGTAATTACCAAAATAAGCTTAATCTTTGGAGCCCTTCCTTCTAGACCACTGAGATGGGCCCCCCTTACTCCAAAGAAGTCGGTAAAAAGTCTTGGATTCATCATTGATGAGTCCCTTTCCTTGAAACTGGAACATGGCTCGGTGATACCTTCCTGCTTTTTCCAACTCTGCAGAATCATGAAGATAAAGACAATTCTCACTGTTGACGCCTTGGTCCAAGTTATAATAGCTTTGGTTATGTCAAGAATTGGCAATGCTTGTTCTCTATGTCTGGGCTTTTCCAACTATCTCACCCGGGGGCTCCAGTTGGTCCAAAACCAGACCGCACGGTCGATTTATCAACTCCAGAGACATTGTCACATTTCTCAAGATCTTCACTGGCTTCCAGGAGTCCAGAGATCGACATTTAAAACATGTTGTATAAAAATTCAAATCCCTGCACATGAAAAGACCTGCTTTAATTAAATCTGGCATTCATAAGTACTCCCCCAGTAGAAATCTCAGATCAACTCATCTAAAATACCTTGTGATCCCTCAATTCAATAGGAAAAGGATATTGCCCCCAATATGTGGAACTCTCTGCCCCTGGAGCTCAGGACTACCCCCCAATTATGGGAGGTTCAGACTGACGCTGAAGACATGGCTCTTCAAGCAAGCCTATTAATAGTATCCTTAGTCATTTGCCTTAGTTACCTCAGCACCAAGAAACAATTTGGTGTATGTGCACTCTAGAAGATATAGCAACCAGTGGTCGAAGTGGGCGGGATCGGCAGGGAACGGCATGCCCCTACTTCTTTAATTTTGTGAGATCCGTTCCCTACTTTTTTATTTTTAAGAATGTGTCCCAGGGGCCAGGATGGCAGAAATAGCCAAGGCTTATAGATGAGGCTCGGTGTTTGTGGGCCTTCGAGGACGGGCGGGTGGGCAGAGAAGGGAAATGACTCTCAGCCAGATTCATCAACGGAAAATCGGCTCGCAAAGGGACAGATTCTGAGAATCTGGCCCTTTGCAAACGCAATTTTTAGGTCTCGCCTGTCGATGCGCATGCGCATCGAGCAAGCGAGAGTATTGGGACTTATCCACTCTTTATCCACACTGCAAGGAATCGTGGCGATTCCTTGCAGTGCCCGTGACTTTTAAGCTCAATGCGCATGCGCATTGAGCTTAAAAGCGCGTGCACATCCGTCTTTGTTTACCCGCTCCGCCCCCTCCCCTTCCCGCCGTCTCGCATTTCCCCTGCCGCATCAAAGGCTTTCACGGCCGGCCGGCCATGCTTTCAGTTTCACGACCGGCCGGCCGTGTCAATTACATTCCAAAGCCCGCTCTCCCTGCTCCGCCCCCTGCTCCGGCCGAGACGCATTTCTCCTCCCCCCTCCCCTCTCTTCCTTTTTTTTTTTCGTTATGCTTTCTGGCAACAACACACAGTCGAGTAACGCAGGCAGAGAGAGGGACATCCGGGGCTCTGCTCACCACGGAGGTACGTTCAGCATGTTTAACTCGTGTTGTGATGCAGCCTTGAATTTGGCTGAGGACTTGTAGACAGTCTCCTTGCTCATGGTTTGGCTCTTAAACTGTGAATATCGGGTCTGTCCTCCGGAACAGAATGTTTTCCGGAACCTGTAATATCTTCTTTTCATTGGATCTGACATACGAGCAAGTGTTTGCACAGCTTGAGCAGAAATTGTGGTAGGAAATTAAATCTCCGTAATGCCAAGTCATTTGTAACGTGTCGTGTGCCTCCGACGGCCCCTTCCAAGCACTAACAGTGGATCTAAAAGCATCCTGTGTCTGCTGCATTAGCGCAGTTCACAACATTGGACTCCATGCTTGTCTTTTCTTTGACTCACACTTTTTTTTTTGTTGTCTTGGCCAGTGCATGTCTTAACTCTTTCCACCCAATGCGTTGCCTTTCCTGCGATACGATGCTTCCCCCTCACCCCACCCTTTATCCTTTGTCTCATTAACTTCAAATCATCGTTCGTACCGGCAACCTGAAACCAGTCCCCTTCTGAAGAATCCCCTGCCACCATCTCTCTCTCTCTCTCTCTCTCTCTCTCTCTCTCTCTCTTTCTCTCTCTCTCCCAAAAAAACCATCCCCCTCTAGAATGCTTCTCGGCACTATATCGTGGATAAGATGACAGATACAGTTTAAAGCTTGGGCAAGTTGGGCAACTGCCCCGTCCCCCCACCATGCAAGCTCATCCGCCCTACCCGCCCTGGGAAAAGTGAACTTACTCTCAATGTCGCCTCTATTTCTGCATCTAAACCTCTCTGCTTTCCTCTGCGTACCTCTGACCCAGGCTCCTTTTACATTTCTTAAGGATATCTTGGCGCCTCACTCAAGGCATATTTCAGCTGTTTTTTCAGCGACCACAGTTTCGGAAACTTTATTTGGAACCATACAGGCTTGAATTCGCACAAAAAGGATAATAAAAGTACAAGTTGCACCGCGCAGGGATCTCAAAAGTATGTCTTGCCCAGGGTCCAAAATTCCTTAAGATGCCACCAGGGAGTTTACAAGACTGACCATTCCAACTCCAAGCTAGAGGCATTTTGTGTAAGGAGCTGCGGCTGGCTGGAGACTGCGGGCTTTGCAAAGAGTTAACAGTGTGTATGTTTGCTGAGGTGGGCGTTCAACTCTCTGGTGTCCACAGATGTGACTCCGGGTCCGTGGGAGTAACTATGTGGTGCTTCCAGCGCAGATGTGTCAGGGTAGAAGCACCGCAGCGCTCTTTCTCGTCCCCAAACCCACCTCTCTTTCTTCCACGCCCCCTCACCCTCCTTTGCTCTTTTCTTTCTTCCTCCCTTTGTGCCTTTTCTCTTTCTCTCTTCTATCTTCACTCATTGTTTGTCATCTCACTCCTTTCACCCAATGCACTCCTTTAGATACTCACCTTCTCACTTCCTCTGTCTTCGCGTCTATAACTCTTTCCCCTCTCCTGTCCAACCGCTCTCCATCCCTCCCCCACTAATACAACAGGTTAAAAGTTCGATTGTTTATGATAAGAAAATAACTCGACTTCCTTGCACACATAAACAGTCACTATAGACTAAGTTCACACTCTCTTAGTTCACAGTCTCTTAATTTGAAATTGAGAGCCTTTGCAGCGCTTTGAAACCTGCTAACTATAAAAGTCGGCACTAGATACAGAAATAAACATGGCGAGGACGGGCAGCATCCCAAGCTGTGGGCGAGCCTGCACCTCGCTTACCTGAGGCTTGCAGCAACCAGGAAGGGGAACTGGCGGCGACGAGGCTGCTCTGACTTCTTAAGAAGTGGGTGGGTCACGTGACCGCACTGAGGCAACACTTTTTGGCTAAAGGGAAGCCGTGGTTGCTTCACTTTGGGGTGTCCTTAGGGTACAGCCCCCCAATGTTGCAACCGAGAGTTATACGCTTTAGTGAGTGCTCATTGGTTTATGAGGGCTTGAAGATGAGGCTGCCGATAGCTCTTGAAATGTGGCCAAAATATTACAAATGCATGACTAATGCTCTTCTCCAAGGATGCTTTTAGGCGCTACAATCTGCTTAGGGTGCGTTGTCATGTAGAGGCCAGGCAGAGGAGGTACTAGGTAAATGAGGTAGATTTCTCAATCACTTTATGATTTGCGACCATCAGACACACATTCTATTGGCCTAAAATGCTTTTGGGGTGACCATGGAGTATTTATCGAACATATGTGCTTCCTGGACACCCTCAACCCCTCACCCTCACTCACCCTCAACCCCTCACCCTCACTCACCCTCACCCACCCTCAACCCCTCACCCTCACTCACCCTCAACCCCTCACCATCACTCACCCTCAACCCCTCACCCTCACTCACCCTCACTCACACTCACCCACCCTCACCCTCACCCTCACTCACCCTCACCCACCCTCAACACCTCATCCTCACTCACCCTCACCCTCACTCACCCTCAACCCCTCACCCTCACTCACCCTCACCCACCCTCACCCTCACCCTCACTCACCCTCAACCCCTCACCCTCACTCACCCTCAACCCCTCACCCTCACTCACCCTCAACCCCTCACCCTCACTCACCCTCACCAACCCTCACCCTCACTCACCCTCAACCCCTCACCCTCACCCTCACTCACCCTCACCCTCACTCACCCTCAACCACCCTCACACCCTCAACCCCTCACCCTCTCACCCTCACTCACCCTCACTCACCCTCACTCACCCTCACTCACCCTCACTCACCCTCACTCACCCTCACTCACCCTCACTCACCCTCAACCCCTCACCCTCACTCACCCTCAACCCCTCACCCTCACTCACCCTCACCCTCACTCACCCTCACCCTCACTCACCCTCACTCAGCGCAACCACAGCATCTTCACTAAATATATTTAATAAACTTTAAGCTATTGGCAATATAAAATAAAATCCATTTTATTTACGTATTAATTATTAATTGTTTTTTTAAGCCATTGATTTTTTTTATATCAATACATATAAGTCACATATAAGTCCCGTTAATACAAAACATGTTGCTTTACAAATGCTAGAGGTGTCACATTTACAAAAATTATAACTATTGGCTTTGTAAAGAAGAAAGCTATTAATTTAGCTATTTAGAAAAAACAACACATAAATAAAAAACAAAAAAATAAATAACACCTATAGCTCAAACTTTACTACTGCGAGACCTATTGCATTTCCAATGCTTGTTGCATTTGGGATTCATCACCCCAAATGCAAAAATCGCAAATTGCGAAATCGCTAAATTGCGAGGAATTGCATTTAAGGAATCTCTATCTGAGATTCCTTAAATGCAATTCATGAACCATTTTTGAATTGCGAAATCGCTATTTTTGGCCGCTATTTACCGCGAAGTCTGACTTCGTGGTAAATAGCGAAAACTTAGAAAAATGCACTTTAGTGCATTTTTCTAAGTTGTATGTTAAACACACACATGTCCTTCGGACATGTGTGTGTGCAACATCAGTCTACATTTACATTTCAGGGGTGCTACAGGGTGTCCTTTGGACACCCCTGGCACCCTTGAAATCGCATCCTTATTTGCGATTAGCAAATCGCAAATAAGGAAGCTGTAGAAATCGCAAATAATATTGCGATTTCTACATGAATCCCGTTTTGCGAGTCTTTAATAGCGATTCCTTAATAATTGCTATTAAGGACTCGCAAAAGAGGAAAATGATGAATCTGGGGGTTGGTCTTTTACTTCTGGCGCAGAGAAGACAAGGACAGATTCCACTTCTCCTGCTCTGCTGCTGGCAGCTGCCCCCTCCATTTCTTCCTCTTTTTCCCTCTCTTTCTGTCTTGCTCCTTCTCACTTGCTGAAAACCGTAACTTCAAGAAACTCTTATTACCCTCTCCCCCCCCCTTTCGTTTATTGTTACCCTGTGAAATGGATCCAAAAACAGCAAAACACTTTCCCTTGAAAAATCTTTCTATTCCAAAGTGCAGCCTCAGGACAGAGAGGAATAAAAGGTTCAATATATGAAAAATAACGAAATAAAGCAAGACAGCGAGGTCGCGAAGTGACCGATTGATCTTATATACACCCAAACGCATTAGCGCCACTTTGCAGAGTTTGCCAGTGAAGCGCTACTTTTGTTTTCTATGTTTTTTGACAACCTTCAGGCATTTGTACAAGCTCCTATCGCCACCAATACGTCACATTTTGCAACGCTGTGGTGGCGATAAGGGCATTGCCTTATTTGCAAGGCAGCGTTAAGCCACTTAACGTGGCTTAACACTGCCTTGTAAATAAGGCTTTTTTCACGCTATGCTTAGCTTGGTGAAACGAAGAGAAATGCATTATTTCTCCTCGTTTTTGGGTCTCGCTGGAAAAGCATCCGTAAGGATGCATCCAGCTGGAGACCAGTAGCGATCACTGTGGGAGGAATGACGGACCAGAGGGTGCACTAGCATTTCCTCTCCTGGATTCGTCTGCGCGAACGCGCACGTCGCGTCCGCGTCCCGCGCCGTATACATCGCAGACAGACACTCGCTCACACGCACACCCCCTCCCCCACAGTCACACACACGCACTCCAAGACACATACACACACACGCACGCACACACGCGCACACACACATACACAGGCCGCCCTCCCGCGCGCGCGCGCGTACATGCTTGCTCCCCCCCCCCCCCCGCCCGCAGCTCAGCAACGCACTCACCGGCTCTCCTCAGCTGCAGGGCCCGGCAGCAGGACTCTTCTTCCTTCGTTAGGCACCGGGGCGCAGGGTAGGCTCCTGCCTGCTCCGGTGCACGGCTCCAATCGCGGCTCTTCCGTGGGAGGCGGGGTAGGCTCCCGCCCTCCTACTTCCTGTTTCCTGTTGTCGCGCCGGCCTGCCTGACTTCCTGGTCGCAGGCCGGCAGAGTAACGAGGATGTTTTGCGGTATTTATTTTTTATTTAATTATGCATTTTTTTATATAGCGCGGAAGTTACTTACATAAGGTAATAGTGACAATTGTGAGCAAACAAATGTGCAGTTCGTAAAAAGAGAGTTGGGGAAAACCGTTAATACCAGTGACAGAAAGAACGTGTACATTTATATCTAGGTAGATAACAATAACGTTAGTTGGGGCAACTGACAATATGACGTGTTTATGTCTGTATTAAGATATATGGATTGGGAGTGTGAACTATACAAAGGATTGATTTTAGAGTATGGCGCACCAGGTATAAAATGCGCAGTCGGAATATTATGAGATGGCTGAAACCGTTAATGGGATTTATATGGACGGGAACATGCATGCATGTGCTTTAAATACCGCATTACAATAAGTGAAAGTAGGGGAACCGTAAGGATGTATTGATTGGAGCACTTTATATATCAGACTGACTTTGTGATTGGCAATGTGTGGGTACATTTTAAGTCAATTGTACTATGGACTTAGATAACAACTCAGGCGTTCACGCAATGGGTCGGTAAACATAAGAACTTACGCGTTCATGCAACGAGCCGCTAAACTTGAGAATTTAGCGGTAATAGACAATCTGAGAGAGATGAACAGGGAAAACGGTTTGTTAACTATTTAGTAAAATTGTTCTCAATCTTCTTAGAATATAAATGATATGGAAGGACTTCAAGTGTGAAAACGATATAGAATTGGATTTTCGATACGACTGATGATCTACATGTAAAAGGAACTTTACCAAAGTGTAAGTGTGGTCTATTCTTTCGGCGTTATAGTACCACCTACGTTAGAAACTGTATTTAGCTATATGGATTGGGAGTGTGAGATAAAAAACGGGTTGACCCAAGAGGATGGCACAATCAGTTGTTAAACGAGGGGTTGGAACAACATGAGCAGGGTAAAACAATTAAAGGAATTCACATAATGGACACGAGAATGCTATGTGCTTTGAATAGAACATCTAAGAAGTGAGAGTTGGGGAGCTGCCACAGGTTAGCGTATGCTCGGTTAGAGCACACTAAGAGGAGATAGAGACTAGTTGGAGCCTGGATACCTTTCTGAAGACATGAATGGCAGAATGAATGGTGAATTTATTTTCTCTACTTTTCTCCTCTTTTTCTCCTTTTCCATTTTTTATTCTCTCTTCTTCTCAGGTAACATTATAATTTTCTACTGCCTATCTAAAATAAAGGACTACACATTAATAATATATGAATCAGGATGCTCATTGCTATAGCAGTACTGGTAAGAATAGTACTTTAAGAAATTATTCATCATTAGACAAACATGAAACTTGATAGATCATTACTGCAATTGAATTGGGGTTGTCTCTTTCTGTGTGGCACTTTCCACATGATACTGAAACATGCAGGAAGTCCTAGGAACAATGTTATAATAGGACTATTACTAATATTGGATTTATGGCTTTCTGATATCATTTAGGGGAGTGCACTGCTAAATCTAGCCAAAATTAGATACCTTGAGGGTTCTGTAAATGCGGACAGATATAGAACTTGAAATTAATTACGAAAACGTGTAACACAAGATGAATATAATTCGGATGGACTAGGGATCAAGATGCTACTAGCTTTGAAATACTAGACAAAGACTGTTATAGAATAAATGTGAACCTATTTATAGACTGACTATAAGAAAGGTTCAGGTGACGACAGCAATTATCTGTTATACGATTATCAGAGGAAGAATAGATACATTAAAAATGGCTTTGTTTCTGGTCTTGTAATTTCAGCCCTGAATAAGCAGCATGTAAATGCCGCAAACACGTTGGCTGAAAATATCCTGTATTCAAGAATATTTCATTTGTAATTGGAAGTTATAAAAGTGAATAATTATGATTTTGAAAAACTTGTTGTAAAAGTTCTGTTTTAGTAGTTGTGGCGGTATGCCGTTAATAAATTTGATTGCAAATTAAAGCATTATATTTGTATTCATTCAGTGGTTAATTTTGTGTTTTAAGTAGCTCCCTACAAAAACGTTATATATTTCCTATTTATCAACTAAGTAAGGAAATCATGTCTGGAATTCAGGTGGAGCAGATAATATCAAGTCATACTGGAGTCAAATACTGCTATAAAGTGTGGAGGTTTGCCATGTTGAGCAAGAACACTGACTCATTGTCAGTGAAATTGCTTTCCCTCCCTCGCAGCTCCACCATTAAGTGAGGCCTTCCCCCGAGCCCCTGCACTTTTGAGTGTTGGTGTTCGAGGCCCTCCTCCACCCACAGTTTTCGCGTGCTCCTCAACCCTGGAGGTCCACTGGACCTCTGTCTCCATTGTCTTGCTCTGCTTTTTCTCTCCTTTTTTACTTGTTTTTTCCCTCACTTCTATCTCCCCCTTCACTCTCCTTTTTGGGTCTCGCTGGAAAAGCATCCGTAAGGATGCATCCAGCTGGAGACCAGTAGCGATCACTGTGGGAGGAATGACGGACCAGAGGGTGCACTAGCATTTCCTCTCCTGGATTCGTCTGCGCGAACGCGCACGTCGCGTCTGCGTCCCGCGCCGTATACATCGCAGACAGACACTCGCTCACACACACACCCCCTCCCCCACAGTCACACACACGCACTCCAAGACACATACACACACACGCACGCACACACGCGCACACACACATACACAGGCCGCCCCCCCCCGTGCGCGCGCGCGTACATGCTTGCTTCCCCCCCCGCCCGCAGCTCAGCAACGCACTCACCGGCTCTCCTCAGCTGCAGGGCCCGGCAGCAGGACTCTTCTTCCCTCGTTAGGCACCGGGGCGCAGGGTAGGCTCCTGCCTGCTCCGGTGCACGGCTCCAATCGCGGCTCTTCCGTGGGAGGCGGGGTAGGCTCCCGCCCTCCTACTTCCTGTTTCCTGTTGTCGCGCCGGCCTGCCTGACTTCCTGGTCGCAGGCCGGCAGAGTAACGAGGATGTTTTGCGGTATTTATTTTTTATTTAATTATGCATTTTTTTATATAGCGCGGAAGTTACTTACATAAGGTAATAGTGACAATTGTGAGCAAACAAAATACATGAGGTAGTCAAAAGTGCACCAAAGGAAATGAAAGTGACAAGTGTGCAGTTATAAGAGAAAACAGAGTATGATTAGAGGTATAGTCCTGCAATAAGTGCTAGACACTCAGGCTCAGGAACAAGCATTACATGGGCAAGGTGGCACTTGTGCAAGTATCAAAGGCAAAGACATGTGAGAGGTAGCAGCCGTGTGTTGCAAGGGCAGAGTGGTGTGTGCATGTTAGAAAAGGGCACCGAACACCAGTACATGGAAAATACTGCAAAAAGGCAGACCCTCCAATCACAGGCATACACTGGGAAGGCACTTCCATGGTCATGGAAAGTAGAAATTATCAGTAGTGGGAAGTCTTCCTCACAAATAGCAAGAGGACGTGAATTACTTTTGGAGGTGTCTCTGGAGGAGGAGAACTTTGAGGTCACTTTTGAAGGCCTGGGAGGAGGTGGTGGTCCGGAGCTTTTTTTTGTCCTCTCGCGGTTTGTAAATACAAAACATATTGCATTACAAATGCTATAGGTATCACATTTGCGAAAGTTATAACTATTAGCATTGTAAATGACGAAGCTATTAATTTAGCTATTTAAAAAAAAAAGAAACATAAATAAAACCTTTGCCATTTACAATACCAATAGCTCAAACTTTCCTAATGCGAGACCTATTGCATTGCAAATGCTTGTTGCTTTAGCCATGTGTGCTGCCTTGTGCAGAACACATGGAAAAAGCAAAATGCCTTGGATTGTTTATGTACAGGAAGGCCCCCCTTCCTGTACATAAACAATCTTAAAATAAATACCATTTTGTGACTTCTATGTGTGCTGCATTAAGCAGCACACATAGAAGTGACAAAATGTAATTTAAAGATTGTTTATGTACAGGAAGGGGGACCTTCCTGTACATAAACAATCTTTCCCTGCACGCAGACACCCTTACACTATGATACAAGGATGCCTGCATTGGTGCTACACTGCTAAGTGTAGCACCAGTGCAGGGGGAAACGCAAGGCTGCACCATATCATTGTAAATATGGTGCAGCCTTGCGTTTCTGAAGTGGCGAGTGAGACGTTAAGCCATGACGGCTAATGCCTCACTCCACCACTTCCTTGAACATATGCCCCACTATTTTCCCCCCGTGGGGGAGTGCACCATTCCTGGAGGGACTGCAATACCTGGTTGATGGGTGGATTGGAAAACAAAATGTGTACCGTGCATCTGTGTTCAAGGAAGTGGTCTTTTTAAACCATACTCCTTACGTTTTCTAAGTATATAAGCAATGGACATTGAAACGGATTCCTTATAGGCCCTGTAGCCACGTCCTTAACTTTTCAGGCAAAAGTACTCCCTGATTTCTGAATCAGTGTAAAAGCTTTAAGGTAACCATGTGGTTTGTTGTACTTGCTTACATTTCACATACTTTACCTAATTTTGCATTCCCAATGCTTTTTTCAAGATGTTGTTAATTTTTTATAGACAGCATATTACTCTTGTCTAGTGCATTATTTGAATTGAGTCACATCCTGGTGTTTATGGGGGGCACAATTGGGTTGAAGCTGCGCTGAAGGCAGTGCGAGTTTTTCTCAGTGGGGCAGTAACGGATTTAGTGTGGGATAGGAAGTGGCACTATGGTCAGAGCTGCCAAATTTGGAACTGGGAACCAGGCTCAGCCTTCAAGACCAGTCCACCAGACCACTCTCCTGAGAGAGCACATTCCCATGCTAGACCTTAGAAGGCCTTGCTAGACCTTGGAAGCCCTGGTGTCTTAGCATCAGCAGGTGGATCCTAGCCCCTGGCAGTGGCAAGTGTGGGGTAACTTTGAAGGCCTGTCCACCACAATCCATCCTTAGGCTCGCCTCCAGTCTTGTGGGCAGGCCTATGAAGCAGCACACCCTGCAGCAGCAGTGACTCTGTCACTGAGGTCACAGGACCATGGAGGACAGTCCACCTCACCCCTTGGTACCTCCTTTGGCCTTGTTTCAGCAGTAGTAGTGTAACTCACCAGGGATTGGCAACGTAGAATTTGCACGCACATCAAACTAAGGGGCATATGTACAAGCCCCTAGCGCCATGGGAACGTCACTTTTTGTGACGTTTTCATGGCGATAGGGGCTTTGCCTTTTTTACAAGGCAGTGTTAAGCCACTTAATGTGTCTTAACGCTGCCTCACTCCGCCACTTCCTTGTACATATGCCCCTACGTTTGCAAACTTCACGGTCTTACTGCTTCATGCACTAGCACTTTTACATGTGCCACCTGCTTTGGGGGCAATGGAATTATGCAGCAATGGAGCACAAAATTATGCTGCAGTGTTGACTAAATTATGCAGCAAAAAAAGGCTGCAGCGTAATGGGATATATTTTCTGATACTTTATTATTTTGACATTTTTACACATACTAACAGTCCCTGCAAAGATTATGCCTTATTAGTACCAGTTTAATATAGAAATGCAGCAGTGAGAAAGGTGTTCAGTCAACCTTTGCAAAGGGACATCCAATTGGTCACATTTTTTGTAACTTTTGAGCTGCAAACAATTTACTAGTTAAAATCGTCAGATTATGCAGCAGATGATAATGTATTATGTGGCAAATATGGCCCAGCCATAATTATGTGGAAAATATTTTTAAAATAGATATTTTGCCATTTACGTTTGAACTGCTCTTGTGGAAAAAGGGAGACCTGGTGGAGACAGAAACTCCATGGCTCGGAGACAAAAGGCTTGTGATTCTATGATTGGAAACGTATCCCACTTTGTGAATGTATTTTAATGTCAATAACTCATATTAAACCTTAAATAAATGTGTATCCGTTGGTTGAATTAGATGATGTAATACAGTCTAACTGGTCTGTGAAAAGCCAAACAAATACTAAAAATTGGGATGTTTTGCTCTTTCAGGCCACACCTCTGACTCCGCCCACTGACCCAATTCTCGGGTTATTCCCGCCCTCTGATCCACGGCCCACAGTTCCCCTACTTTTTTCCCCCACTTCTACCATTGATAGCAACATAAATTACCAGCATTAGAATTTTCTAGACTCGGATACAAAATGTCCACAGGAGGATAAAGATAAAGGCCATGTACATAAGCAGGCGCGCAACACCCATTGGCCTCAAAGGGCTTCAGCCCCCCCGTCGTGTGTGGCAGCCCGGGATGAGACACTTCCCGGGCCCGCTCACAGCCGCACCCAAGCACTTCACAGGTCTTTAAAAGACCTTGTGCATGTTAATGGGGCTTTGTTGTTGTTTCACCCCTTCTAAGAGCCCCTGCAGCTCCACTCTGCCTATTGCTTAAAGTTTCAGCCCCCCCCCCCGAAATTTTTTCTTAGCCACCCCCCGAAATTTGACTCTAGTTGCGCCTCTGTATATAAGTCATGTATAATGGAAAACCTGGAGCACTTGTGTCATTACATAGGAACTTGGCTTTGCATTGACTGAATATCCTACTTATAATATTTGCCTTGCTGTTCAAGGGTAATCAAGGTGCTCCTGGTAAGGACCTTAAGTCTGACAGCTTGGAGACTAAATCGCCAGCAAACCTGGCATTCGGAGTCCGGCTTTCTGTTGCAGAGTACCCAGCAGGGAACATATCCAATCTCACCTTTGATGCGGCTAGGTGTTCCACAACCCGCAGATTTTGGAAAAAGGCCTGATGCATAGTTGACACAGTTGGATAAGGTGCTATATCACAAAGTCCGACTTTACACCTCTGCAACATGCAGCCTGCCCAGCATTATCTGCTCAGCCTGTTCATAGTGTACTGCCAGTCTACATGGAGTGAATAAGAACCAACAGGACCTATTCACCAGCAGACATGACCATCTGAAAGCACTTTAAACTCCTGCACAGGTGATATAACCTATAATCTGGCATCAGTGCACCCACAACCACTTTCAGTAGCGGGAACCATTTCCTACTGCTGTGCAGAGTTGCCATTTATTTAAATAATAAATAAAATACATTGCAAGCTTCATATTTCGCTAAATTAAAAAAATCTGTAAATTGCTGAACTTCACAACCTTACACGCCACTTCTTTCAGCATTTGTTGTTAAACTTCTTGAATGTAATTATGAGATTCAACTGGTCCTAGGCACCAATAAAAAAACATTCACCCCAGGACTAATATTGAGAGATGGACGATGATGGGCATTTTTCCTAGGTGAGTTTCGATCAGGATCTTACATATGCAGCGGCGGCTCCTTTGCTAAGGTGGAGGAGCGTCACCCCACTGCTCAAAACAAAAAATAAAATGATAATAATGTATTGTTATTATCATTTTATTTTCTCTATTGCAGTCAGTGGTGGGGCAGGGCAGAGCAGGGGAGGAGTGCTGTCATAGTAATAGTCATACATTCTTGTATAGCGCACAGTTCACCGCAAGGTCTCAAGGCACTAACAGCTAAAAGAATGGAGGACAGGACAGTGCACTGCGACTAGTTGGTGGGAGGAGGGAAAAGCCAGGTTTTACGTTTTTTATGGAAGCATTTGTGATCATTTATGGATGAGATATGAACCGGTAGTTTGTTCCACAACATTGGGGCAAGATAGGAGAAAGAGCAGCCCCCATTGCGCAGAGTCCGAAAACGGGGCTGAGCAAGGAGGAATTTAGAGCTGGACCTTAATGATCTACCGGAGATGTACCTTTGGAGCTTGTTTTTTAGGTAGTTAGGGCCGGCGATATGCATTGTCTTATGAACAAGGCTTAGGATTTTAAAGTGGCATCTCTGGCGGATTGGAAGCCAGTGAAGAGTCCGTAGATTCGAGATGGATGAAGATCTACTGGGAAGATTGAGGACAAGCCTAGCTGCCATATTCTGAAGGATCTTAAGCTTGGAAAGCAGGTTAGCATTCAGGGCAGTGAACAGGGCATTACCGTAGTCCAAACGGCTGGCGATAAGGCCCTGTACCAGTGTTTTCCTTACCTCAATAGTCAGCCACTTAAAAATCTTGCGGAGACTGCGCAAGAGGCCGTAGCAGACCCCAAGAACCTGATCAATGTGGGCTTCATGGACAAGGAGGAGTCAATGGTAATACCGAGATTTCTGACGGATGTTTTGGGAGGGGGACATATTCCCAATTCCGTAGGCCACCAGTCAAGTGACCAGATCCCCTCGGCTCTTCTAAACAAGATGATCTCGGACTTGTTACTGTTCAGTTGTAACTTGTTGGCCCTCATCCATTCATTGATTTGGATCATACAACTCCTAAAACGAAGCTGGGTGCCGGCAGAATAGGAGTCACAGGTAACAAGTAACTGAGTGTCGTCGGCATAAGATACGGTTTCAAAACCGTGTAAGCTAATGATGGCAGCTAATGGAGTTAGATAGAGATTAAACAGCATGGGGCTCAGTATTGAACCTTGTGGGACCCCCACGGTCACTGGCAGCTAGCATGCGGTGAAGGTATCCACTACAACAGTGGTAGATCTGTCTGCCAAATAGCTCTTGAACCAGTCACGGGTTTTCCCTCTGATTCCCACCTCCTACAGTCGATGTTTTAGTATGCTGTGAGAGATGGTATCAAAAGCGGCCGACAGATCTAAGAGGACCAGAATGGCTGATCCCCTGTTATCCAAAGTGAGCCTGATGCTGTCAACAATCTCAATAACGGCAGTCTCAGTACTGTGGGCGGCCCGAAAGCCAGACCGGGAGGGGTCTAAGAGACCGTTATTCTCCAGGTGGGAGCGGTGAGCCTTTTATTGACTAGATGTTCTAGTACCTTCCCAAAATAAGGTAACAGGGAGATGGGACGATAGTTGGTCAATATATTAGGGTTTGCTGAGGGTTTCTTAAGGATGGGCTTAATTTGGGCCTGTTTCCATCTGGTTGGGACCTTGGCTTGTCTTAGCGATATATTGAAGATTTGGGTTAAGGTCTCTACTCGAAGGGGCGTGATCTTGGAACAAGCTCGCGGGGGAATAGGGTCGGCGGGAGAGCCGGATTTGATCTTAATTAGGCCTTCCAATACTTCGGTGGTGACAATTGGTTCGAATTCCCGCAGCACCGGGACGTCAGTTGTTTCCTGTGCACTCCCTAAGTGCGCATGAACTGTTTGGTTGGCCCAGACAGTTTATGCACATTTTGCATGTTCCTACCAGGCTGTGTTACACAGCCTGGTGAGGAACATGCACAGGCTCCCTTTCCAGTCTGAGCACCAATTCACGAAGCTCAGACAAATCACAACGCTGCATTGCAGCATTGTGATTGGTCAGGGGAGCCTGTGTGCCCGGGTGCTTCCTGCTGCGGCCCGGACAGGAAGAAGACGAGGACGGAGGAGAGGTGGCAGCCAGCCGTTGAAGGTAAGCCCTTTTTGTTTATTACATTCCTCTCCCCGAATCCCCCCCGTCCCCCTGCCTCACCAACCCCATCCGGTAGCATCCGCTACTGGACATATGTGCAACCAAAAGAAGTTGGTGTTATCTCGTCTAGTGACTTTTGATAATAGCGATGAGAGACAAGTAAAAAGATTGTAATCATCAAACTTTCAGCAATGACCAACCAATACCAACTTGTTGACTAGCTCCTATGTTTTACTTCCCTCTTTCCATTCACTTCCCTTGTCTCTTATCCTTATGCACCCTAAGGGTATATCAGTGCTACGCTTTAACCTTACAACCCCAAATAACAAGGTCAAATGTAGAAGGGCTTTACAGTTACGTAGCTAGGCGTCCTGTCACCCGGTGCAGCCCCTAAGTTTGCCACCCGTGTGCAGGTAAGAGCGGAGGGTGGGAGGTAGCGATGGACAACTTGTTCGGGGGGGTGGTGGCTGTCGGACGACTTGTTCTCGGGACCACAGGGGGGAGAGGTGGGGGTGTGGTAGTCGACAGAAATTGACTCCCACCGCCCCTATAACGAGTGCTGCCCCTTGCACCTCCCCCCCCCGCTACACCACTGGGGTTTTAGAGTGGGCTGCAGGGGCAGAGGTGAAGAGATAGGGGCTAAGTAATTGTTCTCCTTTTTGATAATAAGTTTAATTAACCCCTTCGACGCTGATGACGAGCTCAGCTCGTCATGAGGTACACCTCTCGTACGCTAATGACGAGCTGAGCTCGTCATGAACCGCGGGTTTTTAAAAACCTCAGCGCACAGCGGGAAAATGCGCCGCACGCATGAGGTTAAACATTATGGACAGTTATAATTTGTACAATAGGAACCAGAGGGCTACATCAGGTTTTAAATGTAAAAATATAGTGGTCCTACAGTCTCCTACTGGTTCAACTCAATTACCTCCACATGGCCCATCTTACACCCCTAAGATTATGATGGGCTAATGCACTGGTCGCTCCGACATGCTGACCGTTGCCGGAGCCAAGAAGCTCATTTCTATCACATGACATGGGAATGTCCCATCATTATGGGATAGTGGAGGGTGGTGTTTACAACCCTTTCACATGTGATTGGGGAGTCGGTAGAGCCCTCCCCATGAGTGGTCTTGCTAGGCATTGTTGAAAATATGGAGGGATAGAGAGGAGGCAGCACTCTCCTGGGCATTGGGACAATACTCGCCAAAAGAGATATCACTGGCGTTCGCCCTCTCCTCCACCGCTGGACGGCAGGATAGCAGCAATGGACTTGTGTAGCAGTTTTGAGGAACTGATTTATACATCTGGAGGGTGCCCTCGGAAACATAGTAGGGTCTGATGGAAATGCCTAGCATATTACGGCTAAGACTGATAAGATATTTGATGTCATTTATAGGTTTTGTCACTGTAATGCTTATTGTCCTCACCGGCATTTGTCAACTGTTTGAATACTGTATAAAATGAGAAGCACCATATGATTTGGTTATAAAAAATTTTTTTACAAAATCTCCAGCAGCTATAGTTAGGTCCTAATTTCCATCGGAAAAGCTATTTTTGACTTGCCTGTATCTTTGGCACTGTTTCACGAATATTCCCAAAAAAGTATGCGAGTGATTTTTGTTGTGCATGGAAAGTTTCAGGGTGATCTGTGAAGCGGGTGGCTGAGAAAAAGAGGGGGGGTGTCAAAAAATTTGTGTTTTCCATGTTAATTCCCATAGGAATTTTAGACATCACTACAGCCCGAACGGCTGAACGGAATTAAACCAAATTTGTCAGAAAGGGAGCTGTTGGTACAGAAAGCGACCTTTTTGTAAATTGGTGTAAATCTGTTCCTGTAGCTTGGGAGATATTAAAGAGAAAACTAGTTTCGATACCTAGGGACGCGAATGCTCAGCGAACCATCCCGATCTCGTGCTGAGATCTGATTGGCTGCCAACACTCCAAGCTGGAAGTGTTGGCAGCCATCCTGGGACTCGGCCAGGGCAAAAATTAATTTTTATAAAATTTTTGCCGAAAATCACGGCCGATCTGTGACTCTGCTGAAGATTATTAAAAAAAAAAAAACACTTGGACTCCAGTGCTTGTTTTCAAAAAGCCCCAGGGTGGGACAGATCCCAGGGGCATTGTATTAAAAAAAGGAGGGGGGTGCTCGGGCCCCCCTCATCAGATTTTTGTTTTGGAACCCCAGGGACCACCACCTCCCCAGGGCTTTAATTATAACAAAATAGGGGGGCACATTGCCCTATAAGCCCCGGGCACCACCACTCCATGGGGCTAAAGAAACATTAGGGGGGCCGCACGGACCCCCCAAGCCCCGGGACCATCACCTCCCTGGAGCTAAATAACATCTAATGGGGCCCAGCAGACTCCCCGAGCCCAGGGGACCACCACCTCGCTAGGGCCAAGTATTTTAAAAAACAATGGGAGGGGGGCTGCGCAGCCCTCCTCCTGGAGCCATACATGGCCCTGGGTGCCCATTCCCAGGATATAGCTGTTTGCTTTTGATTGGTGGGAGCTGTGACAGCTCACAGCCAAGCAAAAGCAAACACTCCGGTTGTAGCAGGCAAGAGCTGTCAAAGTGCTCCCACCCACTGGAAGCAGAGGTTCATCTCTTCATATGCGTGCACAGAAAGAGATTAAACTTTTGCTCTTGCACACAGGGAGCTCCATTTCCAGCAGCTCCCTGTGTTGAATAGCAATGGTGGCTCCTGCAGGAGGCGGGGAGCCGTCTGGGACCACGGGGCCTTGTGGCTCCCTATGCGGTCCAGATCCTGCACACTACGTGCCCTGGGTGAGCTCCAGGTCCCCCAGGACAAATGCTGGGCCCCTGGGGACGGGGTCCCCGGGCATAAAATCGGCTTAGCGAAGAGGGCCACGTGGACCCCCTCCCCCATTCAGTTAATGCTGGGCCACGGGGAATGGGGGCCCCTGAACCAAATCGGCCTAGGGAAATCGGCCCTGTGAAAAACAGAGGGCAGAAAAAGAAGCAGAAAAAGAAAAAACTGAGGGCAGAAAAATGCGCAGAAATGCAAACAGAGAGTGGAAAAACAAGCAGAAAAGGTAAAACAGTGGGTAGAAAACGAGCAGGAAAGGCAAAACAGAGCAGAAGAGGACAAAACAGAGGGCAGAAAAATGAAAAGGAAAGGCTAAATAGAGGCGGTAAAACGAGCAGGAAATCCAAAATAGAGGGCAGAAAAACTAGCAGACTCACACCCACTCACAGACCCACTAAGACTCATGCAACCACTCACAGACCCACTCAGAGACTCATGCACCCACTCACAGACCCACTGAGAGTCACACACCCACTCATAGAGCCACTCATGCACTCACACACAGACTGACTCACACAGTTATGGAGGCACTCGCAAACCCACTCAGACACTCTGACACCCACTCGCAGACCCACTCAGACACTCACACACCCACTCAGACACTCATGCACCCACTCAGACACTCACGCACCCACTCACACACCCAGTGAGACACTTATTCAACCAATCCCAGATCCACTCAGACACTCTCACACCCACACTCAGACCTACTGAGACACTCATGCAGTCACTCACACACTCACTGTCAAAGGTTACTGGTTGCAATTAGGAAATAAAATTTTAAAAACCTTAGAAATTCACTTAAAAAACAAAAGTTACAGGAACATTATAGTTAGGAAATAACATTAAAAAATGTAGAAATGAACTAAAAAACAAAGGCTACAGGGATTTTATAGTTAGCAAATAAAATAAAAAAACCTTAGCAATTCACTGAAAAAACAAAGTGATCCATCAGTGATGTCATGAGTGATGTCACTGACCATGTCATGAGTGATGCAATATGTGAGGTCTTTAGTAGTACATTGCGGGGCATAAGTTATACTTAGCTCAGGTAATTATACCTGCTGAATTTCAATGGTTTGGTTAAAATATGTACACACATGCTTTTTAGGGCTCGTGGCGTTAGCCGCGCGAAGCGCGGTCTCGCCAGAGACCCTATTGTCAGCGAGTCTGCTTTCCAGGAGAGGGGATAGGAGCTGGCCGCGCGCTCGGAATTGAGCGGGCCACGCGCACGTGAACGCGCTCGCTGTGCCCAGTTCCTGTCTCCTCTCCTGGAAAGCTGTGCAACACCTCCCCCTGCACGCATGCGCACACACACGGGCGCACCTACACACAAGCACACGCACCAACGCATACAAACACCCCCGCCGTCGCACACATACCCACACACACCAGCGCACCATACACACACGCGCACCCCCCTCCCCCCAAGCCCCACTTACCACCACTCCGGACTAATGCATCCTCCGCGGGGCTCTCCCTCGGGCATGAGAGCCCCGCGTCACCAGCACTGCTTTTCCAGCCACTCCGTGGGCGCGGGCTTCCGAAGACGGAAGTCCCGCCCCACGGCAGGTTTCGTTTTTGAGGTTTCGTTTTTGCTTGCTTACGTCTTGTTAATGGACTTTGACCGCTGCTGAGGAAATAGACACTTTGGTGTGCAGCACATCAACCTGGCCCGGTCTGCAACCGCCGCGCCCATTTTACAACACACAGATCGGAGCTCCAAGCACGAAGTGTATAAAGGCCCGAGGCGACTGCCCTGTCACTGCCAAAGCAGAACGCGGCCGTTTCCAGCAGAGGAGGCCATCCTTCATGCTGTATGCCACGTTGCTAAGCAGTCATTTTGTCCTGTTTTTTTAATTAAATCAACACTTTGCATACTGGGACTTGTAGGCCTTACTTTGATCCGAGAAAGTAGAACTCCAAGTCCCAGCATGCCCCTCCTGCAAATTAAGGCCACATTTGGAAGAAAGCGACCCCTCCCATGACATGTAGCTGTCAGCTACGCTTCACGAATCAATGGCTAGCTTTCATGAAGTGCCTCGCGTCGTGCAACAATTTAAAGGCGCTGTGTTTTGAAAGCCGAGGCTCAGGCCCTGCAGGCTGGCTGTATTGTTATTCATGCTCCGATCTACGGATCAGCGCCGGGCTGACCGGGTGAGAACAAGCACATGGCCTGGGGGTGGGGTGGGGGCCGGGGCACTGCACAGGTCTCAACCGGTCCCAAACAGGTCATGGCACGTACAGTGCGGACTCGAAACTGACCAAACCACTGCTGGGGGCAGTTCTCACGCTATCCGAGGACACAGTACTTGGTATGCGCTCCAACCCTCAAAAGGCCACACACAACTCAAATATAACTCCTCTAAAAGTATGCAGCCACGGTGCAGCGCCGCGCTCCCAGAAGCACAAAAACACTAATTAGCCGAGCCTACTTAGCGAAAATTACAGCAGCCATTAGCCCGACAAGATGCGGCTGCGCGTGCCATTTTTCCACATCGTGTATAGTTTTACGATCCGGCCTCATCCGGAGCGGCTGCTAATTGCTTTTCCAACAGTTCTGAGAAAATTAATTTGCGCAGCGCCTCAAACGCCGCCTCGGCGCGCCAGCTGGGGTGGCAGCAGGTGCCCACGGGGGGCGAGATCATGTACCCGAGAACTGGAGCCGAGGGTGGGACCCGCAGAGAAGTTACAATAAAAATACAGCAACTCGAGGGGGCAAAGATGAAGTATTCCTCAAGAACCCATGAGAATGCATACACCAGACGCGGATTTAAACCCACACCCGGCATCTTTTTCTGACATCAGTTCAGTCACTTCTTACATCTACTGATACTGACAGGTATTTAAGTAATAGCGAATTAATGATTATATTGATTGACAGGTATGCAGATGCCCGGAGTGTAATACGATATTTATTACCACTGCTGAGTGTGGGGAGGAACCATGAGAAGGTCATGAATATTGAATTCCGCTCCCCCAACAATCGCTCTCCATACATGGTTCACATAGCGCTCCTTTTTCGTGCACAAAAAGTCATAAATGAAGGTATTTTTACCAGAACATCGAGACAGAATGGGTTAAATATGCGAAGCAAAACGGGACACCGGAAAGCATTTGAGCTTCATCAGAGTACTGTTCTCCTGTTCGATCACTGCAACCTGCATGAGGCAGTAAGCAGTGTTTTCCCACATTAATTAGGCGGAACTCTTGTAACAACCTGAAATTTCAGCTTTGCGCTGTACTAGAAAAAAATAAGCATTTCGTTACAACAATTAACGACCAGAAGGACAACTTTATCTGGTGTGCTGGCTTTAAATGAGAAGCTCAGAAGCTCCTGTGTATTACTCTTTACATTCTGTCTTTGTACACCTCACAAGAGAGTTGTCAGTAAGTCACATGCAAAGCTATCCGTACTACACCCTCATGCTCACATACCCCCACCCTCAACCCCTCACCCTCCCTCACACCTCACCCCCCCTCACCCTCACACCTCCTCACCCTCAAACACCCTCACCCTCAAACTCCCTCACCCTCAAACCCCCTCGCACCCTCTCAAACTTACACACACTCACTCACCCTTACACCCTCACACCCACTCACCCTCACACACACCCTCACCCTCACATCCCCTCACCCTCACACCCCCTTACCCCCCCACACCCTCACACCCCCCTCACCCTCACACCCCCCACACCCTCACCCTCACACATCCTCACTCACCCTCACACACCCTCACTCACCCTCACACACCCTCACTCACCCTCACTCCCCCTCACACACCCTCACACACCCTCCCCAGCATAGCATAACAAAACATAGCATAACAAAATACAGCATAGCATAACAAAACACAGCACAGCATAATAAACAAGCATTAGAAATGCAATCGGGCTCGGATTTATTTGAGTTTGAGCTAATGGCATTGTAAATGCCAATGTATTGTTGCTATGTGTTATGGAGTGTGTTCATGTGGTGTGTACTGCCAGTGATCTCCTTGTGAGTGTGAGAATATTGCACCGTTACTGCCTGTGATGTCCTTCTTGTGAGTGTGAGAAGCTTGCACCTCTGCTGCCTGTGGTCTCCTTGTGAGTGTAAGAAGCTTGCACTGCTGCTGCCTGTGATGTCCTTCTTGTGAGTGGGAGAAGCTGGCACCTCAGATGCCTGTGGTCTCCTTGTGAGTGTAAGAAGCTTGCACAGCTGCTGCCTGTGATGTCCTTCTTGTGAGTGTGAGAAGCTTGCACCGCTGCTGCCTGTGGTCTCCTTGTGAGTGTAAGAAGCTTGCACTGCTGCTGCCTGTGATGTCGTTCTTGTGAGTGTGACAAGCTTGCACCGCTGCTGTTTGTGATGTTCTTCTTGTGAGTGGGAGAAGCTTGCAACTCAGCTGCCTGTGGTCTCCTTGTGAGTGTAAGAAGCTTGCACAGCTGCTGCCTGTGATGTCCTACTCACTACTCTACTCACTACTCACTACTCTGCACTCACTACTCACTACTCTACTCACTACTCTACTCACTATACTCACTACTCTTCACTCACTACTCTACTCACTACTCTACTCTACTCACTACTCACTACTCACTACTCTACTCACTACTCTACTCTGCACTCACTACTCACTACTCTACTCACTACTCTACTCACTACTAGCCTGGTAGATATATATGGATAATGCCATGGTTGTATGAGTTACAGAAAGAAGGTATAATTCATCTGAGTATCTTTTGCAAAGTTCTCAAGTTTACCTTTTAAATGCCCTTCCATGCATGTGCGCCACCCATCTCCTCACATGCACGTCTGCTGTGTTTGTACTTTCAGTACCCCGCAGAGCTTCGCACCCGACTCCATGTGTTAAATAAACATGCTTGTGTCACCGAAGACTCATTAATAGCAATTAGCCAATTATGGGTCTGGCTGCAGACTTTAGAACACGGTATTTGCTGGACCTATTTAATGGCAACCACTCCATCTGACCAATTACTGTCGCTCTGCCTCAAACTCGTTACTTAGCGCTTCAAAACAGAAACATTTCAGAAACAGAAAGTTTTATCAGCAAGTGACCAGCGACATGTTTGTGTTTTCCTCCACAAACTCTCCTCTCTGAGGTGTCCCCGAATGTTGTCCTCATTCCTCCTTGTCTCCAGGGACATTTTTTCTTCCGGTCATTTATCCTGGTATACGAGATAAAAGACCCTCGGTCAGGTCAGTTGGCGTTGCCCTCCTCCCGGGGCTGCCGGGTAAGGTGGTCTCACATCGCCGCCACACACATCTGCTTTTGAAAAAGCAATCTGCTCCCAGGCCCTTAGAGGGGTCTCTCATGTCCTGCCCCCTCCAGCGCCCCACAAAGGGAGAAGCAGAAGACATACAGCGCCCAGGGCTGCATCTTCCAGCGCGAGGCGCTCCCGATTTAAGCGCAGCCAGGACAGGGAGGATCCTTTATCTGACACTGCTCTCTTCAAATTGTTAATTGCTAGGTAGGTGTGTTTTTGACAAGCTCACTTGCTTTGGAGAACGTATCTTGCCGTCTTTGATGAAGAGTGAAAAGTGAGGAAAAACTAGCGCCTCAGTTCACGCGCCCTTTCCCTTCTCCTTTGGCATGTTGTAGAAATCTGTGTAATCCGCAATATTGTCCCTCACACAATCCTCACGAACCGATTGTTTGCTGCAAACACGTGTTTCGCGGAACTGCCCTCGGAGGAGCCTCGGAATGAAACGCGCGAGCTGTATTATAAGAGCTTCTATTTTATACAGCGCATACCGACATTTCTGCTGCATGTAAGCGCTGTAAAGTTTCGTGTTTCCTGTATCTTCCAGCACATTACTGCTTGACGGGTTCAAATTATAGCGCTCTGGCGCAGATTAGCGCCGTATATTGGCGCTAGGTAAAGCACACATATTACGGACAGTATCACTTAAAAACACCTCGGCTCTGAGTTCCGAGCTGGTTCTCATTTGGAAAACTCGCTTTTAAGTTGACAATGAGGCAGCTCGCCACTGGGAGATATATATGTATGTCCTAAAAATAGAAATGTCGGGTTTAGATTTTGCAGACATCGGTTTTATTCGTAGGAGAGGGGGGGGGCAGAATACACATCCTGAAAGAAACAGTAATGCGTCTCTCGGGAGTGAGTGGTGGTTGACTGAGCACTAGTCTGTGCCCCTTGGCTCCCAGCGTCCCCGTGGCTGCTGCGGACCGCTCCTACCCCATGGTGGAGACGCCTCTGAGGCTCTTGTGCGAGGGGGGGGGGGTCGCTGGTTCACCGCCTTTGAGTGTGCACAGCCCTGCGCGGTGATAGTGTGTGATACTTCGTTCTGTCCTGCTGCCGACAAACACCCACGGTGTGCAGAGTTAGCATCACGTGCGCATTCATCTGGGATCTGCATTGCCTCGGCGGTGCGCTGTGTGGTCTTGGGCCGCAGCTGTACTCCTAAAAGTGCCTTCTTGCTGGGGGGTAACGTGCAGCTCGGTGGGCCGGCGCGAGGTTACTATCAAATGTGTTTAGCGCCCCTTAATTCACACTAATGAGTGAACGCGGCACTCTGACAGCTCCTAATTAAAATGAATGGACTGCCGTGCGCGAAAGGTAAATGTTAAACGCGCGCATGATACATGCAATGCAATGGTGAACGCGCTCGCACCATCTGGATTGCATTACACGGGCACTCTGACAGCTCCTAATTAAGATTAATAAGTCTGCCTTGCGCGAAACCGCCCACAATATGCCCAAGATGGCGCCCGTAAATTACATATAGCCTATCACGTCAAGGCTACTAAATAGACTGCACAGCGAAGACGAATCACTAGGCAGATGCCAGAAAAACGGCCGCGCGCACTAAAGAATGTGCCAGCCGGACCCCTTTCTGAATTCTTTTTTTTTTTTAACACATAAGAGCTCGGAAGCTCCGCCCCCCACTTCGTGGAGGCGTAGGCCCGAGCCCTAAAAAGCACAGGATAGCAAAAGATAGCATAGCATAATTATTCCCAACTCTCCTTATTATTGAGCAACATCTGACAGTTTGCAAATAATCTTTATACACCAATTCAGAGTTTTCGGAAAAATGTATGCAACGCATTGTCATACACAATGCCAATAACTCAAACTTTAATGCTGCGAGCCCTATTGCATTGTAAATGCTTGTTCTCAGTACTTGTCAATGGAGCCTACCATGTGACAGAAAAGTGTTACTTTCAGCAAAAACGTATCTAATGAGAAGGTGAGCGCAGGAGGGAGCCCAGAACATCCGTGAGGAGAAGATATCAGTCACAAATACAATACTGGGCTTGCTATTGTTCTAAAATCCTGCTTCTACTTGCCAGGTTTGAAAGCGAGGTTGACCTTCTTGGAAATGTGCAACTGTACAACCCTGAGTTACATGGCTTTTCGGGCTTACTTGAATTATGAAAATTAGCCAGCATATTCTAATCTACTGTAAATCCTGAACTACTGTAAAAGGACATCCATATATGATTCTAAAACACGGGTGTATTTATATTGTAAACATATATCAGTAATTAATAAATTAAATTAATACATAGGAGTATATGGGCAGGATACATATAGGATATCATTCATTCATGAACACCACTCTATTTACCATCTGTCTTTTGCAAGATTTCGCCAATTTGTATTCAGGGCTTTGAGAGTGTGGATATGATATGGATTCCTTCAACCACCACGATGGCATAGGGTTGTCTCATCCAGACTATTGAAATTGATCCTGCTTATTTATAATCATTGTGTTTAGAACTTTGTACTCATGGAGAGAGTCATTAAGTCATTTACTAAAACTCAAAATTAACAGAAATAAGGTATGCGTTTTCTTTATCACAGGATTCTACAGTTTTCAGCATAGGATTGCCTTACTTGGCAGGCCTCAAATTTTGCACAATCTTGTGTGTCGCACAGAGTGCAAGGTTCCAACAAGACTCACTTGGAAGTGTCATAGTTAGCAACCCTAAGTATTTTGCATCATGAAGCTATGCATCTCCTGTGGCTTCATGCTTGGCTCTATCACTCGATTATCAATCAAATAAAACAATTATTTCAAAAGCACAAGGACACCTGTGGGTAGGTGGAGGGAGGAGATATATTGATTGCTCCATATATTTCAGTCAGTATGGCAAGTGATGGGAGTAAATAAACTAGGTGTAACAGCTGCACGCGATACAACGGCATCTAAATTCTATTGAAAAGAGTTTCTCTAGATCCTACTAAAATCAGCAAATTTCTAAGATTCTATGCTGCCCACGAGCCCAGAAGAAACAGCCTGCAGCTTGGCACTCAGTGGACTGCATGTAACAGCGTGCTGCCAACAGAGATCACATAGCAGGCTGTTTCTGAGACGGCACTGCTAAAGGGGTGTTCATACAGGGCCCGCGTAACAGGGCACTTCTAACATGGTTCTGGTAACAGGGTGTACTCAACAGGGTGCTCATAACAGGGTGCTGGTAACTGGGCACCGTTGCAGCTAACAGGGAGCTCACCCACACAGGCAGCCATGTAGCAAGGGTGCCCTAAATTGGGTGCAGTTACCCCTGCAACCAAGCTGTGGTACTTACATGAAACCTGTATGTCCGTGCTCTGTAAAATCCCTAGAACATCTACAGTCAAAGGAGAGGGACCCTGGAGCACACACTCACACCTGTCTACAACCGGTAGTGCGAAGGCCACAACCCTAAATATCATAATGCTGAGCCACCACCATATAGAGACCCCACTGTCCTGGTCAGACATCCTGATAGACATATGCCCATCTCTGGTCACAACTTTCCATTCCGTGCTCAGCGCTCAAAAAAGACACAACGTAGACAGTACATACCTGTGTCCAAAATGGCTTTAATTTAGCATTCTCCTTTTAATCTCCTTCATCCTGCTTTCCAAAAGTTAGCACATATGTTATTCTTACATTATCTTGTATACCATTGCAAATGGGCGGTTTTGCCAATGCCCCATGAGGTCTCTCCAAGGCCCCTGCCTTATTTCCCATTAGTTGTTTGACCAGACTGCTGTGCATGCATGGTGCAGATACCAGGTCATGCTATAAAAAGGGATATATAATATGCAGATGATTTATAGACACTTGAAATTCAAAAAGGAGCCATTCCAAGGGCCTTGTAAACAAAAGTGCTAGCACAAACCTGTTTAAGAAAATTTGAAATGGAAGGCTGATCGAAACAGCGAATAAATTCAAGCCAGCATTCTAAAATAAATCGTCACTATTCAATACTTGTATATTAGTTTAGACTTTTATTTTTAAATGTTGCCCTAATGGAACATGCTGTTCGGAGTTAGGGCATCTCACAGTCCAATCAGCCAGACACACTGGCTCGTGTCATCGTGTGAGTAAACCCTCTTACACAGTGATGACTGAAAACAGTATTTTGTATAACGAACATATATTTGTGTGTTTAGCGCTTGAAAGGACAAACATGGCTGTGAGGTCAAGCATTTCCTGCCTGGTTGAATTAAAGCGAGGTCACTCCTTCCCCGCGGGCATCATTTGCCAGGAAGTGACCCCTGGCCCGGCCTGGCCGCCACACACTGCGGTTTCAGTGGCTCCAGGGCCGCACACAGGCCTGGGCTGCCAGCCGCCGTGAATGCGTCTCTCACGGAGCGCCATTTCCGTCTCCTCAATGCTTCCTGCTATTATGATAATCTCGCGGTACTTTCCTGGCCGTGATCACGTCCCAGGGGCTCTCGCGCGTGATTATTTCCCGCTTTAAGATGGGCTCCAGTGATAGGAGGCTTGGTGCGCAGGGCCTGGAGATCCCAGTTTCTGATTGGAGGAGTGACTGCTCCACAGTCCCAGATTTTCATTAACTGTGGGGAGCACTCAAGGATGACCCTGTGCCTCTGATTTTCAATTTTTGTCAATTACTTACTTTGTTCAGATCCTTTGAAGTTATTAGGCAATTAAAATAGGAACATAACTTGAAAAGAGGCCTACTTTATAACTTCCTTTTTGTTTTCTCAGATTTGTTTCTTGCTCAGCTACAGAGTACAAATAGAGTTAACAGTGAGTGAGTAATGTGGAAAATAAAGTAGTGAAAATATATAATCTCTCTATTTTGTCAATCTATGTTTTTTTAGGTCGAGCCTAGCAGCAGTGCGCATGCACTGCTCGCTCTGCGAGGCATGCTGTATTAGGGTATGCACTGGAAGCCTCGCCCACTCTCCGCCCATATTTGTCATTGGCTTGTGTCATTGTTCTTCGTAAATACTGACTTCTGATTCGTAAATAGGCTTGTTAGTCCCTCCATCGTATGGCCTTATCTTCATTTGTAACCTCCCATAAGGGCTGGCCCTTTTACGTGTGTCCTAACTTTTTGAGCTTCCATAAGCAGTTTACAGAACAATTTACCTAATTAATGTGCACAGTACTCGCAGAACGCCAGCAGTGGCGGCCGACAATGCCTTTTATATATGTGTTGCTTTAAAAAACACATAAATAATGGGCATTGTCATTTACAATGCCAATACCTTAACTGCTCGCAAATGCGAGACCTATTGCGTTGAAAATGCTTGTTTAGATCTGGCCTAGAGACAGTTTTAGTTTTTTACTCAGGCTCATGTTTTAGAAAGAACAATAATTGTTATGGGTAAACAGTGCTTTAAGTGGGCCGCTGCTGTAAGAGTATTGCACCTTTTCATTTTGAGAGGGATAGCACCTGCATTTATCAGCAGAGGTGGACTATTTTTAATTGGAGAGTACTGCCACTTCTCAGAAGAAATGATATCAGTAGCGGCTGCTACCTAGAAGCAGCAGTGGGGCACGGTGGGGGAAGGAGTGGGGTGGGGATTGGTTAAAAAAAAATCACTTACCTCCCGGACGGCCTGCTGGCCAGCCACCGCTTTCCTTGCTTCTTGGGAGAGACAGGAAGCAGGAAGCACCATGGCTCCTGGGCTCTCAGCAGCCAATCACAACTCTGCAATGCAGCGTTGTGATTGGTCTGAGTGCCATGACAGAGCGCTCAGCCAGGGGCTGGAGGGGTGGACATGTTCTCCACGCAGGCTGTAATGTTGCCTGCTTGGGGAACATGGTATAAGCGCTTCACTGTTTTGGCCCGAGAGGTTCGGCCAAGCACTCATGCTCACATAGGGAGTGCAAGCCACTCCTCCCCCTGCTCAGAGAGCAGGCCCGCCCCCACAAAGACTCCGCAATGGTGAAACTAAAATCATAATAACCTTGAGATATTATAAATTCAATTTTCCTTTTTTTTACACTGCAAAAAGCAGCGAGGCGACACTCCTCTGCCTTAGTGGAGGAGCCGCCACTGAATGATATAGTCTATAGTGTGTTCTGTTGGGTAAAGAAATTGCTTAGAAACAAGGATAATTCATTAAACAACATATACAAATACAAAAAATTGCTTAGTCTATATACAAGTCTTGGTACAGCAGGGCTGATGTGCCCTTGGCTGAGTGGTTAGTCTTTCACTACATTTTCTAACACTTACATTTTTTAAATATGTTCACCAGCAGTGATAGTTCATTTTTTCACTTTTTTGCAAACATATGCTGTCAGCTTTAGATGTGGCATTTTTACCTTTTAGTACTTTAAAATGTTTAATTTCTGTTGAAAAAATTTACATAAGCAAATGAAAAAATGCACACTTGCGAAGGCCTGACTTATTTGGGTTGAAAATTTATGGACCTATTAGTTGGCTGGTCTTTACTGCATTGTATCATAGTAGAGGACTCTGAGCCTTGTAGAAACCAGCAGCTTCTGTATTTGCTAGAAGCTCATTAGAGTTAGCGCCTTTTCTATCTGGACAATGTAGCGCTGCATGTGTGTCATTATTTGACCACCCTGAGAGCTATCTCCTATTACACCTTCAGTGAGTGTGTGTGTTTCAGTGCTTCAGTGCTGCTCAACAAATAGCACGTGGGAGATGAAGGCCTCAATAAAAACTTCCAGTAAACCAGGCAGTCGGACAATGAGCCAGTGATAACCACCTCAGCCACCCGCTACTCGCCGTAGTTTCACACTTCTTAGACTGCAGTGCATCAACAACCGCTTCAGACAGGAAAGTCTGTGGTCATTCAGTTTGTCTCTGCCTCCTGCAACATATTGGCTGTATCCAGTGCCCTGGTGGAAGGCAATATTGTGAGGAGGCACCAGAAGACCCCTGGTCCACGATGTGATGCATGGTCTTGCTCACTCAACTTCACACGTGACATCCAGATGCTCTGGTCATTACCACCCTCCACATGCTGTATCAGCCTTCATAAAATTAATAGAGAAGCCACCTTGTGCACATGTTTACTGCAGTATGCGACTAGCAGCCAAATCTTAGAGCAATGAGGAAGACACACTGCCCGTCAAGGGATTGTCTGTGCACCCACTTTTTTCAACTCCATGAGGCACCCTGATGCACCGCACTAGCCGACAATAACCTCTCCCTCTAGACTGAACATTCAAAGTCTTCTAGCTCTGACCCCAGCTCACGTCAATATTCATATCATTAAAGTTTTATTCGGCTATTCAGTCATAAAATAAAAAAGTACATTTTACAATAAAATTACATAAACTCGAATAAAATACAAATACATAAATTGGGTAAAATATATTAAATCCCAAAAGAACGGTACAATGTTCAAGATTCAGACAATAGGATAAAAAATATACAAATTCTAGCAAACTACAAGGGATCCCTCTCTATACTACAAGCTTTTTGGGCCCGAGCCTCCACATGTATACCAAAAATCGTGAGACTGGAAAACTATGTATGGGTTGTCTGACATCACTTTTTAGGATCCTAATGACTACTCTATAGTCTTGTACACCCAGAATAAACATCAACGTTTATAATATCAAGGCCCAGTAGCAAGCCCAAAGACAAGGGCTCTAAGGCATTCCCAAGGATAAATGGCACCAAAGCGAGTCAAGAAAGACATTGGCAGCTCAAAGCCAAGAGGACTGGCTAACAAACACCCCATAAGACACTGACTCGCAAATAGCTCTGACAACACGTGCCCCAAAACTACTGCATGACCACAGGACTCTCGAAAAGCCCCACTGAGACAGATGTCTGCGCGCGGCCCCAGGAACATGTCTATAAGTGCACAGGCCTACAGAACCCTTCATGCACACACATCCCCACACATTTGCCAATTTCCTGTGCTTAAAATGGAAATATAAATGCGCAGGTACTCTATTTCAGAGTATTTGTTTACTGCTGAGAAGTGCTGGTACTCTTCTATTAAAAGAACTGCATTTCAGCTTAGCAATGCAAATTAAAGAAGTGCAGGTACTCAGTACCAGATAGTACCTGCTCATTTAAAGCCCTGCCTTAACCTTTCTAGTAACATGCAGCACTGGAGCAAGATCATGAAGTAGCAGGCTGCAAGTGGCTCAACCACCATAACCTGAAAAAGCGTGCTCCCCAGCCCAACACATTACCACGAGTAACAGCTCTGCGGCTCCTGCACTTAGTCACTTCTACCGTCAACAAGGCAGCACCCCACTACATCAACTGATTACTACATGGACACCCATGCACCCTTGTTACCACTATAGACAATGCTCCTAGCATGTTTATTTATATCTATTTGTCTGCAATTTTCAAAAAGCCATTCTAACATTGGCTTGACATTGCCCATAGTATGACAAATTCAAATAAATTAAAAAAAATGTTTTAGTTAACTATAATATATGTAAATACTTTTCAATACACTTTAGCTTAATTGAGTGTGGTGGCCTAATTAAATGTTAAGCTGCGGGCAAGGGTTAATGTAATAATTTAAACAAGCATTGGCAAAGGCAATATGGCTGATCTGTCCAGCTGATCCTTTAAAAAATATATATATTGTAAACATATGCCACAACATAAAACAGGACAATTTGCTATAGCCTAAACATGGCAGCTATCTGCTTGAAATAAATATTTTAAACAAACAAAAATAACTATCACATATAATTTCAGTATATAGGTATGTGTGCTTCCTAACACACAGGTGTCATTAGAACAGATATAGAAATATGTTTTTACGTTTTTAACTCTTTTTTATTTTATTTATTAATCCACAGCAACAAGAATAAATAGTTACACATCAATCTTGAAGCATAATACAGTTTTTAGTTCTAATGCACATCACAGGAAAATATTACCTTTTTGGTGCAAAGGAAACATATCATTAACATTGAGGTACTGAATCCTGAAGGTATTGTACACACACAAAACTAGAGAGACAATGGCTGAAAGGGCCCACTCATTGTCCTATGATGTATATTGTAGAGGTCAGAGTGTGAATGATGGCTGAGCTGACCAATAGATTAAGAGGACTAACCTTAAGCCCCTTGATAAACATATATATGTAAGTATTTTTTAATGAATGGGATTTTTTGTTTACATGAGGTTTGAGAGACAGGTAATGCTGTCAGGAGACCACACATACATTTTTTGGGATATCTTATTTAATATAATTACATTTATATTCATTTAACTTAATAGTGTTGGGGTAAAGATTATAATGAAGATTGTGGAACTATGCAATTCTAAAACAGTGACATTGTTTGAATATTTATAGATTTAACACACTTGCCACATAATCCATTATCATTAGTGGGCCCTAGGAACACCAGATCTAAACATTATGTGGTCAAGGGCCACTACATTTCAAAGGTTTTCCGTACCTAGGGATCCACTTGTACTCTAGATTCTCTTGAAAACCCCTGTTGAAGATGAACCTTTTGAGGTTCAAGGCAGCAATTAATGGGGTTGGCCTCTTGGCAAGGCGTATGGGTCAGTCTAACGCAAAGGCGATGCTCAAAGTTTTTAAGGCCAGGTGTGTCTCACTGTTGAGTTATAGCTGTGAAATCTGGGGCTACGTGTCTTGCTCTCAGCTTCAGGTTGCATAAAAGGCCTTTTTGAGATGCCTTTCAAAAGTACCGGTGTGCATCCCTTCCGAGATGCTTCTCGAGGAAGTGGGATGTTGATATGTTACTGATTGGTTGTCAGTCTAGCAGAAGAAGCATCTGGGTCCGATTCACAGTAGTCACAGTAGTCCTAACTTTACTACTACTAAATGCCTGCTGTGAATACCAAAAGTAGTAAATTTAGGATTTTGTCTCAGATTAGTTCTGTGAATCGGACCCTCTGTCTCTTAATGGGTTTATCATTTGCGACTGTTTGGTTCTGGACGGTATGTTGGGCATTCCACGGCTGGCTTACATTAGACGCACTTTTAACTCACTGGGCCGACCTGAGTTGTTCACCGACCCATAAGGCATAGTGAGAAGGGATTCCATGGCTTAAGGAGGCATTTTGTGTGGCTGCGGAATTGGAGGCTGTGGCGCTTAGTAAACCTTCTATGCTGTATTCTATTATGTTAAAAACTGTGCCTGAAATGGAGCCTTGTTTTGTCACTGGAGATGCCTAATTATTAGCGAAGGCTCTTGACATATTTTAGGTTTGATAGGGTTTATCAGCTTTTGCTTCCTAAATGGTAATCCTGGTGCAAAGTCTCAGCTCTTCCGTCTTCCCTTTGTGACGTCTTTCTCACCCTGATTCTCTCCACATTGTCATGCTATGCCCCTAGATTTAACCATCTGTGGTATAAATGTATTCATAAAGTCCTTTTGCATTTGATTTTTAATCAAGCTAGGCTGGCCTATAATTTTTTGCAGATTTTAAATTCACCCACCATTTTTTTTATATCTGACTTGCTTTCTATCTGGTGTTATCAACGGGAGGTGATCACCTGTATCTGTTCTCCTTTTAAATTAGGGGTTTATTTTCTCTTTTCTCTTTTTTTTTAATGATATTATCTTTTTAGACTGTCTTTCAACGTTGCTGTCTCCTGTTGTTTATCTGTTTGTCTTCATCTCTAATGTAGATTTGGCAGTGTGAAAGATTTCTATGTTATGTATTTTATATGTAAACTTTTGTGATTTTCAAGAAAATTCGAATAAAGTATTACTAGTTCTACTACTACTGCATCATGTGCTGCGTATATTGCAGATTATATTCCCCAAAAATGTTTCTAGAGAAAATGGATCAAAAGCTACAACAAAAGCACCAGACTTGGTGTAGACAGTGGCACACCTTTGCAAATACCTTCTGCTCACATTGATGCATTCAGACCAGATATCACAGATGGTGGTGCACTGACAAATAATAGTAAATTTACACAAAGTGCCCAGTTCATAGTTGTGTATATTCAAAATCTTCTTTATTTTCTTTGGTGATATCACCAAAGAAAATAAATAAGATTTGGAAAATATGCAACTTGGAACTGGACTTTTGTTTAAATGGACTATTATTTGTCAGTGCACCACCATCTGTGATATCTGACTTAATTTGATCTTAGAGTCACACCTTTGGAACAGCAGAGGCTTTGGTTGGGTGCATGTAGTTGGATTGCATTGATGAATAACACTTGGGACAATGCGAAGGTGCAGTGTATTCAGGGGCTTGATGTTCGGGTTGTGGATCGCTACTGCATTCAGATGTTAAACTGGTACTAATGAGGAGAAACTTACACACAGCATTAGAGGGTTAAAATGATAAAATAATGAAATAATTTTTCCCAAGAAGCTGTCACATTACATCATGTAGTTTGCTTTATCTTTTCAAATAGATGGCTATTTCTTGCTGCATAAATCCAGTGACCCTGATTTTATTCAATTTTTTCATTGTAAGTCAATTAATTATTGGGGTAAGGAATGCTTATTTTGTTACTTTTCCTTTTTATTTTAAATAACTAATGGATAAGGGTGGGCATTACTTTTTTAAATACAGCAAATTAAAATTAACCTAATTAATAGTTGGGTTTAAGGGATGGCACTGGGGTTAGATTATGAATACCTATTTAAATTAACTTACTATAAATTTTGAGGCCGATTCACAGAACTAACTTACGACAAAATCCTAAACTTACTACTTTTGGTATTCACAGAAGGCATTTAGTAGTCTTAAATTAGGATTTTGTCTTAAATTAGGATTTTGTATTGTCTTAAATTAGGATTTTGTCTTAAATTAGGATTTTGTCTTAAATTAGGATTTTGTCTTAAATTGGGATGCTGTCCTAAATTAGGATTTTGTAATAAATTAGGATTTTGTCTTAAATTAAATTTAAGACAAATTTAAGTTCAATTTAAGTTTAATTTAAGATAAAATCCTAATTTAGGACAAAATCCTAATTTAAAACAAAATCCTAATTTAGGACAAAATCCTAATTCAAGACAAAATCCTAATTTAGGACAACATCCTAATTTAGGACAAAATCTAATTTATGACAAAATCCTAACTTAAGGCTACTAAATGCCTTCTGTGAATACCAAAAGTAGTAAGATTAGGATTTTGTTGTAAATTAGTTCTGTGAATCGGGCCCTATATGTCTGACTGACTACACTTCAGTAAAGGGTTATCTTTGTGCTGGTCTTAAATGCAGTCTTAGCCAAATAGTATGGTATTTAGCTTTCTCCTGAATTTAATGAGTGAGTTGAACTGCCTAACATCATTCGAAAAGGAATTTCAAATGCTTGGGGCCTCATCATATAAGACCTGCCACTGTGGTTACTAAGATTACTGCACAGGTGTTTTAGGAGGGTCTGATTAGACTGCCAAGACTCTTTCTAGGTATACATGTGGCAATGCTGGAAGAAATATTTTCCAGAGCTGGGTGGATCAGACATTTTGAAGTATGGAGGACCACTTTAATCTGAATAGCCACGGGTACCCAGGGTATGGTTCTCCTTGTGGTAGAGTACTTTCCTGTAATAATGGTTTATGCACTCTTACATGACTTCGTGAATTGGCCCCAAAACATTTAAAATTGGAGTAAAATGGAAAAAGCAGGAATATCTTCATATATAATTAGGAAAAACTGAAAGGATTGTTTCCTCTTCCTACATTTTCTTAAAGGAAAGAGAACATTTTAGGCTGATTCACAAAGGCATGTACAGTGCTTGAAATGGAAAAATAGAAGTGCAGGTACACTATACCAGAGTACCTGCTTGTTTCTGAGAAGTGCTGGTCCTCTCCAATTAAAAGTATTGCGATTTTCTTGAGAAGTGCAGGTACTCGTCCTCTCAAAATAAAAAGTGCCGGTACTCAGAACCGGACAGTCCCTGCTCATTTAAAGCACTGGGCATGTAAGAGTATGTACTACCATTAACGGCCTAGACATGGGAAATCAGTGGGACAGCACGGGGGAAAAAATAAATAAAAACAAACAAAACTAACCTGCAGCCTGACGTCTGCCGCCTCGCTGCCTCTTCAGCTCCAATGCTCATACATGCTCCCAGACTCCCCTGCCCCAATCAAGACACTACTGTCATGCTGGTAATAACCAGCATGAGAGAAGCTTAGGGATTGGGTGGAGCAAGCTGGTTCCACGCTCTAGCAGGTACTGGAAGCATGTGCTCCTGAGCCTGACGATATCTCAAAGCAATAGCCTGGAGATATCCAAGTGCGCATGTCGGTTTGTCCAGCCAAACCAACATGTCCACTAGCAGTGCCCTGAGCCCACCACTCATCCTGCTCTGATGGCCCCGCCCTCAAGACTCGGCTGCTGGGGTAAAATAAAATGATAATAAAGAAGTTTTATTACTTCTTTATTCTCATTTTATTTTACATTTTTCTGCTGGTTCCAGCCATGGGGCGACACACCTCCACCATAACAGAGTAGCCGCCCATGTGCACCACTATGTAAAAGTATGTACTACTGGTTCAGTGGTGCTACTTCTCATGCTCAAAAACGTTTTTGTGAATCATCCCATTTGTCTCATCTTCTGAGCACACTGAGTGCCCTAAGGAGTACCTAATTTGAGCCAGTGGTTTCAGGTGCGGCCCACCAGCACTCCTATTTGATGACTGGAACGTATTTTTCCTTAACAGACCGGTGCAGAGAAAAGCACAAAAGTGAGGAAGAAGGAGGAAGAGAAATAAGGAAAAACACAGTGACAAGCGGAGAAATCAGGGATGAAAAACAACCTGCAAAAGTGAGATAAAGAGGAAGGGAGTTACTGGTGGTGGATTAAGAGGCATGAAGCAGGATCAAGACTATGCAGCCTCTTTAGTTTGTACCCAACCTCGATAGCATCTGTAGCGGGTTTTGGAACAAAACTTTTCAAAACATTAGTTATTCTTTTACAAAGAAACCACTGGCCCTAATAGGCATATTTTAGGCTCTCTGGGATCTAAGGATGGCTGGATAAGGATGTCACACATGACACTGGTCAGTTGGGCACATTATAAATTGCACAAAAAATGCTGTCAACCAGGGTCCTATTTGAGTAAACTCCTCCGGAGACCACTGGTATGGAAGCACCGAGTTGCATTCTTATAAAATATGTGCATATACTATCCTTTACTTCCACTATGTGAATAAATAAGCACCAGTGCACAAAAGTAATTCCCATTGCCAATAACGACTAGATTAACGACTAACCCCGGGTTCCGGAGTAGCGTGCTACTCACAGTAAAGTGTTTTAGCAAGTTGCCAGGAGTAGAAAGTGCTAAATACATCAATTACAATGGCCTTTCAGCCAGCCCTCTTCATTCATTGGTCTGTTGTTATCATTCACTTTTTTCCTTTGCTCACTACAGCGTCCGACTTGGTGCAATGGGTCAAGCCCCCTTCAGCCGTTGGTTCTTTTCACTGTGAGTGATAGCATTCTGCTTTTTAACTAGGAGTACATCCTCATACAACGTACTTCTGTTCAGTACAGGAGACTACTATTGTATTGTATTGTAATTGCATTTATATATCGCTTACTACCCCAGACGAGGTGTCGAACAGCTTTTTCGGCGAGTAGCACGCTACTCCGAGACCCATAGAGGATTAGTGTTGAATTAGTATAGTGAAACATGCAAGTACATTTTAACCCGTTAACCGCGGGGGTAATTCCCCTCCTGTGTGGGGGAGGGGGGCCGTGCGCAGCACCGCGGTGCTCATGACGAGCCCAGCTCATCATGAGGCACAGTGCAGCTGTGCTCATGCCGAGCTGGGCTCGTCATGACTCCACCCACTCCTGTAGAACGTCCGCACATGTGTGGAATTCACCGCGCTGGGGAGTGGTGAGGCCGTTATGACGACCCTAGCTCGTCATGAGCACAGCTCCACTGTGCCTCATGATGAGCTGGGCTCGTCATCAGCAGGCAAGGGGTTAAGTGGTGGATAGGTTAGTCAGTTATTTGGATTTGGAATGATAGCAGAAGGATAGAAGAGGAAAAATGTTTGTATTTATATAGCGCTTGTTACCCCTGATGGGGTAACACTATGGCAAAGTGTGCTTTCTCGAGACGAAAACAATATTTCTGCTTTCAGCCAATGCTGTTCTTTACATTAGAGAGGGCGAGTGGCTCTACCAACAATACACTTTTCCAAAAATAAAGCACTGAGAACGCCAGAAGGCTGGTGGCCAACACGATACCTGTTGGCTTTGCCAATGCTTTTTTGGAACTGAAGTGCATAAAGTCTCACACAGGCCTCCCTGTCTCCCGTGGCACGTGTTCAGACTGGAGGTGCTCGCCTCGGCCTCGGTCACGCTGCACGGATTTGGAGATGGCACTGGAGGCCAGCACTGGACAGGCCTGGAGCCAGAGGCGATGACGCAGCGGCGCTGTGGAATGCGGGTGACGCAGCCGCGCGGGAAGCTGCACGTTCTGGGGCACGTTCGCTTGACGCCCCTCGAAGGAAGCTTGGTTTGTGCCAGCTGGAGAACAGCTGGAGCTCGCGGCTGGCAGAGAGCGCCGCCTGGGATGGCATTGGCATGACATCATGCCATGCAAGCCTCACGCGGATTAGGGGGCTCTCGGAGGCTTTGTTCCGCTTGGCACGGGCCTGTGACACCCAAACGCATCACCTGCTCGAATGGCGGTAGCTGTGTAAACTGCTTTGCTGTGATTATGCTCGGGTGAGATTCCGGGGGCCTTTGAGAAATAAAAATGGCCGCCCTGCTCAAATAGAACTTCCTGTATGTCCATGAGATGAGGTGCAAGGCCCGGGTGCTATATCCCCCCCCCCCCCCCCACCGAGCAAGAAAGGAACATTCTGCATCTTTTAGAAACCTAAGGCTAAATATAAGATTACCATATCAAACAATGTCTTCAGGGACACCAGGTTCCACTCCCTAACTTTCTTCTCACAAATCCTATTTCAGGTCCGTTAGTGCACTTGTTTAGGCTTATATGAAGCAAAACTACAACTCCCACAATGCACTGGATTGGTAAATCACAGTACTCGATTGGGAAACGGTGTCCCTGATAACATGGAGTCATCTGGTACCCTTATCTTAGTTATGACTCCTCGTTTGCTTCAAACACTTTGCAGTCAGTTTAGAAAGTTTTGGATCGAATATCTTTTTCTACAGTTGTAATATTCTAAGCGGTGGGGCGACCCGCTTAGTGCTAAGCCTGTCACACTCCTTCTCTATGGATGCTGGTAAATGGAATGCCAATAAGTCCTTGTTCACTGTAGTCATGGGGATAGCTTGGGTATTCAAGCACAGCCAATCTTTATGAGTTGAAGGTAATAACAATTTAAAATATTTTAGCTATTACACCTCATCCATGACTTCACTCCCAGTATCTCACAAAGAACTGGTTCTACCAACATCACATGGAATGGACCTTGCCAGTTCCACCCAGAAGTGCATCACTATACCCACCTACTAAGTGACTCGCAACCTGGCTGGAGTCAGACCATCTGAGGTCAAGAAGCAACAGCCACACCATCATTGTTCAACCGGATAACTATGCTGGTATGCTAGTGCAGTCTTCTGCACACCTTGGCCATGGTGCACTTGCCCATAAGTGTTCCACTAGTGACTTGCTGGTGACTCATCAGAGGTCTTGCAATTTCCACTAGTGACTTGGCGGTGACTCATCAGAGGTCTTGCAATTTCCACTAGTGACTTGACAGTGACTCATCAGAAGTCTTGCAGTTTTCACTAGTTACTTGGCGGTGACTCATCAGAGGTCTTGCAGTTTCCACTAGTGACTTGGCGGTGACTCATCAGAGGCCTTGCAGTTTCCACTAGTGACTTGGCGGTGACTCATCAGAGGTCTTGCAGTTTCCACTAGTGACTTGGCGGTGACTCATCAGAGGCCTTGCAGTTTCCACTAGTGACTTGGCGGTGACTCATCAGAGGTTTTGCAGTTTCCACTAGTGACTTGGCGGAGACTCATCAGAGGTCTTGCAGTTTCCCCTAGTGACTTGGCGGTGACTCATCAGAGGTCTTGCAATTTCCACTAGTGACTTGACGGTGACTCATCAGAAGTCTTGCAGTTTTCACTAGTGACTTGGCAGTGACTCATCAGAAGTCTTGCAGTTTCCACTAGTGACTTGGCGGTGACTCATCAGAGGTCTTGCAGTTTCCACTAGTGACTTGACGGTGACTCATCAGAAGTCTTGCAGTTTCCACTAGTGACTTGGCGGTGACTCATCAGAGGTCTTGCAGTTTCCACTAGTGACTTGGCGGTGACTCATCAGAGCTCTTGCAGTTTCCACTAGTGACTTGGCGGTGACTCATCAGAGGCCTTGCAGTTTCCACTAGTGACTTGGCGGTGACTCATCAGAGGTCTTGCAGTTTCCACTAGTGACTTGGCGGTGACTCATCAGAGGCCTTGCAGTTTCCACTAGTGACTTGGCGGTGACTCATCAGAGGTTTTGCAGTTTCCACTAGTGACTTGGCGGAAACTCATCAGAGGTCTTGCAGTTTCCACTAGTGACTTGGCGGTGACTCATCAGAGGTCCTGCAGTTTCCACTAGTGACTTGGCGGTGACTCATCAGAGGTCTTGCAGTTTCCACTAGTGACTTGGCGGTGGCTCATCAGAGGTCTTGCAGTTTCCACTAGTGACTTGGCGGTGGCTCATCAGAGGTCTTGCAGTTTCCACTAGTGACTTGGCGGTGGCTCATCAGAGGTCTTGCAGTTTCCACTAGTGACTTGGCGGTGGCTCATCAGAGGTCTTGCAGTTTCCAGTAGTGACTTGGCGGTGGCTCATCAGAGGCCTTGCAGTTTCCACTAGTGACTTGGCGGTGGCTCATCAGAGGTCTTGCAGTTTCCAGTAGTGACTTGGCGGTGGCTCATCAGAGGCCTTGCAGTTTCCACTAGTGACTTGGCGGTGACTCATCAGAGGCCTTGCAGTTTCTACTAGTGACTTAGCGGTGGCTCATCAGAGGCCTTGCAGTTTCCACTAGTGACTTGGGGGTGACTCTGACTCATCAGAGGTCTTGCAGTTTTACACAAGATCCCGCATATAGCCCGAATACAGTCCACGCACTGTGCTGTGGGGCCATGTCCAATGCACCCCTTCACCTGATTGAGAGATGGACTCGACTGAAGCATATTGGACTTGGAGGTAGCCATGATGAAGACTCCAGTAACTCATCAATAAGTCTCTTTAGCAGCTGCATTGGTGTGCTTGTTCAGGATTGTGCACAAACCATGTCTGTAGTTTTTGCTGGGTCTGAGTCAATAAACTCAATCAGCCCCCCACCCCCATGTAGGACGATGACCTGTCTTGCACAGACAGAAGAAACATATCAGGTCCATATTCTGGTGCCATCTAGTGTTATTAGCAGTGTCAGCTGAATTGTAATGAAGTAATAGGACTAGCTTACTTTGGAATCTATAAACATTGCAGCACATTCATAATACCATAAGGCATGCAGGGCCTAGGGACTGAGAACCCCAGAGACCCGCATTCCCCGTCCCTACAGACAGGTTTGTCTGTGAGTTTAGGATTGCTCAAATACATGTGCAGGTTGCCTGTGCACTCGTGAAAATTAGAGGCAGACAAATACTGCAAATCCAACATAAAACAATCACAGTAGTCCAATGATGAGTTTTGTTCTTGCTTTAATGCCAATACGATGCCCAGCCAACACGTGTTTCGTCAGGGGGATGGACCCACGACTTCTTCAGGGCTAAGCTTGTGGAGAAGCGTGGCTCAATGGTTAGAGCGGCAGACCCTGATGCAGAGATCTGGCCCGGGACCAGGGTTCAACTTCCGCCTCGGCGGCTCTTGGACTCAATTTCCCCGGACCTGATAATTCTCGCCTCGGTGCCTAGTCTCATCATAGGTCCCACTCTGCAACTCTGGGCAATAGCCTGCTTAATCTCTACAACGGCCCCAGCAGCGCTTGGATGTCTGGCTTCACCTTGGGGGTGCCCAGGAGTGGACATTTCACAGGAAAGCCAGGATGGGTTCCACAGCGGTATGAATACAGCGCTACGAGACCTCTGGGTAGAAGTGTGCTATATAAATACAAACACATTTACAAATGGGCTGAAAGGTACCTCGAGGTAAAAAAAGTTTTTTACCTCGAGGTCCGAGGTTCCAGTCGGTGTACTCGCTGCGCCCCTTATGATACAAGATAAGCTCATTGTATGGTAAAGTAAAGTAAAGTCCACATTTGTAAAGCGCACAATCACCCGTAAGGGTCTCTAGGCGCTGGGGGGCCGTCGGGAAGATTAAGCGAGCTATTGCCCAGAGTCACATGGTGCTGGGCTAACCTGCCGCCGGAGCCGGGGATCGAACCGTGGTCCCCAGATTCCAGCGTCAGTCGCCCTGGCCGCGGCGCCACACCTCTTCCACTTACCACTACACTCTTGGATGCTCTGCTCTTTGGAGTTACTCACCCTCAGCAGCCAGGACGGAAGTACAGCCGGTGGAGATATAGTATCCCCTCCCTGCCTTTCAGCCCATTTGGCCCTAAAGAAGTCATAGGTCCATCACCCTGAAGAAACACGTGTTGGCTGGGCATCGTATTGGGATTAAACCAAGAACAAAACGCATCATTGAACTACTGTGATTGTTTTATGTTGGATTTGCAGTATTTGTCTGCCTCCAATTTTCACGTGTGCACAGGCAACCTGCATCTGTTGTTCTCAGACCTTGTGTCTACCTTGGGGGTTTAGGGTTATCCCCCTGCCTGTAGCAACATTTCACACAGTCACTTTCTACATACATTACGTATACTCGAGAAGGCGCCAACGCATACCACCTCATGAGAAACCCATCCGATCATCCACCATTTTGCTCAAATACATGCATCTGTGTAAGGTCCTGATCGACTCTGGAGTGCATACTTGAAAAAGTGGTATTCGTGGTTGAGTAACTGCACTACTCACTTGTTTTCTGGGTCTGAATATGTCTGCAAGGCCACTGTTTTATGGTGGCCACTTCTCCCATCCGCAAGCAAGGCTCAGAGGCTTTCTGGTTCCTGGGCTTGGAGATTTCCTGAGGCATCGACTTTGACCTTGTTGTGAACATTATCACATGCCAATACTAATTGAAGTGACCTATGTTTGTTATTGTTATTTGCCGATTGTATAGTGCACACTTTTTCACCAGTATGGCATTGCACCAGTTGTCACTAGGCCATGGGTTTTTTCCAAGTGGTCCAGAGGTTTCCGAAACAGCACCTTGGTTAGGTCTGCAGAGATGTGCTTGCTGTCAATGGAGTTAATAACGACGGGGGGGCATGGGCGTCTGCAGACATTTTTCCAGGGGGGGGGGCAAAATGTTAACGTCATCACCATCCTCCGACATGATGTGGGGCACAAGAAACACTGGGGCACAGAACTGGGATAGACTCAATTAAATGCCAGGAGTCCAGGACATTTGACTGACCCTGCCACAGGCCAACAAACACCACCTGTAGGGAAAACGCTAAACTTTCTGACAAGGTCCTTTAGCTCTGTCTGCTAGGTGTGCAGACTTCCGGGTCCTCGATCCAACACCAATCAAGGCTGTCTTCAGCACGATTCGATTTTTATCAGAATACTTTAAAACAGCCTATGATTAAAGCACCAGGTTAAATATACTGTATGCACAGTGTATGTTAGGGATTATTTGTAGCACACATATTTAACAATATTGGCTTCTTGGTGCTAGAATTCATGATAACTTTTATCCAAAGTTAAAGCACAACGTCAAAGTTAGTAATAAATAATGCATCAATCACACACTCTAGTGATTCACCAATGGGTATTCCCTTTATTAGAATTCCCCGGGCATTGCTAAATTTTACACACATTCAATTAATTTATACAAAATAAAATGTATAGGTCCAAATGTTAGCTCTATTTTTGAAAAGAAACTTAGAGTCCCTCTACGTGTAGTCAATGTCAAACTGACAACGTGCCCACGTTTAGGGATACAATAATTGGCAGCTCCCTTATGCGGAAGCCCAACTCCGTAAATGTGTGGTGCATGCGGCGCCCGCAGCGGCGGCACATCACAGGTCCAGTGATGCTGAGTCTTACACAGTGGTCGAAGTGGGGAAAAAAAGTAGGGGAACAGTGGGCGGAGAATCAAAGGGCGGGAATAACCCAAGGATTGGATCTGTGGGTGGAGCCAGAGGTGTGGCCAGAATGCGCAGACATCCCAATTTTTTGTAGTTGTTTGGCATTTCACTGCCCAGTTTAATCAACCAATGGATACACATGATTATTTAAGGTTATAATGAGTTATTGACAATAAAATATATTCACAAAGTGGGATATGCTTCTAATCACAGAATGTACCAAATACGATAAAATGTAGAAACACAAGCCATTTGTCTCCGATCCACGGAGTTTCTGTCATCAGCACTACTCCCTTTTTCCACAACAGCAGTTCAAACATGAATGGCAAAATATCCTAGTTTGCAAATGTTTTCTCTAAAATTATGGCTCTGCCATATTTGCCTCATAATGCAAGATCTGCTGCATGATCTGACCATTTAAACTAATAAATTGTTTGTAGCTCAAACATATCAAAAGTTAATATAAAATGTGACTTGTGTTGCTGCGGAGTGGATGGCCTATTGTAAAGGTTGACTGGTCACCTTTCTCACTGCTGCGTTTGTATGTTACACTGGTACTAATAAGGCAAAATCTTTCCAGAGACTGTTAGCATGTGTACACACGTCAAAATAATAAAATATCTGAAAATATACTGAATTACGCTGCAACCTTTTTTTAATGCATAATTTAGTCAACATTACAGCATAATGTCGTCATCCTTTGCTGCATAATTAATTCCAGTATCCCCACAGCAGGCAGCACATATTAAAAGTGCTGCTGAATGAAGCCAGGTGACTGTAAGTTTGCGACCTTAGTTTGGTGTGCGTGCAAATCGTGCATTGCCAATCCCTGGTGAGTTGCAGCTACTACTGCTGAAACAAGGCCAATGGAGGTACCTATGGGTGAGGCTGACTGGCCTCAAGGGCCGGGCCAGCCATAGCACTGGTGGTGTCCTGTGCATCAATGTTTGTTAGTGCCCCCCAATGACCACCTCTGCCATGGATTCCCTCACTACCACCCTTTAACTGTGCCCCCCCCAAGTTTCCATAACCACTCTATCTGTTGCCTTTAATTTGATTTACAGCGCCACTCATACCATTGTAGGGTGTCAGAGCACTTTACATCACACACATTACACAGAGACAATCAATATGTGTGTAAATCACTGTATAGAAAATGTAACATAAGACTAAGGACTACAAGGTGTAGGAGTCATATGACAACCATACTAGTAGCCTGTATAGTTTTATAGTGATTGGTCTGGAGAAACACAATACCCGGAATTTAAAACGTAATACCATGGTTGGGTGTTCTCCTTAATAATCAGAATTGATTTCTGTCCAAAAGAACACATTTTTGGGACATTAGGATAATCAAAGACTTGGGGGGAGAGATGGGGGGGGACATAACGCTCTAATGGATGACAGTTAATAGCTCACTGTTCTAAGTTAGGATTTTAACTTATAAACTGCACGTAACAAAAGGATCTCTCTGACAAAAGCAGTAGCCCACTGACCTATCTACATTATGTGCACATTGTGATCTACATGGCGCATTTTCTTTGCAGCCCGTACATTAACCCTCTGAGCTACCTTTCCATGAGTCAAAACTTCCACTAGACAAAATTCTGATCTCTCTCTAGGAAGAACATTAATCACCAGAGTCATCATGACATTTTTATTGTTGCCGAAAATTGCTGGAGGCCAGGAAGGAGGCAGCAAGCGTTTCTAAAACCATAATATACTTGCAAACATGATGCCTCCACCTAAAGTCATAATATAATCAACAATTTGCCAATGCTGCCAACATTAATTCACTAATGACTTAGTTCCCTTCCTCACTTACAACTAAAACATAAAGCGAGCGGCTTCTTATTTCCTTGAATTAATCTGATTTTTTATTTTAACTTCATAGAATTTTGTTTGTTCAATTTTTCAAAACACTTTTTGCAATTTCAATATAATACATAACATACAAAATTATTCGTTTGTTGAAAACATTTTCATCTCTTAAAATACTCCCTTTCTCTCATTCATACAAAGACTTGTGAGTGAACCACTTCAGGACCGAATGGATAATATGCCATAAGATTAGGAATGATCAAAAATCTGTATAATTGAATTGAAAAATATACCAACTTGACATCTATGGCAGCATTGTATTTACAGTGCATGAGTTTTTAAAAAAAGTTTTGTTAATGTTGTGGTGTCTATTAGAGTGTATGTGATTGTATGGAAGTGGTTCACTCACAAGTCTTTGTATGAATGAGAGAAAGGGAGTATTTTAAGAGATGAAAATGTTTTCAACAAACGAATAATTTTGTATGTTATGTATTATATTGAAATTGCAAAAAGTGTTTTGAAAAATTGAACAAACAAAATTCTATGAAGTTAAAATAAAAAATCAGATTAATTCAAGGAAATAAGAAGCCGCTCGCTTTATGTTTTAGTTGTAAGTGAGGAAGGGAACTAAGTCATTGGTGAATTAATGTTGGCAGCATTGGCAAATTGTTGATTATATTACGTTAGGCTGTGACTTGGCCTTGCTGCTTGGGAGTCCGTACCCAGTGGTGTTTTTCCACCTAAAGTCAGCACCCGGTGCTGTCACACTGGTTGCACCGCCCTAGAGCTGGCCCTTTTCAAGGGTCCCGTGACCTCAGTGACTGTTGTTCTAGGGTGTGCTGCTTCGTAGGCCTTCCCGCAAGACTGGAGGTGAACTTCAGTATGGATAGTGGTGGACAAGCCTTGAAGGTTAACCTACACTTGTCATGCTAGGGTCCACCTGCTGGTGCGAAGAAACCAGGACTTCTAAGGTGTTGCAAAGCCTTCTAAAGTCTAGCATGTGATTATGCTCTCGCAGGAGAGTGGTCTGGTGGACTGGTCATTTAGGCTGAACCTGGTTCCCAGTTCCAAATTCAGCAGCTCTGACCATAGTGCCACATCCTCTCCCCCACTGACCACCGTACTGCCCCACTGAGAAAAACTCCCACTGTCTTCAACTACAACCCAATTGTTGCCCGCTATAAACACCTGGATGCGGCTCAATTTAAATTATGCACTAGACAAGAGCAATATGCGGCCTACAAAAAAAAAGTAACAACATCCTGGAAAAAGCAAACACTTATAGGGAATGCAAAATTTAGCAAACCATGGGAAATGTAAGCAGGAACAACATGGTTACCTTAATGCTTTTGCACTCACTATTCAGAAATCAGTGAGTGCTTTTGCCTGAAAAGTTAAGGACACAACTACAGGGCCCTGAATGGACCCATTTCAATGGCCATTGCTTATATCCTTACAAAACGTAAGCAGTATGGTAAAAAGACCACATCCCTGGACGCAGAGCCGCAGCACACATTTTGTTTTCCAATCCACACATTGCAGTACCTCCAGGATTTGGTGCACTAGTTCCAAGTCCAGGGAAAACAAAGACAATAAAACAAAAATAGCACTTCACTGGCAAACTCTGTAAAAGTGGCGCTAATGTGTTTGAGTGTGAATAAAATCAGTTTGGCCAGTTTGCTACCACTCTGTCTTACTTTATTTAGATATTTGTCTATTTTTCATTTTATTCCCAATGCTGCACTTTGGAATTAAAATTTCAGAAAAATATGACATTTCCAGCAAAAGCGTCTTTCTTTTTTGGATCCATTTCACAGGGAAGCAAATAAAAGAAAGGAGAGGAAAGAGAGTGAGAACCCGTCTTGAAGTCACGGTTTTCATGGGCATCTGCAGGGGGGGCAAGGAGGGTCGCTCCAGGGGGGGCAATCGCCCCTCCTTGCCAACCCCTGCGGACGCCCATGCGGGGAGGGGGGGGGATCCTTTACTCCACAGTCACAACAACGATCTGTCTTTACAATGCAGTCACTACCTTGATTACGACGTTTCCACGCGTTACTTTACCACGCAAGTCGTTACAGCATTCTTAGCAACATAGGAAAGATCTTTGTCTCACTCCCAGCATCATTGTTTTTTTTTATACAGTGAAATGCTAAACGTCATATTGCTTTAACACTTAGTCACTATTGCTGTACATTAATAATTACTCTGTGCACTCTGTCCTAATACCATCCGGAGATGGTGGAACAAACTAGATACATGAACATCTTATTATGCACCTTATGATGAATGAATAGGGTACAGTGAACTGACAGAAGGACATTGAGATATAGTTACAGTTTGTAATCAAACCAGGGAGAGTGCATTGAAAACCGCATGAACAATGATGAAGGAAATAAACGGACAGAGCTCTGCTTGAACATGTGCTGCAGAAATAACATACAGTGAGATGCGTGTGGAAGCCAAGAGTGACATGGGTGACATCCATTTTGAACAAAATGGTTGATAGAACCAAATTGAGGCCTGCTTGACAGAGGCCAGGAAAACATGCTTCTGTATAATATAGGAACATTGTTTTAACCCGTTCGCTGCGGATATCGGCCAACGGCCGTCGCGAGCACTACCTCCGTAGTGCTGTGCACTTCCGTTGGCTGAGGCGGCCCCGTCTGCTTAATAGAACGCTCCGCACTGGCGTGGAACGTTCGAAGCAGCAAACGGGTCAAAAGCCACAGCAGTGGGTGCATGTGTAATCCTGTGTGAAAAAACATTCTGTACATTGTTAACGATGCGCAAAAATATAAATGCACAAAAATCTTACACAATGTACATAGACTATTTTTATCAATAACAGCACAATGATGAAGTTGTTTTTAATTGAGTATGTTAAAGAAACATTTTACCCCATTGTTAGTTTGACACACTTTTATAGAATGCTCACCAGCAATTTAAAATGTAACATGCATTTAAAATGCACCTCTGCCTTAATTTCAAACGTGGACCCTTGCACAATCTCGGGAAACGTGGTAGCACCTGTGCAAATAAAGGCAACAACGCACCAGTGTTTTCAAAGACGCATGTTGTTCGTGGCTTTGCGCCTGCTGTTCTCTCGGGCGCCTGCTAAAATCCACCCTCAAGCGCAGAGAGTTTATTATACCTGACAACTTGAAGAACAATCTCACTGTGTGAGGAGAGGGCGGGGCCTAGAAGGGGGCAGAGCCCTGTACCAATAAGTATCTACAAGGCACTTTTGAACCCCACCCCAAGCCCTCGTCTCCCAAAAGCTTGCTGAGGCTGGTGCCGATGTACTGGGGTGTTTTCACACCCCTTAGTGGACGTCGGTAGTTCAAGGCCTCAGAAAACAAGCTGGAAAACCACTATTTACTGGGGTTTTAGCTTGTTTTCCTTGCCACCGGGTAATATTGGCTCTTCACTGGGAGACCGTGTGATGGGAGCCGATATCATGTGTCACATTATGTTTCGCATTCGCAAAGTTCTTGGACTCATACCAATCTTGTTTCTTTTCCAGGGATAGACCCCTGAAGAAGGGCTGGAACTGAAATGCATTGGGGCTATATACTATTTCTGTGAAGGATTAACAGAGTACATATATGCCACAGACATGCATTAGGATGTTCACCATATCATCATGAAGTTTATTTTGATTCAAAATAAGAGACAATAAACTCATATTTGGATCTCAAGATTTTGCGCAAAGTTTATTTGCCAAAAGCGACAGGTACGCTTCCGAGTGCTATAGGTTTGACCCTTCCCTCGGGAAGGGCACTCTTTTCACTGTGTGAATTGCCAGGTATGGTTTATTGGTATGACCAACTGCAGATACCGGTGCATAGCGTCACCTCAGACACGTCTGTTTCCTTCCAAAAGACATGCATTAGGCCGGGTGACCAGATATTGAACAACAAAAAAGGGACATTTCGCAAAAATAGAAGAAGGACTGAACTGATAAATCAACCAAGGAACACAGAACAGCCGCGGCTGTGGAGAGAGTTGCGGTGGGGCAGAGAGGCAGGGCGGGGGTGCTAAAAACCGGCATATGGATAATTGGAGGTAACTAAACAATTTAATAAATAAAGCGAATTTCGTAGCGTGCCCTGCATCGCAAAATGCTCGTTTTATTAATTAAATTGTTTACTTACCTCCAATTATCCATATTCCGGTTTTTAGCACCCCCCACCTGCCACTCCCCCGCCCCGTCTCTCTGCCCCACCGCAACTCCCTCCACGGGCCTTGGCTGGCACAGAATAACAGCGCGCATCAACACAGAAACATAGACAAAATACTAAAGGAAGTAAATAAAATGCAATTTTTTAAAAAGTATCATACCTATTAAATAAATTGCTTTTTAATACGAGCAGCTAACGAGTACTGCTTTGGAGCACAAAAACGTGACTCCCGCTGTTTTTTGTCGACCCTCTCTGAAAACCAGGACCTGAACCAAGGTTGCCTAGATCTGCCGGGACAGCGGGTGAAAAACCTGTCCTGTCCCTGCAAATCTGTGACACTGGTCACCCTGCATGCAGCAGCGTTCAACAGACTGCTTTTGTCTCATCTAATGGACAGCACACAGGTGCTTTAGTCGTTGAGAATTGAAGATCCCACATCTGGTTCACAGCAGGAAAATAAATGAGTTCCAAAGTGTGATAAATCTCATACCTGACATGAGTTGTATCCTTAAGAAAAGCAGCTCTGTTACCATAATCCGACACAAATCTGAGAGAGGCTGTTCTGGCGGGGAGGGGGCTGTTTAGCCAAGATGGTATCAGAGGAAGACGACTGGGCTATGTCCAGTGCCTCTGAGAGGCCGGTAGGGCTGGGCCGGCGTCGGTCACATCCCAGGTGCTGGTGTGTGAGACAGACTCTTCCCCAGTCCTTTTGGCCCTGCAGACTCCTAGGGCCCGATTCACAGAACTAACTTAAGACAAAATCCTAAATTTACTACTTTTGGTAGGCATTTAGTAGTCGTAAAGTTAGGATTTTGTCTTAAGTCTGTCTTAAGTCTGTCCTAAGTTTGTCTTAAGTATGTCTTAAGTCTGTCCTAAGTTTGTCTTAAGTTTGTCTTAAGACTGTCTTAAGTCTGTCTTAAGTGTGTCTTAAATCAAACTTAAGACAAAATCCTAACTTTACTACGTCTAAATGCCTTCTGTGAATACCAAAAGTAGTAGGACAGACTTAGGACAGACTTAAGACAGACCTAAGAAAGACTTAAGACAGACTTAAGACAAACTTAAGACAAACTTAAGACAAACTTAAGACAAACTTAAGACAATCTTAAGACAGACTTTAGACAGACTTTAGACAGACTTTAGACAGACTTTAGACAGACTTAAGACAAACTTAAGACACACGTAGAACATTCTTAAGACAGACTTAAGACAAAATCCTAACTTTACTACTACTAACTGCCTTCTGTGAATACCAAAAGTAGTAAGTTTAGGATTTTGTCTTAAGTTAGTTCTGTGAATCGGGCCCCTAGGTTTCTAGACAGCCGCTATCCTGTATCTCTGAGAGGAAGGGTGTAGGAGGCTTGAGAATGGCTGACGTCAGAACCTGTTGTTACCAGGCCGTGTCAGAGCCTTTTCCAGCTGCCAGTAGGTTTCAGCAGCACTCTGGTCGGAAGCAGTAGCGCCTCTTCCAGTCCTCAGGGAGCAGTTCATAAATTGAATGACCGGAAAAAAAGCCAGAAATATGACCGGTCAGAGTGCACCATACCCTTCTGTCTGAAGGATGAAAAGTCAGTCGGGCTTCTCACAAGTCGTCTACATCACCTAATGTTACCAATTCTTTAAATATACCTAGTATAGGTATTGGCTACGCTCAAAGGAGTATATTTCTCTCACCTGATGCTATTGGCTGTTTGGAGTATCATTCCCCCTCCTCTGGAGTTCTTGCATCGTAATGATGACAGGCTAATTTACACCTCAAAAGTACACTGAATCATGACATATTACATTCTGTATCTCATAATTAGATTATACATTTAAACCAATCATATATATATATATTTTTGTTGTAATTCTCTATGCTTTAAAAAATATTTTAGACAGAACTCAAAATGCAAGCCAGGCCTATTGGCTTTGCCAATGCTTATTACAACTAGGAATGCCATTTAATGGTCCCTGAGCTTGGAAAGAGCTTACTGAGCCTCGTTCTTCAAAGGGTGATCATTTTACTGCCACCCGTAAATGGTAAATATTGCAACAGTAAGATGCCACCCACTTCGTAAGAGTAAAATACTGCATGTCAGGGGAAACCGCCTATGATATAATACAGTCAAAATACCACGAGATTACCACCAAGTAATAATTACCGCTGGGGGTAAGTGCATCACCTCTGGCTTTCCAATTGCTGGAAATCAGTGTCATTACGGTGGTATATACTTGAAAATAATATTACCCCATAGCTCCTTTTAAATTGAGCTTTAGAGTCAACCCTTCGACATCCTTTGAAGGCCTTCTGCTGGAAAAATAAGTCCATGTTCACAAAAAGCCCATAACAGCCAGGAGAATGAAAAAAACACCACCAGGCCTTCTCTCCACTACTTCTCTCTTCTGCTAACAGTTTCATGTGTTATGTTATAGCTGTATTAGGTTTGTTATAGACGTTTTAAAGAGCACAAAATACATCCGCTGGTCTCCTGGTGCTTGACAAAAAGGGGGATTCATTCCCTAAATTAGAAGTTAATAAAAAAAAATCCTCAATGGCAGATGCAATGAGTTGCTCTAAATTCAAGATGGAAATTATTCCAGATTTTTAGGAAAAAATAGAAGAATTATCGCCCACCCATGGTGGATTTGTGTATTGTGTGGAATGGGAGCAGCATCTGGTTTGAGGAGCGTAGCTCCCCCACAGGGGTGCGATACTGTATGCAGATGTATGTCGTTTCAACGCATACTTTTACCACGCATGCCTTTACAACGCGGGGCTTACAACGCAAGTCGTTACAACGACTTACATTGGAGGGGCGCTGGATAGTGGAATAGTTTAATTTTCTATTCCAACTCCAGTCCCCGTGGATAGTAGGGAAGGTGTTGGATATAAAATTAAACTATTTCCTATCCAACAGCGCCCTTCAGCGAAAGTCGTTGTAATTCCAGCATTGTAATGGTAGTGCGGGGTAAAAGTTTCGTTGTAAACGATGTTCCCCCTGTATGCACAATGACAGACAGTGAGGGTAGGAAAAGTGGATAGTACGGTGCAAAAAGGCAAAGAAACTTGAAATGGACTTTTGGGGAGAACCGACGGTCAGTGCAAGGGATGAAATAGAGGGGACCCTCTAGACAAGCGTAGATCTCTGAGAACTAGTTTAGCTGGAGGATTTTTGGAAACACTATAAGCTGTGCAGTGTGGCTTTTCTGAGACCAAAACAGATTGAGTTCCAGAAATCCAGTCTAAACACATGACAGCAGCCACCACAGCTGTTAAGATGGGAGTCATCTCCCAAATTTTTGTTGGTTCAAGTTATTTGCTGTTGCAACTGTTGTTACTTGGGCACTACGCTGCGGTTTTCATTAAATGTATTGCCTTTTAACTGTATGAGAGGCAGCAGGTGTGTTAGCAAATTCGCTAGACCAAGAAGAATACTTACATCGCGAAGAAGAGACGGCAATGCCAGAACTTTCATCTTGGAATTAAGTTTTAATCACTTATGATTCATCCAATTTTTTTTTTATCTCACATAGACAGGTTCTGAGGTCAGCTGTGGCTTGGTCTGGGCCACAGAGGCGAAAGAGAAGCTGGGTGTAGGTGTAGAACTTTAAGTCGCTGGTTTGGACCAACTTGGTTAGCAGTTGCACATCAACAATAAATAAACAGGACAGGGTAGAACTCCATGGAACTCCACAGTCATTAATAGAGGACTTGAAGAAGTAGATTTCCAATGCAAGTATTTTTTCTCCAAAAAGAGGAGAATCAGGAAAGGACAGTCCCACCTGACAGTCAGTTCGGGAGGGTGCCTCTGTAGATGAATGTATGACGTTACAACGCATACATTTACAACGCATGCACATACAACGCAGTTTTTACATTGCAACATCCACTACAACGCATTCCATTACATCGCATGACACTACCTCGCATTAAAAAAAACTACCTTTACAACGCATTCCATTACATCGCATACTACCTTTACAACGCATACCATTACAACGCATACCATTACATTGCAGTTAAGGTAAGTATTGGATAGTATAGGGGTAAAAATACTATTCTTACTCCAGGGGGTGCAACAGTAGGGTAAGTGTTCGATAGGGTAGGGGTAAAAATTACTATTCTAACTCCAATGGTATGCGTTGTAATGCCTGCGGTGTAGTGACATGTGATGTAGTGTCATGTGTTGTAATGGTATGTGTTGTAAAGCCTGCATTGTAGTGGCATGCGTTGTAAAGGATTTTGCGATGTAATGTCTGCGTTGTAAGTGTAGTGCGTTGTAATCGTCGCATTGTAAAGGTTGTTTCCCTCGGTAGATGGTATCAGAGGCAGCCGACAGATCGAGTAATAGTGCATTGGCGCTGCTGACGTCAGCTGCTCTCCTGTGCTGTCAGAAGAGTGAGTTCTGACCCTCGCATGGGGCAGAATTCTAAACAGGCATCAACAAGGCTTGGATTTTTTAAAGCTGAGACTTCAGTTGATTCACTTCTTGCTGTTCCAGAATTTGACTAACTTCTGAAAAGAAAGTGATGGGCTGATAGTTATTGGCTTCTGGCTTTTTTTTTTAGGAGGACCGGACCAGGTCCTCTTTCAGTTCAGCAGGGATTGACCCACTTATTAATGAGGAATTGAAGATAGAGGTGAGGGGTTTGCTTAATTCAGCTGTCAGGTGTATAGAATTTTGATAGGAAGAGGGCTTAGAGGTGAACTGGATCTGCTTTGTTTTATTGCGTCTAGGATTAGGTAGGATCGGACCAGAGCAAATTAGAGACAAGAATTTTAACGCAGGAAGAAGTCATTTATTTTTGGTCAACATTATCTGGAATTGATAATGTGTTAAGAACAGACCGACCATTAGAACCAGACAAAATAATCTTGGTTTTTGAACTGGTTGGAATGCGTCCAGCATTCCACCTCCTTCCACAGTCTTTGCACTTCAGTTGCTGAGGTTTTTTTCTGAGAACATTTAATATAAACCAGGTTGTCCCTTCTTTCCTCTTTTCTGACCACTCTTTTATGGCACAGTTCTGCTTGCTCTCTTTCATGCAGCGATGCACAGCTACTTTCCTTGCTGCTCTACGTTGCGAGAAATCTTAGTAAGTTCGGTCCATAGCCCCATATTTACTAAGATTTCACGCCGTGCAGCGAGGGACGTTGCCGTGCACCATTGCGTGGAAGGGAATGAGCAGAACTGCACCATAAAAGAGATAAGGCACAGTTTCGCTCTCTCCTTGTGTTGGTGCACTTTGGACTGCCTAGCGCCAATGCAGGTACTCTTCGCCATGGTGCATGAGTGCCTGCGTTCTCATCAGGAAAGCTTTTGTGCATGATGGAAAACCTTCCTGCACAAAAACTATAGTTTGAAGCTATTTCCTCTTTGCATGTAAATGTAAATGTAAATGTTTTTGAGCTTGTAAAGCGCACTGCTACCCGTCCATAGGTCTCCTGGCGCTGTATAACTCTGGGGAACCCGTCCTGGCTTTCCCTGTGGGATGGTCCCTTGCTGGGAGTCCCCAAGGTGGAGCTAGGCTTCCCCGGAATTGGTGGGGCCGTTGTGGAGATTAGGCAAGCTAATGCCCAGAGTTGCCGAGTGGAAACCCTGATTAGAGTAAGCACCGAAGCGAGAATTATCGAGTCCGCTGACCAAGGTGCACGACCCTGCCGCGTCGGGAATTGAACCCTGGTCCCGGGCCGACTTCTGCTCTCGGGCCTGCCGCCTCTAACCAGTGAGCCACACTACTCCACTAACGCATGTTTGCGTGTAAAGAGAAAATAATGAGTAGAAATAAAGATATTTCTCCTTGTTATGCCAGTCTCATGTAGGCTTAGCATTGCGGTGCAAACCATTTTTACAAGGCTTTGTAAATATTGGTGGATGTGCACGGAAATGCCCATGCAGCACCCAGGGAACGCCTCCCTGGTGCAAGGTAACGCAAGGCAATGCTATGCGCTGCATTGTTTTACTTATGTTTACAAAGAAATGCAAATCAGCAATTGATTTTTTTGTAAACCCCAAAATGGATTTTGCGTTAGGGCTGCGCCAAGTAAATGACGCAACCGTGACACAAAATCTTCGTAAATCCGTGCCCAATGGGTACTGAAAGCATGACAAGAGCTGCAATACCTGCAACTGGTATGTATAAAAACAGTGTAACAGGAGCAGCACAATGGGTGAGAGTAGTGAAATTATTCGAATTAGGAATAAATGCTACCGGTACCCTGATCCAACTTTACAGTAAGTGTAACAGCAGCAGCACTGTCTGCACCAGGTGAGCAAAGTCTGCCAGGACAGCAGGGCAACCATCAAAAGTGCTTCCTGAAATTATGACCACCACTGCAACGCCAGAGGAACAGTGAGCAACTAGGAATACAATCCATCACTAGGTAAAGTGAAACTGTGGCAGCAGCAGAAGTGCAAACTTTACAGTCCAGCAGAGAGACAGTGTATCAACAGAGGCTTGCCTGCACAAGGCCTAAAAAACACAATTCAACAGCTGCAGTATTGCTGGTAAAATACACTTCGAGTCCCTCAACATACCTCACCGTCAAATGTAACTAGATCGGGCAGCACCATTTGGGGCTACTCGCGCTGAGACATAAAAAGAAGTCTAGTTTGATAAGAAATCGGTTATAACAAATAAAGAAACTTTATTCCCTTGGATCTAACTGCCAATCAATACCATACAATCAACAACATACTTTATAAAAAAGAATGCCCAAACTGCAATTATAAACCACACCGTGAATTAAAAAAATACATAGATTTATTCCACATACATCATGGATAGTTATCCATACACATATTTAAAAAGACAGCTAAAACTGTCCCTAATTAATAAAAACAATGTTAATAAAGAATCAAAGTAAATAGAGACAAAAAACAAGTGACAAATTAAAAATCATCAGTAAAACATAAATTCGACTGAATCTATATCACAGTCATTTCATGTGATTTTTTTTTTTACGCAATAGTTCCTCGAATTTACTATCACAAAGGCATCGACGCGTTTCGTTGTGCACGCTAATATAGCACCACCTTCATCAGGGCTTCTCGTAATAATTGTCTCTTTTCGAAGAGTAGCACATGAACCTGTATGCCTTAGGAAGCAAGTCTATGGAAGCAGACAATGTTGTCCATCAAACAGTGTTTCTCCCTTACAAGTTCTATCCGGTATACGGCTTCTGATAAGTCATAGTGCAAATTCAGCAATAACTTCACCACTCAAGAATGGGGGATCACGTGTTCAAAAACATCAAAAGTTCACACCAAATAGGTGAAGTGAGTAGGCTCCATATTGAATCTTGATAGGTATATATTTGTAATCCTCTGGTGCACTCCTTCTTTCAACTTGTTCACCAGACATACTTTGGGGATTCGTTCTTAATGAAACTGGAATACTCGAGTCTCCCTCCTCGTTAATTGTGAACATCCAACGCTGCTCCGCGTTCAGAAAAAAAAAAGACATCGGTTAGCCACACTGCTAGATTACACAACTCTTTTTTTTAACCTGTTCCACATGTGACACATGATTAGTTGTTTTCAATAGTATTTAAGTGTATGTATTTTTTTATCAATGATGCTGGTGTCCCTCTCTGGGCTAATTTCCCCTTCTCTGCTCCCTTTTCAGCACCCCACCTCCCTCTAGCATCTTTCTCTGTTAGCCTATTGGAAAGAGTCAGCTGAACTCTGCCCTCCAGTTCTTACTTACATTTCTCTCATATGAGGTCCAGCCAAGCTCCCAGGTAAGGGATGGAAAGTTTAAGGGTGTCCTCTTGAGTAATTTCAAGCTAGGGCCTGGAGGTGGCCCTTGCTTCAGAAAATCTGGTTGATGACACTCCAACCCCACTTAGCAGGCAAGCACTGCTTCACTACCTCTTGACATGATTGTGAAATTCAGAAATATTGCCTTGGTGTAGCTGTTGGAGTGGTAGGCACGTTCTTGCTCAATAATAAACTAAAGATGCCAAGTTGTGCCTGCCTTTGACATGTAAAGCCTCCAGCCTGCCATCGCACATGAGAAATCTCAAATAACGTGCCCAGATCTGCAAAGTTTGGATTTTTGTATCAGTTTGAAAGTCAAGCCTGTATAATCTCACAATTTCATTTGCTGCACACGTACAACTTTGCTGGGTTTTGTCAAATGATCCCCAATAGAGCCCTGTGTTTGAAAACATAAATTTGACTTCTGTGCATGTACCCTTTAGGTTTTATTGGTCATTGGTCAGAGTTTTAAGATTGGCATGAGCACAGATTTCTTTCACATAACTCTTCAAAATGTTCTTGTAGTGTAGCTACCATTGGTGCAGCAGGTATGGTGACACCGGGGTCAATAGCGCTGAAAGGTCCATTGAACACTGATAATTGCTGTATTTGGCTGACCCAACAGCAGTTAAAGGGGCAATTTTCATTGCTTGCATCAGGGTTCTTGGTATCCTTGCTGCTCTACTACATTCTTTCTCTCAATTTAAGGCTCAATGACCTTGGTGTAAACCCTTTCGTCCAACATAGACCACCACTGTTATTATACCCTTCCCGAGCTGCTCTAACTCCCCTCCTGGGTAAACCCCATATCCGCTCACACAAATTAATCACAAATTCCACGATGTTGGTATCTCTCCTTTCCCAACAGACTCCACTTCAAGTCCTGGGTACAAGTCACAAACAGTCACCATCACAGTGGTTTTTGGCTTCTAAAGCTGCTCTGGGTCTGCTCCTGGCTAACACCCAGAACCACACAATCTAATTAAAAAATTAACTTCTTTGATATCCTGTTTTATTAAGGTGCCCTAATTTCTAGACGCGCGGTGATCTAACCCAAATCCTCTGACTTTACAAGCATTGGCACATACCAATCATGGATTATTACACTGGTTTCAACCATTCTCAAGTTGCTTCAACTTCACTCCTGGACAGCCCTCACAAACACTAATTACAAAACTAAAGGGATGACCCTGGTTGCTCTAAACCGATGTCTGGCTAAATTGCAGACTTGTAAACAACTACTCACACCACACACAACACTTACTAAACACCTATTCCCTCAGACAATCTCCTCCCATAATTGCTCACTGCACCACGCCCAATCTTTGCCTGTTCCCTTGGCCAATTCTACAACAGTTCACACCTTCCCTACCTCCCACACTCCACTCTGTATTCCACCACAAGCCTGCCTCCTACTTCATTACTGATTGCCTCAACACTCACCGCCTACTAATGATCTACCAACTACATCTCCAGCCTCCCCTCATACATGAATTATACCTTCCACCTTTTGCTTCTTCACCACTCACCTCTGGCCCATCACTTTCCTCCCAGGCACTAAGCCTGTCCTCTCTCCCTTCCCAGTTGGTACCAACTTGCATTTTCCTTAGGGAAACTTTGGAAAAGAAAGTTCAACAGTTTCTAACTCTAAACATTGAAAAGATTCATAGAACAACCTCTTCTTTAAAATCAAATATCCATCTACCTGTCCAAAATTAACCAATTCCCCTTCACCTTCTTCATCCGTCAACTACTCAATTATAGCCAGTACAAGGCGTAGAGAAACTGTGTGCCAGCATCAGTACTACTGAATCCACATGGTATAGGACTAATTATGTCTGCATGAAGTGCATAGAGATAATTCCATTGGAACAGTACCATCTACAACAGGATGCACAGGTACAGTGTGACAGCAGCAGTGCTATATACACGTCTTATGTAGATGCAAAAGGCACAAGTCAACAGCGCAGCAGTATGAGGTGCACAAGGTGCAACCATAGTGTAGCTGCTCTGCTCCAGGAGTGAGGAAACAAAATGAGTAAAACAGCACCAAAGCAACTGCATAAGGGTACTGCATAAAACGTTTTAACCCTTTGCATGCTGGTGACGGAACAACTCCGTCACCAGCCACGGACGGGCTGTGCTAATGACGGAGTGGTTCCGTCACGGCCCGGCCGCCATGCCTGCGCGGCAGCGATTTCGCGCCTGCACTGAGCGTTCTATTGAGCGGGCGGGGCCGTGATGGAACCACTCCATCACAAGCACAGCGCGCCCGAGGCTCGTGACGGAGTGGTTCCGTCACGAGCATGGCGGCGCCGCACGGCCCCCCCTCCTCCCTAGCGCTGCGGAGGAGTTACCGCCGCAGCCAAGGGGTTAAGAACTCCTGGTGCACAGGAACAGTGTGACAGAAGTAGTGCCATTTACTCTAGGTGTACAGAAATAGTGTTACAGGGGCAGATACGTTTTAAGGCATGGGCAAAGTGGATAATTAAGGCACCAGGGTAAAATTACAGTGCTCTCTCTCTTTGTTGATTTTTCTAACAGAACCTCTGTCTGCCTATGTAGGGTTCATTTGGGTCTTCAATATAACTGTAATTCAGTATTGTTTGGCATCATGCAGGCTTGAATTAGTAAATTAGTAGAAAGTAGGCAATAGAATAAAAGTCTGTAATTTTCTTTCCAGGCCACAGATGCACATCACATGAAAAGAAGTGCACTTCAGTACCAGGGCTGGTGGTCCAATACTTTGCCGATTTCTTTACATTGCAATTGTTATACATTTTATCTAATCCTCTTTTAGGTTTAAGCTTTATCTTTGGGCTACAGTAATTCAAAATCAATAGTACATTTTTGTGCCTATAAGAAGCATAGTTTCTTGTAATGAGCAATAAAAAAATAAAAGAGTTTTACACATGTTGTAGGTACATCTGACTGCTAGGCACTGTCTCTTTTTTAATTCAACATTTTCCAAGCAAAGCGTGTGGTGCAGCATGCTTTTTTTTGCTTCTTTTAATTTTGTGGATTTTGTTTGCAATCAAAAATGAAAAAGAATTGTAGCTAGTGCACCAGCTTGGCAATGTCAGACCTATCAGCTTTGCGAACGTCTGTTGAAATAGACTGATGACCTACATTTCACAGGCCATAAGATGGGTGCAGATTTTTGTTCTTTATAAATAGTGCTCCCGGTTTTATGGTATTTATTTTTGTAACATTTCCATCTGTATTTATCCATATTTATTTTTTGGCCATTTTATTGGTATTCATACATATTTATTTTGTGTTTCAACAATGAAAGGAATTGTAAAATGGTATATTTCCACATTTGCTTAACTCTTAGACGTGCACTTACACATGGATGCCTGTCACATTTTAGCAAATTAACCTCATCACTGCGCCGCGAATTCCGCCACAGTGCTGAACATTCCTATTGCTGGCGTGGTCATGACGGCTCCCGGCCGGCATCAGCACACGACCACCGTGACTCACGACGGCCGGGAGCCGTCATCAGCATCGATGAGGTTAAGGAGCCACATAACACTACACAACAAAACACTACACCCCCAGGTACATATTAGTGTTATATTACAAATGTATGTTAATATATGCCAGTATTTAAGGAAATTAGATCCTATTTTTTAATTTCCCATGCTGTCTATCTGCTCAGTTTTTGTCTGGAATTCATGAAAGACAGCATGGAGAGTCTTACATAAAAAGCACAAAATTCAGTATTTTTCCGCTTTTAAAAGTAAATACCGGCAGGAAACATTGTTTTCTGTCTCTATTTATCTGTAAAAATCATTAAAAATGGAAAGCTGGGAGCCTTATTTATAAAGCATCAATGTGTTATACTCTCCCCATGTGACATCCATCTCCGCTTGTTTAGGATGCATCCACACCTTTAAGTGCCCCCTACGTGTGGCTTGGTAATTCCTCCTGGTGATTTGCCTCCCCTCTGAGTTACTGATACCAAGGGTTTTGGAACTCTGAAGAGCCTAAGTTACCGGGGTGTTAAAAGAAGGGCCCTGAAAGTCATCTTAGAAAGAATCAGAAATCAGTCACAGGTAATCAGTTATTCCATGTCTGAGTCATACATGAATTCATTTCTCCTTGGACTTTCACACAGAGATTCCTCTTAGTGCTCATGAGGCATCAGTTGTCTGGCTGGGTTTGACCCCCTGCAGCAGCAGGGTGACTTGGTGATATTTTCCAACCGTGATTGTTATTAGATGGTAAACAACGTTTACCACAAATTTTTTACTACGTGGTACCTTTACCACGCGGCCGTTACAACGCAAGTCGTTACCACGACTTGCGCTGGAGGGCGCTGTGGGATAAGGAATTTTATAAATTTATATTCCAACACCTTCCCTAGTATCCACGGGGACTGGTGTTGGAATATAAAATTATAAAAATCCTAAATCCGCGCCCTCCAACGCAAGTCGTGGTAACGACTTGCGTTGTAGCGGCCGCGTGGTAAAGGTATGCGTTGTTACAACCTGCGTTGTAACAACGTACATCCCTTTTAGATGTATTGAGAAGCAAGGTGGCCTTTTCAGCCAGGTCACATGGTCTTCTTTACAAACTGAGTTGCTATGTTTCTTTAAATTAAAAAAGATATTAAGCGAAAAGGCTACCAAGGAGCAGGGTATGTACTTTAGATTGCAAGTTATTATTGTATCAGGAAAAGGATATCTACAAAGTGTGAGACTCTATTAAAGTCAAAGATTCAAATGCACTCAATATTGTGCGGCTGATCTGTATCCAAAGCCAATGCCAGCAGGGCCGGACAGGCCATTTATTAGGTCTTGCCTAAGCCATTGTGTTAGCAATGCTTCACGAGATATTAAGTAGGGGCTTTAAAAAATGCTCCCTAAGTCTTTTCTAGGCGGATTGCCTACAGTGCATGTGTGCGGGTGCGTGCACATCGCACACCATTTGTCAGCCTGTGAGCCTCTCTCCGCACTCATGTTGGTTTACAATTCAAAGGAATCCGCTCCCCCGCCCCCCTCCGCGCAATGCCAGAGCTTGTTGTTTACAAGCAACACCCCAGCTGCTTTTGATCTACCACGTCCTTTTCCATGCTTTGTTTTACTCAGCCCCCTGTTTCAGCTATGTCCTGCGCCTGTGTTCAACGCTGAGAGTTGAACCTAGTTCCAGGGTCAGCAGCTCCACCTTTGGCATGCATTAGTTGTGTTATTAGCGGTGCCAGCTGTTCTTCATCAAACACTTAAATGACGAAAGTGTGAAAATACAGAAGACTTTCAACTTCATTATAATTGACACGTAAGAGCGATGGCGCGTTTTGCTGTGAAGTTCAATCGGTTTGGGCAAAGACATTTTAAGTCTAAGGTGCACACAGCCACGAAAAGACTCTGAAATATTGAAACTGTTGCATATCAAGCAACTAACAGGTACTTAAGTAGCCAGCTGACGCACTTTTTAATTCAACATTCAATGCTATTTTTCAAACGCTGAGTTGTCTAAGCAAAACAATATTGTAATTGTTCAACAAAAATATCATTTTTTTTCTTTTATTAATCTAATGGTAGCAGATTCGAGATGTGACTATATTTGTTTACGAATTGAGTACTTATTAGCACAATGTAGAATTGCGTAACGAAGAACAATTGTGTGAAATCGTATATCATACACCGGAAATTTAGACTCATTAAAACACTTCATGCAAAAGGTCAATCTGATGAATAAATCATTTCACTGAGTAATGGATTGCTGTGATTCCATAACAGAAGGAACAGCAGTGGAGAGTAGGATAAACAAACTCTCTCTACACCTCTCTCTACTCCCTTCTCTCTACACCCCTCTCGCTCTACACCCCTCTCTCTTCACCCATCTCTCTTCACCCCTCTCTCTACACCCCTCTCTCTCTACACCCCTCTCTCTCTACACCCCACTCTTTCTACACCCCTCTCTCTACTCCCCTCTCTCTACACCCCTCTCGCTCTACACCCCTCTCTCTCTACACCCCTCTCTCTTCACCCATCTCTCTTCACCCCTCTCTCTACACCCCTCTCTCTCTACACCCCTCTCTCTACACCCCTCTCTCTCTACACCCCTCTCTCTATACACCCCTCCCTCTACACCCCTCTCTCTACACCCCTCTCTCTACACCCCTCTCTCTACACCCCTCTCTCTCTCTACACCCCTCTCTCTACTCCCCTCTCTCTACACCCCTCTCTCTACACCCCTCTCGCTCTACACCCCTCTCTCTTCACCCTTCTCTCTTCACCCCTCCCTCTACACACCTCTCTCTCTACATCCCCCTCTCTACACCCCTCTCTCTACACCCCTCTCTCTACACCCCTCTCTCTACACCCCTCTCTCTTCACCCCTCTCTCTACACCCCTCTCTCTCTACACCCCCTCTCTACACCCCTCTCTCTACACCCCTCTCTCTCTACACCCCTCTCTCTCTACACCCCTTTCTCTACACCCCTCTCTCTACACCCCTCTCTCTACACCCCTCTCTCTCTACACCCCTCTCTCTCTACACACCCCTCTCTCAACCTCTCTCTCTACCTCTCTCTCTACCTCTCTCTCTACACCTCTATCTATCTATCGCCCTCACTCTGTCTATCCGTCTATCGCCCTCACTCTATCTATCTATCTATCTATCTATCTATCTATCTATCTATCTATCTATCTATCTATCTATCTATCTATCTATCTATCTATTTTTCACCCTCCCTCTATCTATCTGTCTATCGCCCTCACTCTATCTATCTATCTATCTATCTATCTATCTATCTATCTATCTATCTATCTATCTATCTATCTATCTATCGCCATCACTCTATCTGTCTATCTATCTATTGCCCTCTATCTATCTATCTATCTATTTACCTACCTATCTATCGCTCTCACTCTATCTATCACCCTCCCTCTATCTATCTATCGCCCTCCCTTTATCTATCTATCGCCCTCACTCTATCTATCTATCTATCACACTCCCTCTATCTATCTATCGCATCACCACAGCATCACTCAGCACCACCACTGCATCACTCAGGGGCACCACAACATCACTATACGCTACCAGAGCATCACTGAACGCCACAGCATCACTCGTCGCCACCACATCACTCAGCGCCACCACAGCATCAATCTGTGCAACCATTCAACAACAACTGGTTCAAATATGTTCTCTCAATGTTTCAAGCTTTATTACAAATGTCACAAAAAGATGTTAATATTTCACTTCTGTTCTTGGATTTTCGTCACAGTAAAATACAATGAACTTAATCTTTACAAAAGTTATTTTCAAAAGTTTAAGCTATTGCCATTATACATTACAATAACTTTTATTTAAGTATTAATTATTAAAAAAATAAAAGCCATTGTTATTTGTAATATCAATACATCTAAGTGACGTAAATACAACACATATTGCATTACAAATGCTATAGGTGTCCCATTTGCGAAAGTTAAAACTATCGGCATTGTAAATGACAAAGCTATTAATTTAGCTATTTTCAAAACCAACACCTAAATACAAGATTTGTCAATTACAATACCAATAGCTCAAACTTTCCTAATGCGAGACCTATTGCATTGCAAATGCTTGTTCCACTGGGCATTTCCCCAGTGGGTTGGAGCCCTTTGAGATCGGGTTCGAAAGCCCAAGGCCGCTCATGGAGGCTTTGTCTCTTCCCAGGTAAACGGTTGCAGACACTGGGAGGCTTCAAGGGATAGACAAGAGAGGTGGGATGGAGGTAGAAAGGGAAAAGAGAGAGAAGACAGGAGAAAGAGAGAGATAGCGTGAGGAGACAGAGAGAGCTTGGCCGGTTTTACCATTTTTGGCACGGCTGCTTTTGGTTCCGAAGTCTGGCCTGAATGCCAGGCAGTTCTGACTGCCAGGCATTTGGAAGCTGGTATGTGAAAGCAAGCAAGGCACATGCCAAAAGTGTTAGAATATTTAAATACGCCTTTGTTTCATTTGCTGTGAAATGTTTGCTTTATTACTATCAGTTTGAAGAAAAATAATGTATTATATTGGTCACCATTTCTACACTAAGGAAAAACTTCATCCTTTCAAATAACACGTTATACAAATACACATCAAACTCATCAAGCGAATTAACTATTTCCACCAAACAACAATTACACATATAACACAACATAACACAACATGGCAAAACACGACACCTGTCAAGAAGCCAAGCCTGATGCTGAAGCACTGCTCTGGAAAGTGTCCTCTCCAAGTTTAAAAAACAGTAGGTAAAAGTAGGCAGTGTGCCCTTTAGTCATGTTTACAATCGCAAGGGAAAAACTGGAGGGTTTTGCCCTAAGTCAGTGGCGGGTCCTCCATTAAGGCAGATGAGCGTCGTCCTACTGTTCTCCCAGCAGTGCAAACAGGAAAAGTAAAATTATAATAAAACTAGGTTATTATCATTGAATTTTTTCTAACTGAGTGTAGGGCGGGCCGAGGTGAACCTAATGGATAGCATCTTGAAGCAAGGAGTGGGCACTGTAAGTGCGCATGTTGGTTTGGCCAGCCGTCTTAGGACGGCCAAACTGATATGTGCACTTACATCTCTATAACCCAAGCTGTGCTGCACAGCCGGTGGACAACAGCTCCCTGTCCCTTAGTAAACGCCAAACCAGGCCGCTTAGACCAATCCTGGCACTGCTATCATGCTAGTAATGGTATTACCAGCATGAGAGCAGCCTCTGGATTGGCCATGGGGTGTCTTGGAGCCTGTGTATTGGCTGCTGGGAGTCGTCAGGAGCAGAAGACCACCGAGGCAGCGGCCGGCAGGTAAGTTCTAATTTTTTTCCTATTTTTCTCCCCCGTGCTGCCCCCTCCATGCTTCCCCACCAGTTTTCCCTCACTGTAGCCGCCGCTGCCCTAAGTTGGAAATGCATGGACAATATGATTATATTTCAGACCAACTATCATCACAGGAAAAGAGGCACCAAGAGCCTCCCGTGAATTTAGATGGTGGAAATTGAAGAGTGGTGAAAAGGAGAAAGGTATTAGATGATAAGAGGGAATTAGCAAAAGACGTATGAAGGACATGTCCTTTCCGCAAAAGTGACGTTGTGTATTTCAAGCATGTTATGTCGTGGGAGAAGGGGCGAAGTAGATATTAGTCAGAGCCAATATGGACACTCCTACACGGCTGCGACTACGGATAGAGATCAACTCTTATTATTCTCAGGGCTAGGCGCATTTATTCAACATTTTCCTACCAGAATCATACCTGCCAACATTTTAAACTGGGGTGGCATGGTGAGCAAAAGAACGATGGATTTAACCCATATCTATTCCGTCAAGTGCTTGGGTTTTGGTGCAGTGAATGGATTAGTACATGGTACTGAATGGGTCACTAGAGGAATGCAAGGGGAGTGACACTCAGGTTATATTGAGCTGTTATGTTTGTTCTAGTTGATTCAATGCCCATTAGATTCCCAATGTTAGACTAATGTTCTGATTTGTTACCTTTGCCCCAAATTGTAAAGTGCTCTGATATCCTTCGGGATCAAGTTCGCGCTATATAAAACTTTATAAATAAAATAAAACATATTTTCACAAATCGCAGGCAATAAATCGATTTTGTTCAAATTGTAATGCGCTCTGATATCCTTCGGAATCAAGTTTGTGCCGGTATACAACCTTTGCAACGCAACTTTTACAACGCACTACCATTACAACGAAACTTTTACAACGCAACATCCATTACAACGCATGCATTTACAACGCAGTCATTACAACGCATGACACTACAACGCACACCACTACAACGCATACCATTACAACGCAGTCATTACAACGCATACCATTACAACGCATAGCATTAAAACACATTATACCCTTACAATATCCAACACTTACCCTACTGTTGCACCCCCTGGAGTTAGAATAGTAATTTTTACCCCTACACTATCCAACACTTACCTTACATGCAATGCAATGTAATGTGTTGTAATGGTATGCGTTGTAAATGTAGTATGCGTTGTAGTGGAATGCGTTGTAAAAGTAGTTTCAAAGAATTCGTTGTAATGCTATGCGTTGTAATGGTGTGCGTTGTAATGGATGTTGCGGTGTAAAAAATGCGTTGTAAAGGTAGGCGTTGTAAAAGTATGCGTTGTAACGTCATACATCCGTTTGTGCTATATAAAACTTTATAAATAAATTAAATAAATAAATATGTGTGACTTTTGCGTTAACATTTTAAAGCAGGCAGGTGTAGGTTTAAAAAATTAGTCGGGAGAATGTATTTTCCACCACTGACTTATATTGAAGCAAAGCAATCTGCATGAATCTGGTATATTGGTATGTATGGTAACAGGCAATCAGCATTATATATTTGGCAGTTTAATAACTTAGTGCAAGCAAAAGCAGAGTTCTACCAAACCACCCCAAAGGGAGCCCATTTCTTTGATTGCATAGGGGCCCGAGGCAGTCCTGCTGCGCCTCTAGTTGCCGCTAATGGGGGCAGTATTTCTTGTGAGTAAACTTGAAACTGGTCTGCTCAGGGCTTGGAAAATGAATGGATTTTGGCATTCTGCTTTTTCCCAAAACGCTTTTAAAGGGATGCGAAGGTCCGATTTTAATGTGAAAACCATTACTCTGAAAACTTTACAACCTGCAGGTAGTAATCGTAGAATCTGCGATCATTTTGGAAAGTTTGCAAGAAAAAAAAAAGTTTGCAACTTCGCACAGCTCGCTCTCGCTACAGATGACCGAGCCAATTTCTCCTTTGAAGACCATTTCACACAAGCAGCAGGGTAAAGAAAAAAAATCCTTTCCCACAATGCCACGGGACCTTCGCGTGCTATTCTACACAAAGAATTCGATTAACTCTGAGGTCAGACGGTACCTTCCCTGTGACGGGCGGGTGGCAGCCCCTTCACAAAGGCAGGACAGGTGCTCCATTCATGCCCTCAGCCTCCTACCTGGCAGGGGCCCAGCCTGCCCTTGAGAGCTCTGGCAGCGCGGGCCTCCCTGCACGCTGCAGGCTCCAGGCCTGCCCCTCGGCTCCCCTCTCAGCCTCGTCAGGCGGGGCCTCTTCTCTTTTCACTCCACAAACCTGCCCTGCAGGGCCGTGTTGGTACAGGGCGCGCCTTTCACTTATCAACTGGTTGGTTGCAAGGCCAATGCCAAATCCACTGGATGGCTAAGTGAGCGCATTAATCTATCGGGATCAAGTTCCCGCTATATAAAACTTTATAAATAAATAAAAATAAATATGCACAATATACAACAAATCTGATCAAACCCTTCCATGCTGCCGTCGGCCATTGGCCGACAGCAGCACTACCTCGCTGGTGCTGCCGTCGGCCAATGGCCGACGCAGCCCCGCCCGTTTTGCGGAAGTGCCGCACTTCTGCAAAATCGGCAGCGCAGCCGAGGGGTTAAAAGCAATTCGCAGTTTTTTATACCTTTATTTATTTACAACATTTTGTAAAAGCTCCAACCATTCGTTTTGATAACCAAGGGCATCTCATCAGGGCACAAGTCCTAAAAAATAGAAGTGGGGGGACGCTGTCACCGGAAGTGACGTCACGATAGGAATCTCACGGGTATTCATATGCCTTTAGATGAAAGGTGGTCTGCACCCTGCCTCGCGGGGGCTGCTGGTGCCTGCGTTTAATCCTCCCGCAGTGAATACAGGTTGACAGACGTTCTGAATGAGCTCCGATTTCGCCCCAGAGAGGCCAAAGAGTGAAGTCCAGTTTTTGGGCAGGGGGGACGGTGTCCACCCGGTAAAAACCTGGTAAAATAAGTGGGGGGACGCCGCCCACCCGCGTGGTAGCCCGACTCGAGCCCTGCATCTCATTACCTCTTCGTCAGTGCTCTTCGTTCATGTTATTGCACCAGAGGGGTACCTCGCCACCAGACTCCCTATGACTAGCACTTAAGCATACATATTGGTTTTAGTCCTTTAACTATGTCTCTCACATTACTATTAAAGACTCCTCCCTTCCCCAATGGCGACCTGCTGGCTTTTCTGTGATCGTTGAATGCAGTTATAGAATGAAAGAAAAGTATTAAATGTAAAAATGATTATTTGGGGTGATTGCGGGCTTGCTAAGGTGATGATACAGCGGTGCTGGGCACTTTTCCCGCCCAGGTGCAAGACGTGATCCAGTAGCCGTGTGCCTGCCCTACCTGTAGGGGGTGGCACTCTAAAGAGGCACTTGGAGCACACAGGGCAGGGAACACAAATGATGCTACACACTAGTACTGCGGTACGGCAAAGGTCTGAATGGTCTGACGCCCTTTTATTTATACCTGCGGCCGTGTCCGTCCTCAGGGTGAGGTGCGTTACATCTGGGTCAGGCATCGAGTGCCGGGTACCTCAATACACCCATTCCCCATTTTACTCAGATTTTCAGAGCTGCATCCTGCACACAAAATCATTTAGTCTTTGGCTGGGTTGAGGGTTTGCGCATAGGTTGTAGTGTTTGCTCCGGGCACTGTTGGCAGGTTCTCGTTGGCTCACATCACCCTCAGCGATGGCTGTAGGACATCTGCAAAGATCCTGCTCCAGCCATTGCCCAGTCTCCAGCCGCTGATCATGGCCCTCCTTTCAGTGGTTGCGTCCGCTTCCTCAAATGCCCGTTCCTCGTCCCCTTCATTCTTATCCGGGGCATCTATCTTCTTGAACCACGATATGCTCCTGGTCACTGTTTCCTCTCTCCGCGAGGCAGTTACCATCGTCCCTTCCATGGTCATTATCTTCCAAGCCCCTAGTTCGTAAAGCGTGCAGAATTTCCACTCTAGTCGGCGGTCTCTCAGGAGCACATATTCTCCTGGCTCCATTTGGTGGTGCCGAGCTCCCCTCTGCTGGATGGATCTTGTGTTCTGTTCTCTCCTGGTTTGAGTGCCATCATGGTCATAATCAGGAGGGGACCACTCCGGTGAACCAGGAAGGTGTCCAGCCGGTGATTTTTCAGCATGAGGGACCAGGGAGGACACCGGGTCATACAGTGTGAGGTTCCTCGGTACTCCAGCAGGTACTGATGTAGGCCAGTTTCAGGGTCCACTCCCTCTTGAACAGCGACTCTCATGGCTTTGTTCGAGGTGTGCATATGAACCGCTCAACATCGCCACTGCGGGGTGATCCATCTATGGTGTATGCTGGGATATCGCAGGAAAGTCTGAAATTTGAGCCCTTGAAATGGTGGCCCGTTGTTGGTTCTAATTTCTTCTGGGAGGCCGAACAGGGCCAAGATTTTTTCAAGGGTGGGGCCAACATGGGAAAATGGTGTTGACTCAATCAGTTCTACAATCAGATATTTAGAATGACTGTCCACTAGCACCGTTGTGATGTACCCGTCTGGGAAACTACCAAATCGAGGCTGGCTTTCTTCCATGGGCTGCCACTTGGCTCTTCTGTGTTACTGGTGCCAGGGCCTCTGGGCTGCTTGTGAGTTGGCACACTGCACATTGCTGTAATAGAGGTAAACACCCTTCACAACGCGGTCAAAACACCGCGGTGCCATTACGACGCATCTTTTACAACGCAAGTCGTTACCACGACTTGCGCTGGAGGGCGCTCTAGACTAAGGAATAGTAGATTTACTATTCCAACACCTTCCCTACTGTACGTAGGGTGGAGTTGGAATAGTAAATCTTACTATTCCTAAGTCCAGCACCCTACAGCGCAAGTCGTGGTAACGACTTGCGTTGTAAAAGATGCGTTATGATGTACCGCGATAATTTTGACCGTGTTTTAACATCATACATCCGTAATAGATCATCAACTACAGCTTCCATACCTTCTGTCTTAGGTGGCTCTTGATCTTTGCTGCTCCTTGGTGCCCTCCATTTGTTGGGCCTCCTCACTGGTTGGCATCCAGCAGGAACGTGTTCCAGGCCCCCTCCTGTATGATTGACATGACCTTCACCAGCACCGCATCATTTGCGGTTGCCTAGCTGATCTCTTTCAAACTCAGTGCCCTTGGGCACACTCCTCTGCTCACCAGCCGTATGCATTCCTCCGTTCATTCTGCATCGTGTTCTAGTCTTCCGCCTTCCTGAAGTGGGTGGCGTGAGGAAGTCAGTTGGGTCCTAGAGCCTTGTCTGTACCCAACGTCAAGTTGGTATTGTTGTAGCTGTATCGCCCACCTCTCAATCCTGGATCAGATGTGGTGCCATGCCTCTGAAGAGCGGGACCAGCAGTTGGCGGTCAGTAGCCACTCGAAACGGTCACCCACCCAGATACAAGGGGAAGCATTCACAGGCCCATTTTATGGCAAGAGCCTTTCTTTTGATTTGGGCATATCTGGCTTCCGCTGGGGTGAGAGCTCGCAAATACGATGGGTGCCCACTGTCTGGTTTCAACTTCCTGCATGAGCACTGCCCCAAGTCCCACCAGGCTGGCATCTATGATGAGCTTCGCTTGGTGTCAAAGTAAGCCATTGTTGTCTTGTTGAGGAGCGCCACCATGATGCATTGGAAGGACTCCTCCTGTTTGGGGCCACAGGACCGCCAGGCATCTGCCTTCGTCAGAGCTCTGAGAGGTTCCTTAATGTTCGCGAGGTTGATAATGAAGCAACCACAATACGTGGCCATCCCAAGGAAGCGGCATTGCCAGGTGTAGGGGCCTGTTTGATCAACGGGGACTTCCAGTGGTTGACAAAGATGCATTATTTGGTGAAGACATACCCAAAGAATTTGAAGCTCATCTCAAAGAAGGGCGGACAAAGCAAACACAAGGTGATGATGGGCGGAGCGCTAAAACTTTTCAGACACTCACGCCCCAGTCACAGATCTGGTTTGAATCCATCATCATTCTTTAGCTCACTTCGCCACCTCAGCTCAGACCCAGCTATACGCATATCAGTCTTGACCCTGTGCCTCATGGGAACAGTCCAGCCCGAACTGCCAAGCCAGGTCTTCCGTGAACCGGAAACAAGCATCCTGGGACCGGTTTCTAGGTAAAACCCTTCATCAGCCAGGCTATCTTGAATCCAGTGGCAAAGTGAGCAAGGGACACCCGTCTGGGCATACCCTGCCAACTTAGGGCGAACAAAGCAAAGACAAGGTGATGATAGATGGTCCTAGGATGCTTGTTTCCAGTTCAGGGAGTACCTGAGCTGGACTGTTCCCATTGTGCGCAGGGTCAAGACTGAATTGCTGGGTCCAAACTGGAATGGCATGGTGAGCAAAAAAAACGATGGATTTAGGCCCAGATCTATGTACTGGGGTGAATGCATGACATTGTTTTGCATTCTCTCCATCAATAGTTCTTTTTTGCACGTCTCAAAGAAGGAGCACTTCTCATGGTACAGGTGAGGCTCTGGTCACACAGACGCTTCAAAGTTGCCCTGAGCGGGCGGTGGTGTTCCTCAGCAGTTGTGGAGTACATCAGGACATCATCGCTAACATTCATTTTGGGCCAGAGAGAACCTCGTTTATAGGATTTTGGAACACTTCTGCTGCAGATGAAATCCCAGAACTCAGGTGCTTGTACCTCCTCAAGCCTAAGTGTGCTAAGAATGTCATGATGTACCTGCTGCTCTTATCCAGCTGCAGTTGGTGGTATCTGTCTGTCTGTAATTATAGTTTTGATCTAAAAATGAATGAATCTATTAATTTTGCTTCTTGTGGATTACAAACCGTAATGAAGTATTTGTATAGATTACTAGGGGCGGGCCAGCACTTGCAAACTCTGCTACGTGGGAGGCAGAGTTTTTGCCAAACTCCATGAAGTTTACCAATAAGTAATGGTATAATTTCTGCTTATTCTCAATAAACAGTTCATCGTTTCAGTCAAAATGTTGTCAAAAAAAAATTCTGGGTGAAAAGCCCATACACATTAAGATGGTGATGGAATTATGTGTACCTGGTGGTCCCAGGGGTGGGTCTCTCTGTACCAACTGAGCACAACCAATGTATGAAACTGGCCGTGCAAATATTGTGGGTGCGAGACACGAATCCCAGAAGCGAAGTCCCTACGCCACCTAGAGCCCTGCAACCACCGGAGAATCGGAATAAACCTCTGAGTGACAACAGTGTCCTGGGGAAAAGGGAAGTGGAGAAAACACAAAGAGACATTTCCAGGGTTCCTTCAAGGAAACTGCTTCACTTCTTGGCCCTAATGGTTCCTTCAGTGTTCTGTGTATGTCATGTGTCTGGAAACAAGTAATATGAATTCAGAAGGGAGAAAAAGAAGAGATTTATCAGGCTCTTGCGTACCTCCTGGAAAAATACTCAAAATACAGAATTGGCATGATACCCTCCGGTTATGTTTGGGGAGATGTCGCTCTTATGCTAGTTTGTGTGATCCTATCTTCCTACAGCTAATGTCCCTAAGGGGGATGGGCAATTCCAAGAATTGGACGAGGTAGGCTCACTCCCGTAATGTGACATACTTCATCATTTGACACCTTGTCCCACCCTGGTGAGATGGTCCTACTAGGGCGGACTCAACCTCATGTGGGGGCTGACCTGAGGGAGTTCTTAGAAATACATTTTTTCTCTGGATAAAAAGCTTGGATCCAGTACAAAGTTTTAAAAAATCCTTAGGATATGCCAGAAAGTATTCTTTATGCAGGTGGTATCCCAGGCTAGACTAAAAAAGGACCAAACGGTAATCTCAGAGGACCCTCCTCTGCTAGAGAGAAAATAAGGGCTTGTCTATGTACCTGTTTGCAGAGTTTGAAGTTCAGGTCACGTTGCGAGTGATCCACAAAAATGGCAAAAATATATGAGTGTAATTGTATGTCTATATTTCAGTACATTTCTTCCTTTCCAACATTTTCTAGATTTTGAAAGATTTCCAGGTGAAGTTTTGCGAAAATGTGGCTGTCGCAGACTCCCACAGGAGCTCATATGCAGTTCTCTTTTAGTGCAAGGATATGTACACTTGTACATTTTCACTTTTGTACATGTAATGTAAGTGTCACTCATTTTTCAGGACTGCAACTTACTCTTTAGCGTCAGCATTTGACCCAGAAAAAGAGAGAGAAAAGCTGAAAAGGTTATAGACGGAGGAAGCGAAATATAGGAAACAGAGACAAAGGAAGGAAAGAGAACCTGCGAGAGTGAGATAAAGAGACAGGAATTTTAGGGCGGAGGCAGTAGAAATGAGGTACAATGAAGACTAGTCAGCCATGGAAATCGGCATTAGCCATTCCCCTTGGAGTATCACCTTCATTTGTACCTGCGCCAATTCTATTAGTGATCCCTTTGTGTTGAGACGTTTGCAAATACCTACATACTGCTGTGCAGGGCTTTAAGTAGGATGAACAAACTGGGGTTCTCTCAAAGGGGCGTGGACAATGTAATTAAGGGCGTGGCTTAAAACATGAAAGCTGTAAATCTTTGCTAAGCATAGTGTGCCACCCAACTGGTATGTTGCTACTTCTGTCATGGCATCCAGATATATAATACAACAAGTAATATTACACCTACAGCAAGCCAGTACTATTAGCTTTGTTAGTTGCATAAGATAAATAAGCAACAACTATAACTTCGTTGTATTTAATATTGAAAATGCTTCACTTCTGAAATGGTGAGTCTGTGAAAGAACTATAACGGGTCTCTTTGAAGTTACATCAAAGGCAGTGAAGGGTGGGACTGCTGCAGAGTTAAAATGTATTTTTTTCATCCCGAAGGTGAGGGCAAAAATGGCTTTTTAGAACTGCCGCTACTGAGCACCGGCAGGACCCGGCCCACTTAAAGCCCTGCTTCTGAGTTTGAGGGTGCAGGCAAATTTTCCAGAGCATCCCTGCTCAGCCTACTTCCCTGGCAGAAGATTTACAATTACTCAAGCGTAAAATGGCATTATTTGGGGGATTATTACAAAAGAATAAGCCCCTTCACGTGCACAAGTTCACATTTTATGAAATTCAAAGTGAATTTGCACTCTCAAATAAAGGCGCTGGAGTGTGTAAACTCAATTTACACAGCACATGACCTTGTGAGTTTCTCAATTCAGAACATTCCCGGGGAGTGGGTCAAAATCGTTTACAGCACACCTGTTATGCTTTTAGTAACTTGTTTTAAGAACATCACAGGGCCTAATGGAGCCACCATGCTGAGTTTTTCTCTAACAAAGAGTTATCATCAGTTTATTTCTAAAGTAAAGTGCAATCTGAGATTGAGCATGTGCCAAGTGAGTTTAGGAGTTCTCACTGGCAATGAGGCACTAGGGACTTTCTGAAAAATGCCAGCTGGTCGCCCTAACTCCTCGAGGCCCAAACAATGCCAAATATGAGCATTCTGTTTGATTTCGGCATATTTCGAGGGGTGAGAGGGTCAGATCATGTGTTTGCCTTGCCAGCCAGAGAAAGTATGCCATGAATGCTGACTGAACCTGTTCTGCTCCAGGTGGTTTCTGCTGCTACCGAGGCAGGTCAGGCCTGAGAGCAGGAGGCGCCTTTATGAGAAGGAAAAAGGGAATTTATTATTATTCCTGGATGAATAAACTGAAGGTCTTATTGGGGTAGTTTGGCCTTGCTGGTGCAGCAAAAACAAAACTGGTTAGGCTGAGGCCTGCTATTCTGTTAACTGTTTCGTGCAATTCCTATTTAGTGCTGCAAATTGAATTCTCGGGCCTCCAAACGCTAGATTACACCTAAGGGATTGCACAGGGTCCAACAAGATAAATTATGCGGTGCCACCACTACTGCATAGTATACCTGATAATTTGGTTAGCAGTCAGGCCTACCCCATATTTGTATAATGAATTGGTCACTGTGGGCTGTTTCACAGAGGGCCAGATTCATCAATATGTTGCATTGGTGCACAGTCGCTAAAACTGACGCAAAGTGTTTTTTTAAATTTACTTTCCACCTGTTTTAAAGTAATGCAATGGAGCACTTTGCACTATTTTTGTTACTTTGCAATGCTTTGCATTAACCCGTTCCGTGCTAGTGACGGAACCTCTCCGTCACGAGCCACGGGCGCGCTGTGCTCATGACAGAGTGGTTCCGTCACGCCGCTCCGCCCACGCTGCATCAATTCCGCGCCTGCGCGGCTGAATTGATGAGCGGGCGGGGCCGTGACGGAACCACTCCGTCATGAGCACAGCGTGCCCGTGGCTCGTGATGGAGTGGTTCCGTCACAAGCATGGCAGCGCCGCGTGACCCCCCCCACCTCCCCCCCAGCGCTGCGGCGGAATTACATGTATGTAACGTAATGTAATGTAATGTAATGTAAAAGATTCTTATATAGCGCGCTTACACCTAACGGTTTCATGGCGCAGTAGGGAGACAGGTAGGAACAAGCGGGAGCGGAGGACGAAGGAACTAATTATGTGCCTTACAGAACAAGTGTGCTTTCAGGAGAGACCTGAAGAGAGGGTAAGAGGTGGTGAGCCTAAACTCTAGGGGGAGTGCATTCCAAAAAGAAGGGGCAAGAAACGAGAATCTGAGCCCTCCATGTTTCTTGCGTTTGAAAATAGGGGTTTTAAGTAAAGCAAGATGGGAAGATCGGAGGTTACGGGAGGGGGCATAGTGATAAAGAAGGGAGGAGATGAAGGCTGGACCGGCATTCCCATGCTACCACTGATGGCTTTTGATGCAAAGCCCTGCATACTAACATTTGTAGTCTGGGCTTTGTGCCCAAAAATCACACCTAATTGACTCAGGGGTAAAGAAGATGAATGTTTTTTTTGGCTTTGAACATTTCTAACTTTTCTTGTGTATTGTACTGCACACATACAAAATTGCAGATGTTAAAAAGTAATTTTAAGCAGTGTGTTGACACTTCCAGTACAAAACCTATGCCATACTCACACAGATGGCTTTGCACTATGGGACAAGGGTGCTTGCGTGGTGTTAGGCAATGAGAAAAATGCACCAGTGCTTGCGAAGAGAGCAGCAGCAGCACCGCCGTATGTTTGTAGACTTGGAGCTGTCCTGCTCTCTTCCTTTCAAACGTAACCCTGGAAGGTGACATTGCATGAAAAAATACTGCATTTGCCCAAAGTCTGCTATTTAAAAGTTGGAAATTTGCCTCTCCAAAATTACTCTCACATTGTTAGCAATTCACTCAAAGGATCCCACGATGACAGTACTTGATTTCCTGAAGTGCATCAATGCATAAAACTTGCCCAGTGGAATTTCAGGCACATGGAAAATTGTGCGTGCATAAATATGAAGCGACTGTACGTTTTTTACCTTTGCGTTACGACCATAGAACAACATTTAGTGCCTGAATCGCGGAGGTAAACTCACACTTTTCTGTAAGTTTATGATTGTTTGCTATTCACAAAGGGATTTACCAGTAGTATCTTTACATGTGCAGAGTCTTCACACATAAAAAGACCTACATTTTGTATTCCTTTTTCAGTAAATATGTATACATACTGAATTCAATGGAGGCTTTCAGCTCCATCACATTTGCCTTTCCCGCACTACAATATGTAGCATGTGGCAATGGTTCACCCCACCTCATCCACTGGCTGTCTTCACTGTGAGTGCTGGGATTTCCGCTATTTCACAAGGAGCACATCCGTACACAAAGCAGCTGCCTTCCGTGCCAGGGACTGTTATAAGAATATGTGTGTTTTGAGACCAAAAAAAACCCTCAGCTTTTAGCCAATTTTTTTTACATTGACGAGAACCATCCAGCTCCTTCAACAATAAGGTTTTACAAAAACCATGACAAACAAAACATTCATTGAAAAAGCCAAAAGGTTGGCAGTCAACACCATATCTATTGGCATTGCCAACGTTTGATTTTTGTAGTGTAAGGCAGGTAGACAGGGAGAAAGTGTCTTCATCCTATAGGTTACAGCAACTGTTGCCATAGAGTGTAGGAAAACAAGCCATTCCGTTTTGGGGGAATCATCACAAAAGGAAAATGTGTTCTAGACATGCTACACTTCACTCAGGTGGCCTTGGGCACTCCTTTTCGGTTGTATGACAGAGGCACGCATGGCTAACCCACCCGTGCCTCTACAACACAGCACTAACAACGAATGCATCTGAACAACGCATTCCTTTACCTCGCAATTTTGTGGTAAAGGCATTATTGGTAAAGGAATGTGTGGTAAAGAAAGATCACACCCCAGCCCCTCTACCCTGAGCCCTAAGTCCCTGAACCCTGCCCTATAACCAACTGACCCCCAAACCCTAAAAACTACCCCCACCCCTAAAAACCTAAAAGTTCCCCGACCTCCGGAATGTGTGGTAAAGATCACACCCCAGCCCTTCTGCCCTGAGCCCTAAATCCCTGGACCCTGCCCTATAACCTGCCCTATAAACAACTGACCCCCAAACCATAAAAACTACACCCAACCCTAAAAACCCAAAAGTTCCCCGACCCCCCAATGCCCTGAGCCCTAAAAACCTGGCTCCTGCCCTATGAACAACCCGCCCCAACCATAAAAATGACCCCATCCCTAAAACTACCCCGCCCCCCTGCCCTGAGCCCTAAAACCCTGGCTACTGCGCTATAAACAATCCAAACCCCCCTGAGCCCTATATACTAACTCATCCCTAAAACCTAAAACTACCCTGACACCCCGCCCAGAGCCATAAAACGCGGCCCCCTGCCCTATGAACAAACCCAACCTCCCTGAGCCCTAAAAACTACCCCCCCCCCAAACCTGGCCCCAGACCCTCTTACCTGTCTGCATTGAGCTTTCTGTCCCGATGCTTCCTGTTCCTGTTCTCCCCCATCCGTACATCCAGACTACGCACTGCGTATGCAGGGTTAAGACATATGCATGGTTAAAGCAAGCGTGGTTGCGCTTGCGGGAAAACAGCATGCGTGGCTCTGCCAGCGTTGTAAAGGTTTTTCCACTCCTTTTATCCACACATAACCGAATTTGAGCCAGCAGATGTTTTTGGTGTGGTAAGTCTCCTCTTTCAGCTCTCATTCTGGTATCTTGTATGGGATATATGCTACAAACTTATCCTACTAGTCTTCCCTGCCCAACAGGGTACAGGAGCCATGTGCTGGGACTTTGAGGTAGTGAGGAAGGGCTGGATGAATCTCTGGGTGGTGAAAGGAGTGGTGAGGTTTGAAGGTGGCAAGGCAAGGTGAGGTGTGGGAAGCACGACTGCAGTAATGTATGTTTATAGGTGGAGGATATGCTCCTGATGATTCTATGTGATCAAGAAACTATACTTCAATTCGTAGGCATTTGCTTATTAAACATCTTTACTGTGGTAGTTACAGTACCTGCTTCACGTGACTTAGATGCTAGTTGTTAAATAAATGCCCAGTAGCCATATTTGAGCCATGGTGTGAGTAAGAGTATAGTAAAGGTATGTAGAAATGCTTAGTTAATGGCACAAAAGAGGCATCAAAAAGCTTTCTATGTGCCACAAAATGTGCCATTTGCATGCCGCAAAACATACCCATCTGTTGAACAATATTCTCGGGGTCTGCTCCTGGACGGTTCATTTGCTTTTGACATGTTGCATCGCCCCACCCTTATTCAGAGAATGGGCAAGCTTGATATACGGGGCACCATACTCAATGGATTTCCTACTAGCTCTCCGAAAGATCCAACCATCTTTTAACCACCACCTTTTTCTTTTGACCCTTCACCACCTGCACAGGCATCCCACAAGTTTCCACCGTTTCGGCTCTCTCCTTCAATGCAGAACTCCTCCCTTCATCAGGACTTCACTATATCCCTCAACCCTACCTGCTACAGGTATGTGGACGAAAGCCACATTAGCCTGAAGCTTGAAATCACTTTGTATCTTGACTCCTAAATCCCTGGCCAATGGCTCCAACAGTGGATGACCGAACGATCACCACCTCTGACACAATTCACCAAGAAGAAATATTCTCCACCCAGGAAATTATCATTCCACTATCATCTGGCCTCTCGACTGAGGGCCGCTACTAACAACGCAAAGCAAGTGAAGAATCTGGGAGTGATCATGGACCCCCACCTGTGCCTTGTGTGTGCTACAAGTGAATCAAGTGACCAAATGTTCAGTTACACCATGCAACAAATACCCTACGTGTTCGCCTCTAGGACGCATGCCGCAGTCGCTTTGCTCCTTTTTCGCCTGGATTAGGATCACTGATGCCCTCACAGTACTCTTCAAACATTCCAGAGGATTCTGACTGTGGACAATCAACAGCTGATGCATCTATCACACATGATCACACCTCTTCTGCCCTGAAAGCCCTACACTTACTGCCTATAGTCAGACGCAACACATTCTAGCCTCTCTGCTTCACAACTGGGCTATCCACCGAAAGCAAGGATGAAAACTATCCGCCCACCAGCTGGGTAGAAAAGACAGCCATATTTAGGGTTAGTTTGTAGTAATTGCTGAAGCAGCTAGTGCAGCCCCTCATACCTTTGGGCTCAGCTGATGCACCAGTGATACCTACAGTCCTAATAGCATATATCTGATGTTGCAGCTTGCATTGTATGTGTTCATCATTGCTGCCTGCTACATTCACCCCAAATGAACCTAACATTTTGTGCACTGACGTTGAGTCCCTGCCAGGGTGTATCAGGGCAGGCACTGCTGCAGAGGGAGCCCTGTTGCTTAGCTGAACACAATGCCCCATGTTCTGAACACTTCCGGTTTCACTGGAATGCTGTTCTGTTGCATGGGGACTGCCAGGGCAACAATCTAGTACTTCTGGCTGAGTGCCTGCTCTGTGCTTTTCAGGCACATTTCCAGGGCTGCTTTTGGCTCCCACCCGCTGTAGGCTGTGGCATCTTTCTCACTTCCTGAGCCACACAGCCATTGCACCTGCTGATAAGACTCAAGGCCCCAGGCTGCTAAAGCTGTCTGCTAATTTAGTGCTTGTTGTTGGTGAACATGGGTGCCCATTGCACAGCAACTTCCCCGGCTCCATGGCCTCCACACCTACCTAGCAATGGGGAGAATTTTTTTAGTTTAAAATGATTTATTAAAGAGTTGCAGAACTTATAGTAAATCTAAGTTCTATTTAATATGATATAATATGTACCCTTCCCCCTCCCCTCTTTCCTTCCTCCTTCCTCCTCTACTCTCATTTTTCTTTCTCTCAGATTGACTGTTCTTTTATAGTAACTTATTGATCCCGTTCGTTAATCTTTATTTCGGCAATTTTGCCATAAAAGATCCAGCATAAAATCAATACAGATAAAAGGAAGACAGACATCACTGCTCCATCAATAACGGGGTAGTGGACAAGTACAGGCTAGTAGTTCTCAAGACAAGGCCCCAAAACACCAGAATCATACTGTTAAAACAATAAAATGATTCAGAACTAGTTAAACATTTAAAAACAATCAATAATATAACGGAATGTGAAAAATAAAAAACAATTTAACACTAACAACTAAAAATCTATCATACAATGATATAGTACATAAAAGTTTATTATACTAACTAGTGCATAGTCTGAATCAAGATTGGAGTGCCCTAGAAATTGAAGACAATCTCTTGTGCCACACTGCTTCGAGAAATTTAGCCACTGCAAAGACAGTTACACTTGAGAGGTCAGTCTTAAGTATTCTAAAGGCCTCGGAGCAATTAGCAAACCCTAAATTCTTACAGAGTGGGATTATCCAAAACCTTCTAGCAGCAATGTAGGCAGGGCAAAAGAAAACTAGATGCAATTCATCTTCTAGCCTAAAATTGCAGCCGGGACAGTTTTCCAAGGAGTGCTGTTTCCATTTGCTGGTGAAGGCTCTTAGCGGCAGGGTGCCATAGCGCCATTGCAGGTATAATTTCCTGGCAAGATTCGGATAAATGTCATCTAGAACAGTCTCAAACTTGTAGCAGTCTTTGACCCCAAGGAAAATGTTAGTTATGGAATCTGGGCATTTATCCTGTATGTGGGATGCAAGATTACATGCATGGAAAGTTGCCACCAGATGTTTACGGGATAGTCCCAGGCACGCCGCTTCAGGATCGCTCCAGAGGGTCGGGAGACCCAGCCGGGCAAACTCAGTTTTTAGATATTTAAACCACGGGATGTTCTCTATATTAGGAAGAGCAAGAATTTCCCGCAGTTCCTGCCTATAGTTGGCTAACTCAGGAGTGGACCATAATCTTCGCCAGAAGGTTAGGGGCTTTACACCCAGTTCCTCATCCAGAGGTTTCAAGCCCAGATCCAATCTAAGGGGCAAAAAGGGAGAGCTACCGGTAACTTCAGGAGTTGTCTGAAAAAACTTATTTTCAGCAATAACTAGATCTTTTTTGCAGACATGGCCCCAGAGTTCACTACCATAGAGAATCGCACCTCTGGCCTGGAGTCTATAGATCTCCAGCGGGGGACCTATCGGTCTAGCAGAGGATTTATTAGAATTAACTAGCCTGATCATACCCCCTGCAATTTGAGCTAGTTTGAGCTGGGACTTAGCTTGATGGTCACCCCATTCCAATTTATCATTCATGGTCACACCCAGATACTCAAACGTATACACTCTTTCTAACCTGTTCAGGCCTATAGAGGGATTAGGGCGTGTTTTTTTGGGAGGGTTGAAAACCATGTACTTGGTCTTGAGAGCATTAATTTCGAGACCATGCTCTCCACAAAATGCTTCAAAACCCTCCAAGATACGCTGGATCCCCATTGGGGATTTCGACAGCAGCAGGGTGTCATCCGCAAACATGATTGCGGGCACCCTGCTGCCCGAGCCTTGGAGCGTCTGTGTTGGGGACCTTATTAAGGTGTTCGATGACAAAGAGGCAAAACAGGGTGGGTGCTAGGACACATCCCTGCCTTACCCCTCTGCCAACGGGGAATCTTTTTGAGAGGCTACCCATCCTCCCACACCTAACCTGTGCATAGTTGTGTGTGTGCAAACGAACAATGATATCTAAAAGATCGGGGGGATACCCAAGTTAGAGAGTACCGTCCATAGTTTACTCCGCGGAACCAAATCAAAGGCTGCGCGGAGGTCGACAAAGACGGAATAAAGGGTACCACCCTCCACCCGCACCGTCTTCCAGAAGAGGAGGGCCAAACGAAAAATTTGGTCCGTGGTTGAAAACGTACTCCTAAACCCCGCCTGGAATGTACTTAGGATTTAGTGGTCTATCATCCACTCCTGCAGGCGGTCAAGTATCAGTCTTGCAAAGACTTTTTGTGAGACGTCAATGAGGTTGATCGGCCTGTAATTGGCTGGGAGCAGAGGAGAGCCCTTCTTAAATATAGGGACAATCTCTGCCCCCAGCCAAGTACTAGGGACCGCCATTCCCCAAGGATTGCATTAAAAACTTCCAGTAGGTAGCGGGCCCAGACCCTAGGTTGATGCTTAAATAGATCTCCCGGGATTTTATCTAACCCGGGAGCTTTACCCGATGGCAGCTTGGATATTGCACTAAGAACCTCCCCCAATGAAAATTGCATTGGCTCAGCACCCACCAAAATGTTAGAGTGCACGGTTGGCCCACCTGAAAGTGGAAGATAATCAATCGAAGGACCATCATGGAGCTTAGCCAAACCGGGGATGACCTCTTCATAGAGGCTACGAAAGTGGTCCTCCCACACCCCGGCCGCTATATTGACCTCCAAAGCTGGAGTCGGCTCGGCAGACCCTGTTCTCACTATCTGCCAGAATTTACGAGCATCTCTGGTCTTCCCAATTGGAATGGTCCCATTCCACCTTGGCATGGTGGATTACTTGCTTCAGTTCCGCCCTCCTAATCTTAATTAGCCCTGTGTCCCTAGGGTGCTTCAATACAGCGAGGAGGTCAGCCTTTGCCCTCCTACAAGCTGAGTTGAACCAGGTAGCTCTTTGCCCCCTGCGGGGCCCTTTCCGAGCAATTGGATTTAGAAGTTCCACCAAGGTGTCCACCAACTCCGTGTGGAGGGTGCCCATCTTGGGCATCAGTTCTGCTGGAGAGAGATGAGAAATAAAAGCCCGACACATTCGAATATGGGGAGGATCCGTGCATAAAGCTCGGAGATGTGGGCGGAATTGTCCAGAAACTTGTCCCACCTCACTCTACGCCTGTCATTAGTTAAAAATAGATTGGAATCCCGAGGTGCCTCTGCCGGCTGTTCACCCATGGGACCATTGGGCGAGGCCAACGAAAAAATCAGCGCATTATGGTCGCTGCCATTTCTTTGCACTACCGCAAAGTCAAGAACCTTGTTCCAATCAGATGTCTGAACAAGGATGTAATCCAAGTGAGACTCCTGCCCTGGTTTATTGAAGGTGGGTTTCGAAGGAATGTCACCCTTAATTCCGCCATTACAGGCCCTCAGAGAATTACTGAGGGTAAGTGCCAAGATTTGGGTTGCCAGGGGTGACCATGGCTTTACTGGAGGACCTTCTAATTGCGGAATTCCCCACTGGTCATCCTCCTCCAGAAGTGCTCCGTCCACATTTAGGGTTAATGGCTCATACTGACAATAGAAATCACCCCCCAGGAGGATCCTGGCACCCTGGGGTATTGTAGGCAGAAATAGAGAATGCTCGTCGAAGGTGTGTGAGGGCTTCGTTATTCCCATCGGTCTGGAATTCACATTTATCAGTGCGAGTTGAGTGTTGTTTGACCATTCCAACAACACGCACTGTACATCCAGAGAGTTAGTTTTAAGAACCCTGGCCTTACATCCCAAATAGGATGCCACCCATATGCAGAGACCCCCCGAAGGCCGTCCCTTTCCCTCCCACTTAGCTGGAATTGAAAAGGCTGCATAGCCGGATCGCCATTTATCCTCCCTTGCCCATGTCTCCTGAAACAGGCATACATCCTGTGTGTCAATAAAGGACCCCCACTCAGGGGAGTCTAGTTTTCCCTGAAGTCCTGCCAGATTCCAGGAGAGAATGGACAGGCAAGATATATGCTCATTAGGAGTGATATCCGGGAGATCAAGCGTGGTAGCAGCAGTGGTATCCAGCAGCTCAGTAGGTGGTTCAATAGGTTGGGGTTCCCCACGGATAACACCCTTAGCGGGGGGAGAAGGGAGACAATATGAGATTCCCCGTGTAGATCTAGTTGCAATATTTGGCCCCGAGAGCAAGGGTGACATAGTTTGTATTGTAGCTGCTTTGGGACTCTCATAATCTGTGCCTTCAAAGCCAGTAGCATATGATTGGCCACCCGTGCCCTGTTTGGACTGTAATCTTCAATCACAGTCATCCATACCTGAGAACACATCAAACCTATTTACAGTCTCCAGGGGTGTAAAGGGTCTCAGGTGATCCATTCTCCTGTTGGTATTTCTGTTAAACCTAGGGGGTACAATGTTCCACCCAAAGGGATCAACAACAGGTGGAGGATGTAGTGCATGTGACAAGTGGCTGGTGTTGTACAGTATTGAGGGGTTAGACTGATTGGGTGCCTGACCACCGGTATAGGTGGGGGGGAACACTAGAGATCTAGGGTAAAAATGGGTCAGAGGACGAGGGACGATACAATTGCTACCACTACTTAGGGGCCAATTTAGTATATGGTTGACTGCTCGTGGGTCTCTAAAATTTATAACAACCAGATCTTCCTCGGTATCTTTAACCCTACTACCCAGCCAAGGGAGTCGCTGAACGTGCACGATCTCACCGTAGATATTGTGTGTGAGTGGTCTAAAATGGCTAAGCCAGTGCATGATTTTATTTTTCAGCTGAAGGTACCCCTCCCTCTTATTGACTGGCAATGTAGGGACCCCTGTCAGAACAACCACGAAGGGGACAGCTTCAGGGGGAAGTTCCACTTGGGGCCCTTTGTACGTTGGTGCCCTGGCATGTCTGGTGCTTCCCCACTCCTCCCGTGTGTTTCCTACATATACTTTTCCAGGTCCCCTCGACACTTCACTTACTGCACTTGCAACCGGTTTGTTAACCTGCTTAGGAGGTAAAGCCCTCTGCTGCTTGGGGTGTGTGAATTTAGTAGATTGGGATATAACTTTTGGGACATTGGGAGTACATGATGTCACCAAGGCTGGGGGTGGCACAACCCCACTCACCAGTACCTTAGTTGATCCATCGTTATTACAAATTGCAGACTCGATGTCCTCAAGCCTTTTCTCAACCTTCTTCAGCCTCTCTATTACGGGTAGGATAAAAGACCTTATTAGGTGTTCCATACTATCCAGTGAGACGGCAGAAGGTACTTCCTTGAGCAGGGAGTCAGCCGAAATAACAGTTGCAACAATAGTGTTCACTGCCTTTACAGCTGGGGCCAGTGGTAGGGGAAGTGCCGTGTTTAACATATTAGCTGATGCAGCCATTGGGGCCGGGGCAGTTCTGGTACTATACTTTAAGGATTTGCCAAAGTCGGAATGACTGATCTTAGGCTTTTGCAGGTCCCCCGCCTTCCGTCTTCTTTTACGCGGTGGTGGACCATGGACTTTGACAGGCACCGGTTTCTTCAACTTGTTTTGAACAGGTTTATCCCGGGCGGGGGTCTGGGTAGTCAGGTCAACATCTATACTAATGGGACTAGAAAGAGGAGTGTCACTTATAGGCTGGTCAGTAAGGACCAGGGGTATGGAAGTACAGTCTCGTAACAGCAGTGAAACACTCTCTAAGGATAAAGGATCTTCATTGCTACCAGTACATCCTACACTGGGGGAAAGAGCGTGGAGGGAGGGGTCTATGGGAACCCTGTTTTTCATACATTCGACAGAGCGCCGGCGTTCTGCCAGGGAATTTTCCCTGTCTAAGTCAGTAGGGACCCTTGTGAAATAATTATCAAGTGTACCATTATTCGACCCCCCCATCTTTTCAGGTAAAACTTTGTCGGGACTCTGGGCCATAACAGACACGCACACCTACTGTAAGGCCCGTAAATATAAAGTGAAAGGGCGTAGGCCCAGCCCGGCCTCACTCGGCCTCTGAGGGCCTAGGAGGGCCCGCCCTTTGCCCGGGCTTAGCCCGGGGCACGTCCGCGCGCGTCCCGCGTGCGTGGTTATGGGCTCTTCTATATGCAGAAGGGGGAGGGGGCGGGAAGAGTCGCAGGTGCGCCTGGTGGCTACGGCGCTCCGCCTGCTGGGACTCGCAGTCCCGCGCCCGCTGGTCAGTCTTAACAAAGTCAGTGACTCCCCTTAGATATCCCCGGTAGGTATGGTAATCCTTGCTGGCTCAGGAAGAAGAGTTCTCCCCCTTGGTATCGGCAATGTGACTCTCCACAAACGGCTGCGAGCGGCTCCCGCGAAGCGGGGGCCGCGAGCCGTTATCAGGTGCAGAAGGGGGAGGGGCGGGAAGAGTCGCAGGTGCGCCTGGTGGCTACGGCGCTCCGCCTGCTGGGACTCGCAGTCCCGCGCCCGCTGGTCAGTCTTAACAAAGTCAGTGACTTCCCTGTAGATATCCCCGGTAGGTATGCTAATCCTTGCTGGCTCAGGAAGAAGAGTTCTCCTCCTCGGTATCGACAATGTGACTCTCCACAAACGGCTGCGAGCGGCATCCATTATTCCATTATTACCTCTTCATATTTTGTACTGCTCAATCGATTGGATTTTATTGCTATGTCATGCCTTTTTGTATTGTCTATTTATGTCATTCTTTGTTTGAAAATTCAATAAGATTATTCTGAACTAAAAACAAAAAGAGTTGCAGAACTTACGAAGATGTGAATAAAACATGAAAAATATAAAATTCACTAAAATAAAGTGAGTCAAATTAGCACTGCAAACTAACTAAGATTGAAGAGTAATATCAAACATAACGTGTAGCAGTATGTAAACTATGCAAATATATATTCTAGTGAACAATAAGATAATATAACATAGCATTTTATGATTTTTATAGTGAGGTGGATTTGGGGAAAGGAAGGGGAGGGGAACAGTAACCTATTAGAATGCAAAAAAGGGGGCTAGAGGTGTATGCTATTGACGAGCTATAACAGCAGAAGAAGTCAAAATTGATTGGTTTATCAATGTTCAATTTGTAACCTGATATTAACAAATAATCCTTAAATTGGGTGAACATTTTGGAATAGTTTAGATAGGATCAGAAACAAAAAGAAGTGCATTAATTGCATGAGCAGTAAACTTTACCTCAACATCGTTATGTTTAAACCTGGAGAAAGTATTTGATCAGCGTATCTTTTCTAAAAATGTTTCAAGAGAAGGGATGAACAATGAAGGGAAAAGAGGGCATCCCTGTCAAGTGCCTCTATGTAAATGGAAGTAAGAGGATTGATGGCGATTAAGATAAATAGAAGTAGTGGGATTGGAGTATAGCAGATCTATATATTTAAAAATAGCCTTCCCAAAACAATATCATTTCTAGGCTCGAAACATAAAATCCCAGTTCACATGATCAAATGCTTTTTCCTTATCTAAGGGGATGGCAGCAGCTGGAAATGTGTATTTAGAGGCAAGGTTTATAATACTTAAAAAGGTTCTGGAGTTATCATGAATATTGTACTATACAAATAAGGGGGCTCATTAGGATCGCGGACGGACTTGAGTCCGTCCGCGACCCCAGAGTAGGAGGGAACATCCGCATGGGCAGCGGCGTTCCCTCCGTGAAGATTAGGATGTGACCGCCAGGGTGGCGGTCACATCCTCTATCATTAACATTGCGGCGGGTGCAGCTTCAAGCTGCACCCGCCGCAATGTTAAAAATGCATACATTGCATATGTATGCAGAAAGCGGCAGGCACCGCGCGGTGCCTGCCGATTTCTGCATACAAATGCAGGGGGGTACCATGGGTACCCCCCATGTGCAACCCCCACCCCCCTTCACCCAGGGTGCCCGCAACGGGCCCCCGAAGTCAAATTCCGTATGCTTTTCCACGGCAGAAAAGCCGCCGTGGAAAAGCATCTCTTTTACACTATCCTAATATGGCTGGCGGTGTCTGATAGACACCGCCAGCCATGTTACAGCTTTTCCGCCGCGGTTGTAAGTCAACCGCGGCGGAAAAGCGGCGGACTGAAACCAGGACCCACCAGCTATCCTAATGTGGCGGTGGGTCTTTGGTGGGTCCGCTGAGGATTTTCCGCATCCTCCGGGGCGGCGGTGGCTTCCGCCGGCCCGGAGGATGCGGAAAATCCTCCATCCTAATGAGCCCCTTAGTTTGGGATTATACAGTTAATCCGTAAAGCTAGCAATTTTGTGAAAATCTTACAGTCCATATTAATGATCGAAATTGGTCTGTAATTCGCACTCAGGCTTAAATCTTTGTCTTTTCTGAGAATCAAACAAAGCATAGCCTCGAGGTAGGCACTGGTGCATTGTTAATGGACAGAAAATGTTGAAAAAGTAAAAAGAATTAGGGAATAAGTAGTTTATAGAATTTTGAGTAAAATTTCAAGGAAAATGCATCAGGGTCAGGTGCTTTATTTTTGGGTAGTTCTGATAAAGCCTATTAAGCCTCAAGGAACTTAGGGGCATATTAGTAAGAACCTCATTAAAATTATCGCCGTTTTAGCGGCAGTTTCCTGCCGCTAAAACGGTGATAAGGGCTTGCTAATATGCATTACAGAATTCCAATAGAAGCCCAGGTTAGAAGTAGAGGACATCTAACCTGGGCATCTATTGGAATTCTATAACGCATATTAGCAAGCCCATTATCGCCATTTTAGCTGCAGCTTCCTGCCGCTAAAACGGCGATAATTTTGACGAGGTTCTTGCTAATATGCCCCTAAACTACTGAAAGATACCTGTCCAGAGGGGAAAGATCAATGTGTTTATTGCAATTTCTAGAAATAGAGCCAAAAATGTATCAAAGGCTTCCATTGTGGGGGAGATCACAGAATTATAAAGATTAGTGTAGAGATCATGGAAACATTTGACAATTTCAGGGTCAGTATGGTGGCGTGTTTTGTTTATCTTTGATTACATTATTTTAGAATTTAGTTTTTTTATTTCTAAAAATTGGATTAGAGTTTACCAGCTTTTGTACACCCCCATAGTATTTGGCATTTAATTTTAAGAGGCAGCCTTTTTGCGTGCTCAATAGAATTTTTAATTACATTGACATTTAGCAGCAATTAGATGGGTTAATGTGTCCTTTCCTGTTAGAAATGAAGTACTCATTTGCAAGTTTCTTTTTAGAGGCAACATAATCAATGATGAAGCCTCTGGCTGCTGCCCTATAAGCATACCCAGACATAATTCATTTGAACTTCTTCAGGTATATCAAGGGCAAAGAATTCACTGGAGAATTGCTCACTTTTTTCTACAAATGTACTATCTTGTAATAAGTAATTGTTAAATCTCCATCTATTGGTATGCCTATGTTGTAAGGGTAAGTCTATGTTGATGATGACAGGAGCGTGATCGGAAATTATGAGGGAAACAACTTCAGCCAGTGTCAAGTTTTAGAAAATATTATGGGTCGCAAATACGTTGTCTATCCTGGAGGTCGATTGGCGTATAGGTAAATAGAAAGTTAACTCCTTACTATCAGGGTAAAACCTCCAACATCAGTAAGTCCCCGAAAATGAATTGCTTTCGTAAAGGATTTTTCTGTTTTGTTAGGAGCAAATCTGGATGTGGAAAGAGGATCTATAAAAGGGTTCATGAGTTAGTTGCATTCCCTTCCCACAATAAAATTATCTTGAGAGCCTGTTTTGAGCAAAGTGGAGAAATTGAAAACCCAGGCTGGAGGGACCATAAACGTTACATATAGATAGAAGCTTATTATTAACTTCAGGGGTCAAAAGTAGCAATCTACAATTCTTCTCTTCAACTACAGTTATGTCATCCAGGGCTATGGATTTAAGAAATGAGATTGTAACATTATTTTATGATTAATGGCAGGAGAACAGAATACATTGCCCACCCATTGCTTTTGTACGGAATTCAAATCATTTTCTACAAGGAGAGTTTCCTGTAATAAAGCAATCTGACATTTCAGTCTAGATAAATGAGTCAAGGTATTTGTTTTTTTATGGGATTAAGAAGGCGTTTAACATTCCATGAAACAATCCGTAGACTACCCATAGAACCTAATGTAGAATAAGAGAATATGTATCAACAAATCAAATATAATAAAAATAAAAAGAGCCCAGTGACTCATATACAGGAAAAAAATTGACCAATAAATTTTGTACAGGTATGTATATAAAATACCAAAGGAATGGGATGGAGTGGGCGACGCCAGGGGTAACAGAAGAAGAAAAGAGAGTAAGGCAGAAGACAGAAAAAAAGGAGAGTAGGGAGAGAAACAGGGAACATCAGGGGGAGCACCAAACTCTCCATGGTATTTAAGGTAGTAAATACAAATGCTTTAGCCATGGAGGAAAGCTACAAAAAAAATCAGTGAACAGAGAAAGTGGCGAAGTGCAGGAACAGAGATCAGCCAAGAACATGCCCTCCCTCCCACCCGGACTAGAGAAGTAACCCTAAGAGTAGGAAGTAATGAGAAAGAAGACAAACTATCAAATGATAAAGGGTGACAGAGAGTGAGGGAGAAGAGAGGGCACCAAGAAAAAACAGCAAACAAACCAATATAAAGAAGTTTGAACACTCACCATAACAACAATTGACCACATAGACAAAGTTAACTGGAAACATATGGTCTGGACAAGATGTGGTACCACAGGTCCCAGCAATCCAGGATCTGGAGCGTATAGAAAACCTGCAAAAGAGATGGCGAAGCCTTACATCGTTATAAATACCAAAACTCAAACAGACAAGTTAACATCAAGAAAAAATATACGAACTCAATACAGTAATGTGGTAAAATAGTTCAAGTTTTGCCAAGATCCATTGGTTTTCCTTTATGCAACTAAATTCATTTTTTTAAGTCTTCCGGGTATTCAAAAGTATTGGACCTCTCATTGTATGTAACTTTGAAGAGGCAAGGATATATAAGGCCGTATTGAGCATTCATGGTCTCAAGGCAGGGCATAGATTAAGAAATCTATAATTTTGAGAGCTGTTGAGCGAGCTACATCCTGAGCAATGAAAATCCTCTGACCACACCACATCATTTGTTTGTGTTATTTAGAGGCTGAGAGCATTAGACCAGAATATTGCAAAAATATGCAATGACACCTCGTGGGCGAGCAGCAGAGGACTTAGATGGCTGTCCAACTCTGTATGCTCTTTGAATTTTGAGGGTAGAATAATCTTTTTTCCCCACAATTTTTGGACTGGTAACTTGTAGGAATGTAAACATATCTGATCTCTCTAGACCTTTAGGGTAGCCATAAATTCTGAGGTTGTTTTGCCAATTATGATTTTCCAGGTCTTCAGTGTGTTTTTTTAGCTGAGATATTTCTTTTGACCTGAGATGTACACGTGCCACAACATCTTGAGCATCACTAATCCATTGTTCAATTGCGGATACTCTAGACTCAAGATTGGACCATTTGTCGTCTATTTGCTGAAGAGTATAATTTGTTTTCATAACAAAGCGTTTCAATTTTTTTATTTAATTCATTAGGTTGTCCAAAGTAAGATGCAAAATGCAAAGGAGATTAAGAAGGAGATGGAAGACCCTTTTTTATCCTTTTGTTGACATTTTCAGATTGTTCCTTCCTGGGAGCAGCAGTGGAGATGGAGAGGGTAAAGTGCTTAGATGTAGACAGTATTTGAGGGTTCGTGGTAAAACAGTGAAGGCGCAGACCAGTTAGTAGGGTATGGAGTGGGTGAAAGGTAATAATGAAGAGCACCTGTTGAGAACCAGTGGGGAAAAATTTGGAGATGTGGAGGAGTGTTGTTTTCAGTGAAGAGCAATGAGTAGAAGATCAATACTCTGGTGATTAAGTTAGAAGTAAGTAAATATGGGAACATGTCTGTAACTTGTCATAAATTAAAGGTTCATAAACCATAAAGGTTAGTTATGCAGACAAAAGAAATATGAATCCTCAGTGCCTCCCTTTGGCCAGGTCAATTGGTTTATATTATACCGCATTGTTCTGTCGCTGCAGTGGTGGGAAGAATCACCAGAAAATGGCGTCCGCAATAGCTTGGCATTAGGAACGCTGTCATGCATTAGTAAGTATTGAAAAAGACCTTAGAAAGGTCTGTAGACTTACTGTTCTGCTACCCAGCTGTTCTGGGACCATTGCATGCTGTCTGAGAGGAAGTAGAGGAATAAACCTGCCGAAAGTTGTCCGGTAGCTCCTCCGAGGACAACACAAGACTCAGCACTCAGTGGCCATCTTGATGTGCTTCAGCACGCACTTGGGGAGATAATTCTTAATAGGAGATCTGACATCACAGATCCATTTTTGATGTTAACAAAACGCACCAATGTCTCTTTTGACCTCACTCAGTTTGCACTTGAAACAGAATTAGCCCTGTAACTGTAATACACCTCCAACACAGATTTACCAGAAGGAGACAATAGGGAATCTCCCCAGTCAGGTTCAGGCAAAATTTAAGTCCTCCACTTGTAGAATCAGCTGCCACTACCCATTATTAGGCATGAGGACAGTAGTATGTAAAAAGAGTAAAAGATTACACCCCCAACAGCATTGAGCACTCTGTTGGTGAACAACATGTCATAAATATACATAAGAGTCAGGAGACTTGTGACACGTGTCTCCTGCACAAGAAAACATGCAGGGTCTGCTGGAGTGTTAAAAAGAGGAGCAGGTTATTGCATGGACCCTGCACAAAGGGACTTAAAATTGTTCAATGCCACAGTAGACAGCCTTGTCTCCAGACCTGCTTACAATCAGGACAGTCCTGTCTTAACAAGCATGACTTGAAATATTTGGATCATTCTGCTGCTACTGTGGCAAAGTTAGATGACCGGTCTGTCATCATATCCTCCGCCCAAAGGTTCTGTAGGTTTATTGCATATTCTTGGCAAATATTCTGCAATGCACCACTTGATCCCATCAGTGGTCCAGGAGGACTGGATCCATGCCAGAATCTTTGCATCTTCATTGACTATGTGAAAGACTATGTGGTAATTCTGCTTAGAGTTTGATTTTGGTCTGCCCCTCCACCCCCTAGTTATGCATACTCTTAATGGGGTCTAGCTAATTACTCTTCAGTAATAATTAGGGGTGGCGGCACTCATGGAGTTACATAAATGCTCCACAAGATTCCGCAGAGTCCTGACAAAGGGCAGAAAACATGCACGTTGCGCTACTCAACCTGAGGTTTAGTGCCAGAGAGTGCGGCCATTCGAGCTGATTTTGCTGCTGCTCAAGTAGAAAATGTACTCATGATGCATCAAATCTACTCAAGATTCAGCCGTCTAGGGGACGCCAAATCTCTCTTGTGTGCACATTTCTGAAGCCTCGTGGGAAAAATTCTGCCACGCAGCGATTGGCGGAATTTGCCCGGCACTACACATTACAAAGGTAATGCAGAGTTGTCAAATTCCGCCAATCCGCAGGGCGAATTAAACATTCTGTCACCTCTAATAATAATCCTATAAGTAAGCTTGGCCTAAGGCAGGAGAGATCCACAGTTTTCCTCCTCTCGAAACACGGAGGCAATCTCAGCCTTTATCCATGATTTTCTTGACATGGTATTTCGAGAAGACTTTTTTGGGGCTGTCTTTTGAAAGAGACATTCGGTGAATGTCACACTAGTTCTTAAAACCCAAGCAGATATCATCATAGGAACATTCTAGTATTCCCATTGTTGCTGTTTGTTAGGGATGCATTATTAACTGATGAGAACTGATTTTTTTACTACAGTAGATGGGCTAGTGAAATCACACGTGACTAGCTCTTCACTGGAACCCAGTTGCGGCCGCTACTAAGCATGGGTGGTGGTGGTGGAGTGAATAAAAAATCAATCAAATTAAAGGGACTTACCTTAATGCCGCAGGGTGCTGCCGCCTCTGCTCCGTCTCCTCCGCGCCCAACCGGAAGCTCCCAGCCTCCCAGAAGCCCTTGTCCAATCACAACACTGATAAGGCAGCATCGTGATTGGTCTGAGCGCCGTGGATTGGCGTTCAGACAGAAGCTTGGAGGCTTTGGATGTTCCTCACCAGGTTGTTTAATGCAGCCAGGTTGGGAAAATGCAAAGTCTGCAGGAGGGTGTGTCCAGCCCAAGAGTGCCGACCAAGCAGTCGTGTGCACTTAGGGAGTGTAAACCACTCCCCTCCCTGCCCCCTCCACTGCCCAGCCCCACCCGCCCATCACTGCACCCAAGCAGGCAGGAAAAGAAAAATGACATTTTTATTTTCACACTGCTCGCAGAGCAGTGGGGCGACGCTCCTACGCCTTAGCAGAGAAGCCACCACTGCTGGAATTATGCCATGAAGGTGACTTTTAGTCTGCTCTTTGTTTTTAGTCTGCAGAATACCCTAAAGCATGCTGTGACTGGTAGTTTTTGTTTATTCCTTTATAATGCTGGTTGTACAGGTCCAAGCACACTCTGTACTGTTGAAAGCCAGTCCCATAACATGGGGCCAGTTGGCAGCCAATTTACCAATTATAAGTTGACTATGCAGAAATCAATTCTTGTTGTAAATGTAAATCCAGTATTTGTAAAGCACAAACAGCTACCCGAAGGCATCCCGGCGCTGGGGGCCGTTGGGAAGATTAAGCAAACTTTTGCCCAGAGTCACATGGTGTTGGGCTGACCTGCAACCGGTGCCGGGGATCGAACCGTGATCCCCAGATTCCAGCGTCAGTCGCCCTGGCCGCGGCGCCACACCTCTTCCCCTAGGTTGTAACATACTGCATGCTAGGAAAGGGGATCCTTGCAAACAGCTGGTCTGGAAAGAAGAACCTACTACACTGTAGTAGCAGCACTGCCAGTAACTGGGAGCATGTCCTTCCTCCGGGAACACGAATAACCTACAGGAATTTCCAAGCCAGCCGCGTTCCCAGAATGCACCATGGCTCATGGATCAGAGAAATGCAGAGCGCAGGCTGCCAAGAGGTTCTGCTTGACTTAGGTTACCGAGTAGTGCCCGCTGCCCTGGATATCTGGTGCCAGCTCAGCACATTTGAAGGAAGCAGACGCCTGCAGTCAACGTTTTCTGTTACAGACCTCTTAGCTTGGAGTCAGCCCCTCCGCCATGTGCAATGAGTGTGTAATCCTTCTATATATACCACACATTTCTTTGTGTAGTCCTGGTTTCCGCCATTGGTGCACTTTACACTGGCTGGTTGGCACGTCTTCATACGTGGACCTGGGTGTTTCTAACTTGTACTGAAGCGGGCAGACGTCCTAGTTCCTGTGAAATATGTATTAGGGAAATATCATGTACCATGCAGAGGTTCAAGTGTCTCCATTCGCGTTGTGGGCCCTGAACATCTTCCAGCTTGTATTCTCCCAAGAGTTCTCCAGAAAGTTTAGCTACAACCTCCTTGTCAGAGCTGGGCGGAAATCTAATGAAGCAACCACTGCTTTCTGGAAAAGTGGGTACAGCATCCTCTTGTGGGGCACACAGTGCTTAACTAGCAAAAGAATGAGTGCAGGGCCGAAAGTTTTTCCCAGAAGCCTGTGGCCGGTGCTATTGAATGTTGGTGTGCTCAATACCAAGGCTGCAGAGTCTTGATTTCACTTCATGCCTCTTTAATCCACCACCAGACACTCCCTGCCCCTTTATCTCACTCTTGCAGGTTCCTGCTTTTTCCCTTTGTCACTTTATTTCATCCTTTGCTTCTTCCTTTCAGTCCCCTTTGTGTGTGTATTTTTTTCTCTTGCTCTGAATCAAAGCCTGATGAGGAAAAATAAGTGCCGGTCCCCCAAAATGAGCGCTGGTGGGCACCCCCTGCATAACCTGCTCAAATTCTAAGAGAAAAGTATGTGGCGTAATGGCCAGAGCTGTCGGCCGTGGAATTGGAAAACCAGGTTATGGGCTCGGTGTCAGCTCAATATCCCGTGATTCTGGGCAAATCACTTAATCTCCCCATGGCTAAGAAGAAAAAAAGAGAATATGTCCTTGTGTAATCTACTGGTGCGCGTGTACAGTGTTTCAATAAGCTCGGGTCAAGTTAAGAGCTACATAAGACTGCACATAACAAATGTGAATAAAAATGAACTGATTGACTGGCATACCCAGAATAAATAAAGAAGTGATCCCAATAAGTGACTTACAAAAAAAAAACTTCAACTCCACATAAATTCGGTTTGCCAACTAGAAGCGCACCTCCACATTTCAGGGTGCACTCTGCAAAGCAACATCTTCATTCACACACTAGGTTCATCTCCTGCACGTTGACTATTATCGATTCCCCCACCCCCCCAAATCAACACTCACACCGGCATTTTGAGTAGTTTCACTCCTCTTACTCCTCCCACTCATCTCTGTCTCCCTCATCATCAAAACACTGCTACAACCTTCTCCTCTTCTAGCATCCACATGCTCGGCACAGTTTTTGCAATTTTGGGATCACTCGCTCTCATAAGGAAGAACTGTATTTGACCCGTACAACAGTTCACAATAATTTGGGATGATCACACCGTGTCTGCGGCACTTTCAACGGCCAATTTCCTATTTACAGCCATTTCCATAGTACCTTTGATCATTCTGTTTGCATGCTCTACTGCACCACTGGACTGCGGGTTATATAAAGCAGTCATCACATTCTTCACAACATTCGCCTCAAAAAAATCTTTCATATATGTCTATGTGAGTTGGGTACCACTGTCCGTCAAAGCTTCCCTGCCAAAGACTGACCCCAAGACTTTAATGGTTCTACTTGTGATCATTTCTGTCATGGAGATTACTTCCAGCCATTTAGAGTGTACATTCACCAGCCTTGCACCATACCTCAGCTGCTCTGCAACATGTTAAAATGTCAAATGAAGCATAAGCACACGTCTTGCTCCATGTACAGTCTGTGTCATCAGTCGTCTCCACACCTTCCCCTCCTACTTTCAGCCTCTTTCACATTCCTTGCATACTTTACACTCCTCAACCCACTCAGAGATCTGATCATCCAGACATATCCATCCATATTTTTCACATGCTCTCTTTTTTGTCAACGTTTGGCTTAAGTGGCCTTCATGCATTAACATATAAAATGCACCCATCGAAGAACAAATCTATCACCCTGAATGACTGCACCAGCCTTATACACACACACACATTTAATTTCACACTTTATAAAAATGCCTCATACACAAGAGAACACCCCTTTCTCCCTTACACCCCTTTTTTATCAGACGGCTCAACTCTCTCAACACGTTATTCACTTCTGCAGCCGAGAGCCATTCCTCCCTCAAGATCATACTACCAGTACTTTCAGTTACATGTCACACATCAGGCACAATATCACCCATTGTGCTTCTAACTAAATCTTCTTCCATCTTCCACGACTTTTGATATTTTTGGGCCACCCACCAGGAATGGTCTCAAACTCAAAATAGTATTCTTGCAGTCTAATAGCCAACCTAACCAGTCTAGAAAGTCTTTTATCAAGGCGTCCAAGCCAATGTAAATTCAGAAATACTCTGACCCAATGCGAATGTATGATGTTACAACGCATACATTTACAATGCATGCCTTTACAACGCAGTTTTTACATCGCAACATCCTTTACAACACATTCCTTTACATAGAATGCCATTACATCGCATTTTCAGGAACTACCTTTACAATGCATTCCAATACATCGCATACTACCTTTACAACGCATACCTTTACAATGCATACCATTACATTGCATTTAAGGTAAGTGTTGGACAGTATAGGGGTAATAATTACTATTCTAGCTCCAGTGAGTGCAACAGTAGGGTAAGTGTTGGATAGTGTAGGGGTAAAAATTACTATTCTAACTCCAGTGAGTGCAACAGTAGAGTAAGTGTTGGATAGTGTAGGGGTAAAAATGACTATTCTAGCTCCAGTGAGTGCAACAGTATGGTAAGTGTTGGATAGTGTAGGGGTAAAAATTACTATTCTAACTCCAGTGAGTGCAACAGTAGGGAAAGTGTTGGATAGTGTAGGGGTAAAAATTACTATTCTAACTCCAGTGAGTGCAACAGTAGAGTAAGTGTTGGATAGTGTAGGGGTAAAAATGACTATTCTAGCTCCAGTGAGTGCAACAGTATGGTAAGTGTTGGATAGTGTAGGGGTAAAAATTACTATTCTAACTCCAGTGAGTGCAACAGTAGGGTAAGTGTTGGATAGTGTAGGGGTAAAAATTACTATTCTAACTCCAGTGAGTGCAACAGTAGAGTAAGTGTTGGATAGTGTAGGGGTAAAAATGACTATTCTAGCTCCAGTGAGTGCAACAGTATGGTAAGTGTTGGATAGTGTAGGGGTAAAAATTACTATTCTAACTCCAGTGAGTGCAACAGTAGGGTAAGTGTTGGATAGCGTAGGGGTAAAAATTACTATTCTAACTCCAGTGAGTGCAACAGTAGGGTAAGTTTCGGATAGTGTAAGGGTACTATGGTTTGTAATGGTATGCATTGTAATGACTTGTGATGTAATGCCTGCGTTGTAGTGACATGCATTGTAATGACATGCGTTGTAGTGACATGCAATGTAATGGCTGCGTTGTAATGACATGCGATGTAAAGGATGTTGCGATGTAATGACTGCTATGTAAAGGTAGTGCAACGGAATAACTGCGTTTCCCACCCAATGCCAATGTCTCTCACTTAATGAAGGAGTTGTTACTATCAGATTTGCTCAGAGAACGAGAAGCGAAGGCTACAGTTTCTTTTTTATATCTTGGACCCCGGCTAGGATAGCTCCAGTGCCGATGATGCAGGCATCTACTGTAACATATGTTTTTCTCTTAGTATCAAAAGTTGAGAAAAAAACAGTATTTGGTATCCTTAATGATCTCAAAAGCTTTTTGTTATGAATCACATCACTGAAGCAATTGCCCCTTTCTCAACAACCCCAAAACCCTCGGTTTTGTCCGCAATACCCATTTCAAATTTTGCGTACTATTCAGTTAAGCCTATCAAAGGGCATAATTGATCTTTGCTTTCTGGGCCAGCTGCAACCTTTATGAAACTCACTAAATTTATTTCTGTCTACACCATGGTGGCCCTAATTGGGCCCTTGGTACTCCACTTCTAAAACTAAGAACCAACATTTATCTTTCCTCAAAATCATTCCTACACTTGGCGATGTGCCCAAAACTTGCCTTAATATCATATTGTGCTCTGAAACTTTTTCCCAAAAATCAAAGACACCACTTTCAAAGAATATGATTTGTCATTCTTCCTTGATATTTCTTTCATCATCCTCGGGAATACACTCACCGCTGAGGCAAGATCAAAGGGTAACCTAGTAAATTGGTAGACTGCCTTAGAGGTAATGAAGAGAGTGGGAGCTTTAAAATCAGGGTGTATCTGGGCGTGATGGTCACCACTTCTCAAATCCAAGTTTGGAAAGTACTTCCCACCGGTCAACAACAAAATAACTTTGTTAATATTAGGTAGAGGGAAACAATGCAACACAATATTCCTTTTCAAACAACAGAGGTTAACGCAAAATCTTAGTCTGCCATACTTTTCTTTGGTAATAACCACCCGGACACTCATTCCGGTTCAGTAACACCTTCTTGTACCAGCTCACTCAGTATTCCCTTCACTTCCTCTCTCCTTCGGAACTATATTGTTTACATAGCTTTATAGCGCATCCAACCCCCCCAAAACACTTTCCACGCACTCTTTATAATCCCATTTAGATTGGTTGGTGCTCTTGGGTTCAATATTATCTGTAAGTTGTACTGGTTGACCCAACCCAGTATTGGCGGGCCATTCTTGGTGAAACAAATCTTCCTTTTTATGTACTTGACCTTAAAATGTATGCCTGTACGCTACTTTTCAGTATTGCTGGCCTGAAATCCTTGGGATTGAAGGCCTTGGGATTTATTGCCAAAGTAGGCCAAATGGCTCTCAACATGGACTCTGGGATAATAGTGTACATTGAGCCATAATCTACCATAAGGTCCACAACTCCCTTTGTCACAGTAAATTTAGTCCTGGCTCGCACTTTCTACCTATACTGTTACAAAATGTTACAAAATATATATGAATATCCATATAAATTCATTTGCATTTACTTCCAAAGAGTTCATGAGTATATAAGATCACATTAACATGAGGCCTGGAGCTCAAAATGGCTTCCTATCTGACCTTGACTGAACAAGCTTCAACAAGCTATTCTGTACACCCTTACAGGTCACCTTGCTTGTCTTGACTACATGATATGCAAATGTTACACAGTGCAGAGCCTGCCTTTCTGGTCTGCCCATATCTGGCTGTTTTGCATGCTGCAGACATTGCACATCCATGTCAGCCATATTTGGCTTGGTGCCTTATTCTAAGTTCCGCTGACATGGCATTGCATACAGTATATAATACCTAGAAACTTGTCACTCTGGGAAGAAGTGGTCTGAGAGCCCCTAAGGTGGCAGATCTGACTTCTTCCTTGCTAATTAGCAATGATGCATGCTTTTGGTACCATTTAATAAAGTTCACTTTGTTTCTGAGCAACCTGCTGTGTCTGGTGAGTTTCATTCATGATATGCTCCTGGGAGGGTGCCAGTATTTCCCTATCAGAATGGTGTCAGAAGTGGGATATATTGGAGGACTGTGATGTCACCAGTTGATAAGTGAGATGTAAGTTAAATAACTAACTTGCCTTGCTGCAAGTGACCTTTCAGTCTTTCAAATATGTATTTAACTCATAGTATTAATAAAAAGGGATATTGACTGGCATTTAAAATAGACAGGGGACTGTAGAGAATGTTTTTAAAAATATTCTCTGTATCAATAAACTAATTGGTATGTGGATACACTGCAGGAGAGCCTGGGTTAGAGAATAATGTATGTGCACCTACACATGTAAGAAGTAGTGAAGCAGGTGACTGATAAGTAACTAAGTTACTTTATGTCAATAAATATTGACAAATGGCTAGACTCTTTGGGAGTTTTATAAAATCCATTTCAGGAGAGCTCTGCTAGGAGGGGGTATTAATGTTACCCACAAAAAGAAACACTCCCAGAATATAGTGAGTGGAGCCTCTGATTTGCTGGTTGCACCGGAACACAGGGAATAATTTTGAAACATGCGTAGTAATGTCATGGATGAATGACTGCATTTGAATAGGTTATTGATCTTCAGTACTGAACGTATATGCTTCATGATTTATATAAAAATAAAGAGCATTAGTGCATGAGAGAGGGAAATTGCCCTAACACTTTACCTTTGCAGGAGATATATTGAATTTATCTTTCAGGGTAAGCGCACATTGTAAGTACAAAGCAGACATCACAAGACGGGATCTCAGATGAAAATAATGGTAAGCGCACTAGAAAGCTGTTTAAAAAACAGTCCGGAGAGAAAAATTCAAATGAAGGTAAGAATATGGAGTAAAATAATATGGACAGTGAAGCAAGTACAAAGTAGGGTTGGAATGCCCTTTTGAATCTGTGCAAACATAGTGACTTGCGTATTTAAGAGTTTGCACCAATTCTTCTAAAAAACTCTCATAATGAGAGGGGTTTGAAATTTACTCTTGACAGATGGCAGACGTAAAACTTCTTCCAGGGTTAGGAAAAAGTGGGTGGAGGAAAAGTGAACTTGGAAATATTTAGATTTTCACATGAGCAAATGTACACATGCAGAGTCGCTCATGGAAAAATGCAGTTCACAAATATTTTATAGGGGTACTATTTCTTGGCCTATATATGCAAGGATAAACACCATGCATGCACTTTTTGAGACTTTGGTTAATAAGTGGGCTTTTAATTAGGCCTGGCGTTAGCCATGACTTTTTGTGTATATTAAAAGTATGCCTATCACTCTCTCTCTCAGCTGGCATCACTGTGAGTGACTGTATTCTGCTCTTGCACAAGGAGCATATAGACCCACAAAGTAGTTTTGTACAGTGCACAGAATTCCTGTGGCAATGAGTACTTTTTGAGACCAAAAACGATTTTTGCTTTTGCCAATGCTTGTTAGAATGGTGAGATGCCAATAGCTCCAACACTGATATGGGTTTAGAAAAACCATGCTTAGAAAAAGTCATGCATTGAAAATAATTGAATAAATAAAAAGACCTCCAATTTCAGACCTACTGGCTTTGGCAATGCTTATTAATATAGTTTTTTATAAGTGTATTTAGACTAGTTAAACTGATTTTCCAATATAAGTATTTTGGAAAATACTAGCATACATCCTCATGTTACTAGGGGCATTATACATAGCCTCACTGGAATAACCTTCAGTAGAATAAGAAGATTTTGGCAGCAGCTGTTGGCCCAGGACGTGACGGAAAGGGCAGTGCAGGGCCTGGGGTCAAGTTTTAATAGATTTGTGAAGGGAGGGGTGTTTAGGAGCACGGAGCAATATAGTGCGGAGGAGAATATGGGATTGATTCACTTATTTGGCTGATGCAAAGATATAGATATATTTTTCCCCACAATATCCCTCCTTTTTGATAGCAATATCTATACCATTGTTGTATTGTATATCTATGGCAGTTAATTGAAATGTTTCTTTTTGTGCTTTCTCTACATCCTGTTGTATTTGGAGATATTTGTAGACTAGCTACCGCTCTGTAGGAGGTAGAATTCTAGCTACGGAGATTGAGTGGGTGCTTTTGCTGTGCCATCTAAAAAAGGCAATAAATAGGAAAAAGTAGGCCTCACGGAGAAAATAGAATTTGTGTGTTTCTACAAAACTAGGACATAACAAATAAAAAAAAATAGACATTGATGTGGAATAGATTTGACTATCCTTAGATACATGATATTACATATTAAAAGGCATTCGCATTAATTGGTGGCTGCTCAGGGTGGCTGTGCAGAGGATGAGCTGCTGTAAAATAAAAAATGCTAATAGATTTAGACTGGTTTGGAATATTTAGCACTGTTGAAAAATATTCTGCGCAAAGTATATAAAAATATATATTCAGATTTTGAATGTGCACATTAAAATGTATCTCCAACTGGTTAAACTATGTTGTTGCACCACATGAAAAGTGTGGAAATATTACTGTCTCTTAGTGACAAACTTAAAATGTAGTATGGCTTAATGGCTGCAGTGTCAAAAACAAAGGCTTTCAAAAGAAATGCAGAGTAGATCTAGAGACCTGCATTTATGCATTTTTTTGCTTTCATGTACAAGAATACTGGGAGAAAATTAAAGCATTCTGAAAAGTGAAATATTTTGAGCCACTTTTTAGGTTACTAGAAAAGCTTAGTACACAAGAATAAAAAATAAATAATAAAGATCCTACCTTAAAAGAAAGATATATTGGCGTGCTGGCGCGGAGCAGCAATATTTTTCAGCCATGCTTCTTGAGAGATACTTTCAAATGTGATCGTACCTTTTAAAATATCACCTCGGAGGCACAGACCCTCAGTCTTGCTTCTGGAGAAGTTCCTTCAACAAATAACACACATAGGGAACGCCTTGGAAGAACAGCTGCTAATAGGTTAGAAGGTCGAGGTCCACATTTAGAAGCCTAAAAGGGCTCAAGAGCAAGGGCTGTCTTTGACATTTTGACCTCTTAAAAAGTTTGAAAGAGGAGATGGCAGCACAGGGAGAGAAAACGAGAAGTTTGCTCTAAAGAAAGAACTATATGCACTCATGCTAAGGAACAATGCTGTTTTAAATATGCTATTTACTTCCTCAGAGTTTGTTAATGCCCAGTTTCTACATATAGGGGTGATAGTGTTGACACAAGTGAAAACTGTTTCAGGTTTTCTACTTTCAAAATGGAGCAAGGTGGTTAGCTCCTGTCCAAGTTAAGGGTCAGAAAAAATGTGGTTGCTCTCTCCTTTTCTCAATATCTTTTGAGCCTGTTTAAACTGTCTATGAAATAGCCATGAGACATTTAATTGGCTATTCAGTAATAAGGTTTTAAAAAGTGTTAGCATTGATAAAATGAATATATATATATATGCTATGTTACTGCCCATCCAGTCTGATGTTTTAATAAGAGGATAAGTAGTCTACATTGCTTTATTAGCTAGTCTGTGTAAATAAGCTGACCATGCTTATTAGAGCTGATGTTGCATAGTTTGGATTTTGAAGAAATTGTACCGACTAGAATGCCTGTAAAATTAGCAGTTTGGGATTTTCCTGCTGCAGGTACTTTTATTAGAAGAAATAATTTCAGAAATGTCTGCAGTCCTGTACAAGTAATGTGAAGTTTGTCCACACAGGGAGTTTTGAGCATTTTTTGCTGAGGTTAGCCGCTGTGTGTGTGTATTTGTTTCTATTTTGGCCTATAGCAAATAACAAGGTTCTAAAAGAAAAAAATAGATGTAATACCTGCTTGTAATGTTGAAGAGTAGTTTAAACAACTTAAAATTCCTTTATAATAATTAAATATACTGATTCTACCATTGTAGGGTACAACACTACAGGTAAATGTACATTTTGCTCTAATGATGTCTAAATATATAATGTGCCTATGGAAATTAGGGTCCACAATAATTCTCAATGCATGGTAATAATATTAGGGATATCACATTAGCCTTCCTGGAACCACATTGGACACCAAAGATATGTTTAGGTACCATTAGCTAAAGGGTAAAATGCATTGTTTTAGTAGCAGATGGGGATATAACCGTTTTTTGAGAAATAATAACTTTGCAGGAGATATACAGGGTGGGTTTATTCCACTGAATAACATTATCAAGGGGTGCAGCGTAAATACCAGAGAGTAGATAAGAGTATGGTATCAGTTTTATTGTTGCACAGTGTATCAGGATGAAGATATCAGACATGCCCAAGGAGAATATCATGGTTCCACTAAAGTGGAAGGTGTTTCCACTAATGTGGGAGATAAAGGGATACATTTCACAACTTTAATATAAATAAATATAATTTTGCAACAGTATATATATATTTTTTTTAATAAATGGAATTTATTCACAAATACCTAATGATAGGTTAGAACAGGGCAAGTACTGCTTACAGCTTCAGTAAGGATTCTCTGTTGTATACAACCTCTGTAGTGCACGTATGGATGTGTTGAGAGATGATGAATGATGCTGTTAGACTGCAGTTTGTTCCATTTGAAAAGGAAATGGATGGATGTACACATAACTAACAAGAAGTTTATAGATAAAGGGAACGGCGAGGTTTTGGATAAATGTATTTATTATGAAGTTTTTTAGAGCGCAAACTTGATACTGAAGGATATAATGCCCTCACAACAAAGTGATATTTAAAAAAAAAAAAAAAAAAAAAGAGAGGCTGGTGAAAAAATGCTGTCCCCATAAAGTGATTACCGTGAACTTGTGGTCCCTTTAGAGCCTGTTGTGCCTGACCTCAGTACAATATTATTATTTATACCTGTAGAGGCAGAGTATTTTTCTCTCCTCAGTGGGTTTTAGCATTAAAGTCCATCCACTGGGATGGAAAAATCTTTGCCATCATACTGAGATACCAAATCCACTATGTTCACTGTGAGTTCCAATGTCAATGCGCAGGCAGTAAAGAGAGACTTGGGCCACCTATGCCTGGAAGGCGGTAGATTGTCTTGCAGTAAGCTGATAAGCTCCTTGTGACATCTCCATCACTTGAGGCCTGTGAAAGACTGTGACAAAAGAAACTGTAGCTCTGCTGAACTACCTCCAGGAGAGAAGAGAAGCCTCATTGTCAAAATGCCAGTGCTGCCAAAATGAGGTGACTTACCTGGGTTTTGTGATATTCCAAGGTACCCGCAGCATATCACCTGACATAATTAAATTGTTTCAGGGCATTCAGCTCCTGCCCACCAAGAAAGAAATGATGCCCTTCCTGGGGATGATGAACTGCTGCCACCAATGGATAATGAATGCAGATGCTATGACTGTTACAAAATGAACTTGCAAACTGTTTCAAGAAATTGAAAGAGACATTGTGTACTGCACCTTCATGGGGAATGCTGGACTGCCTGACTACAACATGCCTTTCCATCTCTGTTTCAGAGCAAAATAACATTGCAAAAGAAGTGATGCTGCCAATGGTGTGCTGACCAGCTGGAAAAGAAAGGCCTGTGGGACACAACTATGTGACTTTGCTTTCTGCAGTGATTGGGGGTCCGCAGCTGTGATGGTGGAGAGGATGGCTCTCATTGTGTTGGACTATACCTGTATTGTCTAGGTGCCATATTTGGTGCAGTTGTTGCTGTCTGGATCGACACAACATTTTTATGCTAGCAGGCACACAGGTTATAATGGCACCATGTAAAATGCCCACCTGTTAATTTGTCAAAAGTATTACCTGCCATAGGTTATTCTGATGAGATCCATTCTCTTAGGAAAAGATATGACCCCTAAGTAAGTTGGTGTTGAGATTGTAGAAAACGGCACCCCGCCAAGATTAGACACCATTAAAAAAGGTAGACTATAGGAGTGGTACACTGATGGTTCCTCCAGCAGACTGATAGACACTGATTTCAGAGCAGGGTATGCTATAGCGATAGCTGAGGTGCAGCTCTGCCACTTGGAACATCTACACAATAAGATGAGCTGTATGCTGTGACAAAAGCATGAATACTAGTCAAGGGTAAAACTGTTAACATTTAAACTGACTCACATTATGCTTTGCAGTTCTTATTTGTGGCCAGCTGTGGAAGTATCACGGATTCATAACAGAAACGGGGCGCCTTATTAAAAATGGTCCTTTATTAAGGATCTTGTTAAAGGAAATACTATTGTACACTAGGATAGCGGTAATAAAATATGAAGCATACACAGGAGCTAATACTAAGTTAGCCAGAGATGATGCCATTGCTGACACAGCATTAAATGAAAATGTCACAGCCAGTGCAGATGGGACTAATGAATAAAGCATTCCAAAAATACAGCTCATTCAGAGACAATTGTTGTAAGCTAATGTAAAGGAAGAACAATGGTCTCCAACAACAGATATAGAGGGAGGATTGATGATGGATGTGAGCTGAATAATGAAGAGAGTATGGGCCTACCAGGATGAGATAGATGCCTGTGTCCCCACGCAGTAAGTTACTTTCCCTTACAAGACTGGAGCAGCGACCCTCTGATATTGCACAAGGGAGGATGAATGTGCAGATGCAAGTTGCTTCCCAGTGAAAGGGAACTTCTGATATTGCACAAGGGAGGATGAATGCGCAGATGCATGTTGCTTCCGAGTGAAGGGATTTAAATATTTGCTGGTGTGGGTGGATATGTTTTCAAAATTAATGGAGGTGTATCCAACAGGGAAGATTAATGCAGCAACTGGGGCGCAGTACTTCAGTAAAGCCATCTCTCCAAGGTTAGGACCCACTAGGGCATAAATAGCGATAAAAGGGGATAACTCAGTGACTACATTTATGCTGAAGAGGTTATATCTGGGAATAAAGTATAACATGCATACCCCATACCACCCTCCAACTTGAGGCCAGGAGGAGTACATTAACTCCAAAATAAAAATAAAAATAAAGAAATAAATTATTAGTAAAAGCAACTGATGGAACATTCCTGAAAGGGCCTGGTGCTCTGAATTTAGGACTGCCTGCAATGTGGCAAGGACTTCTAAAGTGATTATGGATACATGGTCATTGCGAGAAAAATAAAAGCTGTTTCTTTTAGTTCTAGGTGGACTGGACCACAGACGGTGAACAAACGCCATGAATGGATTGAGGGGAGAAGATGCAAGGCAGCGCCCCAACGCCTGAGAGGACGGTACCAGAAAGTGATGACCATCTGTCACCAGAGGACCTGAGCAACACAGCAGTCAAGAAGAGGACAGACCAGACCATTTCCACGATCCATGAGGGCCCATCATAAAGTATCAGAGGGACGCGACATCGACATCTACTGATGTTGTTGAGTGAAGTACACATGATGGTCTGCACCTGCACCTGCAGAAAAATAGACTGAAGAGGACAACACAGGGCAGGTCCGTGACACTGCCCCTGACCAAGACGACTGCGGACCAGGAGGAGAAGCAGATGACCGCTTACTGCGTGCCTTTCAACTACTGACACTTGCAAAAGGTGCCCAGGAACTGAGTTAGAAGTGTCACTGTAGCACTATGCATTGCACAGAGACAATATTTGTTGGACACTTACTGCTGGTATCACAACAGCCTGCTGATATAATATTGATATCATCAAGATGTATCAATGTGACAATATATGCATTTTATGCAAAGACTGTGTAATGCCATTCAAAGATATGTAACTAATGTTTCCTACATATATAGACATATATATATTTTGGTGTTACATTAATGTTGGATAGGTGTATCCAAAAGGGGGGATTGTTACAAAATATATATGAATATCCATATAAATTCATTTGCATTTACTTCCAAAGAGTTCATGAGTATATAAGATCACATTAACATGAGGCCTGGAGCTCAAAATGGCTTCCTATCTGACCTTGACTGGACAAGCTTCAACAAGCTATTCTGTACACCCTTACAGGTCACCTTGCTTGTCTTGACTACATGATATGCAAATGTTACACAGTGCAGAGCCTGCCTTTCTGGTCTGCCCATATCTGGCTGTTTTGCATGCTGCAGACATTGCACATCCATGTCAGCCATATTTGGCTTGGTGCCTTATTCTAAGTTCCGCTGACATGGCATTGCATACAGTATATAATACCTAGAAACTTGTCACTCTGGGAAGAAGTGGTCTGAGAGCCCCTAAGGTGGCAGATCTGACTTCTTCCTTGCTAATTAGCAATGATGCATGCTTTTGGTACCATTTAATAAAGTTCACTTTGTTTCTGAGCAACCTGCTGTGTCTGGTGAGTTTCATTCATGATATGCTCCTGGGAGGGTGCCAGTATTTCCCTATCATATACGCTCATCAGTTTCCTTCCCACTCTTCATTGTTGGAGTCATGAGTTGTTAAGTGGTATTAGTTGTCCATCAGTTAAGTTGTTTGAGCTGGTATTTGATATTAGCTTTCCTTGCTTGCTGGAGTGAGGAGTCGGTGTTTTCTTTTGGTGGTTTCTCAGTACTGTGGTCTTGAGCTGGTATTTGAAAACGTTGGTTCCTCAGTGCTGTAGTCCTGAGTTTGTGTTTGATATTGGTGTTAATCAGAACTGGATTCACTGGATACTGTATTATATCAGTGCTATCTCAGTGGTATAGTCATGAGCTGTTGTTTGATACTGGTTATTCATCAGTGGTAGAGTCATGAGTTAAGTTGGTCTTTGATGCCAGTGGCTTGTCAGTACTGAAGTCACTGGTTGATATTTGATATTACCTGTTCCTGAGTTCTTGAATCATGAGTTGATGATTATTATTGGTGGTTCCTCAGTACTGGAGTAATTAATGGGTGTTTGACACTCGTGGTTCCTCAATGCAGAAGTTATGAGTTGTTGTTTGATACTGGAGGCTCCTCAGTGCCCAGAGTTATGAGTTGGTGTTTTAAGTGGGTGACCTCTGAGTACTGAATTCGTAAGTTGGCTTTTAATACTGGTGATTCGTCAGTATTGTACTCAATAATTGGTGCTAGATGTTGGTGGTTCCTGAGTTGTGGTATTACAATGTTTGGTTATAAGGCAGATTTTGCTATTGATGGTTATTCAGAACTGGAGTCATTAGCTAGTGTTTGATATTGGTAGTCTCTCATTGCAGGAGGTGTGTTTGATATCAGTGGCTGTCCAATGATGTAGTCTTGGGTAGATGATTGATAATGGTGGTTGCTCTGTACTGGGGTTGGCTGCTTAATATAGGTGGTTGCTCAACACTGTAGTGTTAGTTTGGTGTTTGATACTGGAGGTCCCTTGGTACAGGAGTCATGGGTTAGATATTGGTGTAGGCTTAGGTTGATACTGGAGGTCCCTTGGTACAGGAGTCATGGGTAGATATTGGTGGTGGCTCAGTGCTGTAGCCTTGGGTTGGTGTTTGAGGATGGTGGTTCTTCAGTCCTGGAATCGCCAGTTTGATACAGGAGATGCTCAAAGTTGTAGCCTTGTATTGATGTTTTACACTCGAGGTCCCTTGGTACTGAAGTCATGAATTAGATATTGGGGTTGGCTCAGCGCTGTAGCATTGGGTTGGCTTTGATAAATGTGGTACCTTGGTACTGGTTTAGTCTGTTTCAGATAGGTGGTTGCACAATGTTGTAGTCTTGTATTGGGGTTTGATAGAGGAGATCCCTTGGTACTGGAGTCATTAATTAGATATTGGCAGTGGCTCAGTGCTGTAGCCTTGGGTGGTAATGGTGGTTCCTCTGTACTGGAATATGTTTGCTTGATATTGGAGGTGGCTCAGCGCTGTAGTTTTGGGTTGATGTTTGAAAATGGTGGCTCCTCAGTACTGGGAGCGTCTGTTTGATAAAGGTGCTTGCTTAATGTTGTAGTGTTGGTATGGTGTTTGATTCTGGAGGGCCCTTGGTCTTGGAGTCATGAGTTAGATATTGGTGGTGGCTCAGCGCTATAATCTTGGGTTGGTGTTTGATATTGGTAGTACCTCGGTACTGGAGTCTTCTGTTTGATATAGGTGCTTGCTCAATGTTGTACTCTTGTATTGCTGTTTGATACTGGTGGTCTCTTGGTACTGGAGTCAGGAGTTAAATATTGGCAGTGGCTCAGCGCTGTAGCCTTGGGTTGGTGTTTGATAATTGTGGTACCACTGCACTGGAGTAGCTGTTTGATATAAGTGGCTGCTCAATGCTGCAGTGTTGGTTTGGTGTTTGATACTGGAGTTCCCTTGGTACTGGAGTCAAGAGTTACATATTGGTGGTGGGTCAGAGCTGTAGCCTTGGGTTGGTGTTTGATAATGGTGGTTCTTCTGTTCTGGAGTCGTATGTTTGATATTGGAGGTTGCTCAATGTTGTAGTTTTTGTTTGATGTTTGATGCTGGAGGTCGCTTGGTACTGGAGTCATGAGTGAGAGTTTCACAGTGGATCAGCGCTGTAGCCTTGGGTTGGCATTTGATAATGGTGGTTCATTGGTACTGGAGTCGTCTGTTTAATATAGGTGCTTGCTCAATGTTGTAGTGTTTGTTTGGTGTTTGATACTGGAGATCCCTAAGTACTGGAAACATGAGTTCGATATTGGTGATGGCTCAGCGCTGTAGGCTTAGGTTGATATTGGAGGTCCCTTGGTCCTAGAGTCATAAGTTGGATGTTGGCGGTGACTCAGCGCTGTGGGCTTGGGTTGGTGTTTGATACGGGATGACCCTTGGTACTGGAGTCATAAGTTCGCTGTTGGCGGTGACTCAGTGCTGTGGGCTTGGGTTGGTGTTTGATACGGGATGACCCTTGGTCCTAGAGTCATAAGTTGGATGTTGGCGGTGACTCAGCGATGTGGGCTTGGGTTGGTGTTTGATACGGGATGACCCTTGGTACTGGAGTCATAAGTTAGCTGTTGGCGGTGACTCAGCGCTGTGGGCTTGGGTTGGTGTTTGATACGGGATGACCCTTGGTACTGGAGTCATAAATTAGATGTTGGCGGTGACTCAGCGCTATAGGCTTGGGTTGGTGTTTGATACGGGAGGTCCCTTGGTACTAGAGTCATAAGTTAGATGTTGGCGGTGACTCAGCGCTGTGGGTTTGGGTTGGTGTTTGATACGGGAGGTCCCTTGGTACTAGAGTCATCATAAGTTAGATGTTGGCAGTGACTCAGCGCTGTGGGCTTGGGATGGTGTTTGATACGGGATGACCCGTGGTACTTGAGTCATGAGTTAGATGTTGGCGGTGACTCGGCAGTGTGGCCTTGGGTTGGTGTTTGATACAGGAGGTCCCTTGGTACTAGAGTCATAAGTTAGATGTTGGCAGTGACTCAGAGCTGTAGTCTTGGGTTGGTGTTTGATACGGGAGGTCCCTTGGTACTAGAGTCATAAGTTAGATGGTGGCGGTGACTCAGCGCTCTGGGCTTGGGTTGGTGTTTGATATGGGAAGTCCCTTGGTACTAGAGTCATAAGTTAGATGTTGGCGATGACTCAGCGCTGTGGGCTTGGGTTGGTGTTTGATACGGGAGGTCCCTTGGTACTAGAGTCATAAGTTAGATGTTGGCGGTGACTCAGCGCTGTGGGCTTGGGTTGGTGTTTGATACGGGAGGTCCCTTGGTACTAGAGTCATAAGTTAGATGTTGGCGGTGACTCAGCGCTGTAGTCTTGGGTTGGTGTTTGATACGGGAGGTCCCTTGGTACTGGAGACATGAGTTAGATGTTGGTGGTGACTCAGCGCTGTAGTCTTGGGTTGGTGTTTGATACAGGAGGTCCCTTGGTACTAGAGACATGAGTTAAATGTTGGTGGTGACTCAGCGCTGTAGTCTTGGGTTGGTGTTTGATAGGGAAGTCCCTTGGTACTAGAGTCATAAGTTAGATGTTGGCGGTGACTCAGCGCTGTAGTCTTGGGTTGGTGTTTGATACGGGAGGTCCCTTGGTACTGGAGACATGAGTTAGATGTTGGTGGTGACTCAGCGCTGTAGTCTTGGGTTGGTGTTTGATACAGGAGGTCCCTTGGTACTAGAGACATGAGTTAGATGTTGGTGGTGACTCAGCGCTGTAGTCTTGGGTTGGTGTTTGATAGGGGAAATCCCTTGGTACTAGAGTCATAAGTTAGATGTTGGCGGTGACTCAGCGCTGTAGTCTTGGGTTGGTGTTTGATACGGGAGGTCCCTTGGTACTGGAGACATGAGTTAGATGTTGGTGGTGACTCAGCGCTGTAGTCTTGGGTTGGTGTTTGATAGGGGAAGTCCCTTGGTACTAGAGTCATAAGTTAGATGTTGGCGGTGACTCAGCGCTGTGGGCTTGGGTTGGTGTTTGATACGGGAGGTCCCTTGGTACTAGAGTCATAAGTTAGTTGTTGGCGGTGACTCAGCGCTGTAGTCTTGGGTTGGTGTTTGATACGGGAGGTCCCTTGGTACTGGAGACATGAGTTAGATGTTGGTGGTGACTCAGCGCTGTAGTCTTGGGTTGGTGTTTGATACAGGAGGTCCCTTGGTACTAGAGTCATAAGTTAGATGTTGGCGGTGACTCAGCGCTGTAGTCTTGGGTTGGTGTTTGATACAGGAGGTCCCTTGGTACTAGAGTCATAAGTTAGATGTTGGCGGTGACTCAGCGCTGTGGGCTTGGGTTGGTGTTTGATACGGGATGACCCTTGGTACTAGAGTCATGAGTTAGATGTTGGCGGTGACTCAGCGCTGTAGGCTTGGGTTGGTGTTTGATACGTGAGGTCACTTGGTACTGGAGACATGTTAGATGTTGGCGGTGACTCGGCGCTGTGGGCTTGGGTTGGTGTTTGATACAGGAGGTCCCTTGGTACTAGAGTCATAAGTTAGATGTTGGCGGTGACTCAGTGCTGTAGTATTGGGTTGGTGTTTGATACAGGAGGTCCCTTGGTACTAGAGTCATAAGTTAGATGTTGGCGGTGACTCAGCGCTGTAGTCTTGGGTTGGTGTTTGATACAGGAGGTCCCTTGGTACTAGAGTCATAAGTTAGATGTTGGTGGTGACTCAGCGCTGTGGGCTTGGGTTGGTGTTTGATAGGGGAGGTCCCTTGGTACTAGAGACATGAGATAGATGTTGGCGGTGCCTCTGCGCTGTAGGCTTGGGTTGGTGTTTGATACGGGAGGTCCCTTGGTACTGGAGTCATAAGTTAGCTGTTGGCGGTGCCTCTGCGCTGTAGGCTTGGGTTGGTGTTTGATACGGGAGGTCCCTTGGTACTAGAGACATGAGTTAGATGTTGGCGGTGACTCAGCGCTGTAGTCTTGGGTTGGTGTTTGATACAGGAGGTCCCTTGGTACTAGAGTCATAAGTTAGATGTTGGCAGTGACTCAGAGCTGTAGCCTTGGGTTGGTGTTTGATACAGGAGGTCCCTTGGTACTAGAGTCATAAATTAGATGTTGGCGGTGACTCAGAGCTGTAGCCTTGGGTTGGTGTTTGATACAGGAGGTCCCTTGGTACTAGAGACATGAGTTAGATGTTGGCGGTGACTCAGCGCTGTAGGCTTGGGTTGGTGTTTGATACAGGAGGTCCCTTGGTACTAGAGTCATAAGTTAGATGTTGGCGGTGACTCAGCGCTGTAGGCTTGGGTTGGTGTTTGATACAGGAGGTCCCTTGGTACTAGAGTCATAAATTAGATGTTGGCGGTGACTCGGCGCTGTGGGCTTGGGTTGGTGTTTGATAGGGGAGGTCCCTTGGTACTAGAGACATGAGTTAAATGTTGGCGGTGACTCAGCGATGTGGGCTTGGGTTGGTGTTTGATACGGGAGGTCCCTTGGTACTAGAGTCATAAGTTAGATGTTGGCGGTGACTCAGCGCTGTGGGCTTGGGTTGGTGTTTGATACAGGAGGTCCCTTGGTACTAGAGTCATAAATGAGATGTTGGCGGTGACTCGGCGCTGTGGGTTTGGGTTGGTGTTTGATAGGGGAGGTCCCTTGGTACTAGAGACATGAGTTAAATGTTGGCGGTGACTCAGCGATGTGGGCTTGGGTTGGTGTTTGATACGGGAGGTCCCTTGGTACTAGAGTCATGAGTTAGATGTTGGCGGTGACTCAGCGCTGTGGGCTTGGGTTGGTGTTTGATACAGGAGGTCCCTTGGTACTAGAGTCATAAATTAGATGTTGGCGGTGACTCAGCGCTGTGGGCTTGGGTTGGTGTTTGATAGGGGAGGTCCCTTGGTACTAGAGACATGAGTTAAATGTTGGCGGTGACTCAGCGATGTGGGCTTGGGTTGGTGTTTGATACGGGAGGTCCCTTGGTACTAGAGTCATAAGTTAGTTGTTGGCGGTGACTCAGTGCTGTGGGCTTGGGTTGGTGTTTGATACGGGAGGTCCCTTGGTACTAGAGTCATAAGTTAGATGTTGGCGGTGACTCAGCGCTGTTGGCTTGGGTTGGTGTTTGATACAGGAGGTCCCTTGGTACTAGAGTCATAAATTAGATGTTGGCGGTGACTCGGCGCTGTGGGCTTGGGTTGGTGTTTGATAGGGGAGGTCCCTTGGTACTAGAGACATGAGTTAAATGTTGGCGGTGACTCAGCGATGTGGGCTTGGGTTGGTGTTTGATACGGGAGGTCCCTTGGTACTAGAGTCATAAGTTAGCTGTTGGCGGTGACTCAGCGCTGTGGGCTTGGGTTGGTGTTTGATACGGGAGGTCCCTTGGTACTAGAGTCATAAGTTAGATGTTGGCGGTGACTCAGCGCTGTGGGCTTGGGTTGGTGTTTGATACAGGAGGTCCCTTGGTACTAGAGTCATAAATTAGATGTTGGCGGTGACTCGGCGCTGTGGGCTTGGGTTGGTGTTTGATACGGGAGGTCCCTTGGTACTAGAGACATGAGTTAAATGTTGGCGGTGACTCAGCGCTGTAGGCTTGGGTTCGTGTTTGACGTGTGGGAAAGTTCCTCAGTACCAGAGCCAGGAGTTGGTTCCTCAGTATTGCCGCCTGTGCAGCCCATGCTCATTTCTCAAGGACCTGGAGTTGTGTGAAGGAGGAATGCAGTGGGAGAGACCATCAGTGACTGCACTACAATGTGCACTCTGCCCTCCTCCATGCCTGCACACCCTCCTGTCCAAACACAGGAATGTAATTAGTTTGGCTTTGCTCTGCTTGATCAGCTAAGGGGGGCGCGGGTCGACGAAGGGAGCTCATGAAAGGCCCACCTCCTAGCTTGCTGATGAAAGCCCTGTGATCCTCGGCGTCTTACAAGCCGGGACTTGATCCGGCCGCTCTCTGAGGGGCAGAAAAGCCGCTTTCTTCGGAAGTGAACCTGCCCGCTGATAATGCCTGGTCTTAAGGTACATTAACGTTAATAACACTCTGCAGGGGAAGCGGCCTGCTTTTATTTCTGTATTTTGTCTTCCTGTCAGCAGCAGCAAGTCGAAACAAAGTACAGTTCCCCCTGGCGCCTCCATCGGAAGGTTTCCCACTGCAAAAGCTTATTATCACAATGTGAAAGATGATATCCCGTGATTATGCTTAAGCCCTGTCTTGTGTGGCAAGTGTACTCACAAGCAATGCACCCCAACCGGGGCCTGTGCTGTGCTTTCATTATTTGCACTCATTGTGTGTTCTTGTATGGGGGGGCTGGTTCCAAGTAGCCCTTTGCACGCGAAGCACCTTCATCAAGTCCTTGCTTTTAACCCAACAAAACTTTCCCTGCTGGAGTGTGAAAACCGACCACTAAAACAGGGCAAGTGGAACTACATTTCCCATACTCCAAAGTGTTGTTGACTGTAAAACCAGGACTGGCCGCAGCTGTAACACGTGACACTGGGTCACATGGCAGCTTTGCAGCGCTCGTCTTGTACACGTGGGATTCCCGCCTTGAGTTCAAGCCTGACTTGCACCAAGTTATCTTAAGCTTTCTGCAACTCTTAAACACCACAACTCTCAGAGCCCGATTCACAGAACTAATTTAAGACCAAATCCTAAACTTACTACCATTTTGGTATTCACAGAAGACACTTACTCATTTCGGTATTCTTTAAGACTTTCGGTAGTCACAGAAGGCATTTAGGAGTCCTAAAGTTAGGAGTCCTAACTTTACTACTCCTAAACTGAGAAAAATCCTAACTTTAAGACTTTCGGTATTCACAGAAGTCATTTAGGACTCCTAACTTCTGTGAATGCCGAAATGAGTAAGTGCCTTCTGTGAATACCAAAATAGTAGTAAGTTTAAGATTTTGTCTTAAGTTAGTTCAATAAATCAATCAATCAAAGACATTTATAGAGCGCACTACTTACCCGGAGGGTCTCAAGGCGCTAGGGGGGGGGGGGGTGCTGCTACTGCTCGAACAGCCAGGTCTTGAGCTTCTTCCTGAAAGAGAGGTGGTCTTGGGTCAGGCGCAGGTCGGACGGGAGGGAGTTCCAGGTCTTGGCGGCCAGGTAGGAGAAGGACCTTCCTCCTGTTGTCGCTCTTCGGATGCGGGGGACGGCGGCGAGGGCGTGGTTGGTCGATCGGAGGTGGCGTTTGGGAGCGTAGAAGTTGAGGCGGTTGTTGAGGTAGCTCGGGCCTTGGTCGTGTAGGGCTTTGTGTGCGTGGGTGAGGAGACGGAAGGTGATTCTTTTGTTGACGGGGAGCCAGTGCAGGTCTCTTAGATGTCCGGAGATGTGGCTGCGTCGGGGGATGTCGAGGATGAGTCTGGCTGAGGCGTTCTGGATCCGCTGGAGTCTCTTCTGTAGCTTGGCTGTGGTTCCGGCGTAGAGGGCGTTGCCGTAGTCCAGTCGGCTGGTAACGAGGGCCTGGGTGACCGTCTTCCTGGTCTCAGTGGGGATCCACCGGAAGATCTTCCGTAGCATGCGCAGTATGTGAAAACAGGACGCGGAGACGGCGTTGACTTGTCTGGTCATGGAGAGGGAGGAGTCCAAGATGAAGCCCAGGTTGCGTGCGTGGTCCGTCGGTTTGGGTGCGGTGCCCAGGGCGGGGGGCCACCAGGAGTCGTCCCAGGCGGAGGGCGAGAAGCCCAGGATGAGAACTTCCGTCTTGTCTGAGTTCAGTTTCAGGCGGCTGGTTGTCATCCACTCGGCTACGTCTTTCATCCCTTCGTGAAGGTTGGCTCTGGCGGTGGCGGTGGCGGGGTCGTTGGTGAGGGAGAGAATCAGCTGGGTGTCATCAGCGTAGGAGATGATGTTGAGGCCCTGTTGGCGTGCGATGGCCGCGAGGGGGCTCATGTAGACGTTGAAGAGGGTGGGGCTCAGCAAGGATCCTTGAGGGACGCCGCAGATGACTCCGGTGGCCTCTGACTTGTACGGTGGTAGACGGACTCTCTGTGTTCTTCCGTCGAGGAAGGAGATGATCCATTCCAGTGCCTTCTCATGGATTCTGACGTTGCTGAGGCGCTGCACTAGGGTGCGGTGGCAGACAGTGTCGAATGCCGCGGAGAGGTCTAGGAGGATGAGGGCCGCTGTTTCTCCGTTGTCCATCAGGGCTCGGATGTCATCGGTGGCAGCGATGAGGGCGGTCTCGGTGCTGTGGTTGGCTCGGAAGCCAGACTGTGAGGGGTCGAGGGATCCATTCGTCTCGAGGAAGGCGGCCAGCTGTTTGTTGACGGTCTTCTCGATGACTTTGGCTGGAAACGGGAGGAGCGAGATGGGGCGGTAATTCTTGAGATCGGTGGGGTCCGCTGTGGGTTTCTTGAGTAGGGCGCTGAGTTCGGCGTGCTTCCAGCTCTCCGGGAAGGTGGCGGTGTCGAAGGAGGTGTTGATGATGTCCCGCAGGTGGGGTGCGATGACAGAGTCGGCCTTGTTGAAGACGTGGTGAGGGCAGGGGTCGGTTGGAGATCCGGAGTGGATGGAGTTCATCATGCGGACGGTGTCTTCGGTGCTGATCGGAGTCCAGGCGCGGAGGGTGGTGGTGGGGGGCGGTGGTTCGGTCGTGGCGCGCGTCGGTTGAGTGCTGAAGCTGTTGTGTATGTCCGCGGTCTTGTTGTGGAAGTAGGAGGCGAGGGAGTTGCAGAGGTCTTGCGAAGGGGTGATGTCGTTGTTTCCGGCGTTGGGGTTGGAGAGCTCTTTCACGATGTTGAAGAGTTCCTTGCAGTTGTGTGCGTTGTTGTCCAGCCGGTCCTTGAATGCAGTTTTCTTGGTGGCGCGGATCAGTTGGTGGTGCTTCCGGGTGGCAAGCTTGAGGGTGGTCATGCTGTCCGGAGTTGGTTCCCTTCTCCAGGCTTTCTCGAGGGCTCGGCAGTTCTTCTTGGAGCTCATGAGTTCGTCGGTGAACCATGGGGCCTTCTTGCTGCCGGGTCTGCTGGGCGGGGTCCTCAGTGGGGCGAGTTCGTCCGCGCAGTTGCTGATCCACTTCGTGAGGTTGTCGGCGGCCTGGCTGGGGTTCGCTGAGCTGGCGGGAGGGTGCTGGCTCAGGGAAGCGGCGAGCTGGTCGGCTGTGATCTTGTTCCAGCTTCTTCGAGCAACCTGTTGCTGGTGGGGGTGGATCGTCGTTCTTTTGAAGGTGAAGTGGACGCAGCTGTGGTCCGTCCAGTGGAGTCCGGTGGTGTGGCTGAAGGTGATGTCTCTGCTGGATGAGAAGACGGCGTCGAGTGTGTGTCCGGCGAGGTGGGTGGGGGTGGACACCAGCTGCTTGAGACCGAGGTTGGCGAGGTTGTCGAGCAGGGTGATGGTGTTGCGGTCGTTGTTGTTCTCCAGGTGGAAGTTGATGTCCCCCAGGAGGATGTAGTCGGCGGAGGGGAGGGCATGCGGGCTGATGAAGTCGGCGATGTCCTCGCTGAATTGTGTGCGTGGTCCTGGGGGTCGGTAGATCAGGGTGCCTCTGAGGGTGGTTTTGGGGTCCGTGTGGATCTGGAAGTGCAGGTGTTCGGCGGTTGTCAGGGTGTCGTCGGTGTTGGTCTTGATGCGGATGGTGTCCCTGTAGATGATGGCGAGGCCTCCTCCAGTCTGGTTGTCGCGGTCTCTTCGGGTGATCTTGTAACCCTCTGGGATGGCGATGGCGATGTCGGGCGCTGAGGAGTCGTTCATCCAGGTTTCCGTGAGGAAGGCGACGTCAGGGGCTGTGGTGTCGAGGAGGTTCCAGAGTTCGATGGCGTGTCTGTGGACGGAGCGGGTGTTGAGGAGGATGCACTTGAGGTGGTTGCTGCTGGTGTTCGGCTTGGTGGGTGTTGGTGCAGGACAGGTCCGGATGCAGGTGAACTTGCAGGCGTGGCATCTGAAGGGTCCGTGCGTTCGTCTCGGGGTGGCTCGGTAGCATCCCGGGATACGGCCGGTGTTGAGTGCGTTGAGGGTGGCGGCGTCGTAGGTTCGGCGGGTGGGCTGGTGTCTGCGGGAACCAGGGGTCCTGGCACTGGGCGCGGTCCAGGCGCGGGCGGGCGCAGACGGGCTTACCTTTGGCGCACCTTCGGCGCTCAATCGGTGCTCCAGCTGCGCGCGTCAGCTGCGCGGTTGCTCCGGGGGCGTCATAAGAAGGGAGCCGGTAGGGAGGGTCTGCGGGGAGGCGGGAGCGGGCCGACCAATCGGCTGGCGGGGGGGCTGGGCCGCGGGCTGTGAAACGGGCCCATAGTGAGGCAGTTGTTTCCACGGCACCGAATATATCAACCTCTTCCGACCTGTCGGGCTCAACAAAACTGTGGGGGAGGGGGGGCGGGGCATTTACGAGGGAGGCTGTGCAGTGCCTTATTAAACCGAGTGTTTTAGAGACTGTTATCATTGTTCCTAAAAAGTAAATGTTAAGTTATCTTATGTTATGTTACCACCACTAAGCCTGGCCAGCTGTCAAGGCACTCTCTTTGGGTGTGGCACACTCTACACATTTCTAAACAATAGGTATTTGCGCAGCACACAATTTGTGGCAGATACACAAAGACATGAGGGGGTCCCACAGTTCCACATTGATTCCTACTGGTGCATATTCAGTCAATCATTAGCTAAGCTCTGCGGTGGCGGGCCACAGACGCGCACCGTGCACGCCACAGTTGCGCCACATGCGCTCCCAACGGGTGCGGCCAAAGAGCATTCCTCGTCTGATCCCACCATGACCCATGTTTTTATACCTATGTTCAGATCGATTAAACTTGGGTGACGATATATGTTTCGAAATTATGACATATTTACAAATGATAGTTCTTGTACTTTCTTAGAATTAAAACAAGGTGTAGATAATTCACAATATAACAGCAAATCAAACTTCTTGATTAGGTGTGATGCTAACACATTATAATCTACTTTTTTTAACAAGGTCAGTGTGAAGCATCATGCTATCCATGGCTTCTCCAGAATGAATGATATGTTCTTTGAATACAAATAAAATATAAAATAAAGTATTTGAATACAAATATTTTCTTGGTGTTCTATTGGATTGATTTTGATTGGAGTTTGCTGTAAATGAAAGTAAGGGCTTCATGTGTTGTGTTTCTTATTATGACATTCTATCCACCAAACTCTGTGTCAATATTGGTTTGAAATATTATTTATTTTTATTTAGTTTTGTCTTTCAATAAAACAATCTTGGGTGACTTACATTCTAAAGACTCCCATCAATCATGATATTTATATAAATATGGTGTTGTCAATCACAATTGAAAATGATCACGTTTGCTGTCAGTGCTGGGGCTGGGCGCTTAATATTAGCGGTGTTGTGCTGAATACTGCTTTTTACTATGAGCCCATTGTGATGTAGACAGATGTTTGCACAGTGGTGGTAGGGGGAGTTCTTACTCTTCTTGTAAGCACTATCTAGGCTGAGGTTTTTGCTTTAAGTGTTGGTGTTTGCCTTCCTCCTTTGCATTTCCTCTCCATGGCCTGTGTATGGTGTGTATCTTACTTCAGGAGTGGCTTGCAGTACATTTCAGCAGCCCTGTATGTATATACTTCTGTGAATCAGCGTTGTTCCTGGCAGACCCCCTCACTTGTGGGTCAGTGGCTTAAAACAAACATGCATTGCCAAAGCCGACAAGTCCAGCTTTTATTAACTAACGCTTACACCACTAGCACATTAAACAAGACAACAGGAGGCAGCCAGCAGAAGCAGACAGAAGGCTGTAGTTGTAAAGTAGTCACTCATGCAGTTCAATACAAGCACTTCAGAGGAGGTGGAAGGATACTCCCAAACAGCCAATCACATTGGGTGAGAGACAAGCCAATCAGTGGGCCGAACTATGACGTGATTGGCAATATCTCAAGCCAATGTCAGAATGAGGTAGTCAAAGAAAGCCAATAGTTGAACAAGGTGAACCCAAAGGCAACTCTTTGTATGCTGTAAGCAATAGGTCTGTTTGATAGCTGCGTTGTAAAAACGCAGACATAAATATAAATAAAATGATGGGGCTGCTCCGTAGAAAGTGCCGAGGGGCCCCGCGAGACCCCTGCTTTCTACAACTAGTCATAGACTTTTAGCTGAATGGGAGCCACCTGAGGTGGGACGGGCCCCGTTCAACGCAACAGTTGCACTGACCAGTTTTAGGTCAGGTTATGGAAGTGGTTGGTGATTTACACCTGCTTCTGCAAACGCTCCATTATTTTACAGAGAGACGTTGAAAGGACAAATGAAATGGACGCCAACCAATCAAAGACGGTTAGAAGGCTTTTGCGCTGTAATTCATGCACAACTTTGAAAAAGGCTGAACTGAAGCCCTGACAGCAGAAAACATTTGGGATAAATTCTGCACAGTTGTGAACAGGGCAGGAGGAAAGGGGTGTGAAAGTAAAGAACAGACGAGGAGGGTGAAACATCCAAATCTAGGCGGATGAAGGGAGCAGACATGAATGATGCCAGAACCATATTCTTATATTTGGAAACATGCTTAAAATGACTTCCCCAGTGAGGGATGGTAGACGGGGTGCAGCAGGTGCAGTGGCACCTAACAGCAATGAGGCGTGGGAAATTTCCTCTTGCTTGCTCCAGGGCACGTGACTTCCCTGTACACTACTAAGGGGGTTGTGCCTTTGTGACACCGGTGCTGTTTGTTTACCTGGGGGCGTGCCTTGCTCGCAAACATTTTGAGATGTAAACGAGCAAAGTCTTTGATGGAACGTGATAGGGAACAAGAAGCCGTGCACGTCCGGCGGGCACTGGGGCGCTGATCCGCTGCGTCATTTCCACCCTTTAAGAGCCACATTAGCAGAAAACAGGCCACGTGGCCAACGGCAATGTAAGCAAAACGATCGGGCGAGAATCTTAAACAAACAAACTCGTAAATATCTGTGAGGGGCATCGGTGCTGGTTGAAACGTGTCGATACAATCACAGCAGGCCCCGGGGCTGCCTGCAAAACACAACAAGATGGCACTTGAACTGTTTCTAAAGTGGGGCCTGCAGGGCACACCGCTTGCAACAAGTGAGTTCCACCCTTCTGTCACTGAGACTGCTAGAGACTTGCATGCCTAATTAAGCACTATGTTCATCTGTTTGATCAATGTTTGCCTTGTAGCTCACGCTGCTGCAGGGAAGGCCCTGATGCAGCGCACCTGTGCTAAGGATGGTGCATTGGCCTTCAGTGGGCTCCACGGAAAGGACTGATGAAGGGAGATATCACCAGCGCCTGGATACCCTCACGGGTGACAAGAAGCGCTCTACAAATGTACTGATTTATTGATTGATTGACTCTTGCAGGACAGACCCATTTACCACTGAATCACAGGGCCAGGTACGGCTCTGCATATAGTAGGGGTAAGGGCTGTGAGGACCGGAGGAGCCATTAAGATGATTAAGATGATTCCTCTTAATGTTAAAAAGTTTTAATGAGCCCTTGTAGACAGTGAAATGCTGATCAATCGTATTTTTTCACTTTAATATGGTCGACTGGATGCCTATAACTCGGCAAGTGTAAAATCAGGCACTTCACGGGGTGGAGGACCCCTGGCCCACCCAGCATGCCTATTTCCCTCAGATGTGGACCCCAGGACTACCCATTCTGCTTCTCTTCCTGCTGACAAGAACCCCTAGGCTCTACCCACTCCCTGGCAGATCAGGCTCATTTCACCAGTGCATTCCCCGCATCCCCTTTGCTGCAACAAAATAGGTCTTCTTAGTGTCCACCGCTTTCATTCCTCTTAGACAGGGATGCTGGAATTAAGTGATGCTGCAGCCCTGGTATTTCCCACATAATTATGAAAGTGACATGTTTGCGATATAATCCACCATCTGCTGCATAATCTGCAGATGTTAACAAAAAAAAGTTTTGCTTGTAGCTCAAATGGATCAAAAGTTACTAAAATTGCAGTGACCTGTGTTGCCAATCAGAGAAAGGACCTAAGCAAATGTTGACTGGTCATTTTTCAGTTGCCTATTGCTGTATTTGAATGGTAAAATGATACTAATGGGATGAAACCTTTTAGTCTTGACATGTAAACAAAATTACAAAATGAATTAATGCTATAACAAACTGTGCTTTTGTATACAGGGAGATAGGTCCTGGGACGTAAGGACAGCTGGACCATATGTACATTTTTGGAGAAAAATAGTGCTGACCGTACATGAAATTTGTAGTGTGGAGTAGTGTGGCTCACTGGTTAGAGGCGGCAGACCCGAGAGCAGAAGTCGGCCCGGGACCAGGGTTCGATTCCCGACGCGGCAGGGTCGTGGACCTTGGTCAGCGGACTCGATAATTCTCGCTTCGGTGCTTACTCTAATCAGGGATCACACTCGGCAACTCTGGGCATTAGCTTGCCTAATCTCCACAACGGCCCCACCAATTCTGGGGATGCCTGGCTCCACCTTGGGGACTCCCAGCAGGGACCATCCCACAGGGAAAGCCAGGACGGGTTCCCCAGAGTTATACAGCACCGGGACGCCCCGTTGCTGGGGCAGCTGTGCGCTTTACAAGTATACTACATTTACATTTACATTTACATAACATTCCCTTATTTAGGGAAACAAATCAACTTTAATTAAAGATTTGTTTGGTATTATTTATTTATACCCTTTGAGTTCATTAGTTTTTTTGGTTAGAAAATAGTAAATACGAAAAGACATACCATATATATACACTTATTCAAAAAAAGACATGCTCAAAATGATTAAACTAAGTCACAACATCATTAAATAAGACATAAATCTAAACATTTCATATGTACATTTGCACAAATGTTTGTGTCAATCAAGAAAATAGAGAAAAAATCAAGTGGAGAAGAAATAAATAAATAACATGCACAATGTAAATAAGACTGAAGGGCTTAATCGGTATTTCAGTCATTAAGGGAGCGATTTGTTCCCAGATGTTTAAACAGTGCTTGTCTCCATTTTGGCCGACGCGTTTCGAACTCGCTATATTAATTCGCGTGTTCTCCTCAGGGCTTTATGACTTTTTCCTTACACAAATCGTCGCAGTTTGATAGGGTTCAAATATTATGTGACGGTCCCTGCAGTGGTTTCTGGTCCGTATGTTCCGGTTTTTTAATCAATATGCGATAGTCATCTGACGTATTTAAGGATGTTTTTTATGTAGCGTTATGTCGAGCACCCACGGGTCCCGTTAGTAAGCCTGTGCTCCGCGCTCGGCGGAATATATTCTAACTGCTACAGGCGTCTTCTGGCAGAGACGGCTCGATATCAATTGGAGCGGTCCGGGTCCCGTTGTCTTCTGTTTAGGGCTGCAATTCCAACTCGTAGCGGCATACCATCATTGCGCCAAACTGTGCAGCATTAGTGCGCACAATTTGCCTTTTCTTGCTGCAGAAATTAATCAACCCTGCTGCATAATTTGGTCCTCTCCTGCAGCATAATTCCAGAGGCCCTGCCCCTACAATGACATTACTTCCTTGGGTCCTTTTAGATCTGTCTTGATAGCACAGCTATTAGTGGTGGATTTGACTACATCCAGTGGAGTATTTCTCTGTCACCCCATGTTATTGGCTGTTTGGTGTATCATTCTGCTTTCTAAGAAATTACTTCCATTATAATACATCCAAAGGTACTGAATGTCGTTTCTTACCCCCATTATGTATTCTACACAGAAAGTAATGGTTTTTAGGTCTCGTGACCTATCAATGCGCATGCGCATTGAGAGAAGCGAGACTATAGGGCTTTAAACAAAGCTTACCTAACTGTGGCGATTTGCTGCTGTGCCCGTGGCTTTTAGGTCAATGCGCAAGCGCATTGACCTAAAATGCGCGTGCACATCACCAAATCGCCGTCTGTTCCCTCAGCCGCACTCCTCCCACACCTTTGAAGTGAAGCTTAGCTTCACTTCAAAGGCCCCGGCTGCTTCACACCCTCATGCTGCTCTCCCCGCTCCGCCCCCTCCCCTGCCCGCCGTGTGCATTTCTCCTCCCCCCCTCCCCACAGCAATGTTCTCCGTCTTGTTTCCTTTCTTGTTTCTCTGGGAACTTTGCACTCCGATGACGCTGAATGGAGTGTGTTTACATGCTCAAGGCAGGCTGGGCTCACCGGTGGTCCTACACACAGCAGCAGCTGGCTTTTGTGTGTGCCTCTAGCAGTCTCTTTTCTTTGCCTATTGCTAACCTTACTTTCTTATCCAGAAAGCCAATCTTTTTGGTTGCAAACGGTTCTGTGCCACAAATAAGGTTACCAGCCGTTCATTTGTGCCGATCACCATCTCTCTTACTCCTGATATTTTCTACTACAGATAGTTATCGGGCATGGAGATTAGCCTATTTTTTTTTACATATTGGCACACGAATACTACAACTCCCAGAAGACACTCGTTTGTTAAATCAAAGCTCAGTTCTACAAACCTGGTGTTCAGTGCACATACATGCAAAACCAGGCAACTTTGCAGTAAGCCACCAAAATCTCAGAGCCACGGCAATTCAAGCTCCGTGCATGCATGCAGACTGAGGAGGGTGCAGGGCCTGTACTTTGCTCCCACCTGCAGCCCGAGGTATCTTCTCACGTGCTGCTTAAACTCTGTCTTTTTCTGCAGTACAAGCAATGTGCCCACCACAGGCTGCGTCCAGTAGCAGAGGTCGTTACCAGTTAGCAAAGGACTTCCTGATCAGTGATTGTCAGCAAAGCCCAAAGCTATAATGCAGGGCCCTGGATGCTTTTTGAAATGGGATTTCTCCGTCGTCAAGATGCGCATTGTCTGCTTCAGCCACCTTACACCTGCTGCCAGGGTGGTGTACTGGAGCTCGAAGCCATCTCCTCTGCGTTCGGCCCCGTTCTGATTACCTCTGAGTCCTCCACATCACCTGTTCTTTCACTTTCGCTTTCTCGTTATATGCCCATATACATCTCCCATCACACTCACCCTCACTCACCCTCACCCTCACCCTCACCCTCACCCTCACCTTCATTCACCCTCACCCTCACCCACACTCACCCTCACCCTCACCCACCCTCACCCTCACTCACCCTCAACCCCTCACCCTCACTCACCCTCACCCTCACTCACCCTCAACCCCTCACCCTCACTCACCCTCATTCACCCTCACCCTCGCTCACCCTCACCCTCACTCACCCTCATTCACCCTCACCCTCACTCACCCTCACCCTCACTCACTCTCACCCTCACTCACCCTCAACCCCTCACCCTCACTCACCCTCAACCCCTCACCCTTACTCACCCTCACTCACCCTCACCCTCACTCACCCTCACTCACCCTCACTCACCCTCCCACACCCTCACTCACCCTCACTCACCCTCACCCACCCTCACTCACCCTCACCCTCACTCACCCTCACCCTCACCCTCAACCCCTCACCCTGACTCACCCTCACCCTCACTCACCCTCACTCACCCTCACCCTCACTCACCCTCACCCTCACTCACCCTCAACCCCTCACCCTCACTCACCCTCAACCCCTCACCCTCACCCTCACTCACCCTCAACCCCTCACCCTCAACCCCTCACTCACCCTCACTCTCACTCACCCTCACTCACCCTCAACCCCTCACCCTCACCCTCACTCACCCTCACCCTCAACCTCTCACCCTCACTCACCCTCACCCTCCCTCAACCCCTCACCCTCACTCACCCTCAATCACCCTCAACCCCTCACCCTCACTCACCCTCACTCACCCTCACCCTCACTCACCCTCACCCTCACTCACCCTCAACCCCTCACCCTCAACCCCCCACCCACCCTCACCCTCACCCTCACCCTCACTCACCCTCAACCCCTCACCCTCACTCACCCTCAACCCCTCACTCACCCTCACCCTCACTCACCCTCACCCTCACTCACCCTCACCCTCACTCACCCTCACTCACTCACCCTCACCCTCACCCTCACTCACCCTCACCCTCACTCACCCTCACTCACCCTCACCCTCACTCACCCTCAACCCCTCACCCTCACTCACCCTCACCCTCACTCACCCTCACTCACCCTCACCCTCACTCACCCTCAACCCCTCACCCTCACCGTCACTCACCTTCACCGTCACTCACCCTCACCCTCACTCACCCTCAACCCCTCACCCTCACTCACCCTCACCCTCACTCACCCTCATTCACCCTCCCTCACCCTCACCCTCACTCACCCTCACCCTCACTCACCCTCAACCCCTCACCCTCACTCACCCTCATCCTTACTCACCCTCACTCACCCTCACCCTCACTCACCCTCACTCACCCTCACCCTCACTCACCCTCAACCCCTCACCCTCACTCACACTCACTCACCCTCACCCTCACTCACCCTTACCCTCACCCTCACCCTCACTCACCCTCACTCACCCTCACTCACCCTCAACCCCTCACTCACCCTCACTCACCCTCACCCTCACTCACCCTCACTCACCCTCACCCCTCACCCCACCCTCACTCACCCTCAACCCCTCACCCCCTCACTCACCCTCACTCTCACTCACCCTCACTCACCCTCAACCCCTCACCCTCACCCTCACTCACCCTCACCCTCACTCACCCTCAACCCCTCACCCTCACTCACCCTCACCCTCAATCACCCTCAACCCCTCACCCTCACTCACCCTCAACCCCTCACCCTCACCCTCACTCACACTCACCCTCACTCACCCTCAACCCCTCACCCTCAACCCCTCACCCTCACCCTCACTCACCCTCACTCACCCTCACTCACCCTCAACCCCTCACCCTCACTCACCCTCACTCACCCTCAACCCCTCACTCACCCTCAACCCCTCACCCTCACCCTCACTCACCCTCACCCTCACTCACCCTCACCCTCACTCACCCTCACCCTCACTCACCCTCACCCTCACTCATCCTCAACCCCTCACCCTCACTCACCCTCACTCACCCTCACCCTCACTCACCCTCAACCCCTCACCCTCACTCACCCTCAACCCCTCACCCTCAACCCCTCACCCTCACTCACCCTCACTCACCCTCACCGTCACTCACCCTCACCCACCCTCACCCTCACTCACCCTCAACCCCTCACCCTCACTCACCCTCACTCACCCTCACCCTCACTCACCCTCAACCCCTCACCCTCACTCACCCTCAAACCCTCACCCTCACCCTCACTCACCCTCAACCCCTCACCCTCACTCACCCTCACCCTCACTCACCCTCAACCCCTCACCCTCACTCACCCTCACCCACCCTCACCCTCAACCCCTCACCCTCACCCTCACCCTCACTCACCCTCACCCTCACCCTCACTCACCCTCACCCTCACTCACCCTCACCCTCACTCACCCTCACCCTCACTCACCCGCACCCTCACTCACCCTCACCCTCACTCACCCTCACTCACCCTCACCCTCACTCACCCTCACTCACCCTCACCCTCACTCACCCTCACTCACCCTCACCCTCACTCACCCTCACCCTCACTCACCCTCAACCCCTCACCCTCACTCACCCTCACCCTCACTCACCCTCAACCCCTCACCCTCACTCACCCGCACCCTCACTCACCCTCAACCCCTCACCCTCACTCACCCTCAACCCCTCACCCTCACCCTCACTCACCCTCAACCCCTCACCCTCAACCCCTCACTCACCCTCACTCTCACTCACCCTCACTCTCACTCACCCTCACTCACCCTCAACCCCTCACCCTCACCGTCACTCACCCTCACCGTCACTCACCCTCACCCTCACTCACCCTCAACCCCTCACCCTCACTCACCCTCAACCCCTCACCCTCACCCTCACTCACCCTCACCCTCACTCACCCTCAACCCCTCACCCTCACTCACCCTCAACCCCTCACCCACCCTCAACCCCTCACCCTCACTCACCCTCAACCCCTCACCCTCACTCACCCTCACTCACCCTCACCCTCACTCACCCTCACCCTCACTCACCCTCACCCTCAACCCCTCACCCTCACTCACCCTCACCCTCACCCTCACTCACCCTCAACCCCTCACCCTCACTCACCCTCAACCCCTCACTCACCCTCACTCTCACACACCCTCAACCCCTCACCCTCACCCTCACTCACCCTCACCCTCACCCTCCCTCAACCCCTCACCCTCACCCTCACTCACCCTCACCCTCACTCACCCTCAACCCCTCACCCTCACTCACCCTCAACCCCTCACCCTCACTCACCCTCAACCCCTCACCCTCACTCACCCTCACTCACCCTCAACCCCTCACCCTCAACCCCTCACCCTCACTCACCCTCACCCTCACTCACCCTCAACCCCTCACCCTCACTCACCCTCAACCCCTCACCCTCACTCACCCTCAACCCCTCACCCTCACTCACCCTCAACCCCTCACCCTCACTCACCCTCACTCACCCTCACCCTCACTCACCCTCACCCTCACTCACCCTCAACCCCTCACCCTCACTCACCCTCACCCTCACTCACCCTCACCCTCACCCTCACTCACCCTCACTCACCCTCACTCACCCTCACTCACCCTCACTCACCCTCACTCACCCTCACTCACCCTCACCCTCACCCACCCTCACCCTCACTCACCCTCACCCTCACTCACCCTCACCCTCACCCTCACCCTCACCCTCACTCACCCTCAACCCCTCACCCGCCCTCACCCTCACTCACCCTCACTCACCCTCAACCCCTCACCCTCACTCACCCTCAACGCCTCACCCTCACCCTCACTCACCATCAACCCCTCACCCTCACCCTCACTCACCCTCACCCTCACTCACCCTCAACCCCTCACCCTCACTCACCCTCAACCCCTCACCCTCAACCCCTCACCCTCAACCCCTCACCCTCACCCTCACCCACCCTCAACCCCTCACCCTCACTCACCCTCAACCCCTCACCCTCACTCACCCTCAACCCCTCACCCTCACTCACCCTCAACCCCTCACCCTCACCCTCACTCACCCTCAACCCCTCACCCTCAACCACTCACTCACCCTCACTCACTCACCCTCACTCACCCTCAACCCCTCACCCTCACTCACCCTCACCCTCACTCACCCTCACCCTCACTCACCCTCACCCTCACTCACCCTCAAACCCTCACCCTCACTCACCCTCACCCTCACTCACCCTCAACCCCTCACCCTCACTCACCCTCAACCCCTCACCCTCACTCACCCTCAACCCCTCACCCTCACCCTCAACCCCTCACCCTCACTCACCCTCACCCTCACTCACCCTCCCTCACCCTCAACCCCTCACCCTCACTCACCCTCACCCTCACTCACCCTCAACCCCTCACCCACCCTCAACCCCTCACTCACCCTCAACCCCTCACCCTCAACCCCTCACTCACCCTCACCCTCACTCACCCTCAACCCCTCACCCTCACCCTCACTCACCCTCACCCTCACTCACCCTCACCCTCACTCACCCTCACTCACCCTCAACCCCTCACCCTCACCCTCACCCTCAACCCCTCACCCACCCTCACTCACCCTCACCCTCACCCTCACTCACCCTCAACCCCTCACCCTCACTCACCCTCAACCCCTCACCCTCACTCACCCTCACCCTCACTCACCCTCACTCACCCTCAACCCCTCACCCTCACTCACCCTCAACCCCTCACCCTCACCCTCACTCACCCTCACAACACATATTGTGTTACAATAGGTGTCACATTTGCGAAAGATAAAACTATTGGCATTGTAAATAACAAAGCTATTAATTTCGCTATTTTCAAAACAAGCACATAAATAAAAAATGTGTCCTTTACAATACCAATAGCTCAAACTTTCCTAATGCGAGACCTATTGCATTGCTGTGCTTCTCTCCCCTGCTGCACTCTCCTGCTCTCTAGAGATGTGGCCTAACGACCAGAGCTGCCATCTAAGTCACGTAAATACAAAACATGTTGCATTCCAAATGCTACAGGTGTCACATTCGCGAAAGTTATAACTATTGGCATTGTAAATGACAAAGCCATCAATTTAGCAATTTTAAAAACCAACAAATAAATAAAATATGTCATTTACAAGACCAATAACTCCAACTTTTCTAATGCGAGACCTATTGCATTTCCAATGCTTGTTGTTGCTTTAGCCACCAACATTGACAAGCCCCAGTATGCCTGGTTTTAACATGCAAAACAGCATTTCAGCATGCAATGCACACAAGAGTGTCAAATACATGAATACCAGATCTAAATCTGTTTATTCGCTGCTATGAGATAGCAACGCGGAGACACAAAAGTATGTTCCCATTGTTTCTAGATCATAAAGGAATTCCAGGCTGCATTGTCAAGGTTCTCTAATAGAGAACAGAGAGCACAACTTTGGGAGGGCCCTAGGGGGAGTGAGGGCTCACAGAGCAGTGGGGTGGGTATCAAGAGGGCAAGTATTTTTTCGTTTACATTGCAATTCACAGTATCTGTTATGTATGGGTGGACTTCGCAGAGTCCCGCTAGGTAGAACTCCACAAAGTGACCAAAAAGCTCTGTTGTGCTACGCGGAGTTCTGCAAGCAGCAGGGTACATTAGATCATGCTGTTTGCACTGATTTTTAGCGCTGGGTGTTTGTCCCGCGCTGGAAAAACGGGTCAAAGGGCACCATGCGTATTGCAAGAGGGCGCTGCTTCTTTCTGCCACTTGAATAGATTTTCTATTCAAGCGGCAGCTTCCTCAACACGAATGGATGGTTTCTCAGTGCGAGTGGTTGTGACCATCCATGACTGCCCATGTTGAGAAAGCTCCCTGGAAGGTGGTCTAGCTTTTGATTTTTCCCCGCTCGCCACCTTAACTTTGACCAGCACAAGCGAGGAAATAACTCTCCGGAACTATGCGTGCTCCACGTAGTGCAGAGGACGGAAAACTCAGCAGACAGAGTGGAGTTCACTGCCGAGGTCTAATGGATAGCCCTTCCTTTACTCTGCTGCTCCTAGCAGTTTAGAGCATGGGTAGAGGATTTTGTAGGCCATACATTGCGTAAAATTATAGATCGATAAAAAGTAGGTTACAGGAATGTTTTTCAACTCTGATCTCTCTCAGAACTCATGGGCCAGCAACAGCCCCGTTATTTACTATTACCTATCTGACCCTCTAAGGGCCCGAATCCGATCTCGCTAAGAAAGACACTTCCGTATGACTCGGATCCGGAGGGCTTTCCAAGCGAGACATGCTCTGAGAGTCCGAACGACTGAGTACGATGCTGCCGTATGCCTACGGACTCAGTTTGCCTCGACTCCCATTGAACCCCACGAAAGTCCATGTACAGACGTGTACACAGGCTCCCATAGCAGAAAAGGGGTGGGTGGGGAAAAGCATACACCCTGTGGTGGGCACCCCATGGTGACCCCCACACTGTGTATCCCTGGATCGGAGGGACCCAAGGGCACAACCACTTGACAGATTCCGAGGGGCCCGGGTGAAGGGGGGCCTGCTATGGCTCCCCAAAGGATACTTCCAACAGCTGTTTCATCTTGCTGAAAGTGAGGCAAAGCAGCTGTCCGAATTGTGCATCGTACTCTTTCGTCGGAATTCAGCTCTATTACGCGGCACGATTCCCCTACAAATGAGTCGTACGGACAGGTTCCGATCCCGGAAACGATTCGGTCGGCGCGTACGTGATCTTCGCATCGTACATGGTCGTCCGGACCTGTGTATGATTCGGTCGTAAACAAGGGATACGAATCGGATCTGGGAAAGCCAAATCTGATTCGGAGGCCTTCCGAACGACATTTGAATCAGGCCCTAAATGTTTAAATGCACATTATTACATTGAAGTCTGCCTTACTGGCTTTGTCAACTTTTTTTTTCTTATATTAACTATTCTGGAAGTTAAGGTAGGAATGCCCTTTAAAAATATTAACAATCCTACACCATGCCCAACCTAGGGTTCACTGACAGAACATCAATGCTAAAAACATTGATGTTCTGAATATCGGAAAAAAAATAATGACTACAAAAATATAGACTCCAATACCTTAACAGGTAAGTACATAAATAAAGAATCAAAAATATCGAAGTTAAAAATATAGAAGTTGAAATTATCGATTTAAAAATATAGATAAAATTCAATAATATATGTAAAATATATAAAATATTAATATAATCTTTAACAAAATGAATTACATTTAATATATATTTTAACTAAATATAAAAAATAAACTTAATTAAAAAAATATAAACACATAAACATAATAATTTATACATTGATATATATATATTCACTTTAAAATAATTTATTAACCATTATCTTTATTTCATTTTGAAACTTTTAAATTATATAAAAATAAAATATATACAGATATCAATAATTTAAAATAAAAAAATATCCATTCTATAATTAATTAAAACATTCAACTATTAAAAAAATTAAAACGTATATTTCGCAATACAATAAATAAAACAGTAGGGAAAATGTTGGATAGCGGAATAATTAAATTTCCGATTCTAAATCCAGTGAGTGCAACAATAGCGAAAGTGTTGGATAGCGAAGGGGTAAAAATTACTATTAGCACTCCAGTGAGTACAACAGTAGGGAAAGTGCTGGATAGCGGAGGGGTAAAAATTACTATTCCCACTCCAGTGAGTGCAACAGTAGGAAAAGTGCTGGATAGCGGACAAGTAAAAATTACTATTCCCACTCCAGTGAGTGCAACAGTAGGGAAGGTTTTGGATAATGGAGGAGTACAAATTACTATTCCCACTCCAGTGAGTGCAACAGTAGGGAAATGTTTGGATAGGGGAGGGGTAAAAATTACTATTCCCACTCCAGTAAGTGCAACAGTAGGGAAAGTATTGGATAGCGGAGGGGGAAAAATTACTATTCCCACTCCAGTGAGTGCAACAGTAGGGAAAGTATTGGATAGGGGAGGGGTAAAAATTACTATTCCCACTCCAGCGAGTGCAACAGTAGGGAAAGTGTTGGATAGCAGAGGGGTAAAAAGTATTATTCCCACTCCAATGAGTGCATCAGTAGAGAAAGTGTTGGATAGCAGAGAAACAAACATTACTACTAACATAAACAATTGAAAACATTTAAATAATCTTAAGCATAAGCAATATTTAAAAATATCAAATTAAATATATTAAACATTAACATTGAATATATTAATTAAACATAACAAAAAGATGCAACTATCTAAAATAAATTAATAAATACGTTTATAAACAATATTTATTTAAAAGAAACAAATATTAACAAACAAAAAAATTAAAACATAAATGTATTTATTTTATTTCCTACCCTATAACACCACACCAAGAAAAAAAAGACTCCAACATTTTTATTTATATTTATTTCCATAATTAACATAATTAATAATGAATTTACAAAATATTATTAATAAAAATAAATATATACATTCATTGAGTACACATTCTTTAACACTATAATATGCACAACACACAGCTAAAATGAATTACACAATTACCATAATTAATTACTAATTCATTTATTTAAATTAATTAACAACTAATTATTAATGAATCAATTACAAATAAATTACTTCCCACCCTTCCCACCATTTACACCTATAAACACCACAACCCAAACCTAAAATTAATTACACAATTACCATAATTAATTATTAATTAATTAATTAAAATGAACTAACAAGTAATTAATTTATCAATTAAAAATAAATTACTTCCCACCATGTTCAACTATTAACACTGCAACACACACCTAAAATTAATTACATAATTAACATAATTATTTGCCAATCAATTATTTAAAATGAATTAACAACTATTTTAAATAATGAATAATAAATAAATTTACACATTTAACACTATAACATCTCAATTCAACAAATATTAATAAATAAACATTATTCAATAAATGTAATATAATTAAATTACGTCCCACCCTATTCCCCTATATATCCACAACCCGCTACGGAACTAAAAGCACAAAATTGAAAACAATTAAAATAATAACTACTAAAAAGAATTAATAAATTGTATATAGTTAAATTACTTCCCACCCTATCCCCCCATAAACCCACAACCCACTATTGAACTAAAAACGCAAAATTCAAATACAAAATGAATAACTGCTAAAATTTTAACACATATAATAAAAAATACAAACAGTTTTTATACAAAAATACATACATCACACACAAATAAAATATATACTAACATACTAAACATTAATAAAAAATCTGTATTTTTAACATCTATATTTTTGCAAACCTCCTGTAAGTAGCTCACCTGTGTGTATCCCAGCCTACTAAAGTAAAAGCTTTTGCTTGGTTGAGTTAATATATGGTTCCCAAAACTGCAAAGCGTGAATTAAAAAACTAAATTGTGTTTTTTGCAGATCTCATACACCTAGCTGATGTTTGATGACTAATGGTTAGACTTCCAAAACATTTTTAAAGCTGATATTTGATTGAGAAGGCACGAGGCTTTCGGGAGACATTATTAACCACTTCGACGCTAATGACAAAGCCAGCTCGTCATGGGCGTTACCTGCCCTGCACTCATGACGAGCTGGCTTTGTCACAAACAAGCCATTTTCTACTTCTTCAGCGCACAGCAGGTAAACGCGGTAGCGCTGAAGCAGTTAAAGTTATCACCTTGATGCTGGGGTATTGCAGCTATTACTGCCATATATTAACCCTTTAGATGCTTTGTAAATTCCTAAAGCCATCTTCGCTGGCAACCTTGCCTGGTACAATCTTGCATGGGGTGGCCCCTAATGTATTGAAGTCTGATTTGGTCACAATTACTTCACTAATAATATTAGTAGCTATGTATGATTTTTATTGAACATAAGTAGCTCTTATTACCATAAAGGTTGGAGACCCCGGGTATAACATATGTGTGCTTCATGTAAATAAAGTTTTTGGTATTTTCATATTTTTTTGTGTCCAGTACCAAACTGTAAAAATTAAGCTATTCTTGTAGTTCATTGGTTGAACTTCTGAATATTGTTATGAGTTTGGACTACATTTTCAACTTGTTGTAATAAGTAACTCCGTTGGGGAAATATTGTAGTTGTCATTGTATATCCGCACTTCTAAGTCCATACATGAGTTGCTCTGTTTCGTGCCAGTGGTTTTGAATTATGCATTTTAATATAAAAGCCGAGTCTGTAACACCCTTAATAAATATAGTACACCACGCCCAACCTAAATTAAAATCTTTGGTACCAATTCTGCCAGTTTCAGTGGCTTTCCAGATTATTCAATTTACTTATTTAGAGGTTTTTTTTATGCCCTACATTACTGATGGCAGATATTGAAAGGACGTGGCTATAATGAAGGCCAATGGAAAAAATGGGGTTGAACGGCTGCAGCTTTTCCCACTTAAATATGAACGTGCCATAACTGTAGCATAGTCCATCCTCTGCCGCATAATTTACAGATGTTAACAAAGACATTTTGGGCCCGGTGTAGGTGGCTCATTACCTTTCGGTAAACCCGAAATTCTGTAAATTTCAGGCTTACCGACCGGTATTGAGCCATTTCCAATGTAGGTGATGATTCGGTAAATGCAGAATCGGTATTTACCGATTCTGTATTTACCAAATCATTATTTACCGAATTGGTAGATGGTATGTAGGAGGCACATTTAAGAGTGCTTATGTGCTTTAAGGATTCGTTATTTACCACCAACTACAAGTTGGTTGTAAATATCGAAAACCTTAAAAAAAGCAATTTTGTGCTTTTTCAAAGGTGCCATGTGGCAGACATAAATGCCCTTATGGCCTGTATGTGTGCCACATGTGCACACATGCACGATTCAGGGGTGCCACAGGGTATCAATGTGACACCCTGCCACCCTTGAATGTGTTCCCCCTGTAACCGAATCGGTATTTACCGATTCGGTAATTCCCATTCATTCCTATGGGCCTCCAGGCCCATAGGAATGAATGGGAATTACCGAATCCATAAATACCAATTCTAAAATACCGAATATTACCGATTCGGTAATATTTACAGAATTATTTGCTACATACCATTTACCGATTCTGAAATACCGAATCAGTAAAATTCGGTATTTTAGAATCTGTAAATGGCAATTACTTACATATGGCCCTTTGTTTCTAGCTCAAACTGTCAAATTCGCGCTAGAAACTTTGCAAAAGTTAACTGGCCAACTTCAGCTGTTGATTGTTGTAATCAGGCACTTAAATATGTGACCCTGATAGTGTGAACAACCCCATTTCATGGAAAAGGGGAAGGGCTTTCGTACGCAGTAGGAAAAAAAAGCTTTAATACATATATGGTATTCAGACAGGGTGGAAAGTATGAATCCATCTAAGTGTATGTTTCTGTTTATTTCAATATTAAAACAAATTCTTTTTTGGTTACATTGCAGACGCTATTTTTAAAGCTGCGGTTATTTTAGCATGGCGCAAGCATTTGGCATTCCTTTTTAAAGACTCATGTCTTGAATCTCAAAGTACCTCCTCGTGACCGACTTGCGTCATAAACATTGAGTACCATTCTGTTTGGCAGAGTTGTTCATTAAAGGGAAACTTTACTGCAGAACTTAGGGGCATATTATCAAGGACCGGTGTTAAAATTATCGCCGTTTTATCAGCAGGAAACCGCCGATAAAACGACGATAATGGGCTTGATAATACGCCCTTGTTAATTCCCATAGAAGCCAATGTTCTGGTGTTAACATGGACTTCTATGGGAATTAACAAGGGCGTATTATCAAACCCATTATCGCCGTTTTATCTGCAGTTTCCTGCCGATAAAACGGCGATAATTTTAACACCGGTCCTTGATAATATGCCCCCTAGTAACTCTGCCGCGTAACTTTGTACTCTGCCTCATAACTCTAGAGGTCATCGACATAATACCGGTATACAGCAGTATTGTGGATGTTAGACAGCAACTAGGAAAGCTACTGTGAGTCTTCGAGGCTCACAGGCAAGCCTTGGCGGAAGTTTTCTTGATATATTTAGTGGTTTCTCCGGGTCTCACAATTGGGTATGAAAATTGTGGTCTCCATTTTTAGAAGAAAGTGAGAACAACCCTACTTCACAGCAAATGATTCTCTGAACCACAGATGGTCAAATCTGAGCACAGAGTTGGGGGGCAGGGATCTTGGTGTCTATGTTCAGCTTCCTTTTGCTGAGCTGGTCATGGTTTTGTCAACATGCAGCGAAAAGAGACTTATGTTTGGACACAGGGTGTGCTAGGATGCTATTAAGCTCATAGTGTACCTCTAAATCATTTTTTTGACTTCTAAAACAAACAAGGTTACACTTGGGTTCTATCCTAAAGGTGGGCAGGATTCGACTGCAGCCCAATTTTGGAAAACCAGCTGTCATCCACCTTCGCGCCAGAAACCTTAAGCCACCTTTTGTCCACAAGGAGCTCTGTGGGAGAGCAGTGGGTTATGTGCAAAGGGCTCTAACAATATTTGTATGTTTAGTTATGCCAATAATGAAATACTGTGTCTCCTCTGCTGGTTTTTTTTTGTGAACAACAGCGGTCTCAGGAAGAGGGGATTTTTTGGAGACAATAAACATAGACTCAATCGTAGCTATATTGAAATGACATGACCAGTCGGACAGAGGTCTAATATTTACTTAAGACAATGGAAATAAACATTTTTCACAACAATACAAAAAGTGGGGCACAAGCCTGTGACCTACTAAACACATGAAAAGGGATTACAACAAGGAGAGCGACATACAAAGGGCTTTAGGCAAAGCTTTGCGGTTTGTTGTGCCTATTCAAGTGAGCAATGTCAGAAGGGGCAACAAATCGCTTCATACACCTTTACAATTAGGTTCACACAAGGTTTCAATTGTATCAGGTGTTTCAAGTGTCGACGGCGTTTCAATCCGACTTATAATTTGCGGATCATCATCAGGACATTAGATATTATGCCTAATACGTAAGAAAGCCTCAATTGCCGGGGGACTAGGTGAGATGTAAATCGGGTCGCCTTGTGAGTTGCGGAGAATTCCGGTATAATTGCCGGCGGGGGAATAGGTGGCGGTAGCATATAGCTACCCCGGATTGATGCAAGTAATCTAGCGTATTACTCAGGAGAAGATGAGCCGGCGCAGTGGCCGGTCTGTTGTATTCAGTAACGGCTCAATGGCGGGATCTGTGATGAGTCCAGGGCGAACCAGGAAGTGGTTCTTGAAGGGTGGGGCATGTGATATCATTGGCTCCTCTGCTGGGGGAGCCTGTGATTTGATGAAAGGCTTTAATCGCATGCAGCGAGACAGCCTTAAATTAGCAGAGCGCCATCCCTGGAGACGTTGGTGGAACTCTGTGAAGGATACAGCCTGGTTTGTCCAAATAAGCTCATCCGACTTCCCATGCTTTGCGGCATCTCTTAGGGCCCTATAATCTCACTGGCATTCTTAAATCTGTAAATATAGGCTCTCTGGGGCCTAATGTTGTGCAAGTACATTAGCATCCAGTTGTGCACCTCATTGAGAAGGTCAGCTCCACAAGCAACATACTTCATGTATTAAACTCTGCTGCCGAATCTAACAATGGATGTTAACAGCCTACCTCGGACAAAACCCAACAGAAACAGAAGCCCTTATTTAGAGTATAGCGGCTATCTTGTCTGTTGTATTACAAGTGCCGTTGACAATCATGCACTTGTAATATGGCGGATAGAACATTGGCCACATTTGTGATGGAGTATGTCATCTGAGAAACTCTCCTCCAAACTCTAAAGAAGGCTCTAATTTTGTCCTCATCGCAAGTACAGGACTGACTATCAACATATAATCCCAGTGGGTTCTCACCTTAAGTTCCCAGGAGTGCTAAGTGTGCAGGCATTTGCACAGATACCAAACTCAGCTTCAAGGAACAAATCGCCGACTTGATAAAAACTGATAAGCACCAGCTGTCCTTACCATGACGGAAGAGCATTACCCCAATGCTTTTAAGCAGTGCAAAGTACGAAACTTAAAATGATAATAACTTTGAGTTATTATAATTTTATGCTTCTTGCTGCTTTGCGGGTGGGCAGGGCTGCTCTGCTCTTGGAGCAGGGCAGGGGAGGAGTGGTTTGCCCACTCCTAAGTGCGCAATTACTGTTTGGTCGGCCCTCTCGGTCCTTCCAAACCAGTCCCTGTTCTCTATGCAGGCTGCATTACAGTCTGCATGGAGAACATGCCCACTACTTCAGCCCTGGCTGAGCGCCGTGTCACGGAGCTCAGATCAAGCACAACGCTTCATTGCAGCGTTGTGATTGGTCAGTGGGGCCTGGATGTGCTTCCTGTTCCAAGACGAGGAGAGCAGGAGCAGAGACGCCGGGCCCAGCGGAGAGGCAAGTTTATTATTTTTTTATATTGCGCACCCCAACCCACCCGCGCGACTCCCCCCCCCTGCGATACCTACCCCACCATCCGTGAGCCATGTCGGCTGCCACTGATCCTTACTCCACAAAGTGAAGGCCACCTTAAAGGAAAAGGGCTTCAGAAGAGCCATTCAAGTGATTCAAGTGATGGATCTACACCTCCTCAACAGACACAACCCTTTAGAGCACCATTCAAGAATCCACCCTCTCCCAATTGGAAAGCATCCTCCATTCAGTCGCCCGTAGGTCAGCTTGTAAATGTAAATGTATTGCGACTTATATAGCGCACGTATCACCCGAAGGCATCAAGGCGCTTGCGTTGGGAACCCGTCCTGGCTTTTTCCCTGTGAGATAACCCCTACTAGGTATCCCTAGGGTGAAAGCCAGGCATCCCGCAGCGGGGTGGGCCGCCGTAGTGGAGATTAAGCAACTATTGCCCAGAGTTGCAGCGTGGGACCCCATGATTAGAATAGGCACCGAGTCGAGAATTTCTGAGTCCGTGGACATTTTGGGCTCAGGACCCTGCCGCGTCGGGAATTGAACCCTGGTCCCGGGCCAGACCTCTGCATCAGGGTCTGCCGCTCTAATCAGTGAGCCACACTCCTCCACTACACAGCTTCACATACATGATGTACTGCGTTATCTATAAATCAGACTACAAGACCCTACAAACCTGGCCACCGAGGTCAGGCGCTCCGGTGTTACATATGGAGCAACATCACAAGATGGTACCATGGGTGGGGCATGAACGAGCAGCGCAGACTTTAGCTGCTATCCAGAGAAAGCCCCACAGATGACCCTATGCAGGCAAACCCAGAAATATTGTATTGTATTATATTGGCGCATTTATATAGCGCTTACTACCAGGGTCGGATTGGTAAGGCTCGGGCAATGGTAGTGGGGCCGGCATCGAACTTCCATCTGTGAGTTGCTTTTTTGGCTTTAAGCATTTATTGCACACACAAAGGCAGTGAGACACAAACTGAATAAAGAAATCCATCCACAATTTATAAAAATAACACATACTTTTATATGAATTTAGATATCACAATCATCAGATACAGGTAAGTACTTTTCGAGTTATGCCTTTTTTATAAGTTTTAAACGTTCACACTTCATTGAAGTGTCTCCCACCACAAGCCCCTCCGCTGGACCACACCTGCTCTAAACTACTCCACGCTTTGTCTCTGACATTCCTGTACATTTGCTTTTTTAGGATAATGGTGAGTCCACATTTGGAAACAAAAAGCACAGAATCAAACATCCAAGCCATACCTCTACTTCCTGTTTTGCTTTGAGCACATAGTACAGTACCCAGACTATGACATCCCACCGTCAGAGGTACGCCACTTCCTGTTTCCGGTGACCTCACGGGAAGGCGAAAGAAAAATAAGAGTAAATGCCAAAACAGTAAAGCAAACGACAATCATTGTACATTTAAAGGGTCTTTGTTCGCTTGTTTTGGCTCTCCATTCACCCTAATGACGTCAGAGTCAGCAGTGTATCATGACAGAAAGACACAAACGGGCCCGGCTGAGGAGACGACTGACTGTTGTGTCTAAGAATTAGGAACTACAAAAGCATGCAATGCCTGAAGGTCTTGCTGCATCGGATAATTTAGGCCCCTTGTTATGTTTTTTTTTTGTTTTTGTTTTTATCTGGCGTCATTGCTGTAAGAAGTTAATGGCGCCCGCCCTGGCTGCAAAGAGGGTGAGAGAGCGCAAACTGATATAAATATATGAGTACATCACACTTACCTATAGAGAGCATAATTCATGAAGAGAAATGCCATGAGTGCTAATAGTATCTGAAATTATATTCTAAATGTATAGCTAATATAGAGATTTAAGTAGAAGTGGAACTAATACAGAAATGTGTGACATTATATGATTTTAGTAGACGTGATTATTTTGAATCTATGTCGTGTAGCTGTTAACATATAAGATGGTCTGTGGTAAAACGCAGAACGTGGTAGGCCTCAGGGCCAGAGCTGGAGCTAAAAGGGAAGGTGTTTCTTTTCACGACACAGATTGTTTTAACGTTTTTGGTCATTGCATTAATGGGCCATGATTTAGAGTAATGTTTTCTAAATAATAGAATAAGAGTTTTAACATGCTTTAATTAAATGAAGAAATTGAATGCTATAATCATAATGTGAAAATATTGTAGGCCTGAGATGTTTTAGCATTGATTTACACGTACATGTCTGGGCTGAGAAATGTTGCAAGACTTTTTAGAAGTCTATGAGAGTTGGGTTCTTGGCGGCAGATATCTGTCTGCAACAGGAAAGGGGGGATCCAATTATAAGTGAATGAATAGAGGTCTGTTCAGTAGACGGCCCAGACATGGAGGAGGGTTCTGGAATGTTTAAGGGGTATCAGCGGGCCGGAGAAGAGACTGAGAAGCAAGGTCAACTCTAACGTCTGAGGCCCAATACAAAGCATCATGGAAAAAGCCTGAAGTTGCACCACGTGAGAGGCGTTTCGCAAGGGGCGTCTCAAATGTTGTTGACTATTTTGTATTAGGGACAGCACCCCTGGGTGGAGTTAGAGCAGAGACCTGAGGACCCTTTAGAGAGCGGATGGGTAGGCAGTGAGGGGTCATGACTGGAGAACTTTAGGTTTTCACCAAGAGACTTAGAGTGGGTGACTTCCCTTGGGGGTCATTCATTGCTGACCCCTTTGTTAGGTTGGGATTTGGTTAAGTAGGGATACCATCTAGAACAGGGTAGGGACGCCTAACCTGTGTTTGTTTTCCTCCAACCTAAATGAAGGAGAGATATGCGTCTATGCTGATAGCTTTGCTATTTTTAGAACTTGTGTTAGTGATTTCTGTTGCTCGTCTGAGGGCTTTTCGAGAGCACATGTATGTAATTGGACCTGTGTATCTCGTGAATCTCATTCTGAGATGCTTGTATTTGCAGCTCATTATATCTTTACAATAAACTTTTGAAACCTAGAAGTTGTCCGTGATCTTTAAGAGTAGAGTCCTTTATTGGGTGAACTAACTTGCAGATAGGTGTACTGTTTCCTTCCAAGACAGGCAATAAAGGTTCAGTCGACCAGATCGAGGTTTGGATCAATAGATATAAGGTATCGATCAAAATCTCGCCCTTTCAGTTGGTAGCTATAGAGGATGGTTGCCTTCTTGAGGACGGTGACCTAGGCCAGGTTAGCTTACCCCAAGGCCCCTAGAAATCGATGATCGGAAGAACAGCCCGCAGATGAAGATCCGGATGACGTGAGACAGAAAAAGCAGCAGTATCGGTCGAGAGTGAGTATAAAGGGTTATGCGTGTTAGATTGCGGTGTTTTTGTATTGTATCTATGTTGTAATGTCTGGCGGAGTTGAATGTTTGTAGAGTGACTGTGGAACAGGTTGTGAGCGCGCGCAACCGGTGGAAATCTTAAGTTCAAGGAGAGCTTAAGTGGTTCGGGTGTATCGGACACCCAGAGTAATTGTCAACTAGTGTGAAGGGGGTCATGAGGTACCATTGATCACCCGAGAGACCGAGATAGGGGGAACGTAAGAGTGAGTGCGTGAGTAACGGACGCTGGTCGGAAGTTACTGTGTGTGTAAGTAACCTATCAGAGAGACGATAGACATCTCGTCAGTTGTGTTGACAATTACAGATAGACTGTGGACGTACAGTCGAGAGAAGTGACCGCTTGGTCGGAAGTAGTCATTTTTCAGTGTATGAATGGGACGCATGCATAACCGGGAGACGAGTTGAGAAAGGAGGGGTGCTGCTGCGAAGCGGAGAAAAGAGACGTCAGGTGGTGTCGCGCAGTGATTGGCTGACCGGAGAAAGACCGCGCTGTGATAGGCCAGCTAGCGAACACGTCATACAGGGTCGCGACGTGATTGGCCAACAGGAGAAAGACCGCGCTGTGATAGGCCAAGCTAGCAAAGCCGCGACAGGATTGGTGGATTGTCATCAGGAAGTAAACAGAGTAGCGAGGCTGAATTTTGTGCGCATAATTATGAAGTGTTTTAAATGGTTGAAAGCGCTGTTTAAGAAAGAGAGGCGAGGATCGTATGAAGGGGAAGAAGCCCCGCCGGAGGGTACGCCAGCTCGTTATATGGCAGTAAATGTTGGGTTGCATACGATCCTTTGGATATCAGAGTGGAGTAAGATTACTGAAGGAAACGAGGAACTGACGTTCCCGAAGTACGGGACGTTCAGATTAGAGGTGTTACATCGATTGAAATCAGTCATGACCTCAAAGAGACCCTTGCCTAGACCAACCCAGTTTGAAGCCCTTGAAGCATGGCTTAGGGCAGCGCATGAAAGGAATATGAACAGACGACAAGAAAGGGTGAAACGCTCGGTAAGGGCAGTACAGGATGCCAGGTGGGATGCGGATGCTAAAAGATGGAGAGTGCATAATTTGGAAATAAATAAACTGTACCCAGTGTTAGAGGCGCCAGTAAATAAAAGCCCCCTAGAAGAAGATGATGAGAGCGAAACAGAGGACAGCCTGATAAACAGATTACTGACAGACAGGCCACCCCCGTATAATAGAGCAGGGGGAGAGGTCGAGAATACTGAAGGAGAAAAGGGGGGCAATGCAGGAGAGCATAGACCGCTTCCCAGTTCAGAGTGGGATCCTGAGCCAAAGAAAGAGTTGCTCCAGCCTAGTCAGGTGCAACAGGTAGTCGGTAGGTTTGTGGTACAAAGAGCGCCGGAAACGGAAAGCGCCACATCCTACCCATTACCAGATGCACTACAGGTACCTGTTACCATAGGTCCTATAATATCGATATATGACCAAGAGAGAGCAAAAGGGGAAGAACGGAAACGGAAAGACAGAGAAAGAGCAGAGCAGGCAAGGAGGAACGATACCACTAATTCCCCAAGTCAGATGCCGATACCCAGAGAGTGGAGCACCCCGATGCACACAGCAGGGGACCCAGGAGGAGATCCTGGGGGCCCTAGGTGGCCAATGGATCTGAGGGGATCTGGACGAAAATCCTTTCAAGAGCTAAATGAGTACATGAAGCAGTGGGATGAGGCAGTGAAGGCTCAAAAGTGCATCAATGCTGCGGAAGCAGAAAGAGAAAGTCAGGACAGCAGAGCACGAACTCACTGCGGGGCTGGGGAGAGTAGCCCGGAGTGGGACTGTAGAGGGAGTAGGGGAGTCACCCATTGGGCCCGGAATGGAGGTAGAACAGACCTGGAAAACGGGGGCCCCGGGAGTGGAGGGGTGGCGTGCCCATTACTCAGTGAAGGGGAGAAGAGAGCGCAAGAGTACAGGAACAGCTTTAAGTGTCCACACTGTGTGCCTGGCACCAGAGAACAGAATGGGAGTTGTGAGAGGTCGCACCATAGTCCCTGTGATGACAGAAATGAGCGCAGCCCAGGGAATATGGGGAACCAGGAAGGATCGTATCGGATACTGAGCGATACGAGGCAAAGGGAGTGTAGCGACCAGAGGGAAAATAACAGAGAGATGTGCGGTGAGAGGAGAGAGGAAGACGAGAGTGGGCAGAGAGAGAGTAGGGATAACAGGCCCGTGTTCCATCACCTTCCAAGATCGGATGGCCGAGCATGGGACCTGGAGAGATGGGAGCGAGGGAGACCACCCATTAACTCTCCCGAGCCCAAACGCAGAGCTCGAAGTTGGGATGGGAGGGAGACCAGTGAGCCCCCTTCAAAAGACATATTGCGAGCTGAAATAAAAGCCAAGAGACTTGATGTCTCCAGCTTAAGGTCAGATCTGGATGACATGGTAGATGGTACCCTGCCTTTAGAAAGAATGGAAATGTATGAACAGGATGAAATACTGTATATGGCAAAGGACATCACACGAAAGGCGAGAGCAGTCCATGAGAAGTTAGTCGAACTAGCAGGCAAATATATGGTGGACTTGTCAAGAACCAAAGCATTACAGGGTAACCACAGGCTACATTACTCAGATCGAGATCTAGATGAGAGGAGAACGATTGGGCTGAAAACACACATAAGGGAACTGATTACTGGAATAAGGACATGGAGGGCACTAGATAAATGGGAAGAGAGGTGGTCCAAGAAAGGGACCGGCAGAAGAAGCATGATTGGTATAACACCAGGACAGCAGGGAATAGAAGCTTACCCTTTGCGTGAAGTTGCCAATGGGAGCTATGTACATGTCCCTTGGAGTAGGGGAGATTTAGCTGCTTTTACCACATCTTTCCCCAAGTTACGAGAGAGCCCCGTGGAGTGGTACAAGCAAGTCGAGAGGTTTGTAAAGATCTCAAAAGTCCTATGGATAGATCTGAACACGCTGTTTGACATTGTAGTACCAGGAGATCTGTGGACAGCATGCAAGGTTAGCGCTGAGTGGCCCACAACGGAGCCAGAGAGAGATGCTAGGACTAATGGGCCGTCCGAGATCGTGATGGCAAAATTCGAGAGAGTGATGACTTGGCTGAAAGAAAAAGTGCCAATGCAAGACATAGATTGGGTCAGAATAGACAGAACGAGACAGGAACCCAAAGAGACAGTCCATGAATATTACGAGAGATTGCTGAAGGCGTTTAAACAGTATAGCGGCTTGGATGTAATGGATCCAAAGGACATAGGGCAATTCGTGTCCAAGTTCGTCCTGGGACTGAGACCGGATATTAGTTTGATGATTCAGCAACACTCGATTTGTTGGCAAAGTAGACCCCTAGATGAAATACTGAGATATGCCAGGTACTGCTGTGATGAGGTAGACTCCAAGGCTAAGAAACTAAAAGAGAAGCTGATGGTGGTACAATTGCAGACAGCAGGAAAGGGGGGACCGCAACAACAGCAGCAAGGGACAGGTACAGGAGGTAAGAAGCAGTACAGTCAGAACAAGGGTAATGAGGAGAGTACTACCTTTAGACCCAGAGTAGACATAGCTACCTTGAAGAAAACGACTAGGTGCCACCAGTGCAACGAGTTGGGGCATTGGAAACGCGAGTGCCCTTACAATGTAGAGATCGGAGAGCAAGAGATTGAGGAGGAAGAGGTCCAGAGCGCACCTATGAGAGGGGCGACGCCATACCAAGGGAAGGTGCTCAAAGGGGGGGGGGCTCCTCCCCGAGCCCAGTTCCCGCAACCTCCTCGAGTAGGGAGTATGGGTAAGACCTATAGACAAATGCCCCTGTTTGTGGAAGGTGAAGAATGCTATTATGTGGACCCATTAACCGGACAGAGAGTGGAGAGAGAAGACTGCACCCTTGGGGCAGCCTTAGAGGTAGATCAGAGGGGACCCTATGTGGAAGCAGAAGTAGCAGGGTGCCCTACGACATTTCTGGTGGACACAGGAGCCACTAGATCCACGATCAGATCAGCTGCAGTTCCAGACCTGCCCATGTCTGGAGAGACCATACAGGTGGTAGGGGTCGCAAACAGGAGAATAACCAGCCAATTGACAGAACCGGTACAGGTGAAAATAGGGAAGTACAGCGATGAGCACCAATTTGTGGTTTGCGATTCAAGCCCTGTGTGTCTGCTAGGAAGAGACCTGTTGTGCAAATTGAATTGTACTATATATTGTACACCCCAGGGAGTGGAGGTATTGACTAATGATGATGATGCAGATTTCAAAGTTGCAAACTCAAGAATATGTGTGGAGCTGTACCCTACTTTGACAGTAGACGAGCTTCCCTGGGATTTGAGAGAGACAGTGGCATCAGAGGTATGGGATTTCACTGGGGAAGAGATTGGATTGGTCAAAGGGGTGGACCCAGTGAAAATTGTAGTGAAACCGCATGCTGAGTTCCCAAGAACACCCCAGTATAAATTGACTCCAGAAACGATTGCAGGCATAAAACCCGTGATCGAGTCCATGATTAAACAGGGAATACTGAAAGAAATTGTGGGTAGTCCATGTAACTCCCCGATTATGGGTCTGCAGAAACCAAATGGGAAATTCCGGATAGTGCAGGACCTTCGAAAGATTAATAACATAGTCGTTTCATGTTGTCCAGTGGTACCGAATCCATCAGTGATACTGTTTCAGATTCCATTCCAAGCTGAGTGGTTCACTGTGATAGATCTTTGTCAGGCTTTCTTTTCGATCCCTTTGGACGAAGATAGCCATTTTCTTTTCGCATTTAAGCTGGAAAATCGTGTCCTAACATGGTGTCGTATCCCTCAGGGGTATACAGAGAGTCCATCGATCTTTAACCAGCTTCTGAAGAAAAATCTTGAAAGTCTAGTGCTGCCCCAGAAGTCAGTTCTGGTCCAGTACATAGACGACCTCCTTGTGGCGTCAGAAACAGAAGAAGCTTGCAGGGAAGACTCCATTGCTTTGTTAAATCACCTAGCTGCCAATGGGCACAAGGTGTCCCCGGGAAAATTGCAGTACTGCCTGACAGAAGTACAGTACTTGGGACACAGAATTGAGAAAGGCAAACGAAAGGTGTCACCAGACAGGATAGAGGCGATCATGAAAATGAACGCGCCTCAGACACAGAGAGAGGTCAGGATGTTCCTAGGGATGGTGGGTTATTGCCGACAGTGGATCGTGAACTTTTCACTGAAAGCAAAGCCCTTGCAAAAACTGACGCACAAGGAGGTGAGTGATCCGGTACCATGGGACAAAGACTGTTTGATGGCATTCTTACAGCTGAGAGAGGACCTGTGTCGTGCTCCGGCATTGGGAATGCCTGATTACAATAAACAATTCTTTCTTTACTGTTGTGAGAGAGAGGGTTGTGCGTTGTCTGTGTTGGTCCAAATCCATGGGAATGCCCGTAGACCAGTTGCTTATTTCTCGGCTACTTTAGACCCAGTAGCCGCAGCGTTGCCCGGATGTCTCAAATCCGTTGCTGCAACGGGTGTCAGCATTGAGAGATGTGAAAATATCGTCATGGGGCACCCGTTAGAGGTGTGCGTGCCACATTCTGTTGAACTGTTGATGACCAGGACCAAAACACAGCATCTGACCAATAGCAGGCTCACGCGCTATGAGCAAGTTATTCTTGCTGCAGAGAACGTGACCCTCAAGAGATGCTCTGTTTTGAACCCTGCTACCTTAATGCCACTTCCAAATGATATTGATGATGATGATGAATATACAGACCATGACTGTCTCGATGTGACTGAACTATGCACCAAACCCAGACCCGACATCGTAGATGAGCCACTGACCGACCCAGACGAAGTTTTCTTTGTCGATGGCTCATGTGTAAGAGACGAAGTTGGGCAGTTGAGAGCAGCTTATGCTGTTTGTACAATTGAAGGAGTTGTGGAAGCAGGGTGCCTGGAAGGAGTAAACTCCGCTCAGGTAGCCGAGATTATTGCCCTAACACGTGCTTGCTTAGCAGGCAATCAAATTCGAGTCACCATCTACACCGACAGCCAATACGGGTTTGGGGTGGTTCATGATTACGGGCAGTTATGGTCTCAAAGAGGGTTCATGACTTCTTCAGGCTCTCCCATTCGCAATGGAGAGTTTGTGCGCCTGTTGTTAGAAGCATTGCAATGTCCAGCAAGTATCGCAGTTGTAAAGTGCATCGCACATACCAAAAATGAGGACTTTGTTTCAAAAGGCAATAGATATGCTGATGAAGTTGCGCGGTATTGCGCAGAACAAGGTTACTCTTTCACAGAGGTGGATGTGGGTGGAATAAATGTAAGAACTGAATTAGCCATGATACTGGAAACTGTTGATACTTGGGATGAACTGTCAACCATGCAAGAAAATGCTCCTGATTCTGAGAAAGAAACATGGGAAAAGGCAGGATGTGTAATGGGTGAGACTCATTTTTGGGTCTCAGCAGACGGCAGAGCAGTGTTGCCCAATGAGATGGTGAGTCCAATGGCTAGACTCATACATGGTCCAGTACACTTAGGGAGAGATGCTATGCTGAGAGTGTTTAGACAGACTTGGTACAATCCTAAGTTTAGAATAGCAGCAGAAGCAGTGTGCCAGCGTTGTGTGACCTGCCAGCAGCTGAATGTAGGGAAAAGAACACCAGTTGCACTAAGTCACATAGGAAGGTCTGGAGGTCCATTCAACAGAATGCAGATAGATTTCATTGAAATGCCAAGATGCAACCGCCTCCGCTATGTCCTGGTGGTTGTTTGTGTGTTCTCCAGATGGGTTGAGGCATACCCTACACGTAGGTGCGACACCCTCACAGTGGCTAAGTTACTGCTTAGAGAACTTATCCCTCGTTTCGGGGTGCCGGCCTTTTTGGAATCAGATAGGGGAACACATTTTAACAGCGAGCTTGTGAAGATGATTTGTGTTGCACTGAATATAGACCAAAAGCTCCATTGCAGTTACCGACCAGAAGCCTCAGGAATTGTGGAACAAATTAATGGCACGATCAAGTCCAGAATAGCGAAAGTTTGCTCCTCAACGACCCTGAGTTGGCCTGATGCCCTGCCATTGGTACTCATGAGCCTTCGTAGTACCCCAGACAGAAGAACAGGGTTGTCACCACATGAGGTGTTAATGGGGAGAGCAATGAGACTGCCATCTATTCCAGCTACTGCACTGTTAAATATCACAGATGATATGATCCTGGACTATTGTAAGGGGCTGTCTGACGCCATGCGTTCTGTGTCCCTTCAGGTGCAGGCTGCAGAGGTTCCAGCGTGCCAGGGCCCTTGCCATGACCTGTATCCTGGGGACTGGGTCCTGGTGAAGAAACATGTGAGAAGAAGCTGCTTGGATATTCGTTGGCGTGGGCCCTACCAGGTCATCCTGATCACAAGTACAGCTGTAAAGGTGGGAGGCCTGCCCAACTGGATACACGCGTCGCATACGAAAAGGGTTCCAGCACCTCTGGAAACAGCTCCTCTCTCGGATGGACGTCCAGCTGAGGACCAAGAAGCCATAGAGGGGGCTAGCCAAGCTGTAGAGGTGCCAGTGGAAGCAGGGAACGAGTCTGACCAAGCTGAGGACGGTCAGTACAACAGCGAAACAGAAGACGCTACAGAAGGAGAAGACAGCTGGGAGTACGAGTCTGACCCTGACAGGTCTGAAAGAGAGCGAGAACAGACCAGAAGGAGAAGGAGTAGAAGGGCACGTGGAGAAGCAAATTGGCCGCAAAGAAGAAGTTCTAGCCTGAGGTCAACTCCAGAAGCAACCCTTCCTCCGATATCAGAAGACTCAGACCCAGAAGAAGGTGCTCAGGGCGCTGAGGCACCGAACCGAAGGAGGTCAAGTAGAGTGCGTGTGCCTAACAGAAGATACTCCACACCTGAGTGGACATATCTGGCGACAAATGTCTGTGAAACCGGAGACAGGGAGGATCCGAGCGGTGGTGGTGTCCAGTTCTGAGCCCATTATCACCGTGGAAATACAACTGTTGGTACCCGGTGTCGAACAAGAAGGGTCACTAACATTCGTGCTCCCCAGACCTCCCCGCCTCAGCAAGTTAAAACACATGTTTCTTACAGAATTGAAATTCCCCGACTTTGGTACCACGATAACAGCACATGAAGAGCATACTCTTCGCATGGAAATATTGAACTATGCTATTGAAGCTGCAACCACAAATCTAATAGTCGATTGTTAAAGGACTTTGTAAATAAAGCAAGCAGAAGAAAAGAAGATTACCTAGCGCCCAGGAAGCAGAGAATTTTAGGGAACCCCTTGAGTGGATGGAGAAGGGCTAGGGTTGTCTTTTTGAACTGTGAAAGGACTTTTTGCGAAAAAGGCTGTCAGCCTCCAGCTGTGTGGATTCTAAAGACAAAAAAGGATTGAAAGAGACTGTAAAGGAACGAGAGGAAAAGAACTTTTTTGCAAAGAGAAAGGGAAAAGCTAGATTGTCTGACGAAATGGAGGCCGGCACCCCGAACCGCAGAGCTAAATGTATAATAGGTACACTAATAGTAGGAGTGATAATATTAATAGCTTTAGTGGTAACAATTTCTTATGTAAAGGGACATGAGGAAGAGGTAAAGGTAACTGATGCGAATTCTGTAGTAACACTTACACCCACTGTTGCAGGTGAGAAAAGGGAAAACACTCAAGAGAAAGCGTTATTGGCTGCAGAAGCCCGCAGGTTACATGTAGACGAGTCCCAAGGAGACTTTAGGTCAAATGCTTATGCTAAACTTTTGTATGAATACGTGGATGCCATGGAGGTTAAGGATTGCTACGTCTGCATGCAGTTGCCTGCGTCTGTAGATGAAGGAATTCGATATCATCACCTCCCTCTGACATATGGCATTACATGTAGCTTATTGCTTAGTATATTTTATGAGAGAGATAGTTTTGAATACTATTTCTCCAATTATGATTCTGTGTTGCCAGAAGTCCCGAATTATAAGCAGATGAATAAATGGGATTACTGGAAGAGTGAAGACAGATTGGCCAAATTCTTCATTCCTTGGATTACCTTAGATACTTCACATGCCCGTAGAAATAACCTGACATGTAAGGTGTCCGAAGTCGAGAAAAAGTTCATAGGGCAGGTGGATGATCGTTACAGGAGACAAAAGATTTTGAAAAAATCAGGACAAGGGAAATTAGATTGGACCGAGGAAGAGAAGTCACATAAGAGAAAGGGTAGTAGTGGTCCAATAGCTTTAGATAAAGCGCAGAAAGGAAAGTTATGTCTTCACCGAGCCAAAACGTATTATGAAAATGTATACGTGGGTGAAGTTGACTGTGAACATGCTTTTAATTTAGAGTACTACACTAAGGATTTCCTGAAGGGAATGCAAGTGATTCCAAATGTGTATTTTGTATGTGGAAGAAATGCTTACGTGAGACTACCTGACAACTGGTATGGATCATGTTACTTGGCAATTGTCTTCCCCAAAATATATCATGCACAAGACTTATTGATCAATGAGGGCCAGATATCATCGAGGGGAAGGAGAGATTTAGGCGATGCAGAAATGGTTGGAGATGTCTTTGGAGCTATGTTCCCTCTTTTGGGAATAATCCTTAATGATGTTAAAATTAGACGACTGGCAACAGTTGTCGACAGGTTGTCTGCCAGCACTGCTCAGTCCTTAATGCTGGTAGAAGGAGAGATGCAATCGATAAGGGCTATGGTTCTTCAAAATCGGCTTGCATTAGATGTCTTATTAGCAAAAGAGGGCGGAGTCTGTAAGGCTTTGAAGGTTCAGGAATGTTGCACTTACATTCCAGACCTTTCAAAGCCCCTTGAGAAAGTTATTAAGAACATAACTAATATACACAAAGAGATCGAAGACTTGAGTAGAGAAAATGTCTGGGAAAAGGTGGGCCACGGAATGAGTACAGTTGGAGGGTGGTTTTCCACCTTAGGCAAAAGCTTTATTTGGTATATCCTAAAGCCTATCATCATAATATTGATCTGTGGGATAATATTGTGGGGATTGGTGAGGGTATTCAAATGGTACAGAGCAAGAAGGTCAGAAAGGGCCCAAAGAGAACAGTTGCAGAGATTGGCTGCCATACAAGATAATCAGTACAGGAGCCTGAGAGCTCTGGAAGCGCAGAGAATGCCAGCAATAACTGCAGTTTAAATGTTAGTGATGACCCCGAGAGGTCATCAAAGGGGGGAACTGAGAGAGCGCAAACTGATATAAATATATGAGTACATCACACTTACCTATAGAGAGCATAATTCATGAAGAGAAATGCCATGAGTGCTAATAGTATCTGAAATTATATTCTAAATGTATAGCTAATATAGAGATTTAAGTAGAAGTGGAACTAATACAGAAATGTGTGACATTATATGATTTTAGTAGACGTGATTATTTTGAATCTATGTCGTGTAGCTGTTAACATATAAGATGGTCTGTGGTAAAACGCAGAACGTGGTAGGCCTCAGGGCCAGAGCTGGAGCTAAAAGGGAAGGTGTTTCTTTTCACGACACAGATTGTTTTAACGTTTTTGGTCATTGCATTAATGGGCCATGATTTAGAGTAATGTTTTCTAAATAATAGAATAAGAGTTTTAACATGCTTTAATTAAATGAAGAAATTGAATGCTATAATCATAATGTGAAAATATTGTAGGCCTGAGATGTTTTAGCATTGATTTACACGTACATGTCTGGGCTGAGAAATGTTGCAAGACTTTTTAGAAGTCTATGAGAGTTGGGTTCTTGGCGGCAGATATCTGTCTGCAACAGGAAAGGGGGGATCCAATTATAAGTGAATGAATAGAGGTCTGTTCAGTAGACGGCCCAGACATGGAGGAGGGTTCTGGAATGTTTAAGGGGTATCAGCGGGCCGGAGAAGAGACTGAGAAGCAAGGTCAACTCTAACGTCTGAGGCCCAATACAAAGCATCATGGAAAAAGCCTGAAGTTGCACCACGTGAGAGGCGTTTCGCAAGGGGCGTCTCAAATGTTGTTGACTATTTTGTATTAGGGACAGCACCCCTGGGTGGAGTTAGAGCAGAGACCTGAGGACCCTTTAGAGAGCGGATGGGTAGGCAGTGAGGGGTCATGACTGGAGAACTTTAGGTTTTCACCAAGAGACTTAGAGTGGGTGACTTCCCTTGGGGGTCATTCATTGCTGACCCCTTTGTTAGGTTGGGATTTGGTTAAGTAGGGATACCATCTAGAACAGGGTAGGGACGCCTAACCTGTGTTTGTTTTCCTCCAACCTAAATGAAGGAGAGATATGCGTCTATGCTGATAGCTTTGCTATTTTTAGAACTTGTGTTAGTGATTTCTGTTGCTCGTCTGAGGGCTTTTCGAGAGCACATGTATGTAATTGGACCTGTGTATCTCGTGAATCTCATTCTGAGATGCTTGTATTTGCAGCTCATTATATCTTTACAATAAACTTTTGAAACCTAGAAGTTGTCCGTGATCTTTAAGAGTAGAGTCCTTTATTGGGTGAACTAACTTGCAGATAGGTGTACTGTTTCCTTCCAAGACAGGCAATAAAGGTTCAGTCGACCAGATCGAGGTTTGGATCAATAGATATAAGGTATCGATCAAAATCTCGCCCTTTCAAGGGCACGGGGAGGGAAGCGGTCTTCCATCCCTGGGTCTCTTCTGATGCAGGCTGGTGGAGTCAGCCATTCATGCTTGTGTGTTGCGTCTGCCTCGGTGAAGGTCGTCCCAGGCCTTCTTGTTGTGTTATGTCTGCCTCATTCAAAAGCCGCCGGCCCGGAGCCTCGGCTTCACACCTGCTTTGAAGTCTGTGTGGGCTCTGGGAGTGGCCAGGACACGGGTGGGGGCTGAGCTCACTTCAGACATCTTTTCTGGAAGGCATCTAAGTGGAAATGCTCAGAGATGGCCGCTTTGAGCTGCACAGATAGCATATCCAAACACTCTTTTCATCCTGAGGTTTAATCGCGACGCCATCTTATCCTTTTCTCACGTGCGCTTAAATTTGTCTCGCCCTGAAATGCAGACGTTGCATCAAGCAAGCCATAGGGACGCAGCAGAAGTGGTGAAAAAAACAACACATTTGGGATAGAAGATAGTGAGTGAGACATTATAAAACGATCACAACCAGATATTCCAAACATGACACATTGGAGTCTTATTTAGGCCTCATTTGTTGGCCTGCAAAAATGGGGTGGTTATGGTATTACCACCCCATTTATTGCCACCTACAGTGGTGTACTGTATTAAAGTCCTCCAAATTAACCAGCAATGTGTGGCAGATCTATTCAGTGATTCCATGCCTGCAAGGAAAAGTACAAGGATGCTGTGTGATTGGTAGATGTTGGATATAAAAATCTTTATAACAGAACATAACAAGAATCTAGAATAACATCCCAGTGCAAATATGGCAGGCGCCGATTCTTGTGGGTGAGCAATCAGGCATATCAGAAGGTAGTGCTAAGCATTTATTGCACACACAAAGGCAGTGAGACAGAAACTGAATACAGAAATCCACCCCCAATTTATAAAAATAACACATACTTTTATATGAATTTAGATAACACAATCATTAGATTCAGGTAAGTACTTTTCAAGTTATGAATTTTTTACAAGTTTTAAAAGTTCACAGTGCAAGTTTTGATGTGGTAATATTATCTTATGGGGAAAAACATGTCCTGCATTTGGGCGCTTAACAGCGACTTACAGGACTGTTCTTAGGGACTTGGAGTGAGTATGAGGCAAGGTCCAAGGCCACACCAACAGGTCACGTCAGGAGGCTCCGGGGCGTCCGGGTGCAGAGGAGAGTTACGGCATCGGGTGTCCTAAGAGGGGAAGTAAGACTGGGACAGATAGATGTCCTGACGAAGACCGGCATGACCTATTAAATTGAGGGCACCTTAATACAGTCGAAACATGTTGACCACCGCAGTTCAAGTAGTAGTGTGTTAGGGACTTGACTTCCTGCCTAAACACTTTCCATCCTTCACTTATTTTTTTTTTATTTCTGTAATTTTTTATTGTAGAAAAATATATAATTACATGGAGCATAAACATATACATGGGTGGGGGGAGAAAAAAGAAGAAAGGAGAGAAAAGGAAGAAAGGAAGAGGGGACGAGGAAGGCAAGATACACACTCCTTCACTTATTTTAATCCTGACATTGGAACCTACGAATAAAGGGTTAACAGGTATCCATGAGCCAGTTTTAATGAGCACGACCTAACTGCACTTTTGTCTATCACTAAACCCAGTCCTAAGGGTAACACTTTTGTTGTGATCACTGTTAGCCACATTTGTGTTTGTCCTTGTTTACGTGTTTTGTGTTCCCCCTCCCTAAGCTCCACCCTATGCGTGGCTACGCAGGGGCGTTTTGTAAGCAGACCCGATGATGAAGCATGTCACACACATTTGTGTGTGAGTGAGGGCAGTTTTTCAAAATACACATTTGTGCCACAGCTTGTTTCTTCATCTTTATGGGGTTTAGTCCTCCCCACCCCTCTATGTGTTTACATTTACCAATAGTGTCCCAGAAGCAAACTACAAAAGACACCTGTTGGGACTTTGACTCCTTTGAGGTCGAAATGTTTACACTACCTACTTTAATAGATGGTCCTCAGTTGGAAACATAAGCACTAAGTCACATGATTAAATCATGTGCTCTAAAGATCAATGTCCAGTTTTATACTCCTGAAAAAGTATAGATCCTCATTTACATGACAGATGAAAATAGAACAGTAAACACATGGACAGTATCTTAAAAGGCTCGGTGCATAGGGAGTTACTCTAGCGCTTTTATGAGACAGATGGATGGAGATATGGGGTCCAATAGAAGTTTAAGGGCTTCTCCACAATACAGTGGTGGCTCAGAAGGAAATCCACTCTAGTGAGACACAATATAAGTTTGGCTAATGTTAGACTGCAAATGGCATGTGAACAAGTGGGCTGAGCTGTGGTAGAGAACAGGGCCGGACTGGCAACAGCAACCAGCCCTGGCAGGTTGCTTCTACACCGGCCCTGGGAATGGGAGGGGAGGGGGTTGTTAGCTGCTAATCACTGCTCCCGCTTTTCTTACAGAGGGCCGATTTTGCAGCACTGCTGCAAAACCGGCACCCTGTACGAAAACCGGCCCCCTGCGGCTACAAAACCGGCCCCCACCCCTCCAGCCCACCGGGGAAATGCCCGGTGCCCTATACGGCCAGTCCGGCCCTGGTAGAGAAGTGTAACTGGCTCGAGTGTTAGCCTCTTGGGCTCCTCCCCCATAAGATGACCTAACTGATAGTTAGGGCCACTCGATGTATGCAATTGTGAGGCCTCAGCGATTTTCGCATGATTGTAGATTTGCCGCATTTGCCACATAATCCATCTTCTGCCCTAATCTGTAGATTTTAACAAAAAAAAGTTTCTAGCTGAAACGGTTCAATTGTTAGTAAAAACACAGTGACACGTGTTGCAGCACAGTGGAAGGGCATTTGAAAAGGTTGACTGGTCGTCTTTCAGTAGTTTATTGCTATATTTGGGTGTTAAACTGGTACTAGTGAGGTGCAACTAATGCCCAGATAGTGTTAACAAGTTTAAAAATGACTAAATAATGAGGTAATACTATCACAAAATGTGCTGCATAGTGCCACATAATTTGCCTTTTTCTTGCCGCATAATTTACTCAACCATACCATATAATTTGACCATCTCCAGCCGCATAATTCCAGTGGCCCTGCTGTTATTGTTCTTCAGTTTTTGTCACCTCTGACAGCTGGGCTTACTGTCCTGTGGTTTAAAACTGCCATTTTATGTTCAAATAGATATGGGGACAGAAAATTGAAAAGGCAATATTGAGGTACCTTAACCTCATCACTGCGGCGCGAATTCCAGTTCTGAACATTCCGATCACGGGCGTGGTCATGACGGCTCCCGGCCATCATCAGCACACGCCCACCGTGACTCATGAGGGCCGGGAGTCGTCCTGAGCATGGAAGAGGTAAATATTGTAGGCAAAATATTGCGGACCAAAATATCGACAAGTAAGTATGTATAGATTTTCTATTATATCTAGAGTATTTAATTAAGGTCAGGTGATCCATTGATTTTCACCTTACGACTAACAGTTCACGCTTTTTAACGATCCTTAGGGTACCCGCTAATAAAGTATTTCTTTGAGTATACCCCAAGGTATCTTTTATCCCTTCTATCTTTCCAAATAGCATGACCTCAGACATTGTCCTGAAAATAGATTTCTAAGAACTCCCAGGGCCAATAATAGCATCCCTCGGCTGAGTCCACTGGGGTGGCATTGCTCCTATCCCAGTGTGAGAGGTCGTCAAATGATGAAACATGCCTTGATAAATTAAGACTCCCGGTTTCCAGTCTGAGGCACAAATGTCCAGAGAGCATTCAAAGGCAATTAATTAGCCTTGTGTGCCACAAAGAAGCTTCCCCTGGAGGCGGAAAGGCCCTGAAAAGCTTTCCTTGAAGGGAAAGGAATATTTATTACTTGAAACCCCGAGCGCCAGACGCCGGAGAGTTGCGGGCACGCTGTGCCACTGATTAATCTGACCACAGATATGATGAGCCACGTTTGAATCAGGTCAACCATCTAAGTTACACAAGCTGCCGTGCTGTCAATTGGTATCAGGGTGGAAACTCCTTGACGGCCACACACAGATTCATTATTTAGTCCTGAGGAAGGCCCCCCCCCCCCGCCGACGATTACACAATCGCAATATTGTCAAGGTGTCGAAATGTCGACGCTTAATATCGAGTGTAAAGGATCACCCAGAACAATTGAAACTAAGTAGATAGATTGCTAGTTGGGTTGAATCATATATGAAATACCTCACACTGTGTTTAAATGTTTGACCTGAATATATGTTCATTTGTTATTTATATAATGTGTTGTGATATGTAAATATATTCTTGTGTGTTCACTTCACTTCACCAGTGTAATTGTATAGTGTATATCTGTGTGTGCTTATATTTGTTCCATTCGTGTATATTGTTTTGAGTACACAACTTATCCTAATTTACTATAAAACCAGATATTAATTCAGAAGTACTTGAGTTTTCTTTTTTGTTTGGACACCATTTGGAGATATATATTTCTCATTAAATGTTAGTCTCATCTTAATAGAGGGACAACATTGAAAGAAGGTTTTACGCTGTTTTGAAGCACATAAGTGGCAGAAGCACTGTTCCCTAAATCTACAAATCCCCAGGTTCTGCACGCAACTGGGCCACCCCATTATCCTATACTCATTGATAAGTTAAGGGTCAGACGACCTCTCAAATATCTTTTGATGACCCTCCTTTCTTATGAGTCTGAACTGCAATTGTACAGCAGTGACTCCATCATCCTCAAGAAGTTTGATGTGTAAAGATTTTCTATACCAGACTCTGCATACCTAAAACTTGATGAAACATATAGATCTTCAAAGCATATTGATTTCGAGTTAAGAATAGTAGGTCTATACTTACCTGTACGCACTTACCTTCTCAATAGCTTGGTTCTCTGTTTTTTGGCTATGATATTGCGCTATCTCGATATTGCTTACTCGATATTCCACACTCGGTATTTCACACAACATCTGTTCAACTAGACCTTCAGAGGAGGTATCTGGAAGCCGGGTCTCAGCTTCGGTTCTATGAACTCAGAGCTAGAATCTGTTAACCTGGGACTATCTACTTCTTCCTCGCAGATATAGCTGCAGGGGCAACGTTTCTGTCCTAGGCCTAGTCCTGGCTTTGAGCAATGTAGGCTCCCTCGTCTGGTCCATGCCTTCCTTAATGCAAGTTTTTTCGAAGCCAAAGGGGCAAGGTCAAAGACGATTGCCCTGGGCAGCCACCCAGGTGACGTAGGATGAGGGCTTGTAACCTGTGCTTAAGAATTTGAAAAAAAAAATCATAAGTGCCAGGGTTCTCTTCAGGAGGCCACAGCAGCTTACACCACATATTACCCCTACCATGCTGCCAATGATAGTAACAACACAACTACTAACCATGATCCTCCTACAAGTGTGACAATTCGGACTATTTCAGGCATCCAATACTATAAATATGGCTTGGGCGGCAGGTAATAGTCATTTTTAATGTATATTTAATTTATTATTAACTGTTGTTGTGGTTATCTCTAAGTTAGCCAGACAGCGCCACCTTTTGGCAGATTGTCACTAGAGTTGGTTTTGACAATTAAGGGCAGGTGCCGAGCACCGGAAACCACTACCTCAAATTAAGCACTGCTTGTAACCTGAAATTGTAGTCTTACCTTCTTAGACTTTGTGAGTGCCTGGGCTAGGGCTTTAGCATCCTGAGGAGCTCTCCGCTTTGTACCCGAGATCTCTGCCCTGCCAGAGGTCACTGCATCCACAGGAGCAACGGGCAGTGTATAACCCATGCAAACTTCTACAGCAGCTTTTGGGACTTTTTTGTGTTCCCTACTCCCTTTCTCTCTGGTCAACTCAGTGCTTCAAGTGGGCCGGGTCCCTCTGGGTCTCAGGCCGGATAGTAATTAAAAATGGACATTGAAATAGGTCCCTGTTGGGCCCTATTTACACGTCTTTAACTGTAATGATTGATGTTTGTACAATGAATGTTCAAAAAAGTTAAGATAATCCATGTCAGTGATTTATTTCCTGTGTATATTACTCTGGATTTTCTTAACCTTGCATTCCTAAAGTTGTTAGCCATTTCTAGGATTTAGAGTGTCCGTATTTATTTCGTGTAGCATAATTCTCTTGCATAGTGCATACTTTGAACTCAGCCACCTCCGCGTGTTTATAACAGCCGATTTTAAGAGCGCTAGAATTTGGGCTGAAGTTGTAGAGATTCCTCACAGTGTCTGTCAATGGGTCAAAAAGGTGTTCGAAATGCATGCCCATCCAATCCTCGGCCTCTCTGCAGAGCGTACAGAGCAGTATCCATGTATTCCAGTTGCAATTGTGATTCTGTGCATATGTGTGCCAAGAACGTACAGCTGTCAAAATACTACCAAGGAAAAGTAAAAGAAAATGCAGTGCTTACAGGTGAGTGAGTGCATTGTGTATTTGGGGAGTGGTGAGGTGAAGGAGGAATGCGAGGAAGTGCATTCAGGAAAAAAGGCACGTAGGAGAGGAAAGAGATGAGGTGTTAGAATGATGATGGATGAGATGTGGAGAGAAAAATGACGCACATGTCTAACATAGTGTAAACATAACAGGAACAATCGAGACACCCTGAAGACCACTGCCCCTTTCACAGACCCCGGTAATATTTAATTCACAGTCTCAGAATTTCAGACTTGAAACATTTTCAAGCTTATTTACAACAAATTCAATGTTGTTACTAATTTATCCTAAACAGCTAACAACCACTGACAAAGCCAATAGTCAGTTGTTGTGTTATATATCTGGATGCAATAAGAGAAAACACTGGGAGGAAATTAAATGCCGCTCGCCTGGCACCCTATGGGGATCACAGAAATGTAGTTTTTGTGTTTAAGCCACACCCTTAAATCCATAGACCACGCCCCTTCTAGAGACACTCCACTTTTTTGATCCCACTTAAAGCCCTGGGTCCACCCCGTGCCTGCGCCTTGCTTTGTCTGCCCTCACCTGCCCATCCAGTCAGCTAGACCCAGAGTGCACTTCTGCTGCACGTGACAGGGAGGTACCTGCATTTTGGCAGCAGTGCCTTTATTCACAAGCCACGCCCCCCTTCCCATCTCTGCTGAGCCATACTTTCCTCCTTCCTGGCCCTTTCTTTCCATGCTTCTGCTCCGCACAGTGCTTTGAAGTGCTCTGAGTGCTGCATTAAGTGCTTTACAAGCAAACAACATCAAATAACGTTGGATGAGCAAAACCCACAAGCAGCCTCTTCCTCTGTGCTTGCGGCCTGCTCTCATCTTTTTGAAAGTCGGTATGAAAGGGAACCTGTGCCTGACCAGGGTAGATTACAGGCTCCTGTGGAACAAGGGGCTCTTAAAAGGGTGGGAGGAGCTCTGTTGGGACTCACTGCTTCCACCTGCAGACTAGGTGTCTCCATAAGACAAAGCATAAAGAATAGAGGTGGGCGAGCAAACAAACTAACAGGGAGAGCCGAGCTAGAGCCGAGCCCAGGGTCTGGCTCAGATCTTAGAGCTGAGCCTTGAAAATAGTTGATATGTAAGTCACACAGCAAACCACATAAAATATGATAAAGTATCAAACTGTATTTCTTTAACATGCAGAAGCTTTGACATTAATAGAACGGGGAACGGGAGCCTTTACAACGCGGGCATTACCACGCGCTGCCATTACTACGCTGCTTTTACAACGCAAGTCGTTTGAACGACTTGCGCTGGAGGGCGCTGTTTGACAAGGAATAGTTTAATTTTCTATTTCAACACCTTCCCTACTGTAAGGTGGGCTGGAGTTGGAATAGAAAATTAAACTATTCCACTATCCAGCGCTTACAGCGCAAGTCGTTGTAATGACTTGCGTTGTAAAAACAGCGTTGTAAAGGCACGCGTGGTAATAGCCCGCGTTGTACTATCATACAACCAATAGAACACATTATAGCCTTAAGTGAGAAGTACTTATTAACAGTGATGGTTTTGTACAACATGTAGTCTGAACTCACATGTTTGAAAGTGCTTTTGTAGGAAATTATTTATTTATCTTCCCTTATGTTAAGGCTTTGTTTTTACCTCTTAGTGCATTTTTCTGCCGTTTTTGAAATATAGCTCAAACATCACCCAACGGTATTGCAGCGTTTTACATGAGCACCAGTTACATTACACAAGGTGACATGCCTTGTTCATATTTAAATATCAAAGAGAGAGAGAGAGGACTAGAAGGCTAGTCCGTATCCCCAGGGTTATTATATATCATCAAAGAGAACTAGTCTATTTTCACGTGATACAGAACTCAGAACTGTATGGAGTTGTAGCACACTCGGGACACATTCGGTGTCACCGGGTGGGCTCGATGATGAAGCATGCCACCAACTAGGTTGGTGGGTAAGGGCTTCATAAAGAAATAAGAGTATTTCTCATCACCCTCCATACAGGTCTGAGTTCTGTATCACATGAAAATAGACTAGTTCTCTTTGATGACATATGTCTTGTTAGTTATAGTTATGGTAGTTATAGTTAGGACCTAGTTTTCATAGGAAATCCGCAACATTCTATTTGGAATAACTTTGGCGCCGGTTGACGAATCTCCGCGAAATTCTCCAAGAAGATGGGGCGCGCTGCTCCGCTTCTATCCTGAAAGTTTCGCGGTGATTCGTCAAGCGAGGACCGAGAAAAAAGGGGGGTCCTTTAGACACGGCTACAGCCCGAACTGCTGAACGGAATTACACCAAATTTGGCAAAAAGGTAGAGTTTGGTTCACAGATTACGCTTTTTGTTAAATGGTGTAAATCCGTGCAGTAGTTCCTGAGAAAATCAAAAGTAAAATCATAGATATATCTATGGACGAAGTACCGTACGCGTACCGTCCGAGGATTATACGTATACCATTACGAGCACGAGCTGCATGCTAATTGGCTGTCAACTGTCTGTCAACACTCCAAACCAGGAAGTGTTGGCAGCCATCTTGTGTCTCGGTAGAACCGAGGCACAAGGAAAATGAAAATCAAGTGTGCAAAAGGCGCAAAGGGGGCAGGGTAGGAACACCCTGACCCCCTAGGCCTGCTCAGGGGGTCCCACAAGGACCCCCACGGCACCCAAAAAAATAATAATTTTTTTAAATTGTGGGATGCGTGTATCCCGCGAAAAAAAAAGAAAAAACACGAAGTCTGCTTTTTTCCTAATTAGCCCCTAGGGGGGGAGGGGGGCAAGTCCCGAGGGCAATGTGCTTTTTTATAATGGGGGACCAGAGGGGCCCCCCAGCCCGGGGACCGCCACCCCCGGGGCTTTAACATTATGAATGGGGGCTCATGGCCCCACCACGCCCCGGGGACCGCCACCTCCCCGGGGCTCTAATATTCAAAATAGGGGGACCCCCCCAGCCCCGGGGACCACCACCATCACCCGGGGGGGGGGTTAAATATTGGGAGGGGAGCTGCGCGGCCCCCCTCCTGGAGCCTTGTGGTGGCCCTGGGAACCGCCACCCCCCAGGGCCGGCTCCTGCAGTGTCCCGGGGTGCCCACCCCCAGGACACTGTAGTTTGCTATGGTAGGGCGGGAGCCTCGCGGCTCCCGCCCTACCATAGCAAACTGCCTTGGTTTTTGGAAGAGAAAGCAGGAAACCTGCTCTCTCTTCTAAAAACCAAAGCTGATTACTTTTCTACATGGGGAGCTGCATATTAGCTGCGATTGCTTTTCTACATGGGGAGCAGCATGTTAGCTGCTCCCCATGCAGAAAAGCAATGCCGGCACCCGCAGGATGCGGGGAGCCGGCAGGGACCGTGGGGGGCTTGGGGACCCCCACGGTCCCCACGGAGAGGGCCAGGCCCCGGGGGAAGGGGTCCCCAGGGCCAGAAGTGGCCCGGGAGGGGGACTACTCAGCCCCCCTTCTTAAAAAAATTAAATTAATTTAAAAATGGGATGGGGAGGAGGCCACGCCCCCTTCCTGCACCTCTCTGCAAACGCGTCCCCTTGCCGTTTGCAGAGGGGGAAGTAATTCCTCTTGAATACTAGCCCACCAGGAACCTCCAGTATGCACCAGGGGGCTGCGTTGCAGAGAGGTGTAATGAGGCCACGCCCCTTTTTACACCTCTCTGCAACGCTGCCCCCTGGCGCATACTGGAGGTTCCTGGTAGGCTAGTTGGCCCCTAGGGACCCCCAGTATTCAAGGGGATTTAGTTCCCACTCTGGAAGCGCTCCAGGGGGCTGCGTTGCAGAGAGGTGTAATGAGGCCACATCCCTTTTTACACCTCTCTGCAACGCAGACCCCTGGCGCATACTGGAGGTTCCTGGTGGGCTAGTTGGCCCCCAGGGACCCCCAGTATTCAAGGGGATTTAGTTCCCCCTCTAGAAACGCGGCAGGGGGCTGCGATGTAGAGAGGTGTAATGGGGCCACACACCCTTTTTTACACCTCTCTGCAATGCAGCCCCCTGGTGCATTCTGGAGGTTCCTGGTGGGCTAGTTGGCCCCCAGTATGCAAGGGGACTTAATCCCCCAACTTAGAACGCGCTACGGGGCGCGTTAGCACAGTGGTGAAGGTAGGGGGCGGGGCTTGAGGTGATATGTGTGCAAACATGCCCTGTGATGCGTTTTAAGTTGGGGAATTAATTCCTCTTCAATCCAGAGGTCCCCTAGGGGCCAACTAGCCCACCGGGTACCTCCAGTAAGCACCACGGAGCTGAGTTGCAAATCAGTGATGCCATGAGTGATGTCAATGACCATGTCATGAGTGATGTAATATGTGACGACATCAGCAGTGCATTGCGGGCACGCGAGTTATAGTTAGCTGAACTAACTATAACGGGGGAATTTCAATGGTTTTGTATGAGTATGTGTGTATGAGTGAATGTGAAACCTATGGTTTTTTCAGTGGATTTCTAAGGTTTTTTAAATGCTAATTCCTAACTATAACGTGGCTGAAACCTATAGTTTTTTCAGTGAATATATATATGTATATATCCACACACACACGCATGCACATATATATAAAAAATATACATATATATATATATATATATATATTGTGGGGTGTAGTCCAGTGTTTAATTTGAGCCTGGTGCTTTCCGGTTGCCAACACTGGCACTTAATTGCCAACACTGGCACTTCTGACAGCTGCCATGTGGTGGGGGTAATTTAGAGATGAGCAGAACAATAGTTGTAATTCAATATACATTAAAACAACTAATACCTGCTGCACCAAGCCATTCTTATAGCGTTGGAAGCCTCGAACATTCTGTCAAGCTTGTCACAGTGTGATTGTTAGTAGTTGTGTAGCCACCGACATTGGCAGCGCTGGCAGGGGCAATGGGTGGTGCAAGCTGCGGTGGCCTCCTGAGGAGTGCCTTTGCACTTATGTCTTTTTTTTTTTTACAAATTAAGCGCTGGCCTGTGTACTCTATTCTCTGCGCCAACAGAACGCTTTTCTTTTTCGAGGGTAAACAGTCATTACCGTTCACAAAACTCTCCCAAAGGACCGTGATTTGTGGCCGTCAGCCCGGGGGCGAATGCTGCACACATACCTGTCAGGTGTGCCCTCACACCCCGCCTCGCGCCCTGACCGGGGGCTGATGTCAGCGAGGAGGAATGCGGAGCCGGGGGCCTACCTGCCAGGGCGGAATCCTCTGAATGTGGGCGCGCGGCAGCCCCCACCCGTGCTCTGCAGCGCACTCACCCCTAAACCACCTCTTGGGCTGGGGGGCAGATGCCTCGTTCCTTTTATGACTTAAGACAGGGATTAGGCTTGTCCTAAACGCGATCATCTTTGACTGACGGCCGCGACACTGCGAGAAAATGGATCTTGCACAAGATCACACACTTTGGCAAAGTGGAACAATGTGATCTGATTTGTGTAGTGAGAGCTGCACTATTTAGAAGAACACCCCTGGTCCTCTGGTGTTATGTATTTGCCATCCGTCTATACGTTTCCATTGTAATGGTTTGCTTATCTTATCAAAACTTTTCCATAATTCTTTTTTATTTGGTGGAAAATGTTGCAGGTCTTCTGTTTCCACTTTTATGTAACTCCTACGTGCACAAACCTACAACTGGAGGCCTGTTGAGCTTCAGTGCTAACAGTGGTTTTTCATAATACAACAAACAATCTGGGGTATCGGTTCTATTGGTGCAGCAGGTGAAGTTGCACCAGGGTCCAGCGGCCTTAGGGCCCACTGAACCCTGCTATTGCTATATTTTAATTTAATCAAGCAGCCATAGTATAGTGCCTAATGTTCGCGCTATAGAAACTCGCATTAAATAAATAAAATAAATAGATACATTTCCTTTCTTGTACTAGGGCCCCTGACACACCGCCTAAGCGACTGCAAACAATGCACTTTCTTGAAAATATTAGCACTTTAGTTCTTGCCTGGTCTGCTGTTTAAGCTTTTGCTAGGAAATCTCATTCCTTTGTAAACCTCTCAGTGGCCAACACGATTAGACAGGCTGCTGTGAATGAAGGCATGGACAGCCAATCAAAAAGAGACTTACTTTAAGTTATTTTCTTTCTTAAAAAGCACAGAACAGGAAAAGAGAGATTGTTTGCCAATATAATTAAACATGGAAACTGGAACCCTTTTTGGCCCATTAGATGAAATCTCCTTCCTGAGGAGGGTCCAAATAAGGTGCTGAAAGGCATGTGATAGGCTCATAAGTAAATCGAGGTGCTCAAGATGGAGGTAACCAAAATCATCCCAGCACTACATATATATATATATTTATTTGTGTCAGGGAAGCTTAAGCCACGTTAACATCATGTGTCTTTTTTTCCCCTTATCCCGAACTCATGCCATTGTATACGTAATGAAAGTATGTTTTCCGTGTTTATAGGTGTCACATGGTATGCACAAGCAGTTTAAAAGTTCAGGTGTGAAGGGTTTACAATTGACTGTGATCAAGGGCATCCGCCCGAAACGCGTCAGTTTTCACTCTTTGTTAAGCGTTGCTTAATAAATAATCTTTGCCTGATATCGGAATCGTGGAGTTGTCTGTCTTTCCTGGGGACCCGGGACGGCAGTGTGGCTTCTTCTTGTTCCTGAGATTTATTCCGCGGAAGGTGGTTGCTTCCGCAACGATTCCACTCCTTTAAAGTGGTCCGACGTCGTCAACCAGGTCGGGCTCTCTGTGTAAACAGGAATTTGACGACGGACCCTGCCTTGAGGAAGTAACGCGCCTTGCTGGGGAAGAAAAGCATTAACCCGCCCACAAACGCCGAGCGCTGAAGGAAGCACGTCAAGTGTAGCATTCTGAACACTATGAGCGAGTAAGCTGCTGCCGGCATATCGTGGAGGGTTTCCCCGCTTGCGGTGAGTGAACATTCTTGGTGGTGAGGAGGAAAGAGGCATTTGCGGGAGGGCGGTGTAATCATATCGTCCTCGCTGCATTTAGAACATAAGCATACACGCTCTTAACAAAGACTGAACTCGAGATGTCGGAAGACGCAGTAAAGGGGCGGGAGGCGGCCTCGCTAATACTATTTACCAATTTGCCGAAAATCCCTCAAAAAGGAGCTACTAATATAGCTGGCACATCGGGGGTAATGCAATCACACCCCCCATCGGATGAAACACAAATCAAGGCACTTATGAAACGCTTGGAGAAAGTTATGAAAAATGAGGTCACCAAATGGTGGGAACACAAATCATTGACAATGTACATAGCGGAGGAACGTGTTCCACGAAGGTTACGTATATTATTGGCACCTAATTACGAGAAACCCCACCCAGAAATGCTGAAAAAATGGGGGAAAAGCAATTTGGAGGCCTCACGAAATTTAATACTCATTTTAATAGAGTATGCTGAGATAGACCGTGACATTTTGCTAAAAGAGTTAGCGACAATTAATGAGGAACTGCTCAAGTTTGAACCAAATGATCTAATTACATCATTGAGAAAGGACGTCCAGGAGAGAGTCAATGTACATGAAGAGAAAATAAAGGCTCGCAAAGCGTGGAAATTTGCACGTGATAAAGATGATTACGAACATGGTAAAATTTACACGTTTGCACGTAAGTTCGAGGATGCAAAGCGCCTGAAAATTAACCAAAACAAGGCATTGCCACCAACTGATGGGGGAACATCCTCGAGCCAGACCAACACAAGAGAGCAACCAAGAGAGCACTTACCTAGTACAAGTGACTCCAACTCTAATTTGAGCAGCATATATAGTGACAATTCAACAACCGGTGAAGAGGGGGATGAACCATCAATGGTGCTTGATTTGGGCGAAGAAATTGATTTTTTAATCAACGCCCGACTGCAAACCTTGCGCCCACGGAAGCAATCACAAAAACAGCAGAAAAAAGGGCCAGAATCAACCGCCGCAGGAAAGAGCGACGCCGAAAAAACAGATACAAGAAACAACAACAAAAAGAAAAAATTCTGGCACAAGAAGCAAAATCAAGCGAGAAAACAATAATTAATCTCTCATCCCAAACCTTGACAATAGCGGAACAGCAATTACTTAGTCTTGGTCTAACTTATTGTCCTCTCACGGACTTTAATTATTCGACTACAAGAATAGATATATTCCGCTATATCCGAAAACGGAAATTGTCCAAATTCTTTAAAATTAAGCAAAATCCAAGCACAATGGAATCAGACTCAGCTATGCCATCTACTTCCAATCTCCAAGCCAGTGATGTGAGAGGCTTACTCACTCTTTGCCAGTTGGATCAAGGTACAAATTACATGGATGGCAACGTGTCGACACAGGAAGAACTAATGACTGCTGAAATCCTACAGATAGGAGCAGGATCAAGCCCGTTCAAACCATCATCTACATTTATGCCCATCATGCCTAAGGATGCAATTGACTCATTTCATGATGTGGTAGTCTCAGATCTCAAAAAGTTACACCACCAGGTCAAACATCGTGGTAGGATAAAACAAGATAAAGAAAAACAATACTGGGACTTGGTATCTAAATTAAAAAATGATCATCGCAACATAGTTTGCAGCTCCGATAAAGGCGGCAATATTGTTATATGGCCACAAGAACAATATATTGCTGAAGCTACCAAACAATTATCGGATCCATCGTGCTATACTAAAACAGATGTTAAACAGTACGACATGGCAAGGGATAAATTGAGAAAACTCCTCCTTCAGTACAAAAGGGAGGGTTTAATCTCTACTCAAGAATTTAAATTCCTGCATGTTGAAATACCTAGCATGGCACGTTTTTATCTAATACCCAAAGTCCACAAGGAAGTAACACCTGTACCGGGACGGCCAATTATTTCAGCTATAGACAGTATGGGTGAACACCTTGCTCAGTATATAGACCACTTTTTGCAACCGTTGGTGGTTAAATTACCGACATACATCAAAGATACGGGACATTTTCTAAACAAAATCCACAATACCACCTGGACAGATGACTCCCTGCTAATTACGCTAGACATTGAGGCTCTGTATACGAGCATAGAACATCAGAAAGGTTTGAAGGCCCTGGAATTTTTTCTAGGTACAAGGCCGGTTGAATGTTACAACCACAACAAAATGCTCATTACACTAACAGCATGGAGTCTCAATCATAATTTCTTTATGTTTGGCAAAGATATTTATCTGCAGCAGAGAGGGGTGGCAATGGGGGCCTGCTTTTCCCCGAGCTACGCGTGTCTTCACGTGGGGTTTTGGGAGAGGCAGGTCCTCATGGGAACACATCAAAAGATCTTTATGGAACATGTCCAGATGTGGGTAAGATTCATAGATGACGTGTTTTTAATTTGGAGAGGGGATGTTTCCAGTGCGCGTGCTTTTATTGATCAACTCAATGACAATGATTATAACTTGAAATTCACTCATCACATTAGTGAACAATCAGTTGATTTTTTGGATGTGAAGGTATACCATAAATCAGGCAAAATTGCAACTACCCTTCACAGAAAAACTACGGCTGGCAATGCAACCTTGCACGCCAGCAGTGCTCATCCGCACCACACAATAGAAAACATCCCCTATGGAGAACTGCTCCGTCTTAAAAGAATTTGCAGCAGTGAGGATGAACTAGAGAGATGTACCACTGAAGCGTTGAGCAGATTCAGAAGGAGAGGGTATCATGTTGACACTCTAAAGAGGGCAGTTCAAAAAGTCAACAAAAAACCTAGGGACTGCCTTCTACAGCACAATAGTGGAAGTCCAACAATTGAAACAAACCCTGAAAAGTCTGAGTTAAGATTCATTACACCGTATAGTTGCCAGAGTAGGAAAATTAGATCAATCCTTACCAAGAGCTGGCCAATCTTACAAACGGACAATGTTATAGCACCTGAACTCCCTGACAATCCCAGAATCACTTTCAGGAGAGGGCCGACTCTTCGCAACCATGTCACCAATGCATTTCCAGAAATCCTCAAACAGAAAACCTGGTTCCCGCAACGTCAGGGCTTTTTTAAATGCTCCAGTTGCCGGGCTTGTAAATTTGGTGCAAATACCAGCACTTATATGACTCCTTTCAGCCCCATACCTGTTAAAATCAAAGGCAAATACGATTGCAGAACGGAGTTTGCTGTATATGTCCTGACGCGCACTTGCGGCCTAAGGTACGTTGGGAGTACTCGGCTTGCGGTGCACGTCAGGATTCTGCAGCATCTCCGTGCAATTGTGAATAACGACAGTGCCTATCCGGTGGCGAGACATTTTAAAAATGTGCACAGTAACAACTTGGAATGTCTCAGCTACTACGTCCTTACCTCTGTACCCCGTCCCCGTCGAGGAGGAGACAGAGATAAGTTACTTCGCCAACTGGAATCTAGAATGATACTAGAGCTCGACACCAAGGTCCCGAATGGTCTTAATACCACTGAGGACCTATATCATTTTCTATAAGTCACTATATCCTGTATATAATAGCCTTGATGCAACATCTGGTTTTATTTGGTACTAATACATGCCTATTGGCTTATCAGTTCAGTCCGCCTCCCTTCTTATGTCAACATACTGACTTATTTTTGAATCCAAATTATTTCGCACACCCCTTTTTCTGTTCATTAGTAATATGATTTTCTTTTCCCTCATTTTGCCCCATGTATATATTTCACATTTTGAACTTTGAATCAAACCTACCATTATTCTGTTTTGTCGAGTTAGGTTATACATACAACCATTATATTCAAAGTGAAACATTATTTAGCGATTTTGTTTATTTATGTTTCTTTTGTATAAAGTTACTCACTAGATGTTGGGCACACAATCCCATTTTTTTGGGAAAACATACTATTAGACGTAGGAAACTTGTTTGGGAAATTAGGGGTTGCCATCATATTTCAGATGTCCCCTCATTGAGTACACCCAGGTGGGGTTGCCATCACTATATAAAGATGTCCCCACCTGCATATAAACAGGGTATAAATTGATTGATTTTTCTGTATATTTGTATATATTTGTATAGTATTTATTGAGTATTAATATGGTATCCACTGAATATAGTATCTCCAACATATGTACATATGACACATGATCTTTAGAACATATGTCTATAGTAAATAGACAACAATAATATGTATATACATGAGTGACATTCACATTTGTATTTATATTTGTATTTATATATATATGATGATTATCTCATGTGTTTATGTTTCAGTTAAAGTATGTTCAGTATGTGACAAAACTATAGCTTGTACATCACCTAACTTACTCATTGATTAAATATATGCACAGATGAAGATTTTTATCATCCTTGCCCTTGTAATATCTGTAAATATGTGTCACTAAGCATTCATGCGGACAGAATTTTTGCCACAAATTTACATGAATTTATTCAGTCATTTATTTGTGTCAGGGAAGCTTAAGCCACGTTAACATCATGTGTCTTTTTTTCCCCTTATCCCGAACTCATGCCATTGTATACGTAATGAAAGTATGTTTTCCGTGTTTATAGGTGTCACATGGTATGCACAAGCAGTTTAAAAGTTCAGGTGTGAAGGGTTTACAATTGACTGTGATCAAGGGCATCCGCCCGAAACGCGTCAGTTTTCACTCTTTGTTAAGCGTTGCTTAATAAATAATCTTTGCCTGATATCGGAATCGTGGAGTTGTCTGTCTTTCCTGGGGACCCGGGACGGCAGTGTGGCTTCTTCTTGTTCCTGAGATATATATATATATATATATATATTCACACGAAAAGTTTGCCACTTATGAAGACGCCGACTCACAGTGAAGTTAGAAGCCTTTAATGGAGGACCAACATCATGCAGTGGCAAGGTCCCAGTCCAAGTATCAGGAAGCCTAACGCGTTTCAAACACTGGCGTGTTCTTGTTCACAGGCAGGCAGAAAGTGTCAGCAAACCAACTGGGGAACATCTGATAAACGTTCCAAGTACCGCCCTTGTGGGCGTATGCAAGAGAGCATGCTGGTGCTTGTAGTTCTCCCAGTGTATTCTTAAAGTAAGGGTCGCTGTACATCCCCATAATGCCCGGTCGCGAAGACGCCCCGCTGTGATTCTGCAGTGCCGGTGTTCGGAGCATTCTGAGCACACAGGAGCAGTGAAGGCCGTGTGGTGAGACATTGAACTTTGCAGCGTCAGCAGTAAGCATTTGCCCTTCCAACCCACTTGGGCAATACAATGGCTAATTATGGGGATGTACAGCGACCCTTACTTTAAGAATACACTGGGAGAACTACAAGCACCAGCATGCTCTCTTGCATACGCCCAGAAGGGCGGTACTTGGAACGTTTATCAGATGTTCCCCAGTTGGTTTGCTGACACTTTCTGCCTGCCTGTGAACAAGAACACGCCAGTGTTTGAAACGCGTTAGGCTTCCTGATACTTGGACTGGGACCTTGCCACTGCATGATGTTGGTCCTCCATTAAAGGCTTCTAACTTCACTGTGAGTCGGCGTCTTCATAAGTGGCAAACTTTTCGTGTGAATGTTAAGCGGCCTGCCCGGTCGCGAAGACGCCCCGCTGTGATTCTGCAGTGCCGGTGTTCGGAGCATTCTGAGCACACAGGAGCAGTGAAGGCCGTGTGGTGAGACATTGAACTTTGCAGCGTCAGCAGTAAGCATTTGCCCTTCCAACCCACTTGGGCAATACAATGGCTAATTATGGGGATGTACAGCGACCCTTACTTTAAGAATACACTGGGAGAACTACAAGCACCAGCATGCTCTCTTGCATACGCCCACAAGGGCGGTACTTGGAACGTTTATCAGATGTTCCCCAGTTGGTTTGCTGACACTTTCTGCCTGCCTGTGAACAAGAACACGCCAGTGTTTGAAACGCGTTAGGCTTCCTGATACTTGGACTGGGACCTTGCCACTGCATGATGTTGGTCCTCCATTAAAGGCTTCTAACTTCACTGTGAGTCGGCGTCTTCATAAGTGGCAAACTTTTCGTGTGAATATATATATATATATATATATATATATATATATATATATATATATATACTTTGCTTAAGAGACTTTGTGTGTGAAGCGAGGAGCAGCATTTTGTATATATATATATATATATATATACCGTGATCAAGGTATAAGCATACCGAAACGCGTAGGTTGTTCGCCTGTATCGTGATTTTCGATTTTGATTGGAGAAATAAATCAATACGCTGCTGATGAGAATTGGAAAAGTGTGAGTGAGACTTAATTTCGGGATCCTGTGGATGACATAGAATTGGAGAGAAAATATATGTGTATATATATATATATATATATATATATATATATATATATATAATAAAGTAGCCCCTGCCGTACATTATAAGGATATTGCAAGTCACTAATAAGTTCCAAGCCGATATATAGAGGAACAATGCTGAAGGCTAAATTCCTTTATAAGGTATGGATCTCCAAGGTGACTTGTAGTACCCTTCTTGTAAGACACCCTCAAATTCTTGGTGCCACACTCTTCCATATGAAAGAGAGAGCATGTTTGCAAATATGACAAATACAAATAAAATATATAGTGCAAAATTAAACACATCAAAACACCATCAGAAATTGATTCAGAATAGATATTAGAATTAGTTAAATACAAGTTACTTTTATAAAAAGAAAATAAAAGCAGCAGAAGCTTGAACTGTGTAGAAACATGCAGAAATATTCTAACTTTTCTATAATTGCCCAATAAGTGCAAAAAATAAACATGTTGCAATCAATATCTCCTTTCTGCTTGACACTGTAAGCTAGAAAAAGAGAGTAGAAAAAATTAAAGCAACATTTCGTTTTGCTTTAAACAGCTGCTTTAATTATGCTCTGTGATCTGATTTGCATGCTATTGTATGATGCTGTAATTGTATTTATTAAGCTCTTACTACCCCTGGTGAGGCTTGGAGCACTTTTTGGCAAGTAGCACACTACTCCGTAGCCCAAAAAGGATTAGTGGTAGATTGGCATAATGACATTTTAGTTAATTTAAGCGGTGGACATGTCAGTTTGTTAGTGGGATTGAAAAATATAATAGGGGGATAGAAGAGGGAAGGGTCTAAAATGTGTTTATTGGGAGATCATAGTTGTAAGATGAGGTTTGGGATGAGTCAACAGAGGGCGAGGGAAGAATTTAGAAGGGTTGTTTGGGAGATCATAGTATTCAAAGGATTTTGGGGTGATCGAGGAGGGATAGAGAAGGGAAGAGTCTAGAAAGAGTTATTTTGGAGCTCTTTGTAGTAAAATTAGATGTTTGGGATGATTCCGAGTGTGGAGGCAGAGGATATATTGAGAGAGGTATAAGGTATAGGGTGGCACATTGGAGAGAGCTTTTTTAGAGTACAAGTAAACTAATAAATATATAGATACATAAGGACATATTATACATATTTATTTTAAGAAAAACACATATCTAAATACGTACATATCATCGAATTAAACGTTTATATACACAGGAATATGATGTACATTGGTGCTTGAGTCTGGTGGTTATGTAGAAAAGAGCAAACTCTCGAGTAGTCTTCTGAAGATAAGATAGTTATCTGTGGATCTTATGTTTGGGGTAATAAATTCCATAGTTTGGCTGCTTAAATAGAGAAAGACGTGCCACCTATGAGTTTTTCTTGTATGGTGGGATTTTGAGACAGGTTGCCAATCGGGAACCAGGTTCCTTTGTTGAATGTATTTGGTAATTTTATTCCAGATGAAAGGTTGGTCCTGCTCCATCTGGGTGATATAAAGCAGCTTGAATGTGGATCGTCTGGCAACCGGTAACCAATGTTGGGCGCCCAAGGCAGGGAGATGTGGGCTTGTGGCTTTACATGTAGGAGTAATCTGGCACCAGAGTTCTGAATCTGTTGTAGTCTATTCATAGTTGATAAAGATGATCCATGGTAGAGGCCATTGGCATAATCGAGTTTAGACAGTCCAAGAGAGATAGTGGCTCAGAGCTTGTGTAGAAATCCCAGGTGGAGGAAGATGCATTACAGAGTTTTCATAGTAATGAAGCTTGGTCTTGTTAATTTGTCCACTTAGGCATTCATTGATAACTTGGAATCCATGATAATTCCAAGGTTTCTTACTTCCTTTGATACTTTAGGTGGTGTTCCTGTTGAACGGTAAAAAATGTATTCTGTTAAGTTAGCCTCTACAACTCTTCCATTTGGTCTACCAGCCCCCATTTTTGTGCTTCTGCAGGGACTTTCATAAAGTCAGAAGTTACGTGTTCACTGAAAGCTGGTTGTAATGATAATGCTCACGTGTCAGAGTAAGCAGCCCTGCCCTGCTGAAGGGCCTACGTACACAGATGTCTAATCTGTTTGCCCACGAATGCCTGTAACCTCTCTTGCCTATCTAGAAAGATGAAGTCGGAAGTGGTTTATCAGGATTCAACAGTTCAGCATGAAAGCATTATACAAAGGGGTTGTGTAAGCATTATGTAACAATGAGAAGTGGTTTCAATGTGTTTCACGAGGCACCGAAAAGTATAAATGCCATGTTTGAACTTGTACTTGTTAGCCCCCTCCCTCTGGCACTTGCAGTGTCTGAGTGATGGGACTCATCTCATGAGATGTAATAAACCTGTATTTTGTTTCACTCCAGTGTCGATCCTCATTTGTGAACCCGTTGACTAGGGGTGTCCCTGTACCAGTGAGACAGATAAGATATCTCACTTCTACATTCCCAGATTGTCAGTCCAGGCACAAAGTGGGTCATCATTTTTTCAATTGCCACATGTGAGTATTTCCATTTTGGATGCATTCAATTTGAGATGGCTCCATGCCATCCACTGATCAATGGCTCTGAGACAACTGAAGATTTGTGAGCTCCAGTGTCTTTGGGGCTTTCCAGTTTAAGCAGAATTTGTGCATCTTCTGTGTAGTTATAGCATGTAAGCTGAAATTAATTGATCAGTGCTGGTGATGACATCATGTAGATGTTGAAAAGCATGGGTGAGGTGATAGAGCAGTGAGGGACCCCTGCTTTAGTAAAGTATGGTTTGTATAAAAAAAGGTAGCAAATGGATGACATTTATTCTGTTTTGAAGGTAGGATGTGATCCAGTTGAGGGCAGTCCCTTCTATGCCAGCTTCGTAGAGTCTTTGGATTAGAGTGTCATGGTCAACTATGTTTAAGGCAGCTGAGAGGTACAAGAGAAGTAGTGCAGCAACCCCATTGTGGTCTACTGTGTTTTTAAGGTCATCCCAAATGGCAACAAGGGCACATTCTCGGCCTCTTCCTGGACGGGTTCCTGTTTGGAAGTCGGAAAGTATGGAGTTATCTTCAATGAATTGTGACATCTGGGCGAATGCTGCTATTTCTATCAGTTTGCCCAGGAAAGGTCCATTTGTAATCGGTCTATGGTTGTGGGGGTCAAGGGGTCCAGGTTAGTTTACTTTAATAATGGACGTATGTATGCCATTTTCAGGTCTTCTGGAAAGATTCCCATAGTTAAGGAATTATTGGTGATTCTTCTTACTGGTGTGGTAGCAGAGGTTGTTATAAGAATTTTCTTGAATATTTGTGGCAGGACCAAGGTCAGAAGGACTGCTGGCAGAGCTGCTTGCTTTGACCAGATCCATAAAGTCACTATGTGATATTTATTTGAAGGAATGGAGATGCTGGGTTAGCCTTCTTTTGGAGGGTATTTTTAAAAATGGGTTGGTGCTGGTGACTGTCCTTTGTTTTAAATAGGAGTCCAACGTGTCTGCTTTGGTGATGGAATGATTTACCAGGTTGTCTGCATATTCTTGAGTAATTGAATGAGTTCTTTCTATGCAATTAGGTTTACGAAATTCTGTGAGAATTTTGTAAAATTCTTTATTTGCACATTTACCATTTTGAATTTTGTCTGAATAGTACCTTTTATGGCTTTTTTGATAGCTGGCTTGTATAATATGTTAACTTTCTATAGGTGAGTTTGTCTTGATTGCTCTTTGTTTCGAGCTAGGTGCATTGCAGTTTTTTTAATTTGCTGTTTTATCTCTTTTATTTCTGTATTTCTTCATAGTAACTGTTTTCTTGTGTCCTGTTTTGTTGTTCTGAGTGGTATTAGGATATCAAAAGCTCCCTGTAGCCACTCATTTAGTTTTTGAATGGAATGTATTGTGTCTAGATCTGTGTTGGCTGTTAGGTGTGTTTCTAAGTATTCAAAATTGAGTTTGTTCCCTGGTCGATAGGTGGATGCATGTAAGGTGGTTTCAGGTGTGTTGCTTTGTGGTGTTATATGTTGGAATGCTAGCAGATGGTGGACTGACCATGTGACTGGAGTAATCATGTGAAAGCTAACTAATTCTGGATATGCAAAAATGACATCTGGGATGTGTCCAGTAATGTGTGTGGTTTTGTGGATTATCTGATGTAGGCTCAGTGTGTCAAGGCCAGTGATGATGTTTTTGGGATGGGGCAAATTGGGTTAGTCAAACCAAATGTTGAGGTCACCCAGAATGCATTGGTTGGAGTGTTGGTGTGTTATCAGGTTTGAAACTTTGTCTAGAAATGTGTCCGGGACTGTTGCCTTGCTAGGTGGAGGTCTGTAAAGGAGAAGGAAGTTACAGGAAAAAGTTGGTGTAGGTTTGCATCTGGTGAAAAGGGCCTCCCAATCTGGTATGGAAACGTCAGCTTTAGTGAGATGTATTTGCTTAAATGTATGAGCTAGTCCACCTACTCTTTTGCCTATACGATTTTGTGTGATAGTTTTATAGCCTGTAGGAACAGCTTCATGCAACATTGGAGAAAAGTAATCTCCCAACCATGAGTCAGTTATGAAAAGTAAGTCAGGTTGTGTGTCAGTGAGTATGTCGTAGATGTGATATTTGTTTTTAGAGAGTGATTGAGCATTTATTAGTAGGCAGGTGTTTTGATGATGGTGTCACTTTGCTTTGTAGAAGAGTGAGCTGTATTTTTAGGTCGAGTCTAGCGGCAGCGCGCATGCACTGCTCGCTCTATGAGGCATGCAGTAGTCGAGTATGCTGTATAAGCCTCGCCCACTCTCCGCCTATACTTTTCATTGGTTGGTGTCATTGTCCTTAGTAAATGCTGGCTTCTGATTAATTATGAAGCTTGTTAGTCCCTCTTTGTTACTGTCTTGTTGCCATTTGTTACCGCCCTTGACGACTGGACCTATTTCTTGACTCTGTACATGGTAGGCTTAATCTAGGGGCTCAGCACTATTTTGTTTAGGGGCACTTATGGGGACGATGGCAGATGATATTTTATTGTATTTGTATCCTGAGCACGGCTCCAGCTTTAGGGACACCGCTCTCAGTTTATTTATTTATTTATATTTAACTTTTATGTTGAGCACGGCATCCACTTCTGGGACACCGTGCTCTGTTTATTTATTTATTATTTTCACAATGAGCGCGGTGCCCGCTTCAGGGACACCGCATTCGGTTTCTTTTAACTTTAAAACTGAGCGAAGCACCGCTTCAAAGACACCGCACTCAATGTTAAAGTTTAAAAAATAATTAAAAAAAGAAACCAAGTGCGCTGTCCGACGCCATGCTCAGTTTTAAACTTAAGCAAGCATTTGCAGTGCAATAGGTCTCACATTTACGCGAGTTTAAGCTATTGGCATTGTAAATGACAATGCCTGATATTTATGTTTTAAAAAACAAAAATAATAGTCATTGTCAATTAGAATGTCAATAGCTTAAACTCGCGTAAATGCAAGACCTATTGCATTGCAAATGCTTGTTTGAACTTGTAGCAGGTGTGCAATTAGTGCTGGTATTAGCTGTATGAGTATAACAATTGTGTTGCTTTTCAATATCATATTCCTCGTCCAGCAGGCTTAGAAGGCAATTTGATGGGTCTGCGTGTGTAGGTGGTGGAGATGGTGTTTGAGAGTGAGTTGGTGAGCTTTGTTGTTTTTGTAGAGTAGTTGTCTTGTGTAATAGACATGGAAATGTGAAGTTGTGAAAAGTGGCAAGTTGTTTATTTTTTCTCTCTGTTTAGGGGGTTAGGAATGGTGCAGCATGTGGGTCATGTTGTAAGGCTCTGAATTGTGCATTGGATGAAAGGTGTTATGTTGGTGTATTTGTGTTAGGTTTGGGGGAAGTGAGACAGGTTGGTGTATTTGTGTTAGGTGTGGAAGAAGAGTGGCAGGTTGGTGGTAAAGATGGTTAATGTTAATGCTAATGGTAATGAAATTTGTACAGCGCACAAATACCCTCAGGCGTCTTGGCGCTAACGTGTGTATTATTTGTGTAGTCAGGAGGGTGGGAGTGGGTGTATGTTTCTAGTTTGTGATGGAAAGTATTATGCAATAGTGTGTGTGTATTATTTTGTTGTGCTGGTGTGTGCGTTATGGATTGTTTTTGTGGAGTAGTAAGAGGAGATGATTTAGTGGTTTTCTGAGAAGGATTTGTATGTAAAGTATTGTTGGTGCGTGGAAGCAGAATGGTAAAGAGGCGGTGATGTGTTTTGGAAAAAAAGTATATGTTATGAGTGTGTTAGATTTGAAAGCTAGAAGAGGTAATAAATGTGATGAGTGGAGTTTGAGGATTGTTTTGCTGAGTGTTTTTGTAAAAAGAGGAGTATGTCTTGGTGGATGAAATGATATCGGGCTGAGTATAGGTTTGGTGGTGACAGAAAGGGATCTGTTAGGAGCAAATAGAGGGTAGAGCTGATGCTTTGTATGAACAGGGAGTGTGTGTCTGAATGGATTAAAGTTATGTATAATGCGGCGTTGGGTTGTGTTGGTGATGTGTGGTTTTGTTAGTGGTATAGGACAGAGTGGTGTCTTGTAGGAGAGTAAAAGTGTAATTGTGGCAGGTGGGATAGAAGGGTGTATATATGTGTGTGGGTTGTGGGGTTTTGTAGTGGTTTTTGAGACAATTAAATGTGGTTAGGGTGTGTTTTTAGTAAATGAGTTGAGTGCATTTGCTGTGAGTGTGTTAATATGTTTGTGGATGGGTCAAGGTTAGTGCTGGTGAATGGAAAAAAGGGCAGCACTTCTGGCCCTAGACCCAACCTGTCCTGAAAAGGCCCAAACAGACGACAGACCTAAGCCCAAAGCTTATATAGCCCTAGTGATCAGGGGACAACTTTTGGCCAATGGGAGCCATAGCCCCAACCCTAGCCAAGCAGAACACTATCCCTAGGACCAATAGGAGACCAGACCCTGACAACCAATCACAGTTCTAGTCCTAGCAACCAATCAGTACCCTAACCCTAAGCCCTAACTCCAATAGGAACCCCAGAAATAGGAACCAATCAGTGCAAAGATGTAACAACCAATAGGAAACATATATAAGGGCCATGTGACCTTAAGCACAGGATGATGACCCAGGGGCAGGAAAGCTGCTCCTGAAGACCAGAATCTCCTCAGAGACAGACAGGCCCAATCCACACTTTGCAGGTCCAGGTTTTAATCCTGCAGGTAAGACCAAACTTAATATACTGCTTTTTGTGCACTTAAAACATTTTTTTCTAGCCAAAAATGGGTGCTACATAAACTTTCCAAGCACAGTTTGTACCATAAAGCAGATGAAGTAGTATTTAAACACACTCTGCTTAGCCACTGAGGGTGTACTTTGCCTTTTTAGCTGTAAAAATTATACAGCCAGGGGGGCTTGCCTCTGTCGGCCTAAAAACAGAACAGGGAAAACTAGAACACACTTTCAAACAACCACATGTGGAAAAAAACAGCAGTTTTCACAACACAGTTTAAACACAGTCTGCTTGGCCTCTGAGGGTGTACTTTGCCTTTTTAACTTCAAAAATTAAAAAAACAGGAGGGGGCTGGGGGCTTGTCTCTGCAGGCCTAAGCACAGTACAGGGTAAGCTAGGACATCAATTTAAACACTCACAGGCAGAAAAAAACAGCAGTTTTCTCAGTACAAATTGCACAGAAACCAAGAGCTCTATTTAAACGGTCACAAGTAGAAAAACAGGAGTTTTAAAGTTTCAGAAATTCACAGCATAAGTCTGTGTTCTTACCACCTTCTTTGTTGTATGTTCACAATGCTATTGGCTCGTGCAGCAGACATTGTGACATAAGAAATAAAGCATAATAAGATATTACAGTTGCAGTCTGAGGTCATTTCTTGATAATTGGTGACTGGGTGCAGCAGAAGACATTGATTATACAAGAAATGTAAGACCGCTTATTGTACAGAGATTGCAGAATCATATGTATTCACATCATCTATCACTCTGCCGAGAGGGAGAATGTGCAGTGCTGTCTATACCGCCTCAATGACTTTGATGCTGAGGGGAGAATCAACCCCCCCACCGCCCCCACCAGGCGGCATAAGTAATGTCATTATTTTATTTGTGATGTCTGTGATGCCCCTGTTGATATTATGACTAGTGTGATTTGTGATGTTATGCATGATGTTGTGGCAGTGACATCACTGAAAATGCCACTCATTACATTATTACTAATGAAACTGGTGATGTCATCAGCAGGCCTGCCAGAAGCTCTTCCCGGGCCCGGTAACAAACGCTATGTGGGGCACTGGTTTTCTGGTTGCATAAGCACATTGCTAAAAAAACAAGTAAATGAATACAATGTCTGGGGCACACATGGAGGCAGCTTCTGCTTGTGGCACCACTGAGAAACAGCACGAGTACCTAGTAAGCAGTGCTTAAATTGAGCCGGGGTTTCTGGTGTGTGGTACTGGCACTTAATTGTCTTGTCAACACCAGCGCTTCTGACAGTCTGTCACAAGGTGGAGCAGTCTGGCTTATTTAGAGATGACCTCAATAACAGTTAATTCAGTATACATTGAATTTCCTATGACCTGCTGCCCAAGCAAATCTTATCACTTTGGGGACCTGAAATAGTCTGAGTTGTCACAGTTGTAGGGGTGTGATGGTTATTCATTGTGTTGTTATTATCATTGGCAGCATAGCAGGGGCTATGTGTGGTGCAAGCTGCAGTGACCTCCTGATGAAAGCACTGGCACCTATATTTTTACAAATTAAGCACTGCTAATCAGATTGGAGCCTGGAGCAAACAGCCACAGCTGCTCCCCTTTATGATGGTCCTGATTATCAGTAATGCCAATGGTGATGCTATCACCACTACCACTGGCGATGTCGTGAATAATGCTGCTGGTGATGTTATCAGTGATGGTACTCGTGATGGTATGAATCAGATCATTGGTGATGTTAATAATGTCTCTGGTGAGGCGATCACAAGGAGATCTGGTTATCTCAGAAATGACTGGTGATGCTATCAATGTCGTCATTATCAGTGATAGTGTTGATGATGTTGTCAGTGCTGGTTATGCTATGAATGAGGTCATTGCTGGTGCCATTACTGATTTCACTGGTGGAACTGGCAGTGTTATCAACTGTGGCACTTATAATGCTATTCGCGAGAACACTGGTGATGCTAACAGTGATGCTATGTTTAATGTCACAAGTGATGTCATCGGTGATGTTATCAGTGATGCTGCTCATGATGTTCAATGATGTCACTGGTGAAGATATCAATGTCGTCACTGGCTATGGTATCAGCGATGATACTGATGATGTTATGAATGGTTCCACTGGCACTTTAAATGTGACCTCACTGGGGGTGTTATAAATAATGTCATTGGTGATGTAACCATTGAGCGTTGAGGAGAGGAAACATTATGTGAGCCTGCATGGATAGGTTTATAGCTGCTTTGTTCGCCTGTCCTATAGCGCCATTTTGTTATTGGTCACCATGCCATTTATAATTTCTACCATTCATTTACGGAGACATCTGATGAAACACATAATGTCTCCTAAAGAGCACTGTTGGTGTCGGGATGTAGATACAATATCAGAAACACAGATATCGTGGGGCAGAATATTGTGTAAAAAATATCGAGGACCAAAATATTGTGAAGGTAAACTTCTATAGGTGAGTAAAGTTTTACTATAAATAACTCCACATCTATGTGCCTTGACCTGGATCTTCAAGGTATTTAGATGTAGAGTTAAGAATAGTAAATCTGTACTTACCTATGTGCACGTATCTTCTCGATATTTTAGTTCTCGGTATTTTTCACACTATATTCTGTCCACACGATATTTGTGTTTCCGATATTCTGTCAGTGATCGCTGGTGTCCACTGGGACAGGGAAGATCTAAGCACTGTTTCTACATACTTTTTGCTCTCTAGGGGCTACCCCTCCCCTCTACCCCTTTATTGTGAGCTCCTGGTTGGCAGCAATTGTAACTGTCTGTGGGTGCATAGGAATGCATACCAAGGGAGGTATCCACTGCCCCAGGCATGTCAACCTCCAGACTCTCACCATTATTGGGCACCATTTTCCCTCACATGTGGTTGTGAACACAGTAGCGGGTGCCCAATACAGTGATTGCAAACATCAGGGGGGCCCCCTCAGCCTTTCACAATTGATGGTTGCAAATGCCTTATTGTGTGAAGTAGTTACCAAAAGGCAGAATGCATGCTTCCCAGAATAATACAACAGGCTCTGCCCACTCACCGCTTCTTCTGAAAGAGACATACAAAGGTTTCCCCTGGAGCACCCTGGAGTGATACATGCATGATTACCATGGCCATGGCAACCCCCTCCCCAGTGCCTGCTGAAAGCAGAAAAAGCCTGCTATTCCCAGCCAAAACCTTCCTTCTTGAGACTGGGGAAAAAGCATTGAAAAACAGTCACAATATGATTGCTTTTAGTCTCAAAACTTGAAGTTGGGATGTTCTGTGATTGTCAGTGGCCTCCCGTCCAACTTCTGGTGACTGAAAATAAACCCCGGAGCTGCCATCCAGCTCATGGAAGAATATTATCATGACTTTACCTAAGTGGTCCCAGCCTGTTGCCGTCCTTTTTATCCATCGTTGTAAGAAGCTGGCTCTGTAAATAGTATACCAAAATAAGGTATAGTGTGCACAGAGTCCAGTGGAGCCCCAGAGGGTTAGCAGAGGTTAAAGTAGGTAACACCTTACTCTCTTTTGTGGTAGTGTGGTTGAGCAGGCAGTCTTACCAGAAGGGCTGTGTTAAGCATGTGTTGTACACACTAAGGCAAGAAATGATGTCACACACTCAAAGACTGAATCCAGACTAATTGTTTGTATAAAAAGTTATTTTGTTGTTTTATTTCTAGAACCAAGATTTAATTAGTAGCAGGTAACTGAAACTCTTCATACAATGTTACTTTTAAGAATACAGTGAACACTGGATTTGAAGAAACATTCAGATTCCTTTTGCAGTTAAGAAAACAGTTCAACAGTTCAAAAGCACTTGAGATTACTGGTAGATTACCGTGAGATTACTTTCCTAGGTTAGCAGGAAACACACACCTCCACATTTCAAGCAACACAGAACATTAGGAAACAGGTTAACTCTTGTGAAGGCACTAAGTTACTTTTTGTTGCAGAACAAGATAGTTCAACACTTTTGAATAATTTTCTGAGAAAACCCACCATTCAGTCCTATGGAGAAAAACAAAGTGTTAAGTTTGCAGGGAAGTACATTTTATTTATTTATTTATTATACAGTTTTCTATAGCGCGAGCAAGACCCTTGGGTATCAGAGCGCTTCACAGTAACATGAACGAGAATTACATTAGACAGTTTTAGTTAGGACTACTATCATAATGGTGGATAAGGATTACAAGGTCATTAAGAAAAAACAGTGGCTTTAGGTAAGTTTAGATAATAGTTATACTAGGAGTATTCAATCTTCCTCTATATGCTTGTTTAAAGTGTCTTTTCCTTTGTCTTCTATGTTCTCCAGTCCATGGAACATCTTAGATGTCTCTGAATTGAGTAGTTAGCGCTTAGATAAGGTGATTATGGAAGGAACTTACTCATTAGAAATATCTTGGTTTCTCTCTTAAAAATTGCAAAGTTTGGAATTTTTCTGATGTTCGGGGTAAGTGAGTTCCAGATTCTAGGGGCTGCTCCTGAGAATGCTCTATCATAGGTTTTTTTCTTCCTGAAAATGGGTGGTCTCAATACCAGTTCCTTGGCACTTCTAGCTGGTCTGCTTCCTCCAGATATTTCGATTTTTTGGGCAAGATATCTGGGAGTATTGAGATGAAGTGCTTTATGGGTGATATATGCCATCTTTAGTTGTATCCTGGCTTCGTATGGTAGCCAGTTTAAGGCTTTCAGGTGAGGGGTGATATGGTCAAATTTCCTTGATCCTGTGATTAGTCTTGCTGCTGCATTGAGGCATGCTTTTAATGGTGCTGTGGATATTTCTGGTAGTCCTGCCAATGTTGTGCTTCCATATTCAATCCTTGAAATGATTAGTGATTGCACAGCTTGTTTAAATCCGCGTCAGTTAGATATGGTTTCTTTTTTCTTAAGTAGTTCAGATGAAAACGGGCGCTTTTTGCCATTGCATTGATGTGGGCTTTCATGTCGAGATTTTCATCCAATGTGATCCCTAGTGATTTCGCTGAGTCAACTAGGGTGGGGGTGCAATTTAGTGCCATGATCAATTTGGACCATTCCTTCACTTCTGATTGATTCTTTTGTGGCGAGATAAGATTTCTGTTTTATGTGCGTTTAGCTTCAGATGATTAATAGTTAGCCATTTAGAGTCATTTTAAGGGCCTCATTCATTACGTTGATGTCTTCCATGGATGTGATCTTAATGTATATCTGCGTGTCATCCGCGTACATGTGGTAGGATATTTTGTAATTTCTCAGAATCTCTGTTAAGGGTTCGATATATAGGTTAAACAATGAGGGAGATAGTGTAGATCCTTGTGGAACTCCTATTGCGTTAGGGCTTGAGGGAGATAGAGCTTGGTTGATCATAAATCTTTGCGTTCTAATCTGTAGGAAGGATTCAAACCAACTTAGCACCTTGCCAGATATTCCCATCCTTTCACGGAGTCTGGTCAATAGTTTTTCATGATTGACTGTGTCAAAAGCCGAAGACAAGTCGAGTAGGATAAGCAGACAAGATCGATTGTGATCTAATGCCTGAAGTGCATCATCGACTATGTGTAAGATCGCCGTCTCCGTGCTATGTCCAGTTCTAAATCCCGATTGACATTCATCTAGTAGTGAGAAATTGTCGATGTGTTGGCTCAGTTGATTTTGCACACATTTCTCTATTAGCTTGGCAAGAAGAGGAATGTTGGTTACTGGGCGGTAGTTATTTGGATCTGCTGGGTTCGCCGTAGTTTTTTTGATGATCGGTACTACATGTCCTGTTTTTAGACATTCTGGAAGGCTCCCCTGGGATAGGGAGGCATTTACAATTTCTGTCCATATTGGAATCACCGTATGGCAGATTTCTTTCAGGCATTTTGAAGGTAGTGGGTCATTGTAGTGATTATTGGGTTTGTTGTCTGATAGCGTTTTGGCAATGCTATTCTGATCCAATATTTTGAAAGAGTCCCATTGTGCTTTGTTTTTTATCAAGTTGTCCACAGTTTTCGTTGTGTTAATGTCTAATGATGGTGTATGGAGTTCCAGTTTGTCTGCTGCATTCTTGAGTTCTCTTTCCAGAGTGTTAGCTTTGTCGGTGAAAAATGTTGAGAATTCTTCGCAGCTTAGTTGCGTTTTTGTGATTTCTTGGGCAGTTTTGGCCAGCTTATTTGATTGCTGTTTTAAGATCTCAAATAATTTCCGTGGTCTGTTTTTGGCGTTGTCTAATTCGGATCTAATGAATTCCTTCTTGGAGTTAAGGATCTTTTTGTTATATTCATTTCTAATTTTTCTGAGGGATTTCAGTTCCGGGGATGATGGGTGTTGTCTCCATTTTCTTTCTGCCAATCTCAATAGTCGCCTGTCTTCATTCAGTGTCCCATTGAACCAAGGGTTTTTAGCCTTCTCTGTAACTCTTTTCTGTTTTAGTGGCATGATGTCGTCGATTATTTTTGTTATTGTAGTAGAGTGGTGATTAGTTAGATCACTCACCTTCTGCAAGTTGTAAGGTAGGTTTAGGTCTTTCTCACATCTTTCAATCAGTAGTTCCATATTTGCATCTCTGGAGTCTCACATCCATCGTGTGTTTCTTATAGGTTGTGTTGTTTCAGAGTTGGAGTCTGGGTAGAACACATGTTTCCCAAGGTCCAGGTTGGCTCAAGGATCTCCTCCAGCAGCACTAGGGCAGCCTGGTGCAGAATGCTAGCCAATGGGGCTAGGTGGCATCTCGGTTGGGGTCTGCTCACGGGCAGGCCACTCGGATTTAGGAGCCAAGCTCCTAGGGTTAAGGTCAGGGCAAAAGGGGTCCCTAGTTAGCACCAAGTCCACACCACCAGGGGCGCTGGGGGACACGGGTGCAAGGTGCTCAGGAGGTGTCAGGATCTCAATGCTTTTCAATGGAGGATGTCAATCACAGAAAAGGACTGCAGGCTGGACCCAGAAGACTGGACGAAGGGAAGTAACAACTGGAAGATGAAGAGTTGCTGGACACCTTTGGTTGGGCAACTCAGGACTCAGGAGCTGCGGGTGCAGGGGTGTCCTTTTGTTTCAGGTTCTTCTCACTGGTTCCGGTCGCAGTTCGGGGGACCATTCGGGAGGAGACTGCAGTTGTTGAGGAGGTTGTTGGAGGTCAAACTGGATCACAGGTCAGGATCGCCGGGGGGACCTCGCAGGGGTGTTGGGTCACACTAACTCGGGCTGTGTGCGTCAGGTTCAAAGTGGTGAGGACTCGTGGATCTGGCTGGATCTGTGGTGGGGTTGGCAAAGGTTGCCACACCTGCCTTCCTTGCTAGGTTTTTTCTGCCAGTTCTTGCACCCAAACCAGGGTCAGAATTGGTGGGAGCCAGTTGTTGATAACAGCAAAAGTCTGGGGGCAGCTAATAAAAGCGGCAGGCCTTTGAAGCTCCCTCTTTGAGGACCCTGCCCATCCTGGGGGAGGAGGCATGACACCTCTTCCCAGGATGAGCTTTGTTCCAGACCAAGAGAGAGGAGAGCTCTCTACCTAGGGGTTCAGAAAACTGTATGGTGGTAGCAGATGACTGGGAGCAAGTCAGAAACCACACCAGAGTTGGTTGTTTTCAAGGGGGCATCTCTAAGATATCCTCTGTGTGCATTTTACATCAAATTCAACAGTGGCATCAGTGTGGGATTGTGCTGAGAAGTTTGATACCCAACTTCCCAGACTTCAGTAGAACTATCATGGAGCTGTGTAGTTCGTGTTGACAAACTCCCAGCCCCTGCATTCAAAATTGCTTCACTGCACTTACAATGTGCATGGCACAGACACTGTAGGCGATATTGCTCTTGCAGCTATGCCCTCATATGGTGCACCCTGCCTTTAGGGCTGTAAGGTCTGATAGAGGGGTGACTTGCCCCTGCCATAGATAGTGTTGGTTAGCATAGCACACAGGGATGTGTGCCATGTTGACTCTTCAGTTTGGTCTGCACCAAAACACCCAGTCTGCAATGGCAGAGTGGGGGTGTTAAGGTGAGGGGTCTCGGAGGGTGGCATAATACATATTGCAGCCCTCAGAGGCCCTCTGTCGTCACAAGGTCCTTGGCACCAGGGGTACCTTTTACAAGGGACTTACATGTGGCCCAGAGGTGAGCCAAATATGGGTACAAAGGTACAGTTTTAGGAAAGAACACAGGTGCTGTGGGCTGGATAGCAGGATCTCAGCACACACTGAGTCAAGTTGGTATCAGGGATGTGGTAAAATGTTAGGGGGTAACCATGCAAAAAGGGCACTTTCCTACACAACATTCCCCCCCCCCCTAAATGAAAGGGGATGAGACTAACCGTTCCCAAGAAAGTCTTAATCACCTAAACGGACGAATCTGTAAAGTCGATCTGCATTGGCATGGGCAGGCCCAGGTTCATGTTCCACTGTAAAGTCCATTTCCTGTAGAGTGATGGACCCCCTCAACAGTTTGGGATTTTTGCCTTTCATGTGAATTAGCCATCTGAGAGGTCTGTGGTCAGTTTGGATTAGGAAGTGAGTCCCAAACAGGTAGGGTCTCAGCTTCTTCACGGACCTAACCACAGCAAAGGCTTGCCCCTCAATGACACTCCAACTCTGTTCCCTGGGGAGTAGCCTCCTGCTCATAAAAGCAACAGACTGGTCTTGGCCAGCATCATTGGTCTGTGATAGGACCGCTCCTATCCCTAGCTCAGAGGCATCAGTCTGCACAATTAACTGCTTGGAGTAGTCTGCAGACTTGAGAACAGGTGCTAAGTACATTGCTTCTTTTAAGGTTTAAAAAGTGTTTTGACAGTTCACTGTCCAGTTCACTTTCTTGGGCATCTTCTCGGAGGTAGGTTCTGTGAGGGGGTTACAATCGACCCAGATCCCTTCACAAACCGCCTGCGATACCCAGTCAAGCCAAGGAATGCCCTGACTTGAGTCTGGGTTGTTGGTGCCTCCCAGTCCAAAATAGTCTGGGTCTTAGGCTGTAACAGTTGCACTTGGCGTCCACCTGCAAGGTGGCCTAAGTATAAATCAGTTCCCTGCCATATCTGGCACTTGGACGCCTTGATAGTTAGGCCTGCAAATTGCAGGGCCTGTAAAACTATTCCTAGGTGGGCCAGGTGATCCTGCCAGCAATATCATCACGATATGCTGCACTAAAGGTCTCCAACCCAGCAAGGACTTAATACACTAACCTTTGGAAGGTAGTAGGGGCATTCCTTAAACCAAAGGACATAACAGTAAGCTAATAATACCCATCAGGCATGGATAATGCTGTATTTTCTTTGACTCCTGGGATGTTGCCAATCTGCCAGTACCCTGCAGTTAAGTCAAAGGTGATGGGAATGGGCTGCCCCTAGTTTATCGGCTCTGGGTATGGGGTGTGTTTCTGTCTTAGTGACAGCATTGAATCCTCTATAGTCCACACAGAACCTCATCTCTCTTATTTCACCCTGGGGGTGAGGTTTGGGGACTAAGACCACTGGGCTGGCCAAGGGACTCTCATAGGGTTCAATAACCCCTAACTCCAGCATCTTGCTGATTTCAGCTTTGATGCTCTCTTTGACTTGGTCAGACTGTCCACATCATGGGTAACCCCGGCGGGAAATTCCGCTCCGCCAGCGGAGTTTTGCCTACTCCACGCTCCGTTGAGAAATCAGACTTCAGGTAAAACCCTGACTCCGTGACGGAGTGTAGTTAGCTGGCCCCTCCACCCTCCCCAATTGAATTATAAAATAAAAAAAGGGACACACCTGCTGTGGCTTCTCCAGGCTGACTCCTTCTCGCCATGGTCTCTCTCTTCTTCTCGTCCTCTTCGTCTATGAAAACCCCTACGTTGTATGTCTTTTGTGTGCAAATGCACACGCACAAGACGTACTACGTAGGGGTTTCTGTGGACGAGGACAGCCAGGACGCAGAAGAGAGAGAGAGACCATGGTGTGGAGAAGGCAGCCCGGAGACGCCAGTTCAGGTAAGTGCCTTTTAATTTTTTATAATTAAATTAGGGTAGGTGGAGGGAGGGGAGCGGAGTTTCATGGAGTTGTTTTCCAACTCTGTGGAACTCCGCGTAGTGGCACTACGCCAGCTCCGCCCGTGCCTAATCATGGGTACACCTGTGATTCTGACCAAGAGTCAAAGAGAAGAGTCCAGCATACTGCTGCAGGACATGCCTGCAATCAGCCTGTTGTTGGTCAGTGAGGGATTCTGAATAGATAACTCCATCAACTGACCCATCTTGTGAACTGTAAGAGAGGAGGTCAGGGAGTCGTTCACTCTCTTTCTCCTGATCCTCATCAGTGACCAGCCACGTGGACACATCAGCCCTGTCACAAAGGTTTCAGGCCGTTCACATGGATCACCCTCTTAGGGTGATTGCTAGTGCCTGGGTCTACCAAGTAGGTGACCTCACTTTTTTTTCTCTAGGATAGGGTAAGGGCCACTCCATTTGTCCTGGATGGCCCTTGGTGCCACAGGCTCCAAACCCCACACCTGCTTCCCTGGTTTTTAACTCTACCAATGCAGCTTTTGGTCATACCACAGCTTCCGGAGCTGTTGGCTGGCCTCACAATTTGGTGCCTTTTCCATGTACTCTGCCATCCTGGAATGTAGGCCTAGTACATATCCACCACATCCTATTTAGGTTAATGGAGAGGCCGTTTCCAACCTTCTTTTACAAGAGCAACTGGTCCACTCACAGGATGGCCAAACTGAAGTTGAAAGAGAGAAAACCCTACTCTCTTCTGAGGCACCTCTCTGTAAGGGAAAAGCAGGCATGGCAAGAGGACATCCCATCTCCTTTTGAGTTTTTCAGGGAGCCCCATCATCATGTCCTTCAATATCTTGTTGAATCTCCCAACAAGTCCATTGAATTGAGAGTGGAAGTGAACTTGTAGTTCACTCCACACTCATCCCACATGAGCTTTAGGTATGCAGACATGAAGTTGGTGACTCTGAATGACACACCTTCTTACCCCTATGCTGGTGAAGACAGCAATGAGGGCCTTGGCTACTGCAGGAGCTGTAGTAGTTCTACGGGAAAATGTTTCAGGAACCCTGGTAGCATGATCCAATACTACAAGTATGAATTTGTTTCCTGAGACTGTGGGTGGCTCAAGTGGACCCACTTTGTCCAAACCAATCCTTTCAAATGGAACCCCAATCACTTGCAGTGGAATTAAGGGGGGATTTGGGATTCTACCTGCCATGTCACTGGCCTGACAGGTGACACAGGAGCTGACAAACTCCTTCACTTTCTGGGAAATTTGGGGCCAGTAGAAATGGCTGACAAGCCTTTCCCAAGTTTTGCTATGGCCCAGGTGCCCAGCTAGGGGGATGTCATGAGCCAAAGTGAGTAAGAACTCCTTATACAGTTAGGGCACTACCACTCCCCTAGTGGCACCAGGTTTGGGGTCTCTGGCCTCAGTGTACAGGAGTCCTTCCTCCAAATAGACCCTGTAGGAGCCACCGACATCTCCCTTTTTCTGGCCAGCAGCTTGCTGTTGCAGGCTCTTAAGAGTGGGACAGACTTCCTGTCCAAGGCACAGCTGTTCCCTAAAGGGTCCCCCTGGGCCCAGGAGCTCAACCTGGTAAGGTTCAACTTCCCTGGGCTCAGTTGCCTCTGGGGCTGACAATTCCTCTCCCAGAGGTGCACTTCTAAGAAAGAACATACATGCTGGGGCCTGGTTAGCAGGATCGCAGCACACACACAGTCAAGTTGGCATCAGGTATCAGGCAAAAAGTTAGGGAGTAACCATGCAAAAAGTGCACTTTCCTACAATTGTCCAATTTGCTTGGACTAAGATTACTGAGTTGCCCAAATTCCTGCTATGTGTCTTTCTGTATCATATCCCCGAGATGAACACGTCAGAAAAGTTTTAAGTAACCCAACGTCGTGAGATGGATGACAGCACAATGGAACTACAGTCAAGCAGGACAGGCACGTCCAGGTTCATGTCAGCAAAACACTCAGCAGCCAGTACAAGGCAGGTATTTAACGAAAGGGACTTCCAGGCCAAGTTTTGTGGAGCCCCATCATGACTTCTCTAACCTGAAAGCAGGTGTCTGACACGAGTGGTTATGTCAATTTTGTTTGCACCTGATATTGTTCCCTCAATGGTGTTGTTTTTCTCTCTTTGGTTTCCATTGAGGTCCCCTTTGCTTCCACCTTCTTGTATTTGCTCTGGTGTTCTTCCTTGGATTCAAGTGCATCTCAGCTTTGGAGATTGCCCTTGTTCAGTTCTCAGTTGGGTCATTGTACCCGATCAAGCGGATGTACGTTGTTACAACGCATGCTTTTACCACGCATGCTGTAACAACGCAAGTTTTAAAACGCATTCCATTACAACGCATTACACTGGGGGGTGCTGGATAGTGAATAGTTTAATTTACTATTCCAACACCAGTCCCCGTGGACACTAGGGAAGGTGTTGGATAGTAAATTAAAACTATTCCCTATCCTAGAGCGCCCGAGTGTAATGCGTTGTAATGGTTTTCGTTTTAAAGTCTGCGTTGTAATAGCACTGCGTGCTGAAAGTTGCGTTATAAAGGTTGTTCCCCCGATCAAGCTGACTGACGCGGCTTTATCTGAATCTACACGTGGAGAGCTGTCCCGCATTTCTAATCTTCTACCGAGAGAAACTCCCAGTGCATTGTCACTGCTAATCCACAAAGGAATTCTACAACGCTACGGCAATGGCGTAAAATTAATTGAGCCCCTCTGGCCTACCTACATACTCCATTGGATTGACAGCCTGTTCTCACATTGAGTACCCGGACGGGTCCTCATGTGAGTAAACCCTTTTCCTCTATTTTTCACGTGTGGCTCATCATTTTCACAAGGCGGCACAATCATAAATTCAGATGTCCCTTCATCTCTGTCCTGAAGAGACCCCACATCGTTTTGAGGGTTGAAACGCCGTCGACAAACAGAAGAAGCGAACCATTTTCCCAGCAGATATTATTGTATATAGCTGCTGTTCACATGGAATTATTTTGATAATGGCCGACTTGTACAAACTGTGGAAACCTTGTATATAATATTCACATTGTCACTTAGGTTTAGGATCCCTTTGTCACTTAGGACACTATGCACAAATGTTGTTTTGATGTATAATGTTTACTCCTAACTTTATTGTTAAAGAAATCCATAAAATATACTACACTGGAATCGGTGTGTTAGTGTTTCCTTCGCGCTCTGCCATTATCTAACCCTCTATATTACGATTGTGCTTATGTATCAGAATCTCATAGTATATCATTCCACAGGAACCCCTGTTTTTCCTGTATAAATTGTTCAGTTCTCAGGCAAGTTTCCAGATTTGCATGGGGCTTTTTGCTTCACCGCATACTGTCCTATGTGCCATTTACAATTTCAGGTATTGTGACTCCCTTATTGTAGCTGCATGCTTACAGTCCCATCTCTGTATTTAGAGAGATAAGTTGTGCTTTGCCCAAGTGGTCTGTGGTGCTGTGTCATCAATTAAATGTAAGAAGGTTTTCTACCACCCAAATCTACTGGAGCCAATGTTTTTCTCTTTCTCTTTCTCTGTCTCTTTCACTCTTTGTCTCTCTCCCTCTCTCCCACATCCCCCTTTCCCCTAGTGATAAAGTTATCTTCAATTTCCTGGAGTCTTTACCGGAATTGGGGGAAACTTCAAGGTGAGAAGGCGGTATTGGCCGTGCTATTTGGTATTCTAAAAAAATCCAAGTCATGACATTTTATTACTGTAGCCTACCCACAGGGCCTGCCCAGCCATCTGAGTAAGCCTAGCACCACTGTTCTTGAACACCAACAGAAAGCCGAAAGAGCCTACCTACACGTGAAGAGGGGCTGAAACATGAGTGGCTCTCTGCTGGTGAGCATGTTCCCAGAATGAATGTCTACTTTGTTACATGTCTGTAATACCCTCTTAGACTGAATCTTACTTCCTTCTCTCCAGCATGGGTTGGGTATGAGCCCATCTATACTTGTGTAGGTTTGAGTGCAGAAAAACAGTGTCCCAGAGCTACACCTGATGTCCTCCTGACACTGGCAACCTTTAGCATGGATTGGATTGTGAGGACCTCAGGTGTCATTTTATCCGCCATAAGCCCATCGAACAACTTGATCTTAGGGTCAGATGTCATTGTGCCCAATAGCAGCAGCTAGGACTGCTCCTCTGATGACTGCACCCATTGACACTGCATCACTGTCCCAAACAGAGACTGAAAATCAAGGCTCCACATCCCAGGAGTCCATAAACCTATATGAAAAGGCAGCTCCGATCCACAGAACACCCCGACATTGGAATTTTTGACCACACGCTGCTGAAAGTAGGGTTTTAATGTATGCAAACCTTTTAAAGTCTGAGACACAGATGGGTCTCCAGACTTGGAATTGTTTAAGCATAACTGGTTGATCCCAAGATATCACTACTGGAATTCTTGGTATTCTGGAGGGACCATAAAACATTAACTGAGACATGTAGAAACTTAGATTTGGAGGTTTTGGTTTAGTTGTATTTTACGTTTTGTACTTTGATTTGGACTTTGGGTTGTTTCACAGGAACACCAACATTGAGTTAACATTTGGGCAGGAGTTCTCCCAGGGTTACTTTTAGTACACAGGTACCCCAAGGAAACTTTTGGTACGCTGGTCCCCCATGGGAACTTTTGGTACGCTGGGACCCCAGGGGCACTTTCGTATCTTGATCCACCAGTGGCATGCCCTAACGCTAGCAGCTGAGCGTACTCTGGAAGTTACTCCTGGAATACCTCCATCGGCTCTCTTGTTAAATTATGCAAAGACTCTTACCAGCTTTGGAACTGTCCGTGGTGCTGAAGGTCACATAGATAACATTGTCCCATTGCTTCCTATGAGAGATTCTTGAAATGGTCCATGAACTGAAGACAATATTCAAACCGGTTCTTTAACCGACCCTTGACCCTACTCTCAGGTCAGGCCACTCCCCACTCCACACGGCTCCCCCGGGGCGCCCTGACTTCTGCTGCCGCTGCCTAGAGTTTGCCACTGGAATCCCCCTGTGGCTGGGACCGGGTGACTATTTGCGCCCTCACTGTATTTTTCTCTCTGTATTTTCTTCCATTGCTTGCCATTTCCCTCTGCTTGTACCACTGCTGGTATTGTAGGCGCCCTTAGTTCCCTTGCCCGCCGTACCCCCCGCTACCCGCTTCCCGCCGCTGCACCCCTGTGGCCCCGCCCCCTTTGCCTTCTGTATCCCCTACCGTCCCCGTTCCCCTCACCCATTGGCCACCCCACTCCCGCCTCCCAGCTGCCCTCCCTCCCACTTCGCCTCTTATGGAGGATGCCGCACGGAAGCGCAGCGGACGCGTGCAGCGGGCACGCCAAAGGCAAGCCCATCTGCGCCCGTCCGAGCCTGGACCGCGCCCAGCACCAGAACCCCTGGACCCCGCGCCCGCCGCAACGCCAGACTGCACTACGACTCAAGCACCCTCCACGCACTCAACACCGGACCAGACCACCCCCTGCTACCAGGCCATCCCGAAGCACACCCAAGGGCCCTTCACCTGCCGGAACTGCAGCTTCACCAGCATCCAGCCTGCCAAACCACTAACCAGAGAAGCCAAACACCTCAGATGCATCCTCCTCAACACCCGCTCCGCTCGCAAGCACGCCATCGAACTTTGGGACCTCCTAGATTCTACCTCCCCCGACGTCGCCTTCCTGACGGAGACCTGGCTGAATGCCACCTCAGCACCAGACATCGCCACAGCCATCCCACAAGGCTACAAGATCTCCCGCAGAGACCGCACCAACGGAGTTGGACGGGGAATCGCCATCGTCCACAAAGACACCCTCAGAGTCTCGACTAACACCGACGAAACCCTCACCACTGCAGAGCACATGCACTTCCAGATCCACACCGACCCCAACACGACCCTCAGAGGAACACTCGTCTACAGACCACCCGGACCACAACCACAGTTCAGCGACACCATCGCCGACCTCGTCAGCACCCACTCCCTCACCTCCACGGACTACATCCTCCTCGGGGACCTCAACTTCCACCTTGAGAACAACAACGACGCCATCTCCACCGCCCTGATCGACAATCTCGCCAACCTCGGACTGAAACAGCTTGTGACAACACCCACTCACGTCGCTGGACACACGCTGGACCCCATCTTCTCCGCAAGCCCCCACATCTCCATCAACCACACCACCGAACCCCACTGGACCGACCACAGATGCGTCCACTTCACCTTCAGGAAACCCACCACACACCTCCGCACCCAACAGTTGCCACGCCGATGCTGTGGCAAGGTCACCAAGGACCAACTGACCACCACCCTTGCCATTAGACCAGCCGCCGACCCCATCGACCCCGACTCCACCGCTACCAACCTCAAACAGTGGATCAGAGACTGCGCCAACACCCTCGCCCCTCTCAAGATCTCCACAACCAACCGCACCAACAAGAAAGCCGCCTGGTTCACCGAAGACCTCAGGACCTCCAAGCACACCTGTCGGAAGCTGGAGAAGAAATGGCTCCGCGACCGATCACCAGACAACCTCACAGCCCACAAGAACGCCACCCGCAGACACCACCAACTCATCAGGACCACCAAAAGGATCGCCTTCAAGGACCGCCTAGACAACAACGCACACAACACCAAAGAGCTCTTCAACATCGTGAAAGAACTCTCCAACCCCAGCTCCAACACCAACGACATCCACATTCACAAGACCTGTGCGACTCCTTGGCCACCTTCTTTCACCGCAAGATCACCGACATCCACGACAGCTTAAACTGCGACACCCCCGCACCCAACACCAAGACCACCATCCCCGTGACCTCCACCCACACCAGTCGCCTGACCACCTGGTCCAAAGTCAGCGATGAAGACACCATCAAAACCATGAACTCCATCCACTCCGGATCCCCATCCGACCCGTGCCCTCACCACGTTTTCAACATAGCCAGCACAACCATCGCACCCCACCTCCGGAAAACACACAACATCTCCTTTGAGACAGCATCCTTCCCGGAAAGCTGGAAGCACGCCGCGACCAACGCCCTCCTGAAGAAACCCAAGGCGGACCCCAAGGACCTCAAGAACTTCCATCCCATCTCCCTGCTCCCGTTCCCGGCGAAAGTGACAGAGAAGATTGTCAACAAACAGCTAACCCGCTACCTCAAAGACAACAACATCCTGGACCCATCACAGTCCGGATTCCGCAGCAACCACAGCACCGAGACCGCCCTCATCGCCACCACCGATGACATCAGAATCCTGATGGACAAAGGAGAAACAGCCGCCCTCATCCTTCTGGACCTGTCAGCTGCCTTCGACACGGTCTGCCACCGCACCCTATCAGTGCGCCTCCATGACGCCGGAATGCAAGAGAAAGCCCTGGCCTGGACCACATCCTTCCTATCCGGCAGAACCCAGAGCGTCCGCCTCCCACCCTTCCGCTCAAAAACCACCGAGATCATCTGCGGCATCCCACAGGGATCCTCCCTTAGCCCGACGCTGTTCAACATCTACATGGCACCCCTCGCCCACGTTGCACGACAGCACAACCTCAACATCATCTCCTACGCCGACGACACCCAGCTGATCATATCCCTCACCGAAGACCCTCACACCGCCAAAGCCAACCTCCACAGAGGAATGAAGGCCGTCGCTGACTGGATGAAGGACAGCAGACTGAAGCTGAATTCAGACAAAACGGAGGTCCTCATCCTTGGACCCACCCCATCAGCCTGGGACGACTCCTAGTGGCCCACATCGCTAGGCACAGCCCCGGAACCCACCGACCACGCACGCAACCTGGGGTTCATCCTCGACTCCACCCTCTCCATGACCAAGCAAGTCAACGCCGTCTCCGCGTCCTGCTTCAACACCCTCCGAATGCTCCGCAGGATCTTCAAATTGATCCCTCCCGACACGAGAAAAACCGTCACCCAGGCCCTCATCACCAGCAGACTCGACTACGGGAACGCCCTCTACTCAGGAACAACAACCAAGCTCCTAAGACGACAACAACGAATCCAGAACGCCTCGGCACGACTGATCCTCGACGTCCCCCGACGCAGCCACATCACACCCCACCTGAGAGGCCTACACTGGCTCCCCGTCAACAAGAGAATCACCTTCAAACTCCTCACCCACGCACACAAAGCGTTGCACAACACCGAACCAACTAACCTCAACAACCGACTCAGCTTCCACACCCCCACCCGCAACCTCCGCTCTGCCACCCTCGCCCTCACCACAGTTCCTCGTATCCGGAAAACCACCGCCAGCGGCAGATCCTTCTCCTACCTCGCCGCAAGACCTGGAACGCTCTCCCTACCAGCCTACGACAGACCCATGACCTGCTGGCCTTCAGAAGACTTCTCAAAACCTGGCTCTTCGATCAATAGCAGCCCCCCCCCCATCCAGCACCTTGAGACCCTCACGGGTATGTAGTGCGCTTTACAAATGCATTGATTGATTGATTGATTGAACCGACTTGAACCTAGAGAAACTATTTGAAGTCATCAGTGTGCAATTGCTAATGTTAGACTCATCATACTTTCAGTATTCAGTTTTCAAGTGTTATAAAAGTAATTTCTTTTCGGTAATTGCAGCACAAAAATTGAAGATTCTCCCTGATATTCTTAAGAGAGAACCTGTTTGCCTGAGATTTCGAAGAACTTTGAAGACCTGGCTTTTCCCTCAGAACTAATGAGAGAAATCAATAGAGCAGAAGGGCTTCGGTTTATGACCTGTGCCAGCGCCAGGATGCCCCAGTGGGAGTGATAGATGGGCTTTACAGAACATAAACAAAGTGTCATCCTCTTTTCATATAGAATTGGACCTTCCATCTTGATTGTTATTGTGTTATACTGTATCTAGTTTCAACCTTCCTAGGAACTGATGCAAGACCAAACCAGCCAGGTAGTAAAGGATGCTTTAGAGGCCCGGCTTTTGGTGGTAGAGCCGGTATGAATTTCTAGGATCTGGGAAGAGACGAGAAAAGCTCCTTAATGGTTGTTGTTCACACTGTTGGTAGTTGACATTAAAGGAGAGCATCCTTCAGTTGTGCATCTAACTGGGCCATCTTTAATAACATATGACAGTGGCGACCCATCTATTGCAGGATTGGCAAATGCCTCATCTGCAATTGTACAGGACAGCTCCCTACTGTGTTATAGCAGGGAAGCTCATGGCATGGTTGGTGACACGAAGTGCCATCTTCATTTGACAGAGGGGGTCAGACAAAAGGGCACGGTGCCATCTTTAACGCTGATGGAGGCGGTCTGAATAAGAGAGGTGGTGTCAAATTATGCCAATTCGCTCTTAAACAGTGTAACACACAGGGTTGTACCACAACGGACCCTGGGAAGTGGTGGGGATCAGGGGATCAGCAGTACATAATTAACATGTTGTATTCTGCTGTTAAGTACGTCTGTGTTTTTAAAGGAAAGTCCTTTTAATAAAGTGCGGAGTTTTTTCTTTTCTTTTCCTGCCTTTTCTCTGTAATTTGCAGCGTTCACGTGGCAGTGCTAATTTCTTGAAAGATGTCTCAGAACACTGTCAAGCACATATTCCCGAGCCCCTGGGAGAGGGATGCCTCGCGCACGTTGAGTGCTTGCTGGAATGTTCTGCTTCCCACCACATCACTGCGCGTGCCAGATGTGACAGGAAGACGCGGTAAAAAGGCCTGCTCGTAAAAGGGATAAAAGGTGAGGAGGTGGTCGTGGGATCAGCCCCGGGGTCCTCTTGGCAGATGGGAGGGGAGTTCCCAAGGCTCACTCTTGCCTCAGATACCTCTCATCTTGCAGAAGTGCCGGCAGGTTGGGGGCTTGTTGAAGCACGTCTGTCATGGCGCGCATCCTGACCTGACCCTCAGTGAGGTGCCTCGGCGGCCGGCATGTGGGGCTGTGCCAGAGAGCTGCAGTGGTGAAATCCTTTATTGTTTGATTATTTAAAATCTTACAATTTTGAAAACATATAAAATTTAATGTATAAAACTATTTAAAAAACCATTACACCATAAAGTTCATAAAATTTCATTAACTACTTCGTTTTAAAATTTAATCACCTAATTTTGTTTTCGCTGTTAGTAGGAACCTCACAAAGGTAGCGTTCATACCTTATATCATTCGAATCAAGACAACATTTCAATGCATGCCTACATGACCTTATTCCACGTAGATTAAAAGGTATTTTAAGTAAGGATCTTCTATCTCTTGCAGAGAGCTGCAGTGGGTGCTTCAGCAGAGCAGCCTGTTTTACTATGGATGGAAGAACTAGTAGGCAATAATCCTCGGAACCCCCTCCTGACTCAACCAGGCAAAGTCCATTCTACCTGCTCTAATGTAAATGTAAATGTGTGTGTATTTATATAGCGCACTTCCACCCAGAGGTCTCGTAGCGCTGTATTCATACCGCTGTGGAACCCATCCTGGCTTTCCTGTGAAATGTCCACTCCTGGGCACCCCCAAGGTGAAGCCAGGCATCCAAGCGCTGCTCGGGCCGTTGTGGAGATTAAGCAAGCTATTGCCCAGAGTCACAGAGTGGGACTCATGATTAGACTAGGCACCGAGGTGAGAATTATCAGGTCCGAGGAAATTGGGTCCAAGAGCCGCCGAGGCAGGAATTGAACCCTGGTCCCGGGCCAGACCTCTGCATCAGGGTCTGCCGCTCTAACCATTGAGCCACGCTTCTCCACTCTACCTCTACCAGGATGTACAGCACTCCTTGTGGCTGACGCCATCTTGGTAAAGAAGTGGAGGCTTGCAGAGGCCAGCAGCATTGTCAAGAAGCTAGGTGCACAGACCAATACACGACTATTCAGACATATGGGGCCCGTTTAAGATGTCGGGTGGACTGCCACCAACAGGCCATCAGTGGCGGTCCGATCGCCGGATTATGATGCCGGCAGTCAGAGACCACATTGGCATGGATTGACCCCAAACATTTTCCAGACGTTGACGCAATGTTGTTGCGCAAGGAGGCTTATTTAATCCTCAAGTTTGACAGTGTAAATAAGGGTTTGAATAGTCTCAGTGAAATAAATAGGGCATGAAACAACAATCCCCTTTGCATTTAAACTACAGGTCCCAGAGTGCATCAGAATCTTTCTCCAACTCTGATTGGCCTGAGACTAATCACATGGGTCGTGATTTTCCAAACCGGCAATGCCACGGACATCCACAAACTTTAGTGTGCCGGGTTGGTGCAAGTACACGAAGCGGAGCTTTACAGACATTCACGGTAAGCCAGAGATCCGCTAGTAATCAGATCTGTCTTTGTTGCTGTTCAAAAGAGTACAGGATTAGCGCACTAGGGCGCTAATACTCTTTCTCTCCTTGCCCCCCTAGATTTGCGAAGCTAAACATTTTGGAAACACGTTTTAGGAATCAGAATTTTTCCTGCCGCCATTGCGGACCTTTGTGCAAGTAAGTTATTCCTCAATGGCCCTGAGCATTGGCGCGCCACCGAGCGAGCGGTGCACTAAAACACGCTCTTCCTTTTTTCTACCTTCCCCAGAGATGGAAATGAGCATACAACCGTAATAGTTGAAAGATACCGGCACAATTTGCCAAAGGGGTCACGAGTATTGCAGGTAAAAAACCTTTACTGAATATCCGTGTGTAAACAGGGTTTCCACCCCCACCAGACTTGACCCACTCCTTACTCTGTTGCAGCGCAAACCCCACGGCATAGACGACATTCTCATTTTAACAGGAGCGACTTTGGGCAGGATTAACACAAGGTACGCTTCAATCCTGTCACTTACTGAGTTCCAAGAGCATTGGCTAGAGGACCCACTTTTTGGTAAACAATCTGTTTTGTTCTTTTTTTAAACAGTTCCCATGGACTAGAATCATACTGCCCTGACGAGAATCCTGCAAGTCACTAATCAGGATTCGAAACGCGTCGGCACCCCCCTTCTTTTTTTCACTGGCCAGTTGGTCAATGATAATGATGCAAAAATGGGCAATGTTCCTGAAATTTAACTGATTATATCGGGTTCAGGTCTTGGGAGTTGATCTCGTTTGAAAAATACTTTTTTCTCTTCTTTCTCCCTTTGTTTGTGATCGTTTGTTTGTAAAAAGTTTCATATCGTTCACAAATGAGTATGGTCAATTTTGTCCATGTCATGTAAATGTATTCATGGTGAAATGTACCTATGGTAAAAAGTCACTTTTTGTTAAAACGTGAATTATTTGTTTGTTTTCACTGTATATACGCACAAATTGTTTTTCAAAATTGTATATGGCTAGACATGAGGTCGATAGTGGTCTTAGGTCTGTTTTTTGTATATCTTTTTTGTAAACTGAGTAACAATTGAAAGACAAAAACTGTTGTCTGAGTAAACTAATAAATTGTGGTTTACTCGTACATGAATCAGTGTGTACCTTAATTAGTTTGGAGGCATAGGCAAACATTTCTATTTACAATTTTGTGGCCCTGCCTACCCTCCATCCCATTGGGCCCAGCCACCCTTGTTTTTTCTGGCAGTCAGAGTTCAGCGGGCGGGTGGAAAGGCCGCCACCTCCGACAGGCTCAAAGAGCCTGTCAAGGCGGCAGTCGGAGCTTAATCCCTACAATGGAGATGTGCCTGCAGAGGTAACACCGTTGTGATTAGGATGCCAGTTTTCAACAGCCTTTTCATGGCGGTCCGACTGCCATGGAACGGCTGTCAGAAACTGATTTTGGGGCCCCCTAGCAGATCACCGCTCTCCCATAGGCCTCCGTGATGTGGCCTGGAGGGTTTAAAAACATAACTTTTTCTATTGCGGCTTGTGCTGCTGCCCTTTTCCGGCCCGCAGCACAAGCCGCAATAGAAAATGGGATATTTCCGACGGCCTACGCGGCGGTCGCATCCTAATCTGGTGGGTGTGACCACTGACTACTTGTCGGGCGGTCCCACTCCTGCTGCAATGGCGGTCGGACGCTTGTCCGACTGCCATCGTAATAAGGCCCATGGGGTGCACAAGTCATTTGGTGTCTCTGTGGGACCTGCTTTATTCCGGTCCAGTGACACAATGCTTAGCCTTGTAAAACTTGGTAAATCGGACCACAGTGGAAACCAAAATCTGTCTTGCCAAAACAGCCCCACACTGCAGGAGGCACGAATGGAATGGGGTTATGGGGGCATGCTTGGGCCATGGTAGCCTATGCTGCTCCAATGGCAGCACCAGCCTTCAGCTTTTCCGGAAAGTAGCAGAATGGCCGGCCTGGCCCTTTTGGTAAAGGCACAGGGCCCCCGAACTGCCCACAAAGAGTTCGACCACTGGTGCATACATGACAGAGGGGAGACTCCCGATTGTATAAGCTAAAAATGGCTTTATTTTGGCTGTCTCCCGCCGGAAATTGCCTCTCCTTTATAAGAAGTCAATGGGGGAAATACACTCTCCCAGATATGTTTTTTAGAATCTCCCTCTTTCCTCCTCTGAAATGTTTGCATGTATGCTAGTGCCCCTTAAAACAATCTTTTTTTTCAGAGAAATTAGAACCTTTCTGGAAAGTGGATCCCTACAAAAGCTCACAAGGCATCTGGAGAAATGCAGATACGCCACACACTGAGAGGCGGGGCATCAGCAATCTCATTTACATGTCGCGGTCACGATCTGTAGCAAGTATTCAATATACACAGAAACATCACAAAAGCATTTTTTGAGGAGATATATACTGTATTCGCAAGTCCACAGGTGTGGAGGACCCAATGAACCTTTAATCTTACCTTAGTTGATAAAATGGGTATGAATAAAGTTGGGTGCAGTGCTTAATTTGTCCCGGTGTTTGCCGGTGCTCGGCACTAGCACCTTTTTCTAAACACGGCACATAATAATCCACCTCATGGTGGGGCTGGGTGCCTATTTTTTTAGCAGAATTCCTCAATGGTGATGTCATATACTTTAAAAAAACTAGTAAGTAGGTATGACTGTCACTAGCATTTGGTAGCCTTGGTTGGAGCTGAGATGACCCCCATATGCATTGGACTCATAAAAAAATACTTTGGGCTCCGGCACTTCATTTTTTTACAAATTAAGCACTGATTGGGTGAGAATAACATCATTTTGAACCTAGAAATTATATACCGTAGTTTAGCAGGGTGCACGATATCTGTGCACTATTTTCTATCAAAACAGGACAGTTCTAAATGTTATTGTTCCTGGATATTGTGTTTAAATTCCTAGTGAGTCATAAAACCGAGCTGAGACGACATTACTACTTTCCAAGCGGGTCCTCATACTTAGTTCCTTTCTCAAGAGTTCAAACTGGTGCAAAAGAACGCAATACAGCGAAGAACAAAAACAGATGCTTAAATGGGATTTTGAAGGACAGGGTTAAGGTGTTGTGGGATTGTGCTAGGCAACAGCTGTCCTTCTCTGTCTCCTGTTACGTCTTCCTGTTCTAGTGTTCGGGCAGGTGTTAACCAGTCTTTCGCCAGAGGTGATGTCTACATATTTGGGGCCTTATTTGTCTTGAGTTGTGGTTATGGGAGCACAGGAAAGCAAGGAACTATTCAAAAAGGGTGTTGAAAGGGGGCCAGTGAGTCTTAGCACTTACATCTAGAGGTCGTGGTTTCTCAGGAGACAAGTATTGTTCATAAAAATAAAAATAAATCACACATCCATAAAGAAATAGGTAGACTTTTAGAGAATATAGGGGCATATTAGTAAGGGTCTGCAATAATTATCGCTCAGCGCTTTTAGCGCAAGGATAATTATCGCAGGCTAACGCTGGAGTCTATCGCGGAGATAGCGTGCTATCAGCAACGCTTATCTCCCAAGCGACAGAAATCCATGCGTTAGCTGGAAACCAGTGTGATTATTGCTGGATATCCAGCAATAATCGCACTGCGACCAGCGATACCTTGCTGATAGGGCATGGTGGTTTTAGCCATGTAATCCACCTCCCATTGGATTACATGGCTAAATCAGATTACAAGCAGGCGTAAGGAAAGTAGCGATAACTGTGGTTAGTGCTACTTTTCTTATCGCTCTGCTTGTTTGCGTGCAGCTTGATAATTTATGTTGGCACGGAATGCCCACTTTGCATCTCATTAGAAATGCAAAGCTGGGCGTTGTTGTAAGGGGCGCTAAATCAGCAAAACACGCGATAGCTTGTCTTTGTTGATAAGGCAATGAAATTATCGCCGCTTTGCGCCCGAAAACGGATGCAAAAGGAGCGATAATTTGATATCGCCACCTTGCTAATATGCCCCATAGTTTCACAAGTCCTGGAATTTACCATTCCTTTTTCGCTTGGTAAATTACAGCAGAGTTGCCCTGCTGAAGTTTATCTGGGGAGGTGTATTTTATCGCACATTGTAATTGTTGAAAACTCCATACCACTTGTAACAGTGACCTCGGAGGGAACTGTTTTTGCCAAAGTGCCCATTAAGAACTGGGTCAAACCAAAGAAAGTCTGCTTGGTTGTATTGTCCTCAGTGTTGAACAATGGTCTCACCTCCAGGGCTTTCGATTTCTGATGAGACCATGATGCAATATACTTTTAACTCAATCTCGTCTTGAATTAGACGGTGCTGTCTCTATGAACCCACCACGCATGGGTTCCGCACATCCAGAAATAAGAGGGCTAGTTAGTGGGGGTCTTTTGGAGTGAGATCTAGAAAATCTTAACTTACTGGACCGATTTTAAACAATTTGAATCTTGGATCGAGTATTTTTTGAGTTTCTTTAGTGGGAACTAAAACCAGAGGACACAGTGTTTAAATGGGGCGGTTGCATGTCAATACAACGCGGTGTTTACACCGCACTACCATTACAATGCTGGTTTTACAACGCAAGTCCTTACCACGACTTGCGCTGTAGGGTGTTGGACTTAGGAATAGTAAGATTTACTATTCCAACACCAGCCTACGTACAGTAGGGAAGATGTTAGAATAGTAAATCTACTATTCCTTAGCCTAGAGCGCCCTCCAGCGCAAGTCGTGGTAACGACTTGCGTTGTAAAACCAGCGTTGTAATGGTAGTGCAGTGTAAACACTGCATCGTAATGAATGTTCCCCTTCTGAACAGATGGGAAGACCTCTCTTAGTTGTTTTTGCCAGTGGCACATGTGCCACTTGAGTGATGTCTTGTCAACATGACTGAGCAAGTACTTGAGTTGACTGCAGAACTAAGTGGTGGGAGTAAACTGACCTTCATCGACCATAATTCATTGCTATAGAACTGGTATAATATCAAAAGATGTGAAACATACCCTGCAATGTAAACTAGACAGATAGTCTACAATACCATTGTTTGCCATTTTATGGAAATTTAGAAAAAGTATTTCAGCTTTTCTTTGGTTTATTGGCTTCCACTACCTCAGGAACTTTTCTAGAATTCACATGTTTTACAGGTCAATGCAGTCCTGTCCTGTCCAGGGTTTTCTTTTCATTTTGATACATATAGTCCTGATTTTATAATGGAAAAAACGACTACAAGTCCCAGAATGCAAGGCAAAAGCTGGTACTGAATGAGCTGCTCATGCATGAACCTGGATACCCTGGGAGCTCAGCTCTTCTACGGCCATTCTGTGTCAATGCATCGTCAACTCAATGGCCTCCTCCACCATCAGATTAAATATTTGTTTTTTTATATAAGAGACATTCATGTACTGCCCTAATCTCGAGGTTTGCTTGGATAAAAGGCCATGGGAGAAGGTTGCTGCAAGCATTCGGTTAAAGGCGGAGGCACTTGAAGTTGTGCGCGTCTTAAGTAATGTAGGATTTTGTTTTTCTTGGTAACTTGACATTACAGTTCCATCATTTCAGGACCACAGTGGTTTGCCACTTTTCTGTGGTGTAATTCCTTTAGATTTTAGGATCAATAATGGGGTTTTAGTGCAAGGGTGCAGTTTTCTTTACATTATCTGTGATTTGATCTGGCCATTTTTTTGATATGATAAACATCGTTTAAACCAGAGATCTCACCTTTTCCAGCTGTGTGCGTGAATATCTCATCCAGTCTATGTTATTTTTCTTTGCACTTTGGCATTTGTAGTGCTTTTCAGCCTGTTTTAGAATCTACACTACAAATTCTATAATGCACAGAAAGAAATTGGCCTGCTTAAGCCACTCTTGCGTGTATTTGGGAAACATGAGACCTCTTAGTAATCAGGAACTTCTACAAATGGAAAACTATTCTATACAGAGGATCTGTAACCACTGCTGTCTCAAGCCTCCAAGAAGCACCAGGAATTATCTCACACGTTACTAAAATTAAACTCTGAGTCACACAGACTCTCCTGGGATCTGGGCCTGTTCCATCTCCTCCCAGTGCCCACCCTTCCTTAGATGGCGTGATTAAAGGGGCGGTCTGGTGAATGATGTCAGAAAACATCTGAAAACCCCAGCTGACCTCATCAAACAAAGCAACATTCTAGAATGTCTATTGTCGGTGAGTCTTAAAGAAGCAGGACTGGGCAAAGAGAACTGTTATTTCCTCTACACTGGATGCCCCTTTAAGGAACTGAGGTAGCGTGTCCTGGTTCTCTATTCACTATCCTTGGGTGTCGGCTTTACGAAGGTAGACGATGTAAGTCTCCATCAATGCTGGACTCCCAAATATTGGAAGGTGTGATCAATTATATGGATCAAGAATCTGACAGATGTGCCAAATGTTGGCCAGCTGATGCTGAGGCAAAGCCAGATTTTCAGGTTATCCACATAAGATAAGTTCATCTAAAATGTATGTAAATAGGAATCATTTAAGTATTTGGCTGTGATTGTGAAGATCTGGCATGGATCTAGCCCTCATAGAACAATACTGGACACCCCTGTTAGCAAATTATCTTTTGCAATCTCTCAGGATACCTATTCCCCGATGATATCCGTAATGGCGGATTACGCAAGTTTAAACACAGGAAGCTGGGGAAACATGATCTCAGATTCCTATGTACTTACATCTCGTTTTATTATGTGGTGTCTACCGATATATTTTATAATCAAATATAAATGTTGATTCTTGGTGATCTGAAGTGTTCTTTAGCTGCAAGTTGCCAATTAGCTTAAGTTTCAAAGCCCTGGTAGGCCCAGAAGCCGTTTTGTACAGTGTGGTACATTTGCACGTTCCTGCAAAGCGTAACCTCGTTGTCAGTTGTTGGCAACTAGAGGCGGGATTTGAGAGAGTAAAGAGTTCAGTCTTGTATTAAAGAATGATATCTTCTCCTCAAGGACGCCTCGCACTTCCCACAGAAAAAGATCCAGCCACCTGCTCATTAGATAAGTTTTTGCTGAAAGTAACAAGTTTCTGTCACATGACTAGGTTCCATAAACCTGCAATGAGAGATACATGTATAATCTGCCCTAAATTTAATGGGGCTTATTTATGAGCCTTTGCGTCACTTTTGCGCCGCCGGTGCGCCGCTTTTTGTGACGCACCAGCGGCGTAAAAAATGCACCTTGTTGCACCATATTTACAAAGTGACGCATCTAAGCAGATTCGTCACTTTGTAAACCCCTGTGCCACATTATACCTGCGCCAGGTATAATGTATGCAGGGGGGCGTTCTGATGCAAGAAAGGGTCATAGAAATGACGCAGTGAAATCTGTGAGATTTCACTACGCCACTTCTAGGACACAAATGCGTCAACATCTTACGCCTGCCTCATGGCTGGCGTAAGACTGATGCAGGCACTGTAATGACCCATTGCTGGAGTTGCGTCACTTTTGTGACACACTCCAGCAATGCGTCATTTTTGCACCTACAGATATGTCAGAAATACTGACGTATTTGTTACTCCTTGCGACATGATGCGTCATACTGAAAATATGACGCATCATTGGGGTCGCAAGGAGGGCGCAATGAAAAGTGACTCACCGCTGTTTTCTCGCAGCGATGCGTCACTTTTCATAAATGAGGGCCAATGTATTTTAGCATTAGGCTCCAAATGAGCCTTTTCTGATCAGTTGAAAAGGTAATTGTCTTTTGATTGTTGGCGGTGTTGCATTCTACTTTTGCAATTAACACATTGGACTTTGGGGCTACCTGTGTGGTGTGTTTTATTTTACACATAGTGTTGCCTTACTATGCAGAATTGCTGCATTTACATTATTAAAGCAGTGCTAACAGAGGGTTTAGCAAGTATGTCGAACAGGAAAATATTCCTATTGGAATCTTTTGCTGCTTAAGAATTTAATGCAAAGCGTAAGCATTTTTGCCGAGGCTAAAAAAATCCAAACTTCGAGGTTCTAATTGATGCCTTTAGGTGCTGGCAAAAGAAAACTATATCAGCAGCTGGTGGAAACTTTCAAGAATGCAAGGATGATTCGAGAGGAGATTACCATTAAGGGCCGCATTCACAAAGTGATTTGTGCTTGTAAATTCTACATGGGATTGGACTTTTTTCACAAGTGTAAAAAGATTTACTCACACGTTTTTGTCTTGAAAGTAATACTTCTATTGGCAGTGGGAAAATATCATTCCAGAGCAGGGCTACCCGTAAAAGTTTTTCGAACTTTTTCAGAGCAAATTTTCACTCTGTAAACAGCTGGAGGTTTGCTCCAGTCAAGGCAGGAGTACATCAGTTTCCACTGGTTGCGAGAAAGGAAAGAATGGAGTATGCGTAAATTGGTGGGCTGTCTGGAAAGGGTTTCTCCACAGGGGAAAAAAATCCTTATGAACAACAAACAAGAAAAAAAATGAAAAAAGGGAAACTGCACTCATGCGACATATTTTTGCATGTGTAATTGTAAGGTACACACAACTGTGCCCGCGTAAATAACTAGTAGGAACCATTGAGAATTCCGGACTTTTAAAGTAGGTGTAATATGAATTTCTTTGTGAGTCAGGGTTTTTAAATAGCACGTCTGAATAACCATTTCCGCTAAAGTCAAGGGTGTAATATCCGTAGTGAAGCGAGGATGCAACGACCCCTGAGGGTGCAAGCAAGGAAAATGGCCGCTTTGATGTTGGGGTAATAAAATACAGGGTTCCATGGGACCCTTGGGGATGGTGCCACTGCACCTGCTGCACCAGAGTAGCTACGCTTTCTATCTGGTGTACAATAAGTCTCCTGGAGACGTGGCCCCGTGCCAGGCCCTTCTGTGCCTTTCCTTTCAGCGTCTGTTGCTGTTCCTATCCCCGGGCCTTTATTTATTTTTAATCCCCCCATCACGATTGAGAGAGCGCAAACTGATATAAATATATGAGTACATCACACTTACCTATAGAGAGCATAATTCATGAAGAGAAATGCCATGAGTGCTAATAGTATCTGAAATTATATTCTAAATGTATAGCTAATATAGAGATTTAAGTAGAAGTGGAACTAATACAGAAATGCGTGACATTATATGATTTTATTAGACGAGATTATTTTGAATCTATGTCGTGTAGCTGTTAACATATAAGATGGTCTGTGGTAAAACGCAGAACGTGGTAGGCCTCAGGGCCAGAGCTGGAGCTAAAAGGGAAGGTGTTTCTTTTCACGACACAGATTGTTTTAACGTTTTTGGTCATTGCATTAATGGGCCATGATTTAGAGTAATGTTTTCTAAATAATAGAATAAGAGTTTTAACATGCTTTAATTAAATGAAGAAATTGAATGCTATAATCATAATGTGAAATATTGTAGGCCTGAAATGTTTTAGCATTGATTTACACGTACATGTCTGGGCTGAGAAATGTTGCAAGCCTTTTTTAGAAGTCTATGAGAGTTGGGTTCTTGGCGGCAGATATCTGTCTGCAACAGGAAAGGGGGGATCCAATTATAAGTGAATGAATAGAGGTCTGTTCAGTAGACGGCCCAGACATGGAGGAGGGTTCTGGAATGTTTAAGGGGTATCAGCGGGCCGGAGAAGAGACTGAGAAGCAAGGTCAACTCTAACGTCTGAGGCCCAATACAAAGCATCATGGAAAAAGCCTGAAGTTGCACCACGTGAGAGGCGTTTCGCAAGGGGCGTCTCAAATGTTGTTGACTGTTTTGTATTAGGGACAGCACCCCTGGGTGGAGTTAGAGCAGAGACCTGAGGACCCTTTAGAGAGCGGATGGGTAGGCAGTGAGGGGTCATGACTGGAGAACTTTAGGTTTTCACCAAGAGACTTAGAGTGGGTGACTTCCCTTGGGGGTCATTCATTGCTGACACCTTTGTTAGGTTGGGATTTGGTTAAGTAGGGATACCATCTAGAACAGGGTAGGGACGCCTAACCTGTGTTTGTTTTCCTCCAACCTAAATGAAGGAGAGATATGCGTCTATGCTGATAGCTTTGCTATTTTTAGAACTTGTGTTAGTGATTTCTGTTGCTCGTCTGAGGGCTTTTCGAGAGCACATGTATGTAATTGGACCTGTGTACCTCGTGAATCTCATTCTGAGATGCTTGTATTTGCAGCTCATTATATCTTTACAATAAACTTTTGAAACCTAGAAGTTGTCCGTGATCTTTGAGAGTAGAGTCCTTTCTTGGGTGCACTAATTTGTAGATAGGTGTACTGTTTCCTTCCAAGACAGGCAATAAAGGTTCAGTCGACCAGATCGAGGTTTGGATCAATAGATATAAGGTATCGATCAAAATCTCGCCCTTTCAGTTGGTAGCTATAGAGGATGGTTGCCTTCTTGAGGACGGTGACCTAGGCCAGGTTAGCTTACCCCAAGGCCCCTAGAAATCGATGATCGGAAGAACAGCCCGCAGATGAAGATCCGGATGACGTGAGACAGAAAAAGCAGCAGTATCGGTCGAGAGTGAGTATAAAGGGTTATGCGTGTTAGATTGCGGTGTTTTTGTATTGTGTCTATGTTGTAATGTCTGGCGGAGTTGAATGTCTGTAGAGTGACTGTGGAACAGGTTGTGAGCGCGCGCAACCGGTGGAAATCTTAAGTTCAAGGAGAGCTTAAGTGGTTCGGGTGTATCGGACACCCAGAGTAATTGTCAACTAGTGTGAAGGGGGTCATGAGGTACCATTGATCACCCGAGAGACCGAGATAGGGGGAACGTAAGAGTGAGTGCGTGAGTAACGGACGCTGGTCGGAAGTTACTGTGTGTGTAAGTAACCTATCAGAGAGACGATAGACATCTCGTCAGTTGAGTTGACAATTACAGATAGACTGTGGACGTACAGTCGAGAGAAGTGACCGCTTGGTCGGAAGTAGTCATTTTTCAGTGTATGAATGGGACGCATGCATAACCGGGAGACGAGTTGAGAAAGGAGGGGTGCTGCTGCGAAGCGGAGAAAAGAGACGTCAGGTGGTGTCGCGCAGTGATTGGCTGACCGGAGAAAGACCGCGCTGTGATAGGCCAGCTAGCGAACACGTCATACAGGGTCGCGACGTGATTGGCCAACAGGAGAAAGACCGCGCTGTGATAGGCCAAGCTAGCAAAGCCGCGACAGGATTGGTGGATTGTCATCAGGAAGTAAACAGAGTAGCGAGGCTGAATTTTGTGCGCATAATTATGAAGTGTTTTAAATGGTTGAAAGCGCTGTTTAAGAAAGAGAGGCGAGGATCGTATGAAGGGGAAGAAGCCCCGCCGGAGGGTACGCCAGCTCGTTATATGGCAGTAAATGTTGGGTTGCATACGATCCTTTGGATATCAGAGTGGAGTAAGATTACTGAAGGAAACGAGGAACTGACGTTCCCGAAGTACGGGACGTTCAGATTAGAGGTGTTACATCGATTGAAATCAGTCATGACCTCAAAGAGACCCTTGCCTAGACCAACCCAGTTTGAAGCCCTTGAAGCATGGCTTAGGGCAGCGCATGAAAGGAATATGAACAGACGACAAGAAAGGGTGAAACGCTCGGTAAGGGCAGTACAGGATGCCAGGTGGGATGCGGATGCTAAAAGATGGAGAGTGCATAATTTGGAAATAAATAAACTGTACCCAGTGTTAGAGGCGCCAGTAAATAAAAGCCCCCTAGAAGAAGATGATGAGAGCGAAACAGAGGACAGCCTGATAAACAGATTACTGACAGACAGGCCACCCCCGTATAATAGAGCAGGGGGAGAGGTCGAGAATACTGAAGGAGAAAAGGGGGGCAATGCAGGAGAGCATAGACCGCTTCCCAGTTCAGAGTGGGATCCTGAGCCAAAGAAAGAGTTGCTCCAGCCTAGTCAGGTGCAACAGGTAGTCGGTAGGTTTGTGGTACAAAGAGCGCCGGAAACGGAAAGCGCCACATCCTACCCATTACCAGATGCACTACAGGTACCTGTTACCATAGGTCCTATAATATCGATATATGACCAAGAGAGAGCAAAAGGGGAAGAACGGAAACGGAAAGACAGAGAAAGAGCAGAGCAGGCAAGGAGGAACGATACCACTAATTCCCCAAGTCAGATGCCGATACCCAGAGAGTGGAGCACCCCGATGCACACAGCAGGGGACCCAGGAGGAGATCCTGGGGGCCCTAGATGGCCAATGGATCTGAGGGGATCTGGACGAAAATCCTTTCAAGAGCTAAATGAGTACATGAAGCAGTGGGATGAGGCAGTGAAGGCTCAAAAGTGCATCAATGCTGCAGAAGCAGAAAGAGAAAGTCAGGACAGCAGAGCACGAACTCACTGCGGGGCTGGGGAGAGTAGCCCGGAGTGGGACTGTAGAGGGAGTAGGGGAGTCACCCATTGGGCCCGGAATGGAGGTAGAACAGACCTGGAAAACGGGGGCCCCGGGAGTGGAGGGGTGGCGGGCCCAATACTCAGTGAAGGGGAGAGGAGGGCGCAAGAGTACAGGAACAGCTTTAAATGTCCACACTGTGTGCCCGGCACCAGAGAACTGAATGGGAGTTGTGAGAGGTCGCACCATAGTCCCTGTGATGACAGAAATGAGCGCAGCCCAGGGAATATGGGGAACCAGGAAGGATCGTATCGGATACTGAGCGATACGAGGCAAAGGGAGTGTAGCGACCAGAGGGAAAATAATAGAGAGATGTGCGGTGAGAGGAGAGAAGAAGACGAGAGTGGGCAGAGAGAGAGTAGGGATAACAGGCCCGTGTTCCATCACCTTCCAAGATCGGATGGCCGAGCATGGGACCTGGAGAGATGGGAGCGAGGGAGACCACCCATTAACTCTCCCGAGCCCAAACGCAGAGCTCGAAGTTGGGATGGGAGGGAGACCAGTGAGCCCCCTTCAAAAGACATATTGCGAGCTGAGATAAAAGCCAAGAGACTTGATGTCTCCAGCTTAAGGTCAGATCTGGATGACATGGTAGATGGTACCCTGCCTTTGGAAAGAATGGAAATATATGAACAGGATGAAATACTGTATATGGCAAAGGACATCACACGAAAGGCGAGAGCAGTCCATGAGAAGTTAGTCGAACTAGCAGGCAAATATATGGTGGACTTGTCAAGAACCAAAGCATTACAGGGTAACCACAGGCTACATTATACAGATCGAGATCTAGATGAGAGGAGAACGATTGGGCTGAAAACACACATAAGGGAACTGATTACTGGAATAAGGACATGGAGGGCACTAGATAAATGGGAAGAGAGGTGGTCCAAGAAAGGGACCGGCAGAAGAAGCATGATTGGTATAACACCAGGACAGCAGGGAATAGAAGCTTACCCTTTGCGTGAAGTTGCCAATGGGAGCTATGTACATGTCCCTTGGAGTAGGGGAGATTTAGCTGCTTTTACCACATCTTTCCCCAAGTTACGAGAGAGCCCCGTGGAGTGGTACAAGCAAGTCGAGAGGTTTGTAAAGATCTCAAAAGTCCTATGGATAGATCTGAACACGCTGTTTGACATTGTAGTACCAGGAGATCTGTGGACAGCATGCAAGGTTAGCGCTGAGTGGCCCACAACGGAGCCAGAGAGAGATGCTAGGACTAATGGGCCGTCCGAGATCGTGATGGCAAAATTCGAGAGAGTGATGACTTGGCTGAAAGAAAAAGTGCCAATGCAAGACATAGATTGGGTCAGAATAGACAGAACGAGACAGGAACCCAAAGAGACAGTCCATGAATATTACGAGAGATTGCTGAAGGCGTTTAAACAGTATAGCGGCTTGGATGTAATGGATCCAAAGGACATAGGGCAATTCGTGTCCAAGTTCGTCCTGGGACTGAGACCGGATATTAGTTTGATGATTCAGCAACACTCGATTTGTTGGCAAAGTAGACCCCTAGATGAAATACTGAGATATGCCAGGTACTGCTGTGATGAGGTAGACTCCAAGGCTAAGAAACTAAAAGAGAAGCTGATGGTGGTACAATTGCAGACAGCAGGAAAGGGGGGACCGCAACAACAGCAGCAAGGGACAGGTACAGGAGGTAAGAAGCAGTACAGTCAGAACAAGGGTAATGAGGAGAGTACTACCTTTAGACCCAGAGTAGACATAGCTACCTTGAAGAAAACGACTAGGTGCCACCAGTGCAACGAGTTGGGGCATTGGAAACGCGAGTGCCCTTACAATGTGGAGATCGGAGAGCAAGAGATAGAGGAGGAAGAGGTCCAGAGCGCACCTATGAGAGGGGCGACGCCATACCAAGGAAAGGTGCTCAAAGGGGGGGGGGCTCCTCCCCGAGCCCAGTTCCCGCAACCTCCTCGAGTAGGGAGTATGGGTAAGACCTATAGACAAATGCCCCTGTTTATGGAAGGGGAAGAATGCTATTATGTGGACCCATTAACCGGACAGAGAGTGGAAAGAGAAGACTGCACCCTTGGGGCAGCCTTAGAGGTAGATCAGAGGGGACCCTATGTGGAAGCAGAAGTAGCAGGGTGCCCTACGACATTTCTGGTGGACACAGGAGCCACTAGATCCACGATCAGATCAGCTGCAGTTCCAGACCTGCCCATGTCTGGAGAGACCATACAGGTGGTAGGGGTCGCAAACAGGAGAATAACCAGCCAATTGACAGAACCGGTACAGGTGAAAATAGGGAAGTACAGCGATGAGCACCAATTTGTGGTTTGCGATTCAAGCCCTGTGTGTCTGCTAGGAAGAGACCTGTTGTGCAAATTGAATTGTACTATATATTGTACACCCCAGGGAGTGGAGGTATTGACTAATGATGATGATGCAGATTTCAAAGTTGCAAACTCAAGAATATGTGTGGAGCTGTACCCTACTTTGACAGTAGACGAGCTTCCCTGGGATTTGAGAGAGACAGTGGCATCAGAGGTATGGGATTTCACTGGGGAAGAGATTGGATTGGTCAAAGGGGTGGACCCAGTGAAAATTGTAGTGAAACCGCATGCTGAGTTCCCAAGAACACCCCAGTATAAATTGACTCCAGAAACGATTGCAGGCATAAAACCCGTGATCGAGTCCATGATTAAACAGGGAATACTGAAAGAAATTGTGGGTAGTCCATGCAACTCCCCGATTATGGGTCTGCAGAAACCCAATGGGAAATTTCGGATAGTACAGGACCTGCGAAAGATTAATAACATAGTCGTTTCATGTTGTCCAGTGGTGCCGAATCCATCAGTGATACTGTTTCAGATTCCATTCCAAGCTGAGTGGTTCACTGTGATCGATCTTTGTCAGGCTTTCTTTTCGATCCCTTTGGACGAAGATAGCCATTTTCTTTTCGCATTTAAGCTGGAAAATCGCGTCCTAACATGGTGTCGTATCCCTCAGGGGTATACAGAGAGTCCATCGATCTTTAACCAGCTTCTGAAGAAAAATCTTGAAAGTCTAGTGCTGCCCCAGAAGTCAGTTCTGGTCCAGTACATAGACGACCTCCTTGTGGCGTCAGACACAGAAGAAGCTTGCAGGGAAGACTCCATTGCTTTGTTAAATCACCTAGCTGCCAATGGGCATAAGGTATCCCCGGGAAAATTGCAGTACTGCCTGACAGAAGTGCAGTACTTGGGACACAGAATTGAGAAAGGCAAACGAAAAGTGTCACCAGATAGGATAGAGGCGATCATGAAAATGAATGCGCCTCAGACACAGAGAGAGGTCAGGATGTTCCTAGGGATGGTGGGTTATTGCCGACAGTGGATCGTGAACTTTTCACTGAAAGCAAAGCCCTTGCAAAAACTGACGCACAAAGAGGTGAGTGATCCGGTACCATGGGACAAAGACTGTTTGATGGCATTCTTACAGCTGAGAGAGGACCTGTGTCGTGCTCCGGCATTGGGAATGCCTGATTACAATAAACAATTCTTTCTTTACTGTTGTGAGAGAGAAGGTTGTGCGTTGTCTGTGTTGGTCCAAATCCATGGGAATGCCCGTAGACCAGTTGCTTATTTCTCGGCTACTTTAGACCCAGTAGCCGCAGCGTTGCCCGGATGTCTCAAATCCGTTGCTGCAACGGGTGTCAGCATTGAGAGATGTGAAAATATTGTTATGGGGCACCCGTTAGAGGTGTGCGTGCCACATTCTGTTGAACTGTTGATGACCAGGACCAAAACACAGCATCTGACCAATAGCAGGCTCACGCGCTATGAGCAAGTTATTCTTGCTGCAGAGAACGTGACCCTCAAGAGATGCTCTGTTTTGAACCCTGCTACCTTAATGCCACTTCCAAATGATATTGATGATGATGATGAATATACAGACCATGACTGTCTCGATGTGACTGAACTATGCACCAAACCCAGACCCGACATCGTAGATGAGCCACTGACCGACCCAGACGAAGTTTTCTTTGTCGATGGCTCATGTGTAAGAGACGAAGTTGGGCAGTTGAGAGCAGCTTATGCTGTTTGTACAATTGAAGGAGTTGTGGAAGCAGGGTGCCTGGAAGGAGTACACTCCGCTCAGGTAGCCGAGATTATTGCCCTAACACGTGCTTGCTTAGCAGGCAATCAAATTCGAGTCACCATCTACACCGACAGCCAATACGGGTTTGGGGTAGTTCATGATTACGGGCAGTTATGGTCTCAAAGAGGGTTCATGACTTCTTCAGGCTCTCCCATTCGCAATGGAGAGTTTGTGCGCCTGTTGTTAGAAGCATTGCAATGTCCAGCAAGTATCGCAGTTGTAAAGTGCATCGCACATACCAAAAATGAGGACTTTGTTTCAAAAGGCAATAGATATGCTGATGAAGTTGCGCGGTATTGCGCAGAACAAGGTTACTCTTTCACAGAGGTGGATGTGGGTGGAATAAATGTAAGAACTGAATTAGCCATGATACTGGAAACTGTTGATACTTGGGATGAACTGTCAACCATGCAAGAAAATGCTCCTGATTCTGAGAAAGAAACATGGGAAAAGGCAGGATGTGTAATGGGTGAGACTCATTTTTGGGTCTCAGCAGACGGCAGAGCAGTGTTGCCCAATGAGATGGTGAGTCCAATGGCTAGACTCATACATGGTCCCGTACACTTAGGGAGAGATGCTATGCTGAGAGTGTTTAGACAGACTTGGTACAATCCTAAGTTTAGAATAGCAGCAGAAGCAGTGTGCCAGCGTTGTGTGACCTGCCAGCAGCTGAATGTAGGGAAAAGAACACCAGTTGCACTAAGTCACATAGGAAGGTCTGGAGGTCCATTCAACAGAATGCAGATAGATTTCATTGAAATGCCAAGATGCAACCGCCTCCGCTATGTCCTGGTGGTTGTTTGTGTGTTCTCCAGATGGGTTGAGGCATACCCTACACGTAGGTGCGACACCCTCACAGTGGCTAAGTTACTGCTTAGAGAACTTATCCCTCGTTTCGGGGTGCCGGCCTTTTTGGAATCAGATAGGGGAACACATTTTAACAGCGAGCTTGTGAAGATGATTTGTGTTGCACTGAATATAGACCAAAAGCTCCATTGCAGTTACCGACCAGAAGCCTCAGGAATTGTGGAACAAATTAATGGCACGATCAAGTCCAGAATAGCGAAAGTTTGCTCCTCAACGACCCTGAGTTGGCCTGATGCCCTGCCATTGGTACTCATGAGCCTTCGTAGTACCCCAGACAGAAGAACAGGGTTGTCACCACATGAGGTGTTAATGGGGAGAGCAATGAGACTGCCATCTATTCCAGCTACTGCACTGTTAAATATCACAGATGATATGATCCTGGACTATTGTAAGGGGCTGTCTGACGCCATGCGTTCTGTGTCCCTTCAGGTGCAGGCTGCAGAGGTTCCAGCGTGCCAGGGCCCTTGCCATGACCTGTATCCTGGGGACTGGGTCCTGGTGAAGAAACATGTGAGAAGAAGCTGCTTGGATATTCGTTGGCGTGGGCCCTACCAGGTCATCCTGATCACAAGTACAGCTGTAAAGGTGGGAGGCCTGCCCAACTGGATACACGCGTCGCATACGAAAAGGGTTCCAGCACCTCTGGAAACAGCTCCTCTCTCGGATGGACGTCCAGCTGAGGACCAAGAAGCCATAGAGGGGGCTAGCCAAGCTGTAGAGGTGCCAGTGGAAGCAGGGAACGAGTCTGACCAAGCTGAGGACGGTCAGTACAACAGCGAAACAGAAGACGCTACAGAAGGAGAAGACAGCTGGGAGTACGAGTCTGACCCTGACAGGTCTGAAAGAGAGCGAGAACAGACCAGAAGGAGAAGGAGTAGAAGGGCACGTGGAGAAGCAAATTGGCCGCAAAGAAGAAGTTCTAGCCTGAGGTCAACTCCAGAAGCAACCCTTCCTCCGATATCAGAAGACTCAGACCCAGAAGAAGGTGCTCAGGGCGCTGAGGCACCGAACCGAAGGAGGTCAAGTAGAGTGCGTGTGCCTAACAGAAGATACTCCACACCTGAGTGGACATATCTGGCGACAAATGTCTGTGAAACCGGAGACAGGGAGGATCCGAGCGGTGGTGGTGTCCAGTTCTGAGCCCATTATCACCGTGGAAATACAACTGTTGGTACCCGGTGTCGAACAAGAAGGGTCACTAACATTCGTGCTCCCCAGACCTCCCCGCCTCAGCAAGTTAAAACACATGTTTCTTACAGAATTGAAATTCCCCGACTTTGGTACCACGATAACAGCACATGAAGAGCATACTCTTCGCATGGAAATATTGAACTATGCTATTGAAGCTGCAACCACAAATCTAATAGTCGATTGTTAAAGGACTTTGTAAATAAAGCAAGCAGAAGAAAAGAAGATTACCTAGCGCCCAGGAAGCAGAGAATTTTAGGGAACCCCTTGAGTGGATGGAGAAGGGCTAGGGTTGTCTTTTTGAACTGTGAAAGGACTTTTTGCGAAAAAGGCTGTCAGCCTCCAGCTGTGTGGATTCTAAAGACAAAAAAGGATTGAAAGAGACTGTAAAGGAACGAGAGGAAAAGAACTTTTTTTGCAAAGAGAAAGGGAAAAGCTAGATTGTCTGACGAAATGGAGGCCGGCACCCCGAACCGCAGAGCTAAATGTATAATAGGTACACTAATAGTAGGAGTGATAATATTAATAGCTTTAGTGGTAACAATTTCTTATGTAAAGGGACATGAGGAAGAGGTAAAGGTAACTGATGCGAATTCTGTAGTAACACTTACACCCACTGTTGCAGGTGAGAAAAGGGAAAACACTCAAGAGAAAGCGTTATTGGCTGCAGAAGCCCGCAGGTTACATGTAGACGAGTCCCAAGGAGACTTTAGGTCAAATGCTTATGCTAAACTTTTGTATGAATACGTGGATGCCATGGAGGTTAAGGATTGCTACGTCTGCATGCAGTTGCCTGCGTCTGTAGATGAAGGAATTCGATATCATCACCTCCCTCTGACATATGGCATTACATGTAGCTTGTTGCTTAGTATATTTTATGAGAGAGATAGTTTTGAATACTATTTCTCCAATTATGATTCTGTGTTGCCAGAAGTCCCAAATTATAAGCAGATGAATAAATGGGATTACTGGAAGAGTGAAGACAGATTGGCCAAATTCTTCATTCCTTGGATTACCTTAGATACTTCACATGCCCGTAGAAATAATCTGACATGCAAGGTGTCAGAAGTCGAGAAAAAGTTCATAGGGCAGGTGGATGATCGTTACAGGAGACAAAAGATTTTGAAAAAATCAGGACAAGGGAAATTAGATTGGACCGAGGAAGAGAAGTCACACAAGAGAAAGGGTAGTAGTGGTCCAATAGCTTTAGATAAAGCGCAGAGAGGAAAGTTATGTCTTCACCGAGCCAAAACGTATTATGAAAATGTATACGTGGGTGAAGTTGACTGTGAACATGCTTTTAATTTAGAGTACTACACTAAGGATTTCCTGAAGGGAATGCAAGTGATTCCAAATGTGTATTTTGTATGTGGAAGAAATGCTTACGTGAGACTACCTGACAACTGGTATGGATCATGTTACTTGGCAATTGTCTTCCCCAAAATATATCATGCACAAGACTTATTGATCATTGAGGGCCAGACATCATCGAGGGGAAGGAGAGACTTAGGCGATGCAGAAATGGTTGGAGATGTCTTTGGAGCTATGTTCCCTCTTTTGGGAATAATCCTTAATGATGTTAAAATTAGACGACTGGCAACAGTTGTCGACAGGTTGTCTGCCAGCACTGCTCAGTCCTTAATGCTGGTAGAAGGAGAGATGCAATCGATAAGGGCTATGGTTCTTCAAAATCGGCTTGCATTAGATGTCTTATTGGCAAAAGAGGGCGGAGTCTGTAAGGCTTTGAAGGTTCAGGAATGTTGCACTTACATACCAGACCTTTCAAAACCCCTTGAGAAAGTTATTAAGAACATAACTAATATACACAAAGAGATCGAAGACTTGAGTAGAGAAAATGTCTGGGAAAAGGTGGGCCACGGAATGAGTACAGTTGGAGGGTGGTTTTCCACCTTAGGCAAAAGCTTTATTTGGTATATCCTAAAGCCTATCATCATAATATTGATCTGTGGGATAATATTGTGGGGATTGGTGAGGGTATTCAAATGGTACAGAGCAAGAAGGTCAGAAAGGGCCCAAAGAGAACAGTTGCAGAGATTGGCTGCCATACAAGATAATCAGTACAGGAGCCTGAGAGCTCTGGAAGCGCAGAGAATGCCAGCAATAACTGCAGTTTAAATGTTAGTGATGACCCCGAGAGGTCATCAAAGGGGGGAACTGAGAGAGCGCAAACTGATATAAATATATGAGTACATCACACTTACCTATAGAGAGCATAATTCATGAAGAGAAATGCCATGAGTGCTAATAGTATCTGAAATTATATTCTAAATGTATAGCTAATATAGAGATTTAAGTAGAAGTGGAACTAATACAGAAATGCGTGACATTATATGATTTTATTAGACGAGATTATTTTGAATCTATGTCGTGTAGCTGTTAACATATAAGATGGTCTGTGGTAAAACGCAGAACGTGGTAGGCCTCAGGGCCAGAGCTGGAGCTAAAAGGGAAGGTGTTTCTTTTCACGACACAGATTGTTTTAACGTTTTTGGTCATTGCATTAATGGGCCATGATTTAGAGTAATGTTTTCTAAATAATAGAATAAGAGTTTTAACATGCTTTAATTAAATGAAGAAATTGAATGCTATAATCATAATGTGAAATATTGTAGGCCTGAAATGTTTTAGCATTGATTTACACGTACATGTCTGGGCTGAGAAATGTTGCAAGCCTTTTTTAGAAGTCTATGAGAGTTGGGTTCTTGGCGGCAGATATCTGTCTGCAACAGGAAAGGGGGGATCCAATTATAAGTGAATGAATAGAGGTCTGTTCAGTAGACGGCCCAGACATGGAGGAGGGTTCTGGAATGTTTAAGGGGTATCAGCGGGCCGGAGAAGAGACTGAGAAGCAAGGTCAACTCTAACGTCTGAGGCCCAATACAAAGCATCATGGAAAAAGCCTGAAGTTGCACCACGTGAGAGGCGTTTCGCAAGGGGCGTCTCAAATGTTGTTGACTGTTTTGTATTAGGGACAGCACCCCTGGGTGGAGTTAGAGCAGAGACCTGAGGACCCTTTAGAGAGCGGATGGGTAGGCAGTGAGGGGTCATGACTGGAGAACTTTAGGTTTTCACCAAGAGACTTAGAGTGGGTGACTTCCCTTGGGGGTCATTCATTGCTGACACCTTTGTTAGGTTGGGATTTGGTTAAGTAGGGATACCATCTAGAACAGGGTAGGGACGCCTAACCTGTGTTTGTTTTCCTCCAACCTAAATGAAGGAGAGATATGCGTCTATGCTGATAGCTTTGCTATTTTTAGAACTTGTGTTAGTGATTTCTGTTGCTCGTCTGAGGGCTTTTCGAGAGCACATGTATGTAATTGGACCTGTGTACCTCGTGAATCTCATTCTGAGATGCTTGTATTTGCAGCTCATTATATCTTTACAATAAACTTTTGAAACCTAGAAGTTGTCCGTGATCTTTGAGAGTAGAGTCCTTTCTTGGGTGCACTAATTTGTAGATAGGTGTACTGTTTCCTTCCAAGACAGGCAATAAAGGTTCAGTCGACCAGATCGAGGTTTGGATCAATAGATATAAGGTATCGATCAAAATCTCGCCCTTTCACGATGAAACTGATAACGCTCGCTCTGTCTGACATTCACACGCTCGTTGAACATGGCCCGTGGGACCGGAAGGAAGTGCGATGACGGAATAATGCCAGTTTGACACCCCTGTATTTAAAAACAGTCGCGAGCGGGATAGGGGCGAGGTGGAAAGAGATGCCCCGAGGCCCCCCGCCCCCCCGAGCACCTGCGTGGGCTTCAAATCGTTGGTTCGTACTCGAAACAGAAGGAAATGATGTCACTGTGTATAGGATGAGATAGATGGAATTTCGTTGAATGAACCTGACATAAACAAATGCAGCACACCCATGTGAAGATACTATGGGCTTTTTGGAGGAGGAACACCCCGTAACAAGCACTGGCCAATGCAAAAGCAATTGGCTTTGGCAATGTATTTTAGCAATGTGGTACACTAATGTGGCTGCTGTTCAGCATGCCTAAAAGTTAGTGGCGTAAAGCAGAGTGGCGTAGAGTGGACTGGAGTGTCGCCGAGTGGAGAAGGATGTCGTAGAGAGGAGTGGCGTGGAGTGAAGTGGAGTGGCGTGGAGTGGCATGGAGTGGAGGGTTGTTGAGTGGCGTAGAGTGGAGAGGAGCGTCATGCAGTGTCGTAGAGTGGAGTGGTGCAGAGAGGATAACCCTCCTTATACCGAGCCCCGTTAAATCCCATTGTTTTCTGTTTATTAACTATCAGTGTGCTAGGCTTATAATTAACACTGAACATTCTTTATGAGTTTTGACATTGCTTTCTATCCTGGGGTGAACATTGCAGTGAATCCTGCGTATCAAGGATTAAGTCTTTCATTTCGAGACAGAGTGCGTTGCCCAGCTGGTATTGGACACAAGTCTCTTTTTTGGGAATATTGACAGATATAAATTAACCAGAGATATTGAACTCATGTACGTGAATCTATCTCAGGTATAAACGATCTGATTATTGTTTGAAAGAGACCAGGCGAACTATCAGGTAAAGGCTGAAGTTAGTCTATATCCAGGTCTGATCAGAGTAGGCGATAGATACAGGGGTGATCTCTTGTTATTTACTTTTTGTCTCCTTTGCAGGTCAACACCCCAGAAGTCCCCCGCCTGGTTCCTGTTTTTCCCCCGCTCAATCGCGCCCAAAAGTCTGTGCTGTTTGCAAACCGGACTTGGGTCGATTAAGAGGTGGGCCCCCATATAGCATCACACAACCCTGAGGGAAGGAGAACGGAAGGCTACGACCTAATTATCGGCCCACGTATTACTCCCTCCCGGTTGTGTGAACCATGGCCACTCTCGAGGACGTGGTGGAAGCTATGGCCTTGATGCAGGCAGATCTAGCCGCATCACGCCAGGAGAACGCCACCCTGCAAGCGAGAGTAGATCACTTACTACGAAACCCATTTGATATAGGGGGAACGGCTCGCCCCAACTCATTAGTCGTAGAGATGCCTACACAGGTCCCTCTGGCTCCACCAGAAAGATTCCATGGGGACATAAAAAAGGTCCAAGTGTTCATGACCCAAATCCTATTACACTTTACATGTAAACCGAAACTGTTTCTCACGAATCAAGCCAGAGTAGCTTTTCTTATTTCCTATTTGGGAGGGGAAGCGGCTCAATGGGCCGTCCCGATAGTGCGCAACGACGACCCGTTATTACACGATTGGGACGAGTTCAGAGTCAGCTTTGAGCACACATTCGATAGAAGAGCGGATACGTTCTCAGCGGATCGAGACCTCTTGGATCTACACCAGGGGAGTCAGGATTTGGTGTCCTATCTAAACAACTTCCGGAGGCTGGTGGCCGAAACGGACTGGCCTGAGGCCAAGAAATCGGCAGTGTACTATAGGGGGTTGACGGACGAGATGAAGGACGTACTGGCCCAGATAGATCCGCAACCAGTCACGTGCACCGCTCTCATAGACCTCACCTTACGTTTAGACCATCGGCTGCGCGAAAGAAAAGGAGACGTGAGGAAGAAAGATAAAACAGTGCCATACGGGGAGAAGACATCAGGTACAGACAAAAATCACAGTGCCACAGAGGCGATGGACATAGGAACCGTGAGAGCCTCGCTGACCCTTAGCGAAAGAGACCATCGTAGGAAACAGGGTCTTTGCCTTTACTGCGGAAAGAAGGGGCATTACTTACGAGAATGTCCGGTAAAACCCAAATACGGAAAACCCCGGGTCGGACAAGCCTCTGTGTTAACAGCTGAGAAAGAGGAGGGAAACGCCAAAGCCTGAAAGACATAGAAGGGAGGTTTTCAGGCAGTAAGGTGATCCCTTCCTTAAATACAAGAGAAACGAGGGCAAAAGAACATTTCATAGTAACCATGACCCTAATGGTGGGGGAGATGGCCAGGGAAATACACGCCATGATAGATTCGGGAGCCACCGGATGTTTCATGGACAAAGAAGTGGCCTCGGGATTAGGGGTAACACTAGAGCAGAAAGAAGTGCCAGAAATGGTTTATGCAGTGGACGGAAAGGAGTTGGTTTCGGGTCCTATCTGTTATCACACCAAAGAGTGCGACATGGTGTACGAAGACAGCCATCACGAAAGGATCTCGTTTAACATCATCCAAGCTCCTATGTACGAGGCCATTTTGGGACTTCCTTGGTTGCGGGAACACGAACCCTCAGTACATTGGGGAAACAAAACGATTAGGTTCGACTCTCAGTATTGTCTGACTCACTGCATACAACAAACACAATCAGAAACCCGTCAAGACCACATAGGCATCTAGTAGCTACAGCCGCAGAAAAAGAGGTGTTGCTTCCGGATTGTTACCAAGGATTTGAAGATGTGTTTAACGACACCCAGGCAGATGTGTTGCCACCCCACAGAGACTACGATTGCCGGATTGATTTAATCCCGGGATCAGAGATTCCTTGTGGCAGGATATACTCCCTCACTATACCGGAAAACAACTATCTAAGAGAGTACCTGGATAAGTTTCTGAAGTTAGGGTACATCCGTCCCTAGAGATCGCCTGCCGCATCGCCCCTCTTTTTCATACCGAAAGCAAATGGGGAGCTGAGATGTTGTATCGACTTTCGGCGGATCAACGACATAACGATAAAGAATCGGTATCCTTTACCGTTGATTCCAGTGCTTCTAGAGCAGGTGAGAGCTGCGTCCATTTACACCAAACTGGATTTAAGGGGGGCATACCATCTGGTCCGAGTCAAAGAAGGCGACGAATGGAAAACGGCATTTAAAACCAGGTATGGGCTATACGAATACCTGGTGATGCCGTTTGGCCTCTGTAATGCGCCAGCGGCGTTTCAATTCTTCCTCAATGAGGTGTTAAGGGAGTATTTGGACGTCTTTACTGTTGTATATATCGATGATATCCTGGTATATTCCAACGATGAACCAGAACACGTGCGACACGTGAGTTTGGTACTACAAGCCCTTCGGAAACACCATCTGTTTTGCAAAATTACCAAATGCGATTTCCATGTCGATACGGTGGAATTTCTAGGAGTAATGCTGACGCCTTCAGGTCAAGTCATGGCAGAGAGGAAAGTAAAGGCCATTGAAGACTGGCCTAGGCCTCAAAACGTCAAAGAGGTGCAGAGTCTGTTAGGGTTTGCGAACTTCTATCGCAGGTTCATCAAAGATTTTTCGGACCTGGTGGTACCCTTAACTAGACTCACCCGAAAAAGAATCAAATTTCTATGGAATGAGGAAGCCCAAGCAGCTTTCGTGGGGTTGAAAAAAGAGTTCACCACAGCCCCGGTTCTCACGCATGCTAATCCGTCATTGCCATATATTGTGGAGGCAGACGCGTCCGACGTCGCCATTGGAGCTGTCCTCTCTCAAAGGCAAGACAACACGGGTTATCTGCACCCTATCGCCTTCATGTCAAGGAAATTAAACGAGGCAGAAACCCACTACGCCATAGCAGAAAAGGAACTATTGGCCATTCGCGACGCGTTTATGGAATGGAGACATCTGCTGTTGGGGGCCGTACATCAGGTCACTGTTTATACCGACCATCGGAATTTGCAGTTTATGCGGTCTGCTAGAAATCTCACGCCCCGACAGTTGAGATGGATGCAGTTCTTTGCCGAATACCATTTTCTGGTGACCTTTCGTCCAGGGAGGGACAATAAGAAAGCAGACGCCTTGACCAGGCAAGACACTGCTCCCATGAGAGAGACACCCCCAGAGGTATCCATCATCGAACCCAGCAACGTCATCTGTGCTACACACTCTGAGTCCTTCCTTCAGAGAGTACGGCTAGACCTGCGATCCCGGGTCTGGAAGAGTTGGTTGCATGCGCATCCTGAATGGTAATCGAGAGAAGGGATCGCTCTGAAGGGCAAACAACTCCTCGTTCCTGCTGTTTCTTTGAGGAAACTAGTGTTTGGGTGGTGCCATACTGTTCCTAGCGCAGGACATCAGGGAGAAGACAAGACGCTGGACCGGGTGTTACGCCAATTCTGGTGGCCTGAGGTGCGGAGAGATGTGAAGACGTGGGTAAAAGAATGCACTGTCTGTGCGCAAGCAAAGACTGACCATCAACGGAAAGCGGGCCTGCTACAAACCATGCCTACCCCAGAGGAGCCGTGGGAGAGAATCTCCATAGACTTCATCGTGGGGTTGCCAGAAAGCCAGGGAAACACGGCCATAATAGTAGTAGTGGACTATCTTACCAAAATGGGTCATTTCCTGCCATGTAAACAAGTACCTACGGCTGGCCAACTGGCCAATATGTTGTTGCAACACGTGGTGAGGATACACGGAATTCCCCGGGCTATCGTGTCAGACAGAGGGGCCCAGTTCACAGCGAAATTCTGGAAAACATGGTGTGAGGCTCTCCAAATCGATACCACCCTGTCTACGAGTTTTCACCCACAAACCGACGGGCAAACCGAAAGACTCAATCAAACTCTGAAACAGTACCTACGATGTTATGTCAACAACAACACAGAGGCATGGGTGGAGTGGCTGTGGGTGGCGGAAGTCGCTTATAACAGTGCAAAACATGCATCCACTGCTTACTCTCCCTTTTTTTGTACGTACGGGTTTCACCCGAGGTTCAACCCTGTGGTCTTGCCTAAACAAGTAGGGAAACTTCCCGATCTCAAACAAAGGCTGCAGAGTATGCGCAAGGTGATAAGGAATACAAGGGCCAATTTGCAGAGAGCCAAGAGCAGGTACAAACAACAAGCAGATAGACACCGCAGAGCAGGTCCTGAGTACAAGGTGGGGGATTGGGTCTGGTTGTCATCTAGAAATATACGATTTAAGCGCACCAGCTCGTTTGGTCCTAAGTACATAGGTCCTTATAGAGTGTCCAAAATAGTGAACCCTGTGGCGGTCCGGCTTAAGCTAACGGGACACATGAGAATACACCCTGTATTCCATGTCTCTCTGTTGAAACCCCTCTATGGATCTGGCCCGGTTAGACCCGCACCCGTGGCGGTAAGGGGAGAGGAAGAATACGAGGTAGAGAGCATCAGGGATGCCAAATTGGTGAGGGGAAAGGTGTCGTACCTAGTGTCCTGGAAGGGATACGGACAGGAGGAGGACTCATGGGAGCCGTGGGAGGGGGTGCATGCCCCTAAACTAGTGGCCAAGTTTCATCGACTGCATCCGGGGAAACCCTCTATGTCAGCTAGCGTCATCGGAGGAGGGAAATGTACTGTCACGAACGCACTTTGAGTGCGCCAAGGTGTTTCCGCTAGCTGCTCCGAGGGAAAGAAATGAAGACAGCTCACGCGCGATGCGGGGTCATCCACCGCGAGCTTCCCGGAAGACTACAATACCCATGATGCTTAGCGCGCGAGTCGCGCTAGGAACACAGGCGGAATCAATCAGGACGGCAAACAATCCCAGGGGCTATAAGTAGGCAGGGACGCTGGAAGCGCTGCCGATAATTGCTTACAGAACCGAGGGTCCACAGCGGAATATGTTTTGAGCCAGTCAGAGTTCCGGAGGAGAGAGCATTTGTCCGGAGGTTCCGGAAGCGGCTTCTGTTTTCTTGCTCCACCGAAGATTCAGGTAACGGGCGGAAGGTATTCTCCTCTGTTGGAGGAAACGCACGTTTGCGTATTCGTGCAGAGGAGGAGTGCGCACTTAGAGGCGCTTGGGCAGTTTTGCTCTCTGTTGGAGGAGACCGGCCGGTCTCTTGCAGAGAGGTTCTAACGCCTGCATTCTCCTCTGTTGGAGGAGTCGCCTTTTCCGGCGTACTCGTGCAGAGGAGGAGAGCGCACATAGAGGCGCTGGGGAGGTGCTACTCTCTGTTGGAAGAGACAGACTGTCTCGTGCAGAGAGGATAACCCTCCTTATACCGAGCCCCGTTAAATCCCATTGTTTTCTGTTTATTAACTATCAGTGTGCTAGGCTTATAATTAACACTGAACATTCTTTATGAGTTTTGACATTGCTTTCTATCCTGGGGTGAACATTGCAGTGAATCCTGCGTATCAAGGATTAAGTCTTTCATTTCGAGACAGAGTGCGTTGCCCAGCTGGTATTGGACACAAGTCTCTTTTTTGGGAATATTGACAGATATAAATTAACCAGAGATATTGAACTCATGTACGTGAATCTATCTCAGGTATAAACGATCTGATTATTGTTTGAAAGAGACCAGGCGAACTATCAGGTAAAGGCTGAAGTTAGTCTATATCCAGGTCTGATCAGAGTAGGCGATAGATACAGGGGTGATCTCTTGTTATTTACTTTTTGTCTCCTTTGCAGGTCAAAACCCCAGAAGTCCCCCGCCTGGTTCCTGTTTTTCCCCCGCTCAATCGCGCCCAAAAGTCTGTGCTGTTTGCAAACCGGACTTGGGTTGATTAAGAGGTGGGCCCCCATATAGCATCACACAACCCTGAGGGAAGGAGAACGGAAGGCTACGACAGGAGTATCAAAGAGTGGAGTAGAGTGTCGTAGAGTGGGGTAGTGTTCAGTGGAGTCCAGTGAAATAGAGTGGCATTGAGTAGAGTGGAGAAGAGTGGATTACAGTGGCTTAAAGTAGAGTACAGTAGAGTGGCGTGGCATAGAAGTGAAGTTAAATGGTCTATGTGGCATAGAGGGAGTTGCATAGAGTGGAGTGGCATAGAGTGGAATAAAGGGTTGTAGAGTGGAGGGGCATGGAGTAGAGGGGTGTAGAGTAGAGTGGAGTAGAGTGTCAAGTAGTGGTATAGAATGTTGTAGACTGGAGTGCACTGGCATAGAGTAGAGACTCGTAGAGTGGAGTGTCGTGGTATAAAGTGTATTATCCTAGAGTGGAGTGTTGTGGTGTGGAGTGGTGTTTCGCAGAGTGGAGGGTCTCAGAGTATCATGAGTAGAGTATCCTAGAGTGGAGTGTTGTGGTGTGGAGTGGTGTGTCGCAGAGTGGAGGGTCGCAGAGTATCATGAGTAGAGTGTCATAGAGTGGAGTGTCGTAGAGGATGTGATTTCTCTCTATTCTGATGATCTTCTTCTCGATCTGATGGATCCAATTCATTCCATGTCAATCCGTCATGATTTATAAAGTGTGGCAAATCACCCATGAGGGTCTCCTAGGTGCTGGAGTTGCTAGTTGCTTCGCAGAGAAATCAGTAAAAAAATGAGGCAAAAGCAAGAGAAAGCACTCAGAAGAGGGGGGAGAGGAAGGAGAAATCAGGAAAAAACTAGGTAAACGCAGTAACAACACTCAGGAAAAATGGGGGGGGGGAGAAAGCAGGAAATACGAGGCAAAAGCAGGAAAAGCACTCAGAATAACGGGGGAAAGGAAGGAGAAAAAAGTTTTTTTAAATGAGGCAAAAGCAGTGGAAAGCCCTCAGAAAAAACGGGGAGGAAGCAGAGCGGTGCAGCAGCATGGGAGAGCTATGCCTGGGGCCTAGAGTGTTGCAAATGTCAGATATGTTTGGAAAGAGTGTTGGAAATGTCAGATATGTTTGGAAGGTAGAGAGAGAGAGAGTACATCAACAGGCACAAATTTGTGGCATTCCCGATCTTCAACTGGCAGCCCCCAGTAGGTTGTGAATGCCCACTACGGTGAATACGGGAAGGATTTGTCTACATGGGAATGTGTGTGATGCTGGACCTGACTGAGTTTCAGTGGCAAAACTTAAGGAGGCTCCAAGAAGCCTATAAAGCTAGTGTCCAAGCCTGGCGGAGCTCCTTATATCACTGCTAGGAAAAGCGGCCCAACACAAGATGATAGCTCTGCCCAAATTCTTGTATATGTTTCAGAACACGCTTTATGAGGTGTAAGCTGAGTTTTTCGGACCACAGATGCATTGAGGAGACAGCTGTTATGGGAAGGGGGCTCTCCAAACGTTACTTTGTCAACACTGATCAGGAACCACTGTGATAGCGTTAATATCGCTCCCAAACTAAAAGCTATATTATTGTAAGTTTTATAAGTATTTATATTTATATATAAGTAAGTATTATAAGTTAAACCTAACTCTACTCAACCAATCAAATCCAAAACATTGAAAAGGGATCTGAAGAATCTTAACCCCTCCACCCTACCTCCCCACATCGGCAACCTCCTCCTTCCCCCTTCAGGTGCCTCAGATGTTCAATCACTGACTGACCACTACCTTGACTCGATGAATACAATAGTCAATGAAGTCGCCCCTCTGCAACTGAAGAGAGTCTCCACCAAAACCTCTAACCCATGGTATGATGACAGTCTCAATGACGAAAGGCGTAATATGCGAATGGCAGAGCGCACCTGGAGATCGGTCCCTTCAGCACTGCATCTCAAAAAGCTCAAGAACAAGAGAAATGCCTACTTTAGGAAAATAAAGCGCACAAAGTCGGACTTCTTCAGCCGCCAGTTGGACCAAGCGAAGAATAGGCCAAGAAAACTGTTCGAGTTAATCAAGACCCAAACAAAGGCACAACCCACACAAGCAAATAGCACAACAAACGACACTCCACACTGTGAAGCCTTCTCTGCTTTCTTTAAACATAAGACTGACAACATAAGAAATGGCCTCATAATGGATGTAAATAGATACTCCAACTACACCAGAATGGCTGACACTCAACCTAAAAACAAGGCATCTTGGCAGTACTTCGATACCTACTCGGAAGAAGCTATACACAAACTGCTCTGCACTTTGAAGCCCTCTAATCACCTCACAGACCCTCTACCTGCTAATGCGGTAAAAGACTTTATCCCCTTGCTCCTCCCTCTCTGGACCAAGATCATTAACAGCTCGTTGCGACAAGGACACATTCCAGACTCCCTTAAGGTGGGGCAAGTCACGCCTATACTCAAAAAACCTACAGCTGATCCGTCTGACCTAAACAATTATCGACCCATCACCAATATCCCCACCCTGGCCAAACTGTTGGAGAAATGTGTCCAACTCCAACTAACAAAACACATTGATAAATTTGACCTCCTCAACCCTCATCAATCAGGTTTCAGAGCGAAACATAGCACGGAAACAGCTATGACACACATAATTGATGACGCCCTCCAAATTCTGGATCGTAATGAGTCCTGCCTCCTCATCCTTCTTGATCTCTCGTCAGCATTTGACACGGTCAAACATGAGAACTTGTTGGAGCTGCTAAGTACTAGGATGGGGCTATCGGGAACTGTTCTCAAATGGTTTTCGTCTTTCCTTCACAACCGGTCTCAGAGGTTCAAGATCGACAATGTACTATCTACACCGGTGCCTGCAGATCTTGGGGTTCCACAAGGATCCACCCTCTCTCCTACACTGTTCAACCTCGTTATGGAACCCCTCGCCACCTTGCTTCAAGCATCCAATGTTCAATTCCATATGTATGCTGATGACACGCAACTCTACCTAAAGTTACAGTCCCCGGAAGATATCAAACAGCTGAATTCCACGCTTATTAACGCCCAATCCTGGCTGGCCGATAATCACCTCAAACTAAATGCTCTAAAAACTGAGTTCCTACTCATCTCACCTCCGGCGAAAATCTCCACCACCCAAACCTGGCTCAACAACCTAACAGCACTCAATGTCCAACCTACCATCGTGGACTCGGCGAAATCCCTAGGCATCACACTCGACGCCAAGCTCGACATGCAGCAACACGTCAGCAAAGCCACAAAAGCAGCTAATTTCCAAATTAACACGCTGAGGAAAATTAAACCCTTCCTCCCTGCCAAAGACTTCCAAACTGCTGTACAAGCTCTAGTCATCCCTCGAATAGACTACGGAATTGCGACCCTCAGCGGTCTCCCGCTATCCACAACAGCACCCTTAAGAGCCTCCCTGAACGCTGCCGCGAGACTCATTACTGGCTCAAGAAAGCACTCGCACATATCCCCAGACCTAAAGTCTCTAAAATGGCTGCCTTTTGAAGCCAGAATACACCTAAAAATTGCAACTATGACACACGCGGCCGTGCACCACAAGGCACCCTACTACCTCGCTCAAAAGCTGTCTATATCAGGAGGGTCGAGATCCAATAGGAGTACTAAAAATCTACTCCTGAAACCTCGTAGATTTCGGAAAGCGAAAACTTACAAACGCTCCTTCTCAGGAATGGCACCCAGGATCTGGAATGCGCTCCCTCCTGAAACAAGGCTAATCACCTCCACTGCACTCTTCAAGAAAGAGGTGAAAACAATGCTTCTGGCCAATATTTCCTGATCGCTACAGATGTTGGGTCAGAGACTCTGCATTGCTTGTATCGCTGCTCTGCCTATCCTCGACTTGTTGGGGGCACTATTACGCTACTCTATTACTACCGACCAAGATATGATACACGTTGGTTTACTGATCCACCTGTACGCCATGGTAGTGGGATCAATGACCTGTGCTGCTATATAATACTCCCTTACCTGATCATATATGGAGTGGTTTTATGTTTGTTTTTTCATCCATGTTATTACCATGTTACTTACCATGTTATTACCATGATATTACCATGTTACCATGTTACCTACCTGATCATATATGGATTGGTTTTATGTTTGTTTTTATCACCCATGTTATTACCTTGTCACTGATTATTATACTGTTCCCATTATCTCTGTTTACTCTGTTGCCCCTTCCCTGTCTTTGTGAAGCGCTCTGATATCTGTAAGGATCTTGTTCGCGCTATATAAAACTTTGAATAAATAAATAAATAAATAAAATAAATAAATAAATAAATAAATTGGGTGTTCAACTGCTGGTGGTGAATGAATGGACTTACGACTCTCAGCAGGAACCATTATTGGAGGTGGACAGACACAAATGGAATCGAAAGGCTAACCGTGAAGATTATATAGTAATAAGCAATCACTGAGGTGGACCCTACAGAAGCAGTGGGTAACAAATTTATGAAGTCTACACGAAACTGGGGGATATGCCGGGGACTTAACGCATTTGCAGAATTTCAAAGAGGATTCGACCTAGCAGAGTCACAACTCTATAGATAGATACAGGCGAAACATTCCCTAGTACATTATAGGAACAGGTTGCAAGATGTAGCCGAGTAGACACCGCTGGAGTAAAGATTACGAGATACCCCCTTACATAAGCAATAATAGCAAAGCTTTATAGAACCTTGGTGAGTAATAGTCAACCACCCTTAGCCACACAGAAAGACAGGTGGGAGAGGCATTTGTAAATCCTGGAAGATGAGGATTGGGTGGAAGCATGCCAGTATCCAAAAGAGGTTGCCATCAGGGGGTTCCAGACTGGTGTAGATTAAAATACTCCATCACGCATACTTTTCAAGCACCAGACACCATCTGATGAGAAAGATAGACACTGATAAATGTATGAGAGGCTGTGTACAAGCGGGTACATTGCTTCACATCCTATAGGATACCTGCATATACAGCCCTTCTGCACTAGAGTGGGCCGACAGATTTTGTCGGTAACAGAGGAAAACTTGAAACTTAGTCCGCTACTGGCAACACTGACCGTATGTAGGGAACTGACCCTACCCAAATACCGTCTACTACTGTGCAACTTTGGTGGTCACAAGAGACATTATTATATTATGGGGTATCCTGGAGTTTTTGAGACTAGAACAGTGGTTGGCAAATATGCACTGGTGCATTCAAGTAGAGAAGTGTGTGTACAAGCCAGCAGCATGCCCACAGAAATTTGAAAAAGTGTGGGGGCTATGGAGGGGCTTCTGGAACACAGACTGGGCCTCCTGAAGAGGAAAGAAGAGTGGGTGTGGACGCTGTGAAGCGAGTTCTCTTCTAGGTGGCTAGTTCACCATTGAGTTGGGTAACAATAAACATCTGTTATTCAGTGCCAAGATACCCCGTTAGGGGTGAACGTGTGCTTTACAAATACACGCATTCTGTTATGATATGGACATAAATACTGCTTCTCAGGGAGTCTTCTACACCTATCTAGTTTTCTAATGTTGATAACTAGAATGTGTATGGTATTACCAAATATTAGAACATTGGAATGTTGGTAGCTCCATTGAAAACAATGAAGTGCTCTGGGCTTATAGTGGCTGGTAGAAGCCCGGAGCTCCAACATTCCAATGTTTCTTTGTTCACAGCTCGGGATGTGAACAAAGGCTTCAGGGAGCCAATCCCCTTGCGCTCCCTGAAGGCTTTGTTTTATTTGCTAGAACATTCTGCCCTCTAGTGGCAGATGTTCCAATAGCCTTATAGCCCTTCGTAGCAGGACTATTCCGGCTTTTAAAGTTCCGCTGCCTTGTTAAAGTCCCTCGCCTTCGGCTCGGCCCTTTAACTCTGCAGCGGGCCTTTAATAGCCGGTATAGCCCGCTACGGCGGGCTATAAGGCTATAGTGTTGGATTGTTACTTCACTATGTTATAGTTTTCAGTGCTTATACCACTGATGGAAAAATTAACCAAAAGAGATTTAAAAAATAATGCACCCAGTGATCTATTTTAGCCAGCAACTTACCCCTCGGCAAAAAGTGACTTGATCTTCCAGTCAACCTAGTTGACACAGATATGTGTCTAAACCGCAGTGGGTAGTGCCCTAATCACAAGATCAAGTTGCGGCTGAGCACTCTTCAGTAGTAGACATCTGATTGCTTACTTGTGTGTCTGTCAGCCTCGGGCCTTGCAAGACCTGGGAAGCCAGAGATGATGGACTGTTTTTAATTTCATGAGCAAAGTGCTGGGACCTGAATACCACCCCCAGGCATCATGAAAAACCATAGAATGGCCCAGACTAATCTGTAGGTGGTAGAGTTGCCAAAAAAAGTAACCCAACCCCTAACATTACATTCCCCCAAAATGTTCTTAATATTTCCCACTCTCCAGTTTTAAAATAGTTGCATGTATATATAACGATGACGCTTTTAAATTCATTATTTAACAAGAAACAACAGAAAACGGTTCTATGACGGAACAACGCAGGGAAATAATTTGCAGGCCTTCACAAAGCATTTTTATCCCGCATTTTTTTAGAACACATATGCTTTTACAATGCATGCTATTGCCAAACATTGTTTATATATATATTACCTACTGGCGGTCGCCAGTAGGTATATATAGTTAGGATTTTTTCTCTATGGGATTTTTGAAAATTCTATGTCTAATAACTTTGGCGTTTGTGGACGGAATTGGCTGAAATTTTCAGGAAAATGGAACATTTTGTTTTTGAGCAGCCCCTGAAAATTTGGGGGGGGGTTCGTCAAGGGGGGGCCGAGAAAAAAGGGGGGTCCCAAAACGTGTTTTTAACATTGAGTTTCCCATAGGGCGGTTGGCCTCACTTTTAGCTCGAACGGCTGAATGGATTTGCACGAAACTTGGCAAAATTGTAGGGACTGGTAGCCCGATGTGCCTTTTGTAGGTCTCAATATATGTGCTTCAGTGGATTTTGAGAAATTAACGTTCAAAAAAAGATATATATCTGTAACAGCGGACCGGGCAGCGCTCCGCTACGCGTACTTTTCGCGCAACGGAGCTTTGTGAAGCGAAGCTGATTGGTTCTCCGGCGTCTGTCAACATTCCAAACAGTCCGTAGCGGCCGCCATCTTGTCTCTCGGTAGGATCGAGAGACAAGAGGAGGCCAAAGCGAAGGGGCAAATGACCATAAGGGGGCATAGTAGATCCTCGCTGACCCTCTAGGTTTGATGTGGAGGTTTTAAAAGGGTCCCGCGGGGCAAAAAAAAAAATAATAATAATAATCGAACGGCTGAATGGATTTGCACGAAACTTGGTAAAATATTAGGGACTGGTAGCCCGATGTGCCTTTGTTAGGTCTCAATATATGTGCTCCAGTGGATTTTGAGAAATTAACGTTCAAAAAAAGATATATATCTGTAACAGCGCTCCGCTTCGCGTAACGGAGGTTTGCGAAGCTGATTGGTTCTCCGGCGTCTGTAAACATTGCAAACAGTCCGTAGCGGCCGCCATCTTGTCTCTCGGTAGGATCGAGAGACAAGAGGAGGCCAAAGCGAAGGGGCAAATGACCATAAGGGGGCATAGTAGATCCTCCTTGACCTCTTAGGTTTGATGTGGAGGTTTTAAAAGGGCCCCGCGGGGCAAAAAAAAATTATAATAATAATCGAACGGCTGAATGGATTTGCACGAAACTTGGTAAAATTGTAGGGACTGGTAGCTCGATGTGCCTTTGCTAGGTCTCAATATATGTGCTTCAGTGGATTTTGAGAAATTAACGTTCAAAAACAAGATATATATCTGTAACAGCGCTCCGCTTCGCGGAGATAAAATTATATCTGTATTACCTAGCTGTTGCTAACACCAGTTAGCGACGGCTAGTAGGAGATAGCGACCATCTTGGGCCCCACTTTGCATGTGAGTGATATTTATCACTAATGACATGCAAAGTGGGCGTGCCAAGATGTTAGCGACTGGAAACAGTCGCTAACATCGCTATCTCCTATTATCAACTTTTGGAAATATTCGAGATAAGCGCGAATATCTCCAAAAAGTAGCACCTGCCCTGAGCAGTTCTTAGCCATGTTATCCAATGGGAGGTGGATAACATGGCTAAGAGCATTAGCTCGGTAATGCATGAATATCGCTGAGTTTTCAGCGATATTAATGCATTGCGGTCGTTTATTATCGTATTTGCGATAAACCTTGATAATAGCAAGGTTTATCTGCGATAATTTCTGACGATGCTTAGCGGTAAAAAAATCGTTGCTAAGCATCGTTAGGGATAAATATCGCTTAACTTTGGTAATATGGGGAGGAACCAAGATGGCGCTCGGAGCGGACGTGTAGTCCCTCGGCTCCGGAGACCGTCTCCGCCTTCAAACTTCTCCTGCCAGATATCCTGCACCGTGGTGGCTAATTCCGACAGCAAACGCGCTTCGCTGACCCTCCACGAAATCCTGAAGCTTTTACTCCTTGGCAAGTCGGAGAAATACTTGGGCGCAGCGGGCGGCCCGCATCGGCGTACAGACCGGGGCCTCGCGTGTCTATCGAGGCCGGTCATCAGACGCGCTCCCCCGGACTTGGTGACGGTGCGGTCCCGGTTGGCAGCTGTCATCGGCCAGCGGACCCCGCACTCTCGTCCCGCTGCACTTTTGGCTCTGCGACGACTGCACCAGCCTACAACCTTACCGCTACGGACACTTGCACTGTGATTTGTGTGCTTTTTCCCTGCATTTCGTCCCGCTATTGGCGATGGGCTTCCGATCTGGCCAGGCACTCGCAACCAAGCGGACCGACGTATTGAACGGACTACACTACTGTCTGCACCCGGGCTCAGACATCTGACTTCGCGGCATGCCTGGCTGTCCTTCTAGGGTGCGCTGCCTGTTCCTACCTGGGGTCTCCCTGCCTGATGCTATGGCGGACATGCTGCTGTGTATCATGACTAATTGGCCGTGATTGGTGTTTTTGGACTCACTGAGTGGAGAACCATGCCTGATACATTGTGTGCTCCCTCTTACAGCTCTGGGAGCATTTTGGAAGCGGTCCTCTCCTTCCGATCTGAGGCTCTACGCTCTGGCTACACCCTGCTGGACAAAATGGAGGGCATCCTCATTGCTTCAACTCGCCCTAAGATGGCCGACGCGCAGGGACTCGGCGCCGCTCTTTGTTCCACCTTCGCCTGTGCTCCGGTGGTGTCCACTGGAGTCGGTGGCACCTTCGTGACCCCAAGCCTGTCACTGCCATCAGTCACGGGAGAGTGGCTCCCGAAATCGTATACTTTGGAACCTTCGCCACGACGTGAGCCCTCCCTCCTTGCCATGTGCGCAGACCCCCGAGATTTGCTCTGGGAGGAGATGTACACAGTGATTTCCCTCCCTGCCCTGGCTACCCTCGGAGAGTTTGGGATGGCATACTCGGCGCTTTCTTTGGGACTCCTGGACTTCATTGCCTTATTTACACCGGGTCGCCTGCATCGCGGTGTATTCCCTGGATTGCCGTCTGCACCTACATCGACTGCACGGGTCTGCGGTGGTAAGGAGAGGACGGGACAAGGATAGACGCTTCCATTATTGGACTGATGGATTTCTGGTTACTGATCGTGACGCAGGGGGACATATTTTCGGTATTCTGTTTATTGATATTGCCGCTGTGCTCCACTCTGTGCTTTGGGACCGTGCTATGGCCATCGGGCTACTGACTCCTACTCTTGCGCCATTCTTGTGGGTGGGACGGCGAGGGATCTAGTCTCTTTGAGTGACTCGGACATGTATCGGTGGGGATAGAAGATTATAGCGGGGGCTTGCGCTTGGATTGGGTGCTGTTGCCTTACATATATTGCGCGCTGCTGCTGCGACTCCACTTTCTCTGCATATTGGACATATTATAATTGTTGAGCGTCAGACCACTGTAGGAACTATTGGTCGGAATGGCGGAGCTGGGGGACGGGTAGTGGGCTCCTCCCCACCTTTTCTGAGAGTTTTAGGATTCTCTCCTTTTCTTACACTCTATATTTCGGGACTCCTTTTCTTGGGCGACAGGTACACTGCTAGGGGGGGTCAGGCCGTAGCCAGCTGCAGGGGTGCAGGGTGGGGGGTACTTAGGGGGTGGGGCTGCTTTATTTTTGTTTTCTTTTTCTTTTTGTTCTATGGGCCTTCTATTCTTTTCCCCTTTTTCCTTCCCTGGGGTTTAGACGCTTCTTTCCTGGGTGCTACGTAGTGACTCTGGTGTTTGCTTATGCTTCACGATTACCTATTCTGATTGTTTTATAACAGTATTGCCTTGTTGCACCACGTTATCCTGTTCATGTCTATCCTACAAGGAAAACTTTTAAAACTAGACCTCAGTCCTTCTGTAATGAATCCTTTGTGCTTCAGTAATTTGTAATGTACCGCACGTGTGAGCCTTAGGGCTCCTGTTGATTTGTAATTGCCTTTTTTATCAATAAAGGTCTTTAAAAAAAAAAAAAAAAAAAAAAAAACTTTGGTAATATGCCCCAACGTCTGTTAACGTTCGATTCGAAGGAAATCAGGAAGTGTTGAAAAACATTGTCTGCGCCATCTTGTCTTTTTTCAAATGCCACACTTTTGTCGTGCACGGCAGCCATTTTAGATGCCTTGACCAGACCCACTCTCTGCACGCTGTCGATCCTTAGCATGGCTCCCCACCCTCGCAAGCATCTCCCCCAGGCAGTGGTCACCCCCGCTTTCTGTCTTATGCATGGGTAATAAACCTCCCCCCATCTGCGCTGCTCTTCCCTGAGAATCACACCCTGTGCCCGCCCGACACCTCCCTTTCGCCCTATTCACTACCGCACCCTCTGACACTCCTCTTCCTCTGTGTCCGATTGTCCAGGCCGGTCCTAGGCTATCAGCTAGCCCTGCAGATGTAGTTTATGGCCCCAGCTGTAAAGAATCACCCCTCTTCAAAGGAGTTATAGTAGATCAAGGCCCACACTCGATGAGATTCGTCACAGCAGAAGCGTTCCTATTATCTGAAAACCATCCTGTATTGTGATTGGGGAGGGGACCGAGCCTGAAGCGGAAGATTCCAGGGATGACTCTTTGTACATCAAAGTTTTTACAATTATGTGTCACATTAAAAATATATAGCACTCCGACACAGTAGTAAGATTATAAAACTTTAATAATTTATAAATATATACAAGAAAACAAAAATAGTAATAACATATAAACATTTTTAGGGAAAAACAACGAAGTAGCGGTCGGCTGTGCGAATAGTCCCAACGCAGCACAACGTCCAGATTTCCGGCGTGGGGCGTCGCGGGGGGTGGGTCATCAGTAGCAAACTGTTGTGCGAATAGTTCCAAGGCAGCAGAACGATGGCACCAAGGTGATGTCTAGTAAGTTGCCGCACTGGTTTTGGTATCCTACAATGCTGCTCCGAATAACGGCGTGGGGCGCCCCGGGGGAGGCGGCGTGAACGGGCCTCTCCAGGTGGAGTGTCATCTGTTGTAGTGGGGCGCCCCTTTACCGTTTCAGTTGCCATTCCGTCCGTTTTTGGTCCACTGTGTCAAAAGCCGCAATTCAGCTGAGTTGCGCCCACTCTTGCGGTGCAGCGATAAGCGGCTGTCACAGGACTCTCAAAATGGCGGCAGGCTCTTTCCTTTTTGGGCCTGGTCCACTGAAATGGCCCTGGGACACCTTGGAAATCGGACGCTTGTCTGCTAGGTCTTGGACCCCATTCTCGAAAGCGTCCCCTCCGCCTTGAGGATTTATCAAAAGTTTTGGGGGCCCCCGACTCCTGTAGGCTTCTGGTGGGGAGCGGTTGCCATGATTGCTCGCGGAATGACCACGACGGAGCTACGAGATGGTGGTGCTCTCATGCTGACGCCAGCTTCAGTCTGAAACATCCAGAAACAAGGTGGGGCTTTCATCGTTTGGGAAAAAAAAAAAGTTTTCATCCAATGAAAAGTGTTGTTTTTAGGTCATATGATCAAGCCTTCCATCATTAGGAAACCAAAAGTAAAATGAACCAATGAAAAGTTTTATAAACAAGTCACATGACCTGTTATGCGGCATAGGGTATAAAATGCGTAGAAAATACGTTGGCACGTGAGGCGGCGTCAGTAGCGGACCGATGTGCGAATAGGCCGAAGGCAACACAACGCGCCAAGATCCGGATGGCACCGAGGTGGTGTCCAGCAAGTTGCAGCACTGGTGTGGCCATCCTATAATGCTGAAAGTCGGCGTGGGGCGCCCCGTTGGCCTGTGAGTTTGCGTCAGTAGCGGACCGATGTGCAAATAGGCCGAAGGCAGCACAACGCGCCAAGATCCGGATGGCACCGAGGTGGTGTCTAGTAAGTTGCCGCACTGGTGTGGCCATCCTACAATGTTGAAAGTCGGCGTGGGGCGCCCCGTTGGCCTGTGAGATGGCGGCAGTAGCGGACCGATGTGCGAATGGGGCCAAAGGCAGCGCAACAATATTTTCGGAATAGAAGACACCACAAGGCGCTGAGATGCCAAGATCCGGATGGCACCGAGGTGGTGTCTAGCAAGTTGTGGCACTGGTGTGGCCATCCTACAATGGTAAAAGTCGGCGTGGGGCGCCCTGTTGGCCTGTGAGATGGTGTCAGTAGCGGACTGATGTGCGAATGGGGCCAAAGGCAGCGCAACAATATTTTCTGACTGACACCACAAGGCGCTGAGATGCCAAGATCCGGATGGCACCGAGGTGATGTCTAAGTTGCGGACCGATGTGCGAATGGGGTCAAAGGCAGCGCAACAATATTTTCTGTATGGAAGATACCACTAGGCGTTGAGATGCCAAGATCCGGATGGTACCGAGGTGATGTCTAGCAAGTTGCTGTACTGGTGTGGTCATCCTACAATGCTGAAACTCGGCGTGGGGCGCCCTATTAGCCTGTGAGATGGCGTCAGTAGCGGACCGATGTGTGAATGGGGCAAAGGTAGCGCAAGAATATTTTCTGAATAGAAGACACCACAAGGCGCTGAGATGCCAAGATCCGGATGGCACCGAGGTGGTGTCTAGTAAGGTGCACTGGTGTGGTCATCCTACAATGCTGAAACTCGGCGTGGGGCGCCCGATTAGTCTGTGAGATGGCGTCAGTAGCGGACCGATGTGCGAATAGGCCGAAGGCAGCACAACGCGCCAAGATCCGGATGTCACCGTGGTGGTTTCATAGTTGAGAGGCACTTCATCTGCAGTGGGGCGCCGAGATCCGGATGGCACCGAGGTGATGTCTAGCAAGTTGCTGTACTGGTGTGGCCATCCTACAATGCTGATAGTCGGCGTGGGGCGCCCCGTTGGCCTGTGAGATGGCGTCAGTAGCGGACCGATGTGCGAATGGGGCCAAAGGCAGCGCAACAATATATTCTGAATTGAAGACACCACAAGGCGCTGAGATGCCAAGTTCCAGATGGCACCGAGGTGGTGTCTAGCAAGTTGTGGCACTGGTGTGGCCATCCTACAATGGTAAAAGTCGGCGTGGGGCGCCCTGTTGGCCTGTGAGATGGTGTCAGTAGTGGACCGATGTGCGAATGGGGACAAAGGCAGCGCAACAATATTTTCTGACTGACACCACAAGGCGCTGAGATGCCAAGATCCGGATGGCACCGAGGTGATGTTTAGCAAGTTGCTGTACTGGTGTGGCCATCCTACAATGGTAAAAGTCGGCGTGGGGCGCCCTGTTGGCCTGTGAGATGGTGTCAGTTGCAGACCGATGTGCGAATGGGGCCAAAGGCAGCGCAACAATATTTTCTACAATATTTTCGGAATAGAAGACACCACAAGGCGCTGAGATGCCAAGATCCGGATGGCACCGAGGTGATGTCTAGCAAGTTGCTGTACTGGTGTGGCCATCCTACAATGGTAAAAGTCGGCGTGGGGCGCCCTGTTGGCCTGTGAGATGGTGTCAGTTGCGGACCGATGTGCGAATGGGGCCAAAGGCAGCGCAACAATATTTTCTGTATGGAAGATACCACTAGGCGTTGAGATGCCAAGATCCGGATGGCACCGAGGTGATGTCTAGCAAGTTGCTGTACTGGTGTGGTCATCCTACAATGCTGAAACTCGGCGTGGGGCGCCCCATTAGCCTGTGAGATGGCGTCAGTAGCGGACCGATGTGTGAATGGGGCAAAGGTAGCGCAAGAATATTTTCTGAAGAGGAGACACTACAAGGGGCTGAGATTCGGTTACCACCGAGGTGATGTCTAGCAAGTTGCCGCACTGGTGTGGCCATCCTACAATACTGCTCCGAATAACGGCGTGGGGTGCCCGAAGGGGGGGGGGGGGGAGGCGGCGTGAACGGGCCTTCCCAGGTGGAGGCTCGTCTGCTGTAGTGGGGCGCCCCTTTACCGTTTCAGTTGCCATTCAGCTGAGTTTCGGCTGCTCTTGATGCTACAGCGACAGGCGGCTGCAACAGGACTCTCAAAATGGCGGCCTGTTCTTTGGATTTGGGCCTGGTCCACTAAAATGGCCCTGGGACACCTTAGAACTCGGACGCTCGATTTTTTTTTCCTTTCCTGTACATGCAAAAAAAGGTAAATGTCCGGTACGTTACATGCTTCATCTGCCACGATGAACTCTCCAGAGGAACCGAAAAAAAATATAGTTATGGTAACTATACCATGCATCGTCATATGGAGAGGTGGCACCAATTAATTATAGTGCTGCATAAAAGAGAGATTTGAAGGAGAACCCCTGACCTGCTAGTACATTCATCAAAGAAGTGGCACTGACAGCATCAGAGGCAAGGGAAACGGTCCCAAATATTTAGAAGAACTTTGGAAAGATTAAAATGACATGTTTAGATTGTGGCAAATTAATTTCATGTGGACAGATGAGTGTTACTCTAATAAATACAGCATATGAACATCATCATAGTCGATGGTTGGTAGAGACATTTTGACTATATCCTGGACCTGCCCGTCCTCGCCCAAAATGGCGCCGGAATAAATGGGACTCGTAACTCCTTGTTGTGTACTGGTTGCAGAACCTTGAAATCACGAGATACGTATGCAGTTTTGAAGCAAATGGCGGGCGGGGACGAGAATTGATTGAATATTTCGACATCCCTATTGATATTAAGTTCTGATGTGTTATTGATTACTGTACTATTGAAAGTTCGAATTAACGTCACCCATGGTACTTGCCCGCAAATGTATATGTAGATAATTTTATTGTAACTGGCCCTGTCGTATTTTAATTATAAAATGTACGTCCACCGATTCCGTAACTGTTAGACACCTTAGTTCTTGCAACCTAATGGCCCGCCCGTTACGTTCCTCTACAGTGTAAATGTCTACTCATCATATACGATTACAGTTTGCTCCGTGGCCGGCCCACGTGGTTATAGGCTCGTATTTGTATAATGAAATTTTCACAATAAAGGTTTTTAAAAGAAAACATGGTAGTAGTATATACATTGGTAAAGTTTTTAATAATAGTCACTGTTTTAGAATCATTAAAAGGCAAGTGAAATAAAGCAGACCAATTACATGAAGGGTAAAAGGTATAATACGAAGGAACGCAGTAAAGATAAATGGTCAAGGGCTGTTGTGTTTTCTACTCCTGCAACATAAAGTGATCGATAAGAATCTCATATTCAGGCGTATCGGCGACTAAGACAGCAGGTCGACCCTCTTTTGCTCAACGGCTCCGTCATGCTCAACGGCTCCGTCATGGGACAAAGAAACGCTCTTTTTCTCGAAAAAAGAATATATTTTACTTGCAGGACAGTTGTAAATTTTCCGGGAAAGTACATTAGCCTGGAACATTATAACATATATTTAAGAAAAAATAATGTTCGGAAGTAATAAAAAGCGTAATTTTTAGGTCATATGACCAAGCCTTTCATCATTAGAATAAGAAAAGTAAAATGAACCAATGAAAAGTTTTATTAACAAGTCACATGACTTGTTATGCTTACGTTACGCGCTGCACGCCCCGGATGACTTCCGGATGCGCTAACGCGGCGCGTCATATGACGCATTACGCGACAACGCAGGTCCAGAATATAGTCAAAATGTCTCCACCAACCAGCGGTCGGAACACAACCCCTTTCAGCAGGCTAAATAGTTCTGTTAAATGACAACAGAAGGGACAGGCAACAAGAACCATCAGTCAAAGAGGGGAGGGCTAGTTCTTCTCTACCGGGTTACATTGGGGCGCTACCGGAACTGATCGAATTGGTAGTCTACAGTGTTTCTGGATGTTTCAGACTGAAGCTGGGGTTAGCATGAGAGCAGCACCATTTCGTAGCTCCGTCGTGGCCATTCCGCAACCAATCATGGCAGCCGCTCTTTATCGTTATTTTGGGCGGGGTGGGTGGCGGAGCCGAGCTGTTTTGCAGCCATCATTGTGTGGAGTTCAGTTCATCTCACTAGTTTTGTATTTGTCATGAGGGGTTTTTCCTAATGTTTCTATTTTAGCGAGGTCAAAAAGAGATCCCATTAGTGGCCTACTGATTTTGCTCGATTCCTTTTCTTTTTTTGTTTACACGATTTTTCGTTATCTGCAAAGACTAAACAGAGTATTGCGACTCTGTGTTTGTTTGTAAATAGAGAATGAACCAAAGAGAACCAATTCTAAAACAGTAAATACTTGGATAACAATCAATCAAATGGAGAGAGAAGCAGGCACGACGTATTACAACGGGGGCAAAGGCCTGCGTTAACTACTCTTCACTATGTGCAAAGAGAGAGTACTCCTAATAGAAATGAGGGGGGGGGCACCATTCAAAGCAGATCAGTGTGCATAAACACGAAAAAAAATTCACTTACCACGTACTTGACATTCGACAGCTTATGATATTTGCTATTAAAAAACCATTGAAATTCACTGAAAAAACCATAGGTTATAGACCATATATAGTTAGGAATTAGCATTTACAAAACCTTGAAAATTCACTGAAAAAACCATAGGTTATAGACCATATATAGTTAGGAATTAGCATTTAAAAAACCTTATTTTACTCACACAAAACCATTGAAATTCCATATATAGTTAGTTGCACTAACTATATATCGCGCACCCGCAATCCACTGCTGATCATGTCACATATTACATCATTCATGACATGGTCAGTGACATCACTGATGACATCTCAAATGACATCACTGATGACATCACTGATGACATCTCAAATGACATCACTGATGACATCACTGATGACATCTCAAATGACATCACTGATGACATCACTGATGACATCTCATTTGACATTACTGATCACATCACTGATGACATCATTCATGTGATAATACGATGAACCTCTTCAGACTCTAATATAACCTTAGATACACTCAGTGTAAACAGACACTCATAGACTGTCACTCATCCATGGAGTTACTCAGACACTTAGTCAGTCATGCAAAGAATCAATCACACCTCCATTTCCTCAACTATACAGTTATACACACCTTACTTATTCAAACATATACTAAAACATATTTACTCACTTATACAATCCTGGATACAAGTTCACAATGATCCATACAGCCACTCACACATTCACTGGCTCTTATGCACAGTTATTTATATATGTCAACTCTCACATGTACTGTGTTTTACATATGTACTTACTTTGACATGTAGCACTGAGATATCCATTCACTCACCAATACACTCATGCACACAGTCAACCGCCCATACAGCTGTTTCCACATGCACTTTTGAACCCATACATCTAGTCAATCAACTGCTCACACATCTATGCAGAGAGTCATACACCTCCCAGCCACCCACACACACACTCAGTCTCCCATACAAATGCTTGGGCAACCAATCAATAACCCATACAGTTAATCATATAGCTAATGATCAACACATGCAGCAGTTTACAGAACAACAGACATAATGATGCACAAATTAAGACAGTTTAGTCACTAACCCATGCACTCAGTGAGACACATTTAATCAGTCACTCATACAGTCAGCCATGCCCCTACTAAATCCTTCATCAAGACACTTATACATCCACTCATTCTTCAATATGTAAGACATATTTTAACTTTACAGAATTATACAGTCACTGGATGTAGTCATCAGTGATGTCATTTGAGATGTCATCAGTGATGTCAACAGTGATGTCATTTGAGATGTCATCAGTGATGTCATCAGTGATGTCACTGACCATGTCATGAATGATGTAATATGTGACATGATCAGCAGTGGATTGCGGGTGCGCGATATATAGTTAGTGCAACTAACTATATATGGAATTTCAATGGTTTTGTGTGAGTAAAATAAGGTTTTTTAAATGCTAATTCCTAACTATATATGGTCTATAACCTATGGTTTTTTCAGTGAATATATATATATATATATGTATATAAAATGTATTTGTGGGGGGAGAATTCCCCCACACCTTCCAACTTACCTTAAGTGCATGGTAAAGGCATGCATTGTAAAGGCATATATATATATATATATATATATATATATATATATATATATATATATATATATATATATATATATATATATATATTACCAGTCTCTGTTTCACCGGTATATCGCCACCACCACAGATACACGGACCACCACGCAGTAGATAGTATTTAGAAGGTAGATTTATTATCCTCCAAAGGTCCTATTTCGGCATATTATATATATATATGTGGTAAAAATATGTGTGGTAAAGTCACAATGTGGTAAAAACCTTGTTGCAAAGGCTGCATCCAACACCTTACTTCTAAACTGTGAGCTGAATACTGTTCCACTGTGTGCAGGCTGCTTTTGAGCCTTGCACAGAACGATTCCGAGCTCTGCTGAGAGCTCACGCGGTGTCCGTTGCTATGGGCGCCATTTTAGGCCTTCCAAGCCGCGTGCACTTCCGCTCTGCAGGCCCTGCTCCTTTGTGCCCGGGGAGGCCATAAACACGCTTCCACTGGAGAGAGGCAGCAGGTGCCGCTGCGGTTAACGGGCCTCGCCTGGCCCGAGCCGGGGTGGTCTCTGGACAGTGCTCCGAGGGGCACATCCGGGCCTTCTCCACGGCCACCAGCCTCGCTTGGAAAAAATGCTTTTCTTTCGATTCGCCAACTATGACGTGTAAGGTCCCGCTTTTCAATGGACCACCGGAGCTTCCTGTTGTAAATAACGTTTTAAATTGCCGGGCAAGGACAAGGACATGCGAGAGGTGGAAACATAAATCATGAAGTATGGCCTGGCAGGGTTGGACCAAATTATATGTGGCAAGTTCGACTAATTATGTGGCATATTGTGCACCATAATGCGATAAATGTGTGATAGGATTTCTTCATTTTTTTGTTATTTTGACACATGTGAACACAGCCTGGGTAAGGAATTTACCTCATTAGTACTAGTTCAACATCCAAATATAGCTATACGCATCGGAGAGGTGACCGCGGCCAATCTTAGCAAAGGTCCCGAGACATTGTGGCCACATTTAAAGTTTCTTTTGATCTGTTTGAGATAAAAACTATTTTTTGGTAAAATCTGCAGATTATGCAACAGATGATGGATTATGTAGCGAATATGGCAAATCTATACATAAGGGGGAACAAGACAGCTGCAGAATCGCATGCGTCCTGTGGCCCTGGGTCCAGGAGGGGATGGAGTGGTGAAGAGCAGCACATGGTCTGTGGAAGGAACTTCCTTGGTAAGTGTCTTTGTGGAGGCAAGGCAGCTGATAGAAGGTAATTGCATAGGGAGGATGAGAGCACCCGGTGCAGGGGGTGGAGCTTGGGTTCAGGTACGGTGTGTGCCGGTAGAGGGGATTCCTATGGGGCCCAGCTGTAGCGCAGTCAGCGGCGGTGCCTCCGTTAAGGGGGTGGAGCGTCACCCCACTGCTCTCTGAGCCAAGCAAAAAAGGAAAAATAAAATTATAACACAATGTTATTATTTTATTTTTCAGTACATCGTCTGAGCCAATCTAGGGTCGGGCAGGGCTGGTCTGTTGTGATGAGCAGGGAGGAGGAGTGATGGGCACCCTATGTACGCATGTTGGTTTGGACGGCCTTCTTAGGACGGCCATACTGACATGCGCACTTATCATTTCTCCACTCGGCTGTGTTGCACAGCCGGGTAAAGAACAGTCCCAGGCACTGTCTAAGCAGCAAACCAGGCCACTCAGACCAATCATAATGCTGAGATGCCGATGTCATGCTGTTAATATCATTACCAGCATTGTGATTGGCTTAGGGAAGTCTGGGAGCCTGTGCGCCACCGGGAGTCGACAGGAACAGAAGAGGGTGGAGGAGAGGTGGCGGCTGGCAGGTAAGTCCTCTTTTCTTCTTTTTGTCGTTCTCCCCCACTTTGCCCCCCCTTGCTGCCCCATCACTTCTGTCCCGCAGCAGCCCCACTGAGTGCAGTGTCAGACTACCTCCTGCCCCTCACTGCCATAAGCTCCAGCGTGAATGGTTTGCAAACTTCACATTTCTAAAGACTACTGTAGTACAAAAATATATTTTTCCACTTCCATTACCTCACTCTAATAATTATACCTAACTCCTAGTAAATAAATATATCACCACTTGGAAATGAAGGAAATTCTTCAGTTTCCTTAGAGCACCAGAATAACCAGATAAATAACACATCTACAAAAATAATAACCAATGGATTAACCACTAATTTGGCTCAATGGAGTAATGTGCTACCCACCATAAAGTGCTTCAATGCAATGGTAATAAGTGTTATATAACTGCAATTACAAAACAATTTTGAGTTTGCACACCTTTGAAGCCCTTGCTTCTCTATTCATGTACACCCTCCTCTATAGCCTGGTACTCCACCTCCTAACTGAAAGCTTTAATGGACCAGGTCCTTTGCTGGAGTCAAGAGCCGAGTCCTCACTTAGCCCTTCTGAAATGCTAATGAGTTTTCCTTATATTTTTTTAATCTCAGTTAAATAACCTCTGTATTTTGGTAAGTAATCATACCTCTATTGAATGACTCTGTATGCACATGCCTGGGTTCTATTATTTTGTTTCTTTGCATGGCTCTTTTACAAGCTGAGGAAGAAAGGGTGGTGGGGTGGTGGAGTTTGTGGGACTAAAGAGCTCTTTAGCGCTTCAGCAGTCGTGTTCAAAATGGAAATCTAGTATGGCAGTCACAAGTGATGGGCAGAGAGGGCATTACACTTGTGCCCCCCTTTTTACAGGGCCTGAGCATCTTCAGTAAAACGCCTTTTTACATTTGTATTTATTGGTTATTTTTATTATTTATATGTATTATATTTTCATGTATTATATTTATTTATGTTTATTTTTAGATTTGAATTAAGAATAAGGTGCTAACATAGCCAAACTATTACTGGCACTTACTCTATTTAACAAAACTTAGAAATAGATACCCATGGCACTTTCTAAAAACAGAAGAAGTGTCCAAGGGGGGCTCTGCTTTGCCCCAGTCCTTGCTATAACATCTAATAGATATGATATGCAACAGAAGAGAGTTCCTGGGTGCAGGACTTTGTGCATGCACAGATTCCTTTATACCAGTGCTTAATTTGAGCCAGTAGTTTGTGGTGCTCTGCATTGGCACTTAAATATCAACACCAGCACTTATGACAGTACACCACATGGTGGTGCTGTCTGTCTAATTTTGAAATTAGCAAAACAACAGTTGTGCTGTGATTCAATATACAAAACAAATGACTAATCCCAGCCGCCCAAGCCATAGTCACCTTATTGCGTGGCCGGATTGTAAGATTGTGATGGTTAGTACTTGTGTTGGTGCTGTCATCGGCAGCGCTGGCAGGGGCAATATGTGAGGCAGGCTGCAGTGGCCACCTGAAAAGGGCCCTGACATTGACCTTTTTACAAATTAAGCACTGCCTGGTACCCATAGTACATGTACCTCATCCTTCAGAAGGCCAGCCACCACAAGGACAATAACTACAAACAGGTCATTTGTTGACTATCAGAAGCTTTCATGAATTCGTTTGAGTGTGACCACTTTTGGGTTGTGCATAGTGACGGAAGAGAAGTGGTCAGAGAGCTTTAGTAGGAAGACGAGAGACACAACATAATCTTGACACAATTCAGTTTGGAGCCTGTTTTGTGCCTGGACTGTTGCACTAGCTGAGGGGGGGAGTCACCAGTGCCAGGTCCAACACAATCCTCTGCGGAAGGAGTACTAGTGCCTCAGAAGGGGGTACTCTTTTTGTATTGGTGTTAAATTAGTGGGCAAACACCACATGAGCAACAAAGGTGGCACACAGGTTGTAGGCCTTCAGCAATGGCATGAAGGCAACACTCACCAATGATGGACAGCTTCAAAGATGGCATTGAGATGAGGTTAACCAAAGATGAACGCCTTCAACAATGGCGTGGAGGCGAGGTTCACCAAGTAGGGAAGCCACCCTTCATTTATGGAACTTAGATCGATCAGGCCGATGAGAAGCACTTCTGTTTTTGAGAAAGTCAGGCATAGTTGGATGTTTGGCATCCACTTCATATATGTGGCGTCTGAGCAGGCATCTGCAAGTGTATGTACCAGCAAAAATTGATAGACACTGACTAGTATTGGCAGCTGGGTCCAGCCTTTGGGAACCTCTTGCGACTGATATGTCCCACATCTCACACTGGTTTCCTTTTGCCCAGTAAGGCACACTCAAGTCATCATGGAATAGGACCATAGAAGAAGTGTCCTGGTTAGTGCAGTCTGAAATAGAAACTGTTCTTGGCTCTACTTCTGTTGGGAGTTGCTCTTCACACAATGATGCTCTAGGATGCTCTAACTCCAAAGTCTACCTTGGGCAATCTGTTCCTCAGAACTGATTTATCATAACCTCCAGGTATGTACAATGGCACAAAGGTAAATGATGATAGATCCCAAAGACAGTCTTCCTCCAGGACCACATCATCATCAAACATACAGACCTGGTGGCTCGAGCTCAGAGTGCAGGCTCCACTAAGGACCGCACAGTGCTTGTGGGAATGGAGTGCTTGACCCCAAAGTTAGATACTCGCCAATTGATACGATGCCTCCGTAAAGTGGATGGTGTTTGAAAGAGACATCTAGCCCATCTGGAGAGGATGTGGTGCAGCAGCCAGAGCGGCCGTTCTGGAGCTGGGGATCTGGGTTTGGGTCTCGGCATCGGCTCAGCATCCTGTGATTCTGGGCAAATCCCTTAAACTCCCCGTGCCCGTGGACAGCGCCTGGATACCCTCACCACAGACCACAGAAATATCACTTCATACGTCACATTCACAACCTCCACCATCACACATTATACAGAACATCGCACAAGCATCCAACGTAGCACAGGTGTCCCACTTACATGGGGCTCAAAACTCATTACAAAAACATGTAAACAAACATGAAAAAGTATACATTGAACAAAGCACTATCCTCATTCCCAAAAACTGCTTATACTAAATAATTAAGAGTCACTGTGTGGTGCAGAACAACACTGTTCCATAAGAAACACCACACACGTTCCTACTATTGAACACAAAAATACAGAACTGTGATCACATATCCAACATTGCCCAAATGCCCATCTAACTGGCTACTAGGGCACTCATCTGTACATGCTTCCACTGGCCACTGAAAACACACACACTTGCCAGGCAATGGCCACATGTCCTGACCAAGAAAATGCTTAAACAACCTTGGTTCAGCCTCCTGGCTCACAATTTACACCCTCAATGCAGCAGGGCCAGCACATACACCTCCAGTAGCGCATTCCTTCACTTACTGACAGAACAACCGACATTGGACTCTGGTCTACAAAAGAAACCTGGAAATGGTTTGAAAAGTCATCCCTGGATTACCAAAATGTCCTCTACCACTGCAAGTCTGTATTCTGCCAGGTTCCTCCCAGCTCCAACAAAGGCAACTTTCACATCAGACTCAGTGCCAAGGGGCGGCCGGGACACGTAAGCGCGGGGGCGGGGTGGGATGGGGTGGAAGTCAACAGACGACGGAATAGGTATAATTAAATAAATAAATCATACCTATTCCGCCATCTGTCGACTTACCCCCTGCCCCGCACCTGCGCCACACCATGCTTACCTGTGCCAGCCACCGCTGCTCAGTGCTGTAATTGTAATAGTATTTATACAGCGCTTATTACCACTGACGAGGGGTAAGTGTTTGCATAGGAACATGGCATACTCTAAAACATAAAACATGAAACACTTTTAAACACAACCATAAGGTATAAAATAAAATATTATATAGTAAAACTTTATGTAACAGAAAACGTAACGCAAACTACTATTAACACATGACATGATAGCAAGATACATCTCACAAGAGAATGTAAAACAACAGAAAACATGGCAGTCGTACTCTGTTTATTTTGCCAACTAGGCAAAACACTTATGTACCTACCAAATCTGACAACACCGGCCACACACCGAAGAAGATCCCTCACACGTCTACAACAATCTGATCCCTCAAGTCGCATCAAACATAGAAGCTGACCCTGGGGGTCCAGGGTCCCAGGTAGAGGAATCATCTGCCCTCAGTCCCAAGGCTGAGCCCACCTATGTGCTTTCCAAAGCGGCTAGAAACAGAACTGCTCCATGTTGCCTACAATTTAAGTTCACACACCAGGTGGTGGTAGGGAGGAATGTTGTTTTGGGGTCTTTCATTCACTGATTTGATTATACCAATTGGCCTGAGTCCCCCCGAATTGTGCTCCCAGGGAGACTGGGAGCCTGTGCCTGCTGTCTCCAACCTGGGAACGCAGCTCGGATTGTAGAGAGCTTCAGTGCGCATGACGATTAGGCCGGCCTGAGACTGTGAACCAAACTGGCAACAGTGCCCACCACCACCCTCAAAGCCTGTCATCCCCTGGACCCGCCCACAATACTCCACAGTAGGAAAAAAATTAAACGATAATACGCATGCCTTATTATCGTTCTATTTTTCACGTTTTGCAGCTGCTGCTGGCAGGGGGCGGCGCTCCTCCGCCCTAGCGGAGGAACCGCCACGGATAAATAATTTCAACAGGTCACAGCCTACAATATCTTAGCATAACATACAGCTTTACATGAATCATTGCACAATATAGCTGTAGAACGTTTCCCATGAGAAGTTTTGGAAATGGGATATTTGTTTTATTTTCTGCTCTGACTCTGTATCCTGAAAGGAAGGGAGTTTTGTTTCATTGCATTCAATAAATGCTGGTAGCTGCCCCCTCAGCTGAGTACAGTATGATGTTGATGCCAGGAAACAGGAACTGTTTGTTTTATCACACAAGTTGACATGTCTCATTGTTTTTGTAGCACATTTTCATTTACATGATTAGTTGCTGCTGAATTGGGAGTAGAGTAAGAAGACTAGTGAGGAGACTGGAAGATGCGAATCTCAATTTGTTAAAGAGTTTTAATTTGATATAAAAGAATTATTAATTTAGGCATGCTTCAGTTAACATAACTAGGCTGCACTGACAAACATTCATGAAATATTGCAGGAAAGTGCATGTTTATTTTAGGAGTAGGAGTGACTTTCTCCATTTCAGGAAATAAATGAAAATACAGCATCAGTCAGTCTGTCCTAATACAAATGTATAGGAATGAATGAAAAATTACTTTTATTTGATTCAGTTTAAATCATAAAAGTGCGGCACATCCACCTATGTACATAAAGTTCACAAGCAAATATATTCCTATTTGTTAGTTGCCTTAAAATTTATAATAAAAACAAGTTAAAACAAGACAAATGTATATGTGTTCGTCTCCCCAGAGGGAAGGATCTATTTCTGTAACAAGTTCAAGGTATTCCTGAGTTTTATTATGTATGATTTCTTCTCCTTAATCAGATATTCATAGCTCCTGATGGGAGAGGTTCATCACAAAATTATGTTTAGTGATGCTGTAACTCTCACTCCTAAATCTAATTTGGTCAACAGCAGAGGGAGCTGTTCCTCAGACTGATTGATCACATTCTCCTGTTATGGACGTGTAACACGTGTTTATGCTTGATTTGTTTGTCTCATGTAAATGATAAAAAATGCAATAAAGATATTTTTAAAAAAATCACATTCTCCTGTTATGCACAATGGCACATAGGTAAATGATAATGGATTCCAAACAGGGCCGGACTGGGAACCAAATCCGTCCCCGGCAAAGTGCTCGTCCGGCCCCCCCACCCCCTGTGCCAGGGCCGCTTTTCGGCCGATTTTGTTGCAGGGCCGATTTTGCAGCTATGCTGCAAAAACGGCCCTATAACAAAAACGGCCCCCCACGGACCCAAAACCAGCCCCCACCCGTGCGGCGCACTGGGGGAATGCCCGGTGCCCACAACGGTCAGTCCGGGCCTGATTCCAAAGCCAGTCTGCCCCAGGACCACACCATCTACCATGCAGATTTGGAGCCTCCAGCTCAGAGTGCAGGCTTTATTCAATCAATCAATCAGGATTTATAAAGTGTGGCTAATCACTCAATAGGGTATCCAGGTGCTTGCCGGCCCCAGAGGCTTGTTCGAACAGCCAGGTCTTGGGGACCATTTGGAGTTCCGGAAGTGAGGTGATGGTCCGGAGCTGCGTAGGAGGTTGTTACAGGTCTTTGCATTGATGTGGGAGATGGATCGCCCTCCTCTTCTGCTTAGGTAGATGCCCAGAGAATGGACAAGAGAAAGGGAGGCGGGGAGTAGTCTTATTGATAGTTGGTGGAAGTTCAGGCAGTGGTTAATATAGGCCAGGTCCGTCCTTAGTTGTATAGAGCTTTGTGTGCACAGGTCAGCAGCATGAATTGGCATGTAGGGAGCCAGTGTTGTTGCCTGAGGTGGAGTGTGTCATGTGGGTCATCGGAAGTCCATGGACAGGGGAAAGATAATTATACGCATGCCATTTATGGATGACAATGAAAACATAAAACATGCATTGTTAATAACACTTCATGTGTCGCATTCACAACTTCAAACATCACACATTGTACAGACCATCACACCAGCACCCAATGTAGCACAAATACATATGCAACTTTCTTACATTTCATCAGGTACACAGAACTAACTTCAACCCAAAAAATAAATACATCTTTAGTAAAACACGCCAAAGTACACACCAAACATAACACTACACTCACACCAAAAACCCTAGTTTTACCAAATGTTCAAGTATCACTGTACTACAGTGCACACAACAACACAACTCACCAAGACACACCAGACACCCTCCTACTATGGAAAACATAACTACAGACCTTTGATCAAGTAGCCAACACAGGGGCGGCTCCTCCACGTGGGTGGAGGAGCTTCGCACACTGCTTTCTCGCAGTGCGAAAAGCAGAAACATAAAATGGTATAAGTACCATTTTATGTTTCTGCTTCTCGCACTACGAGAAAGCAATGGAAGGGAGTAGTATGGCTGGGCGGGTCGGGTCGGGTAGGAGTGGCTAGCCCAATGTTGTGGGCGATGACTGTTTGGTCGGCCACAGGGCCGACCAAACCAATCCTGCACACTCTCCCTGCACGGAGAAAACTGCCTCCCCATAGACACCTGTGCAGTCGGCGTCCCAGCCAATAACAACACTGCCATTGCAGCATTGTGATTGGCTTTGGGGAGGAGAGGGAGGCTGCCTGCAGCTTCTTCTTGTGAGGAGATAGAGGAATCGTGATGCGGGACCAAAGGCGAAGGTAAGTTAAAATTCTTTTTATTAAATTAAATGCCTCCCTCCCTGCGTGACCCCCGCCACCCACACCTGCAAGTCATGCCGACCGCGACTGATCCAACATTGTCCAAATACACATCGAACCAGCGACAAGGATGCTGAATAGTACATGCTGCCTAATGCACATTCACACTTGTCAGGCAATGGGCACGTGTACTGGGCAAGAAGATACTTAAACTACCCTGCTAAAAACCCTCTGGCCTCACAATGTACACCCTTTATATGCACATTCACCTAACTAAAGCTCATTCCTTCACATACTGTAGAACAACTAAAATTGGACTCCGGTCTACAAAGTCAACCCTGGATCACCAACAAAGATGCAATGGTAAACTCCTGGCAATCTGTGTGGTGCTTAAACAACAGCAAAACAATAAATCCAACTGGATCCACCACAGCGGTACTTTTAGATTTTCACAACCAATGTCCTCTACCACTGCCCGGCTGTATCCTGCCGGGTACTCCTTCAGGGTCCTTCCAGCTTCAGCAAAGGCGGCTTTCGCAACAGACTCAACGTTGTAAAGTGTTTCCATTGGAACATGGCATACCCTAAAATAATAACAAAATTATAGTAACTTTAAGCTCAAGAATATGGCATCAGAGAAAATATTATATGATAGAACTTTATGTAACATAAAATGTAACACAAAATGTTATTACCATATGATATGATAGTAATGAACATCTCATGATAGGACATTAAACAACGCACAACATGACAACCATTCTCTGTTTATTTAGCCTCCTGGGCAAAGGCGTATGTACCTACCAAACCCAACACCTCCCACACCCCACAGAAGATCCTGCACTCGTCCACAGCAAACCTGAACACTCCACGCGCTGTCAGTCGCATCAAACTTAGAGGCAGGACCCAATGCGTCCAAGGTCCCAGCGGAGGAATACTCTTGCCCCAATAGTGAAGATGGAACCCAAATACCTGCTTTCCAAAAGGGGCTTGAAACAGAACTGGTCTATGCTGTCTACAACTGAAGTTCACACACTAGATGGTGGAAGTGTGCAATGTTGGATCGGGTCACACATTCACCCATTGGACATTAACTTCTTCTCTGGAAATAATAGACCCTGGACATCTACAGCTAGCTAACCAAAATAAAAAACATTAACAATGAAGTAACATGACAGTATACCAAATTTCAACAGGACATAGCTTAAAATATCTTAACATAACATAACATCTGTGCATGAATATCACTGTGGAACATTCCACGTGAGAAGTTTTGGCAATGGGACTATTGTTTTATTTTCTGCCCCGTCTCTGTCTCCTGAAAGGAAGGGAGTTTTGTTTTGTTTCATTCAATAAAAACTATTAGCTGCCTCCTCAGCTGAATGCGTAAAATGTAGATGTCAGGAAGCAGGAACCAGTTTTTTATCACGCAAGTTGACAAGTTGTGTGCTATTTGTAGGAAGTTTTATTTTACATGATTAGTTGTTTTTGACTTTGCATGTTGTGGGAGTAGAGTGAGAAGTCTCGAGAGAACGAGACTTGAAGTTGGCCTTATGCCAATATTCTTTGTTAGAGTTTAAATTTGCTAGAAAACGATGGTTAATTTAGGCATGCTTGAGTTAGCATAACTAAACCACTAAACTTCACTGACAAACCTTCATGAAATGCTGCAAGAAAGTGCATGTTTATTTTAGGTGAACGAGCCTTCCACATGCATGCGTCTTTCCCAGTGGCTAATTTGTTAAAAATAAAAATAATAATAAATAAAAGTGACGGGGCTCTCGTCAGGAGGCAGCTTGCACCAGCCCATTTCTCCTGTTAGCCCTGCCTAAAACAGAACCAACCACAGAACCATGAAAGTGGGGGGAGGGTGTGGCGTAATGGCCAGCGCTGCAGACTTTGGAACTGGAGAACCAGGTTCGAGGCTCAACATCCTGTGATTCAGGGAAAATCATGTAATCTCGCCGTGCCTACCATAAATGGGGAACATCATTTACAACAAAACTTTTACCACGCACTACCATTACAACGCAGGAATTACAACGAAAGTCGTTACAACGACTTTCGCTGGAGGGCGCTGTTGGATAGGGAATAGTTTAATTTTCTATCCAACACCTTCCCTACTATCCACGGGGACTGGAGTTGCAATAGAAAATTAAACTATTCCACTATCCAGCGGCCCCCAACGCAATTCGTTGTAACGACTTGCGTTGTAATACCTACGTTGTAAAGGCATGCGTGGTAAAAGCATGCGTTGAAACGTCATACAACCCCATAAATGAATGTGTCCTTAACTGGTTCTCATGAAAAGCGCTGGTGTTCATGATTAAGTGCTGGTAACCACCTACTCAAATTAAGCACTGATCTTTCCCCATTTCAGAAAATAAACACAAATACAGCCTTAGCCACAGTCTGTCCTAATACAAATAGTTTGTTCTTTCCTCCAGAGGGAAGGATAGGTTTCTATTACAAGTTCAAGGCCACTTATCTGAACTCTGCTGCGGTTGTATAAGCTATTGTATTCCTGAGTTTTATAATGTATGATTTAATCTCTTTAATCAAATATATACAGCTTCTGTTGGGAGTGGTTCATCACACTTTGTTGTTCTGGGATGATGGAACTCTGACTCCGAAGTCCTAACTTTGGCAACAGCACCCTATCTGTACATCAGAACTGATTTATCACAGACTCCAGGTTTGGTGAATGCCACGTAGGCAAATAACAATGGACACCAACGCCAACATCACAAATTATACATTGTTCAAGCATCCAGCAAGCACAGATACATATGCCACTTACTTGGGTGTCACCAGGTATACAAAACTCACTTCCGAAAACCAAAACTTCTAATAAAACATATCAAAGTACACATTAAACAAAACACAACACACACCAAAAAACCCTAGAAAGATCGCATCCTACCTCTCTCCGGATGCCCGAAAACAGGCTACAGTGGCTCTGGTCTCCTCGAGACTGGACTACTGTAACGCTCTGTAGGTGGGCATGAATAAGAACCTTCTCCATTGTTTACAGATGGTGCAGAATGTTGCGGCCAGGATGGTGCTCAATCTTCCTAGGCTCTCTTCTGCAACCCTGGCCAGGAAATCTCTTCATTGGCTCCCTGTCGAGTCCAGGATCACATTTAAGCTTCTTTGCCTTGCTCATGGGGCTGTTTATGGCTCTGGTTCAGAGAGTATTAGGTCCCTCCTTCATCCCTATTCTCCCTGCAGGACCCTCCGGTCATCTTCTAAAAATCTCCTATTAGTCCCTAGATTTGCCAAAGTAAGATGGGGAGGGAAAGCCTTTGTCACCGTAGTTCCTAAGCTTTGGAACTCTCTCCCACCTGAATTGGTGGGATTACCCTCTCTGGCGCGTTTTCGCAAAGAATTGAAAACTTGTTTTTTCTGTCAGGTGTATTCTTAGATATGTACTCGGTGAATTTGAGACGATCTGTTTAGTTTGTGCGCCTTGATGCCCTTGGGCTAAGTTGCGCGGTATAAATTCCCAATCATCATCATCATCATCAGTTATTCCAAATAATCAAGTATCGCTGTGCAGTGCAGACAATAAAACTTTTCAGGAAACACCGCACACCTTCCTACAATGGAACAAGTAAAAAGAGAACTCTGAACACACCTCCAGCATTGCCCAAAACCACAGCTAACCGGTTGCTAGGGTGCTCAACTGTACATGCTTCCACCAGCCACCTAGCACTCTTTTGAGGCAATGGTGTACACTGACTGAGGAATTATTCAGATAATCTTGGTCCAGCCCTCTGGCTCACCCGTCACACCCTAAATAGAGCAGGGTCAACACATTCACTCACAACACATTCACTCAACAGAAGCCTTCTACTTCAACTACTGACAGAGCAACAAAAACCAGACCCCGGTCTACCAGGAAAATATAGAAATAGTCTGGAAGGTCATCCCTGGGTCACAAAAGGTGATGCAGTGACATACTGATGGCAGACTGAGTGGTATCTGAATAACAGAAAAAAATAACTCCAACTGGATCCATCCCAGCGGTAGTTTTAGATTTTACGACCAATGTCCTCTACCACTGCCCGGCTGTATCCTGCCGGGTGCTTCCGCAGGATCCTTCCGGCTTCAGCAAGGGCGACTTTCACAACAGACTGTTTCCATTGGAACATGGCACACCCTAAAAAATAACAAAATGATATACACTTAAACACAGCCATGTGGGATAAAATATTATATGATAGAACATTATGTAAGATTAAACGTAACACATACTATTATTAACACATATGATAAGAATAAACATCCCAGGAGACTTTCCTTTGGAAACACCCTGTACGTAGGGATTACCAATAAGTTTACAAGAAGACTGCAGACCGTCCAAAACACAGCAGCCAGACTAATCCTCAACCTCCCACGCCAAACCCACATCACACTAGACCTTAAGGAACCCTACTGGTGCCTGATAAACAAGCATGCACACTTCAAACTCCTCACCTTCACCTACAAAGCACTCCACAACACCGGCCCTACCTACCTGTACAGCAGCATTCACTTCCACCAACCTTCCAGACACCTCTGCTCTGCCAGTCTCTCAGTGGTACAAAAGGGGGTGGTGATGGACGGAGCATCTGAACCAATCAAACACTCACACCCAGTCAACAGGTCTGGGTTTAATCCATCACCGTTCTTTAGCCCACTCTGCCTCCCCAGTTCAGACATGGCCATATGCAAATCAGACTGACCCTGTCTCTCAGTGGCACACACCCCGCACACACACAAAAGCAGAGCAGGGGGCTGCGGCTCCTGGTACCTGGCCCCTGAAGCCTGGAACAACCTCCCTCAATACATCAGAGGTTCCTCCTCTCTTGACTTTCCCAAAAAGATCAAGACTTGGCTTTTTGAGTAAGTCTTCAGGGCTTGCCTCGCACCTCAGCTACAGTGCACCTAGATACCCGCACGGGTGATTACCGGGCACGCAAAAAAAAAATCAGCCCACATTTGCATAATGCCTTTCCTCAAATGACTGCTTCGGCGTAATCTAATAAAAAAAAAAGCGGAGGGGGGGGGGGGTTGTTGGGTGTAAAAAAATGTACACATTAGTTTACACTGCTGAAATACACCTGGAAACAAGTGAGGCCACTTCTACTCAGGCCCCCTCTCAGCATGTGCACACATTAATTGGCCGACCAGCTAGACAAAGGGAGTAATACCTCTCCTTGTTGCTAAACAGGAGTAACGAGCGCCCATCTGCCTATAGAAAGGCCACTCAGACACCCACTGGGCCGCTGGCTGTTCGAACAATAGAGAAAGCACCCAAATCGGCCCCCAGACTGCTAAAAAAAGCAGTCCACAGCAGGAACCCGGACACCGGCCCCTCGGGCATTGCCCGAATGCCCGCGTTACCAATCCGATGCTGCCTGCATGGGCCACGGCTGCACTGTGGATAGATTCTCAATGATCAGGTACATCTTTGGACCACTTGAACCAAATGGTTTTCACTTCCGGGAGCTTCAATCAGTCATGTATACCGGATAGATGTTGACTTCAGATAGCCCTGCTTCACACACATTAAATCAGTCAGGCCTACAGGGTGCCCGTAAACTCCCATTAATTACCCTTGCTACATTTATTCTACCACTTTGCTGTTTACTTCCGGTACACTCCATCTATTTCTTTACTTCCAGCTGGTCAATCCACTCCCTGATAGGGCTGTAATTCAGGCCCCTGCGTCCCCTAAGGTGCAGGCGGGACCTGGTCCTTTAGGAGGGACCCCATTCAGCTCATAGTCTAAGAATATTTGTGAGATATGGTAGACACACGGACCCCTCGCCACCAGTGCTTAATTTGAGCAGGTGGTTTCTGGTGCTCGCACCAGCACTAAATTCTCAACACTAGTGCTTGTGACAGCTGCCACAATGTGGCGCCGTCTGGGTAATTTAGGGATGATGACAATAACATGAAATTATTCATTCAATATACATTAAAAGTGACTATTATCTGCCATCCTAGCCATTCTTATAGCCGTGGAGTCTAAAATAGTCCTTAGTGTCACACTTGTAGACGTGTGATGGTTAGTTGTTGTGTTCTTACTATCATTGGCAGCATGGCAGGGGCAATGTGTGGTGTAAGCTGAAGTGACCTCCTGACGATAGCCCTGGCACTTATATTTTCACAAATTAAGCACTGCAGTCTCCACATTCTGCGGGAGCATAGGGACATAATTCCATCTAACACCAGTGCTTCCGGAAGACACGAGCTATTGAAGCACTTTAGGGTCAACTTTCTCTCACAAGTAGCACCCCCAACAGTTTCCGGTTGAAAGTTCACGTCTCTCACATGCATCCGAGGAAGGCTAAACCTTGTCTGCTCTCAATGAAATCGACGGTGTTTCCTTGTAAATGTGATACTCACCATAGCTGTACAAACATCACGTGGACGCGTGACTTTTATTTTGGAACGGCAGATCACTGTGGAATTTCACCACTCTGCCCTGAGTGTGCTAAAAATATTTTCACAGTTTGTTCTAAGACACAAGGCTGCTATCTCTTTTCATTCCCGACCTGACCACTGCCCAACCCCTCCACCCTCGTGTAAGAGGATTTCCTCCTCGTGTGGAGCTCAGAGAGGCCGCGAGGCCCCGTCACCGTCACTGAGCCCCTGCCCGGATCCTGCCCTTTCATCCCGGGTCGTTGTTTACCCAGGGCCGGGGAGCAGGGCCCTGCTAATTGAGCCACTCTCCTTTGTTGACTATGGGCATAGAGCCGGCCGGTGTTGTTTACTTGGCTTTTCTTGTCCAGATTAGCCTCAAAGAGTGTAAGATCTGACGTCACCTCCTCCTCTGGACCGCCATTTTTTCCCAGGCGCGTTTGCGTTACCCAAAGAAACTGGTTAGTCAATCCCTGGAAAGACGACAAACTCCTTCAGAATAACCGATTCCACGGATAATACTCTGTCAAAGGCGACGAGTGGATCTCAGCCAATCAGGAGTCTGTATTTCAAGGGGCAGACTACTGGCGCCTACTACGAAAACGCAGACAATGTATCCACAAAAGGTGCTATTTGCTGAAAGGCTTGGAAGAAATTTGACTTAAATTAGGAAGAAAATTAAGGAAGCTTGTAATGTGTGTTTATGAATTAATCTTCGTGCTTTTCCTGAAGGGTTTATGTTCCTAAAGCGTCAGCCCCTCCAGTTCTGGGCAACAATGGTGTGAATAGGCCCTGATTTACCAATGTCAACATTATTGTGCTTTGGGGTAGAATGTTGGGTGAGTTACACGCGTGGAACTCGGGATAGAACGGGGAGGCAGCGGGGGCTCAGGGGCTGGAGGCCAGGGCCAGAGGGGAGTAAAGAAGTCTTGAAAGTACCGGTGACTTGGCCTCTTCTCTTCAGTGGCGACGACTGGTGGTCTGGTCCTGCGCAACGACCTGCCGGCACCTTTACCTCGTCCCACTAGTTGCTGGTGTTCCGTTGCCTTGTTCACCGCACTCCAGGTGGGTAAAAATAAATGTAAATTGATACTTGTATAGCGCACTACTCACCCGCAAGGGTCTCAAGGCGCTTGTACGAATACCGCTGTGGAACCCATCCTGGCTTTCCCTGTGAGGTGTCCATTTCTGGGCACCCCCAAGGTGGAGGCCAGGCATTCTTAGCGTTGTGGGGGCCGTTGTGGAGATTAAGCAAGCTATTGCCCAGAGTTGCAGAGTGGGACTCCATGATTGGAATAGGCACCAAGGCGAGAATTATCAGGTCCGTGGAATTTTTGAGCCCAAGACCTGCCGCGGCGGGGAATTGAACCCTGGTCCCGGGCTAGACCTCTGCATCAGGGTCTGCCGCTCTAACCATTGAGCCACACTTCTCCGCTTTTTCGCAGTATATCTGACCTGGAGGGACACACACACTCTTGCACTGCCCGAGTGCTGGACTACAGCGGTGAAGCTGTCCTTGCAAGCTGTCCAGGACATTGCGCTGATTACCGTAAACCATTTGGTGAATGAGGTCGCAACTAGACATTGCACACGTAGCGAGTGTAGCACATGTCCAGCGGCCATCTTCTCTGTGTTGGACAAGCTGCAAGGAAACGGGCACAAATTGGTTATTTGTTTAAAAAAATAAACCTTATAAACCTTATTTACTAAAGAAACTCAATACTTGGCTCTTTAACTAGATCCCTGTCAGGACCCAGCACTTCTGCCGGCACCAGAATACGACGCGGTGATAAGCAAGCCCTAAAAGTACACTAAACATAACATAACAGGCTTTTTTTTAAAACTTTAACATGCATGTGGAAATAATCTAAGCACAGACAGTTACATATAAAACTACAAAACTATGGGGCAGATTTACAAGACCCTTGCGTCACTTTTGCGCAGTAGTTGCGTCACTTTTGTGATGCAGCGCCGTCGTAAAAGTTGCGACCCATTTACAATGAGACGCATCTAGGGAGATGCGTCACGTTGTAAAGCCCTGCTTGACATTATACCTGCGTCAGGTATAATGTATGCAGGGTAGGCGTCCCCACGCAGGAAAGCCTCATAAAAGTGATGCAGTGAAATCTACAAGATTTCACTGCATGACTTTTAGGACGCCACTGTGTCAAAACCTTACGCCTGCTTGAAGCAGGCGTAAGGAGTGACGCAGTGTATTGGGAATAGGCCGCAACACGCATTGCTGGAGTTGTGTCGTGCTTGCGACACGACTCCAGCAATGCGTGACTTTTCTGTAAACAGATGCGTCAGAATTTCTGACGCATCTGTCAATCCTTGCACCATGGTGCGCCTTATTGTAAATACTGAGCATCCATGGTGCCGCAAGGGATTTGGATGGTGACGCAGGGAAAGTGATGCATCTCTACAGATGCGTCACTTTTTTGTAAATCTGTCCCTATGTTTTTAGCTCACGCAGATATACTTATTCTCTACCTTCAACTCAAGGCGCCACACTGTCTCCATGCGGAGCCCAGAATTGTAGAGGTCACCTTGATTACAACTGGTTCTAGGAGGAATACTCAAGAATGCAAATCAAGATTAATCACTTGGGAGCCTCGGCGGACACCCGCCTTCACCATGCCTTTGAAAAAGGAGCAATCTCTATCAGTGAGCCCTCACCCCTATCCTCAACACCTCCATCAGTACAGCTACCTCCACAGAACCATGAAAACAAGCGGCGTCAACACCTTCCAAAAGAAACCCTCGGCTGACCCGACCAAACGCGTCAATTACCGACCCATATCCCTCTTTCCCTTCCCAGCCAAAGTACTGGAAAAAGCCATCAACAAGGAGCTCTCCGGCCACCTCGCCAAATACCAGCTTCTCAACACCACACCATCAGACCCAACCACAACATCGGAAACCATCCGTATAGCAGTAACAGATGACAGCTAGATGATTCTCTACAGAAGGGAAACCACATCCTTCTAGACCCATTAGCAGCCTTCAACACTCTCTCCTACCTCATCCTAATCCAACAACTCCACAAAACTGGCATCCAGGGACTACCTTGAATGGATCTGCTCCTTCCTCACTGGAAGAACCCAAACTGTTAATATGGCGCCCTATGCCACTGAAGCCTGAGATCTTATTTGCAGTCCTGCCGGTCTCCTCACTCAGCCCAGCGCTCTTCAATATCTGCATAACCCCACTGGCTGACGTCATACAAGCTCAAAACATAAGCATTCTCACTTACGCCGATGACACGAAACTGATACGGTCCCTCTCGGACAACACACCCAACACCAGGAACAAGTAACAATCAGGCAGCTTGATAAATATGCAAACTTGGGAGTTACCATGGACACCAAACTCTCCTGGCTAGAACATGCACATTCCAGGAAACAAAAACCAATAACAATTGGGAAAGCGATTGGCAGGTTCGCCAAGCTCTAGGAAGGAAACGCAATTACCCAGCCGGTCACAGCACTAATGAACAAACTTCTACCATTGCTACTATACACCATAACAGTACTTAACAGTAAGACATTAAATGAACTTGAAAAAATGTATATGTCTAGCATTAAGCAATTCCCCAGCCTATGAGTAGCCACTCCATATAGAAAAAGTTAGGATAGAATTAAATATGAGTCCGTTGGCTACTTCCATAACACTTCAACTTCCATAACACTTCAACTATAAATTATATATGTGAATGTAATAACGCCAATGCTGCTACACCAAAGGTGATAATCTATAAGGACCTGCAATGTAACAACTACAATAGCATTGACCGGAACTTGGACAGTAATAGGGCAGTGATCACACAACACAATCTTCCAGGACTAACCTCTCTTTCAAGTCTACCACGTCTTGAACTGAAAAAACCTAATAAAAAGTACCTTAAGGGGAACTATAGAGAGGAAGATGTATGCTCTCTTTCGAATTACCATTATAGCAACTTAACATTTAATTCCTAATTCCTACTCCATCCGAAGACAACCATACCTTGAGGGAACTAACAAAAAGAAATATTTAAGAATCAGACTTTTATATATTCCTTTGCATCAAGTTAAAGGGTCTTGGAACCCACACATAAAGGGCACTGGTTCATGTCGATTAGGCGGTTTGAAGTCTGAGACTATAGAGCATATTATTTGTATCTGGCCCAATCTACTAGGTCTGTGCAAACAATGTTTTAGAATATTTTGTAACAAGGCAAAAATTCGATCCACCAGAGAAGCAATCAACTGTTGTTTTAACAATAAATCTTCATTTTTTTTATTAGTGCCTTAATGAGAATTATAGATATTGCTTATAGCAGCCTGGGCTTTAAATTTTAGTTTATTTAATTTATTTGACATATTTCTTTAAAAAAATACTTTACTTATTGAGGATTTTAATACACTACTATAATGGGTACCAAAAGAATGGAAGCTATATGCATCTTATTTTCTTTTTCTTCTTTAATTTTGAAAGATTTAGTATTTATTGTAAAATGATTTGATAAATGTAATAAACCTACTTGCGTACCTACGTACCAAGAGATAATTCTTCTGTGTGATGCTGAGGTGTACAATATATGAAAACTGACCGACATTTTGCAGTGTGGGACCTGAGCTTGTAAATTGGGCAGCCTGAAGGAAAGCTCTGATGTTTATGGGTCGAGTTTTAAGATATGTGTAACCTGAGAGATAGCTATGGTGTCCAAGCCAAGCTGTAAGATATGTGTAACCTGAGAGATAGCTATGGTGTCCAAGCCAAGCTGTAAGATATGTGTAACCTGAGAGATAGCTCTGGTATCTAAATCCAAGCTGTAAGATATGTGTAACCTGAGAGAGGGCTGGGTTGTATAAGGCGAGCTGTATGAAATGTGTATTTTGAGAAGTAACCCTGTTGACTAACACCAAGCTGTAACATATGTGTAAATTGAATACACCTGTAAGGTAGGTGCAACTCGAGTGAAAGTTCTTCTAAGACCAAGCAATAAGACATAAGCAATTTTAGAGATAATTCTGCTTTCAGACCGAGGGACACAATGTATGCAAACCGAGGGAATGTATGCATCCTTAGGCCTTAGCATGGGAAATCTGCATAATAAAGGGTAGCTCTTATGTCTAAGGCCTGAGTTGTAAGATATGTACAACATAACAGATAGCTCTGCTATCCGAGTTCGAGCTGTAAAATATTTGTAATCTGACCGCTAGCTCTGGTGTCTAAGGTCGAACCGAAGAGATAGTTCTGCTGTTTAAAAGAGAGCTATAAGATATGTGCAGACATAGGGCTAGCTCTGCTGCCGAAGCCTTAGAATATATTATTTGCAGCCCTTGGAAGAACTAAGGGCCAGATGTATCAAGATACACTTTTGCGATTCTCAAATAGCGATTTTTTGAGAATCGCTATTTGAAAATTGCAAAATGGTATGTATGTAGAAATTCGCTATTTTTTAGCGATTTCTTAAAATTCCTTAATTGCGATTAGCAAATTGCTAATCGCAATTCAGGAATAATATCCCATTCATTTCTATGGGCCAGGAGGCCCATAGGAATGAATGTGAAATTATTCTCAATTTGCGATTCGCAATTTGCTAATCGCAAATTGAGAATAATTTCAAGGGTGCTGCTGCACCCCTGAAAATTACTTGCAAGATAGCGGCATTTATTTTCACGATATCAGGTCTTTATGAGTACTTCCTGTTTACCCCAGGTAAGAACTTCGAGTGTAATCGGAATATGACCACACGTCTTGTATGACGGTTGAAACGTGAAAATAGAGGTATGATCCTAATACCACACTTTGTTACCATATGTCTTCACAAAGACATGTTCTGTTATATTCTCCTTCCACGACCAGATCTTTGATTACTTTGCACCAATAAAGTTCACAGATGTATGATACTCATGTTAAACCTTGGTACACAACAAAAGAGATGCACAAATGTTCACACTTTTTCTGGTACCCAGAGGGATATAAGGTTTTTGAGCTTTAAGTGACTAGTACAGGTGATTATTGTAAAATGACATGAAAAGTTATGAGAATTTAATAATGTCTTTTGAATTAATACTGATGTATATTCGTTTTTGTACAGATACTTAGCCCCTGAAGAAGGGCCGAGTACCCGAAATGCATTGGGCAAAATAACAATAAACTCAAGAATTATGTTGGGATGTGATTGTAACATCGTTAACTAATGAGAAGAAACATGAAAAAGGAAATGATAAAAAAACTTTTTGAATAAAACTTTATTCATTTCAAACAAGAAAACAAACATTTTGAAAGATTCATTCATACAGTGTGCGTTTGGAGACGTTACCCTCGATTAGGATAACGCTACTTTCTTCTGCACCCCTGAAATTGACATGTGTGCACATATGGCATACATACATGCCCTAAGGGCATGTATGAGCGTCACATGCCACCTTTACAAATTGCAAAAAGTGCATTTTTAAAAGAATTCGCAAATTACCACCAACTACAAGTTGGTGGTAATTTGCGATTTCTTAGTGTGAAATCGCAAAATGTTCTTGTTTCTTACATACCATTTAAGGAATCACTTTTTGCGATTCCTTAAATGGTAGTGCAAAATTAAGGAATCCTTAATTTTGCGATGCGATTTTTTTCATACATCGTATTTCCAGTTGTTTTTGTCGCAAACGCTGCTATTTTGCGATTCACAGCGTTTGCGACAAAAAAAACGCTTGATACATCTGCCCCTAGTTTATCTAATGCCCACGCACGTACAACCTGTCTTTCCTGGGAAGTATCAAGGCACTTTATCTGCTGTCAGTCAGTCTGAAGTCCGACATTTCTGTAAGGTTTGTAAGCATTAACAGACAGATAAAAGAACGAAGGGGTATGGTCTAACGAGCAGAGCTGCTGTCTTTGGAACTGGGACAGCATTTTCGACTCTCGGCTCCGCTCAAAATCTTGTGATTCTGGGCAAACGGCGAAATAATCCCTCCATGCCTCAAAATAAAAAATGCTTTAATGTGGCCTGGGGCTCGTATAAAGCGCTCTCATGTCCCTAGCTTAGGGAAACTTTGCACTATATGAAAGCCACCTAAAAATAGGAGACGGAAGTTCAGAGGTGACGTGATGCTGGGGCGAAGCGCTGGCAAGGCTGATAAACTGCCTTAGTACAGAGACTGACCCCCGTCTCCTGACCTCAGTTTTGCTACCGGCTAAGTATGATTTCCGCACAAACAGCATGCGCTCACACCAGGCATGACTTCCAGAAAGCCCCCGCAGTGCCCTTCGTATCCCTTTAATATCTGCACATTTCGGTGGCTTCCACATGTGAACTGAGACATGCCAGGGGGAGGAGAGATTTTGTCACCTTCTTTTGTTTGAGTGTAAAATACTGTTTTTCCATGGTAAGTGCTTTTCTCGACATCCTGTGATTCTGGTCTGTGCAAATCACTTACCTAAACTCCACATGCCAAAAAAATGAGTATGTATTTGTGTAATGTGACTGCTGCTCATGTAAATCGCTCCTATACCTTCAGGTCGAGTGTGCGCTAAACAAAACTGAAATACATCAAAAAAAATGTTATTACTTTGCAGCAAAAAAGTGTAAGAGAGGGGAGTGCTGTCATGGTTTGGAGCACTATTGTGCACCAGTCTAAATGAGTGATCACGGCTACAGGGAAGCTAGTAAACAGAGACTGATGAAGCAGCGACATCTGGTGGCCATTTATAGTAAGCTACTGGATAAGAACCAGAAAGACTTCTCATTCACATTAGCGGTGTGACATGCAGAGAAAACACTGTTGCAACCAAGCAGTAGCGCAGCAATAGCCCCGCAGTCTCTGCGGTGGTGGGGATGGGGATCCGAGCTTCAGGGGCCCCCTCTAACACTGTCAGGGCTGTGGACTCCTGACCTCACAGCTCCTGACTGGGCCTGGAGCGTGGGGCCCCCCTCCATGGGCCTCATTTATGAGAAATGACGCATCGCTGTGTGAAAGCAGCGATGCGTCACTTCTCAGTGCACACTCCTTGCGACATGATTGATGCATCATATTTATAATATGACGCATCATGTCGCAAGGAGTTACAGATACGTCAGTATTTCTGACGTATCTGTAGGCGCAAAAGTGACGCATTGCTGGAGTGTGCCACAAAAGTGACGCAACTCCAGCAAGGTGTACTTTCACATGGGCAAGTCCCATGTTGTTAGTGCCTGCGTCAGTCTTACGCCTGCCATGAAGCAGGCGTAAGATTTTGACACATTAGCGGCCAAGAAATGGCGCAGTGAAATCTTATAGATTTCAATGCGTCACTTCCATGACCCTTTCTTGCGTCTAAACGCCCCCCCTTGCATACATTATACCTCGCGTATGTATAATGTGGCGCAGGGGGTTTACAAACTGATGCATCTACCTAGATGCGTCACTTTGTAAATATGACGCAACAAGGCACTTTTTTTACGCCACTGGTACGTCACCGCACCGGCGGCGTAAAAGTGACGCACAGCCTCATAAATGAGGCCTCATGAATTTTGCAGGGAGACCCCTTCAAGTTTCGTTACGCCGCTACAGCCAAGACATCGAGATGTCAACCCAAGGAGGTCACTCGCCGATTCTGGCTGATACATTTTAAATATTTACATAGGATTTATGACACTAGACAACAAGCATTTGCAATGCAATAGGTCTCACATTTTAGAAACTTTAACCTATGGTATTGTAAATGGCAATGCCTTTTATTTTTGCAGTTTTTTTAAAGACATAAATAAAAGGCATTGTCATTTAAACAATGCCAATATGTCAAAATCTCGCAATTGCGAGACCTACTGCATTACAAATGCTTGTTTCTAAAATATGCAGGCGAGTGTTCACTAATAAGGATGTCACTCAGGAAGGGGCATATGACGTTGGTCTTGGGGACAGTGAGCACCGGACACTACAGGACCATCTGATCATGGGTGCTGGGCAGACCTGAACACCAGGCGCACTGAGGTGAGTCTTAAGGGGACGGTCAGGCCCCACAAAGACATCACTAGGACAAGGCGGCGATCACCTGGATCTGAAGGGACACAAGCTGCTCTTTGCACCCCTAGTTCCCTAGGAAGCCATTTGGCAGGTCGATGTACTGGCCACATTTATTGGTGAAGAGTTGCAGGATGATCTGGTCTCCGTACAAGTTGAGGAACTTCTGGATCAGCACTTCGTATCTGGAGCCATGCGGCACGGTAGTGGGCCGGGCGAAGACCGAGAAGCAGAACAGCACAGGCACTATCCTGTTCACCTGAGCTGCCGCGGCAGGTACCAGTTGCTCCGCCATGTTCATTGGCCCTAAGCCCTGGCCCCTCATGCGATGTAAGGAGGGTGGGTGCTAATAGAGGAGGCGAGCAGGGACTGGCTGAGGGAATGGGCAGCGAAGAAGCAGCAGCTGCTCCTGGCAGCAGATCGGGGACATACCAATCAACAGCTAGCGCAGATAGAAATAATCTGGATAAAACATTTGAACACTTTCATACCACAAGGGTTAAATGATAACATTGAAATGGTTTGCTTTCTTTGTACTAATGGGATATCTTTGTAATTTTGTTATAGATAGGATTTTGCATGTAGTGATGACCGCTGCTTTTTAAAAAAAACTCATACACTGGAACATAGACTATTTCAGCCATGAGGCAGCATGGTTGATCTACGCATGCTAACATGGATGTAATCATGTTGTACTTCTTAATTTTGCTGTTCCACACATATCAGGACAAAGTTGCACTCTGGTGATTTATGCTGTTGATCACATTTATTTAAGCACAAAAGGGCACACTCAAGCACAATTTGACACGCGATTCACCCCTATGAATATCAATAAAATATAATTCATATATTTAAGCACACTAGTATTGTGTTCACTGTGATTAGACCGTGCATCCTATTTTTTGTATCACATTAACCGGGATAACTTTAGTTACACATTGCAGTACTCTAACATTGGGCGTTATCAGCTGAGTCTGTTCTCCTTGTCTATTTTGTGCCGCGTCAAGCCAGTTTTGATGTGAGCTCTTCAGATTTAAATAAGATAGAAGTTGCGAATAAAGTTTGAATCACATGGGCGAGAGCGAGTGATGCGCGGTAGCGTTCCGACGAATAAGTAAGTGAGACAGCCATTGAAGGGATAGTAACGGAGGGATACTTACACCATATCACTAATTTGAGATATGTGTCAATCTATTTAGAAAACTGCTGCACCTTGTATTTCTTAATTGACCAGCAACGCACTCTCGTCTACTGCCATTTGAGTAAGTGTCCCTTGTGTGTTTCACATAGAAGCACCATAGTCATAGAGTTGGCACTGATGGGCACTATTGTTTATTTAAAGGGAAGTTTACATTGCTGAAATTTTGAGGTTATGTGACACCCGGGTAGGACTGGAATCTGTTTTAAAAGCGTTATGAGCCCATTTGCATGCACTTTTTCACATGGGCGATAATACGTTAGGTGGTGGCGCGCTGGGAACTGTTTCATGGTAACAGCTATATTTTGTGCTCAATAAGGTCAAGCATGGCAAAAATGACAAGCGTGGCGAATCTATTGGGAGCACGTTTTTATCGCGTCAGCTAAGACACACTTTCCATAATGCAGCACATTAAGGACATTAATAATTTTGAGCAATAGCATGCACTAATTGTGTAAATTCGGCGGGGATGGAATAGCCTATCATATTCATGAACTTCTTGTTTTTCAGTATGTTTGAACATATGTATTGTTTGTTATATGTAGAGTTCCCCTGATGAAGGGATTTCGCGAAATACATTGGGAACACAGCATTGGATACTCCATGATGATCTTATGATTACAATTTAATGCAATGTGAAGATGGTAACACAATCAATACATGTGACATATAAGAAATGTCGAAGATCAATTGTTTTCATAGTTGCTAGAATTGCGTATAATTTTTTGTGAACTAAAAAAATGAGATAAATGGCAATAAATCAAAATGAAGAATTATTCAAAAACATGTTTCCTTTAATTGCTGCACCCTAAGGGCGTGAGTGGTGCACTTTGAAGTATGTGACAAGGTTTGTACACATCATTTTGGAGAATGTTTCCAGGATGACATACTTGTTTATGGGTCTTTCGAAGACTATCACAATAACACGTTAAGAGAAGTTCTATTGGCATTCAAGGAAGCAGGGTTAACCATTTAGAGGGACCAATTTCAAACTGGCATAGAATCTGTAGACTGTTTGTGTCATACGATTTCTAAACATGGAATAAAACCCAAGTTAAACTTGGTAAAGGCTGTAAGAGATGCACCACCTCCCATGAACAAAGAGGAATTGAAATCCTTTTTAGGATTAGTTGAATATATGATAGAGTTTGTAAAAATCTTTGCTGATCTCAATGCACCTTTGAGAAGCCTATCAAAGAAGGGTATTCATTTTGATTGGGATTTAAAGTGCCAGAAGTCTTTGGCATTGACTTAAAAAGCTATTATTGATGCTCCATCCTTAGGAAATTTTGCTGCAAAATGCAAAACTGTTCTAACCACTGATGTGAGTGAGGTAGGAACTGGGGCTTCTTTGACACAAGTTGTAGAGGGCAAGGAGTAAATTGTGGCTTTTGCATCCGGGGTATTTAAAGATGCTCAAGGCAACTAGTCTACAGTTGAGCGTGAGGCCCTAGCAGTATGGGGATTACCATGCACAGTATGCACAGATCTCAAACCCCTTGTGTATATTTTTTCAACCAAAGGGAGGGAGAATACTACTCCTCATTTAGCTAAATGGATTATTGGATTGGAGGGATACAACTTTAAAATTGAATACGTTCCTGGCACAAAGCATATAGTGGCTGACTGGTTGTCAAGATTACCTTACAAATGGGAAGGAGAGGAAGGAAGCAGGGTAGTAGAATCTGTTTGGTCAGTCAAGATTCCTGGGATCACAAAAAAAGAGTGGGATAGAGGCATGGAAAATGATCAAACTCTTAAACGGGTGAAGGAGAGGATTGTCCAAGGATGGCCAACCAAGCCCAGTAATTTCGATGATGATCTCAGGAGATTTTGGGCTGTACGTCAAGAGTTAATCATGAATGAAGACAACATCATGAGAGGGCATAGATTGGTACCCCCACCCCAAAGACTTGTGGGACAGGATAGCAGAGTTAGCCCATGAGGGGCATTTAGGTAGGAGCTTTACTAAATCTAAAGTTAGATCAATATACTAGTTCCCAAGTCTGGACAATGTTGTAGATGGTAGGGTCTAGGAATGCATAATCTGTGCTATTAGTGATAAAAACTTTCTCATCTCTCCCAGATTTAAGAAAACTCGCTCTGGAGGGAAAACCTTCCAGGTCTGTGCCGCCACTTACTGGAATAAACTTCCTCTTGCCATCAGGTTGATTCCTGAAGAGCCCTCCTTTCGTAAGGCACTTAAAACCTTCCTTTTCTGCTGATCCCCTAAAAGAGTAAGACTTTTTACACTCTCAGAAGTGCCGGGACACCCCGTTGGGGTAGCCGCGCGCTATATAAGATACACTAAATAAATAAAAAATAAATAAATAAAACCAAGAGAACAAGAGGTGCAATGTTGTCCCCAGTGAGTGATCCACTAAATCCTTGGGCTAAACTCGATCTAGATATCATCGGTCCTTTAAAACTCTCTATGTGGGCAGGGACATTTAGGCTGGTACTGGTAGACTATCTTTCCCATTGGATCGTTACAAAACTGGTCAGTAATATCACTGCTTAGTCCTTTCTAAATTTCCTAACTGATGTACTTAAGACAGAAGGAGTGCCAAGCACCATTATAACAGATAATGGTGTTCAATTTACATCAGAAGAAATGCAGGAATTTTTTGAGAAAATGTCTATATAAAATCGCAAAACAGCGTTGTATAGTCTTATGGCAAATGGTTTAGTAGAACATGTTAATCACATGATTAAAGAATATATTCAACTGGCATATATGTAAGGAAGTACTGCAGACAAGGCTCTTCAAAAAATGCTTTGATCCTAGCACACAACACGCAATTTGGTCACTGTTTCACCTTTTCTGGTGCACAAGGGAAGGTTTCCAGGTACAAAGTTGACTCCGAATTGGCTTGGGGGAGGCAAACCCAGATGGATATGCAGGGACAGGATGGGCAATCAAGTTAAACTGTAGCAAGAGGCGTAAAAAAAAGATATGATCAAAAATATGGAATAAAGAGAGGTATTTGGAAGGTGGGCAATTGAGTAATTGCCAAACTTCCTGACCCTGCCAAAAGGGTGCAAAAGGGGGTGGTGATGGACGGAGCATCTGAACCAATCAAACACTCACACCCAGTCAACAGATCTGGGTTTAATCCATCACCGTTCTTTAGCCCACTCTGTCACCCCAGTTCAGACAAGGCCATATGCAAATCAGTCTGACCCTGTGCCTCATGGGAACAGTCCAGCCCGAACTGCCAAGCCATGCCTTCCCTGGACCGGATTCAAGATTCCTAGGACCGGTTTCTGGCATTACAGCCGTCTTCAGCCAGGCCTTGCTTGAATCCAGTGGCAAAGTGAGCAAGGGACTCACGTCTGAGCATACCTTGCCAACTTATGGCGAACAAAGCAGGCCAAAAGGGTGGCATTACATTTTATAAGCCAGCAAAACTGGTTGATGTGAGGAAAAATGTGGTGACCCTAGAGGGTGGTGGAACAAGGAATATGGACAGAATAACACCCTACCATCCTTTTCAGGATATAGTGTGTCCTATTGAGAAGTCCCAGGAGACGTCGAGTTCTAATGGAACATACCACAGCATGAGGGCTCACATTGTTCCTGTTTGGCACCAAGATTATGTTTTCCATTAATTAAAAGAGGGAGAATTGTTGTCATTTTATCACAGTGTATTATATTTATGATAATAAGTTTTCCTTTCATTCTGTTCCCTATGTGTTCCCTTTTTACCTATTTAACTTTTCCCCTGCCCCCTTACCTTCCTCACAGTTGGTACCTGCCAAAATTATATTAACAGTGGAAGTGACAAGCTATGGCTTTGTGTGGAGTTGAGCTTGAGCAGCTGATGTGGCTGGGAGGCTGTCGTCTTACTCATCAATAAAGTTTCACTTCGACTAACATGTGGAGCGTTTCTACTTTGTAATACTCTTCCACCCTTTTAATGCAACTTAAGGAAGCTGTGGTTTCCCCTTTGAAATTTAGAATTTTAGCATCACTCTGTAAAATATGCAGTAAGATGAATTTAACAAATAAATGTGTTATAAGCAAAAAGGGAAGACAATTTTTAATTTGGGATGTTAAAGTGCAAATTTTTTATGTGGATTTGGTCTGCCCACGAGGCGCCCATCCAGACCGCTTTCAGGATATCCAGGTGCGTAGCTTTCACCAGTGGAGCAGGTGCAGTGGTGCCGAGGACTAAAGACCTGAGGGATCCACTGAACCCTGATTATTGCTGTATTTCACAGTGGGCTAGGGACCTTCCTTGCACCAGGGCCATGACACACTGGCTACTCCACTGAGGTCATCCATTAGCGCCATTGACGTTGATGAGCGAGAGGCAGTGATCAGTAAGGAAGAGAAATTCTTTACTTACAATCATAATATTGCCAAAGGAATAGTTCTAGTCAAACAAGACTAAGGGGCAAATGTAGGTAATTCACATTTTGGGATTCTCAAATAGCAGTTTTTAAGGAATCGCTATTTGAGAATTGCAAAATGGAATGTAGGTAAAAAATCGCAATATTTTTGCGAATCTCTAAAATTCCTTAATTGCGATTAGTAAATTGCGAATCGCAATTAAGGAATGAGTGTCCCATTCATTCCTATGGGCCAAGAGGTTCATAGGAATGAATGGGGATACATTCCCAAATTGCGATTTTCTATGAGAAAATCGCAATTTGAGAATCGCAATTCCAAGGGTGCCAGGGTGTCCAAAGGACACCTGTTGCACCCCTGGAATGTGCCTGTAAGTACATGTGGCGCACATACATGCCCTAAGGGTATGTCTGTGCGCCACATGGCACTTTGAATGAAATTTTTTTTTTTTATTTTGACAGGAAATCGCAAAATACCATCTACTTGAAGTAGGTGGTACTTTGAGATTCCTTAAGCCGGAACCCCTACATAGCATTTAAGGAATCACAAAATTGTGATTCCTTAAATGCTTGAGCTAAATAAGGAATCACAATTTTTGCGATTCCTTATTTTGCTAAGTGCCACCTACATACCAAATGGCCGTTTGCGATTCGCAAACACCGGAATTCTGTGAATTCCGGCGTTAGCGAATCGCAAACGCCTTCCTACATATGCCCCTAAGTGACCTGTTCAGGGTGACAGCAGAGGCTTAGTTCTGAGTGATAAGTGAGGCTTTAACTTCCATTGGCAGATGAAGAAGAGTTTCCATGTGGTTATCTCGATAAGCCACTGTAAGCTTCAGGCTCTTCCCATCATTAGGTAATGTCTCCATCCCTGAAAAAGATTACAAACATCCCATGAATAATTGTGTGCTGGACCAGCACCGATGATGCACATTACTGCAGCAGGACATTTATTACCTGTCTAGTACGGCTGCCTCCGAGGGGTGCTTGCGCCATAACTTCAGAGATAGATGAACAGTGCTTATTACATTGTACAGGGAGGGCCAGACTCCCCATCACTATCCCTACAATCACAAGGGGGAGGGAGGCTGATGAAAGAACTCAGCTAGTAAGAGGCATGTGGCTGACCTTTCTGAGGCAAGTGGGGACTTTTACCATAATTAGCTTTCATATGGGCTGATTCATAAAACCCTTTGTGCTTCATAGTTCCTCATAGTTGCACAAAATCAGAAATATGATAGAGTAAATTCTACTTCCTGATTCATTGTCAAGCTCTTATTGTCTGTTGGAGTGTCTAAATTCATAAATATAGGAGCTGGGGCAGGAATGTGGACCGTTGATGTGAATGGTGCAGGAAAGTCAACCTACGTGTGTATCTGGTACCTTCCTGCCTGGAGGCACAACAAGCTTGGTGAAAGAAAGACATGAAAAAAGTCTCTTTATAGGGTGAGAAATAATAATATTAATACTGCCATTTGTAGAGCACGAACATCTACCTACCTCCGAAGAGGTGTTCCGGCGCTATAGCAACAGGTGGCGCGTAAAGAAAGCATGCAACGTATCAGGAGTCCAGGGAGATTAATATTGATAGAAAGAAGAGGATAATTTCAATATATATTGGACATGTGGGGAAGGTGGGGCTTCTCCACTGGTACAAATTATATGAGCAGGCACACTTACCTGCATCATTTAGACCTGTAAAATGTGTGTCTTTCTGAACTTTCTTCATGAGGAAATTTTACGCCTTAGAGTATTCCTGTAAATGTACAATTGTTGTAAATTTCCAGGAATATGCCATTAATCCTCTACGAATATACAAGTAGTACCACAAAAGGACATTTTCAAATGTTACTTCCTGCCTTTGTGAATGGGGCCTGAAGTGATTGGATGTTGGAAGGACACCTGTTTAGTGGTTCTTATATTGAGGTCAGAGGGGAGGATCTTCATACAAAACTGTGTGGCCACTCAGTTAAGATGTAAGTTCTCTATTACATGTTAGGACTCTAGGTTACAGCAACTGCAGGCAGGTCCTGTCACTGATCCAACTTCCCTCCATCTGTCTGTATCTCGGTACACTTCACACACACATCAAATTCCATTACATCATTAACTCTCAGCATTCCAGACACCAGCTCTGACACACTGGGAATGGGGACAAGAATTATACTACATTTTACACTGGGCATGCTTGGAGGTTCAGGTTTTCCTGCCTTAATACACATAGGTCTTTGAAAGTTAGTCTTTCCTCATACACTCCCCATTGCTTCCCGGGAAGCTCTTCTGTTCTCCCACTTCATGGTCAGTGGAGTAATGTTTTGTTATGTTAATATTTATTTGAACACCTCTCAATCACCAAGAGGTTTTAAAGTAGTGAAGGTAGATACCAAGACCAAATCAACTTGACTATTTAAAAAGTTATGATAAACACCTGCTTGAAGAGCTAGGCTTTCAGATGGTATCAAAAGAGAGGCCCAAATTGATAATCTGTAGGTAGCCACCAATTCTGGATTTGTGACACCTGGCAGTCTCCTCTGTATCTTTCAACCCGAGCCATCTCTCTTAAGCCAGAGGTCTGAAAAAACAATAGTCTCCACATCTCGCCTTCCAGTACCTTAGGCTATTGTGGGAGCTGAACCCCGATAATTTAGACTTCCGGAAATTTACCTGTGACAATTCGACTTCAGGTTTCCCGTTGATCTAGCAGCAAGAGACACCACACTCTACAAAACTGAACCTCTTCAATTAGCTATGGGTGGGAGGTAAACTCCGGTTTGCTAGGGGCGTTTGCAGAGTTTTGCCCACTCCGCAAAAACTCTGCCTACTGCTGCGTGGTCTTTACTGGTGCCTACCCCTAGAGAATAGCCCCTAAGCATCGGTGTGAAGAGATCCCCGCTGCTAGGGGGTCAATCCATTTTCCGCTTCCGTTATTTTCCACGTTCCAAATGCATTAACCCCGTCACTGCAGGGCTGTTTCCCTCCGCTGTGCTGGGGGGTGGGGTGCGCGCACAGCGCCCCGGTGCTCATGACGAGGTCAGCTCTTCATGAGCCACGGCGCTCCGGTGCTCATGGAACACACAGGACGGCAGGGGATTCAGCCCAGCATGGAAGCGTTCCATGTAATGGGCGCGGTCACACCGGAGCGCCGTGGCTCATGATGAGCTGACCTCGTCATGAGCATAGGAGGGGTTAAGATGCTGTACTTGCACATTTAGGCAGTAATGTGTAGAAGGACAAGTGAACGTGCACCTGGACAGACAAATAGAAGTGCAGCTGAACGATCTACTGTTGTTTGGGTATGGTTAGATACTTTGTTTCCCACCCTGTTTCAGTATTTTATTCCTGGTTAATTGCATCCACTCTAACTTTCAAAATTCGAAATGATCAGAAGAACTAAAACTATGTCAGATACAATTTTCTACCCAAGGTTGGATGCATGTAAAAAACTTTGTGTTGTAGGTTGCATGAAACAATATGATTCTAGATTTAATAAACATAATGAGAATGGTACGAGTCCATACTTATCTCTTTTGTGAAACCTTTTAAACCTATAAGATAAGCCTCAATAGCTAGATGGGTTATAAATGCGAGACGATTGGCCTCACAAAATTTGAACTCATGAAATTTCAGGTGCACTCAGTTAGAGGAGCTATGGCTAGTAATTCCTTCTGAAAAGGTGGTAAAATAGATGTCATCCTTAAAGCAGCTGACTGGTACAATTCCAACACCTTTGCAAAACACTATTGTAAACCGATTGAACACATGTAAGATGTGGTGTTACAGAACTACCAACATGCATAATGGTAGCCTCCGGTCTTGTAATGAAATTGCGATTCTCCTAATAACATGACAAGAGAATCTGGATTTCATTAAAGACAAGGAGGCTAACATTATCCCACCCATCCCTTCCCATGGGTTATAAATAAATTATTGAAAGAATAAAATGCACATTTTAAAACACAACCTTTATTCAATGCATTGCTTAAATTACTATCTTTGCTTATCGTTGAATTGTTATCCTCTTGCTCATGTCACATTTTGTCACGTCTATATTATCTCTCAGCAACATGACTACATAGTATTTACTCTCCTTCTTATTTCAGATACTACGCCGTCATAACTGCTTCACTCTACAATATGGTACAGACCACAAGGATGATGTTCAGGAAGGATGCATTCTGTGACCCCTTCATTAAGCCTTCGTTCTCCACTTAGGACTCATAAAAATAGAAATAAAGGAAAAGAAGAATTATTTAGAAGAAGATTCAACTTATTACCTTGCATTTAAAAGAGGCAGACTATTCTATGTGCTTGACTATTATACATCAGGAAGATTCTGTTCTGGGCCTTTTTATTTTGTGACATATTGCTTCTAAGGGTCTGCTTGGAGTTAGCATTAAAAGAAAAATGCATATTGGTAGCCTCTGGTCTTGTATTAAAATAAAGAGTGTTTCCTGAACTCCTGGCTTAATTCCGCAATTCTGCAGCCAGAGCTCACGAACACGACGTGACCCGATTCCACTTACGAGAGAAAAGTAGGGGTGGACGGAACTCCGCAGGATCTTGCAGAGTTTTCATGTAACTTCGCGGGATTTCATGGGGTAAAACTCTGCATGTTCTACCCACCCCTACAATTGGCAGAGTTCATCCAAATAGTACCTAGAACCACTCATTAATGAAGTTCCAGATGAAAATAGTTTTAAAGATTTATAACAGAATTCTTAATATAAGCGATACATAATATTGCAGTAAATGCCATGTAGACCCAGAATACAGAGCACAAAATCAGAGTTCAGATTATTAATAATCCCTATTTAAACTGGTAAATCTCTAAAGTATTCAAGTGTCAAACTAGTACTGACAGCATCCTTAAGAGAAGAGAAAACGTCTCAAGTAAATTGAACAGAGGTTCAGGAGGAAAATGAGTAGTCGCCCGAGTTATGATTATTATTTATTTATTCAAAGTTTTATATAGCGCGAACAAGATCTTTACAGATATCAGAGCGCTTCACAGAGACAGGGGTAGGGGCAACAGGACTGAACAGAAATAATGGGAGCAGTATAATAGTCACTAACATAATAGGATAACAGTAGTGTACAGAAAACATACCGATATACAATCAGGTAACAAGTAATATAAGACAGCGCAAGTCATTGATCCCGCTACAATAGAGTTCAGGTAAACTTTGGATGTAGGGATGGCTTATACCAATTTCTTAGGATAGAGAGAACACGGGGTGGGGGCATCGGGAGGGTGATTCAACAAACTAAAGTGTATCATATATTGGTCGGTAGTAGGAGAGTAGCATAATAGTGTCACAATCAAGTAAGAATATAGTGCCAAGAGACAATCAGGTGATCAATAATACAAAGCGATGCAGAGTCTCTGATCCAACACCTATAAAGTTCAGGAGATCTTGGCCAGAAGGATGGTTTTCACCTCTTTCTTGAAGAATGCAGTGGAGGAGAAAAGCCTGGTTTCAGGAGGGAGCGCATTCCAGATCCTGGGTGCCATTCCTGAGAAGGAGCGCTTGTATGTTTTTTCTTTCCGGAATCTACGAGGTTTCAGGAGTAGATTTTTTGTACTTCTATTGGATCTCGAACCTCCTGATATAGACAACTTTTGAGCGAGGTAGTTGGGTGCCTTGTGGTGCACGGCCGAGTGTGTCATAACGGCAATTTTTAGCTGTATTCTGCCTTCAAAAGGCAGCCATTTTAGAGATTTTAAGTCTGGGGATATATGCGAATGTTTTCTTGAGCCAGTAATGAGTCTCGCGGCAGCGTTCAGGGAGGCTCTTAGGGGTGCTGTTGCGGATAGCGGGAGTCCGCTGAGGGCCACAATTCCATAGTCTATGCGAGGGAGAGATTATGTTTTATCAAAATTATGAATTCACACAAATTATTTACCATGGAAACCCAAAAACTTGAAGAAGCTTCTACACCCTCCCTCCATGGCGTAATGCAACTCTGGTGCTTGAAAGGTGATAGCAAAGGAAAATGGGACACACACTCCCTTTAGGGAGTAAGGCTGATACACTCTGGGCCCTGGCATACTGGGAGTTTCTAGAGCACTAGTCAAGTTTTGTTCTTCTTGTACATCTATATTGTTCATTATATGTATGCACTTTCCACATTTCTTGTTGACATTTGTTTTTTGTAAAGTTGTATTTATTTATACCAATGTTGTTTGTGGTTGCCAAAAGTGGGAGGGATGTGGGATTTCTTTTATGTTTTTTTTTTATCCTTTGCATTATTCTTTTGCTTGCTGTTTGTTGTGGGGGGGGGGGGAGGGTAGCGTGGTATATTAGGATAAGTACATAGGCCCATATGTGCCATATTATTATCTTATGGTGTAGAGGAGTGACAATCAGCCATTTCAACTTCCGCACTGAGATGACACAAAGACCCGGCTATCCTCAGCAGACGTCACACGGGGTCAGTGACTGTGATTCAAAGCTGGGCACAGGGATGGGTTAGACTAGAGGAGTCGAACACAGAAACCCTGCAGGGGGTAAGTGGACTATAATATGTACTAAAGAAATCACCCACGCATCATTGTTGACACATTCAGACATGTAAATGGGAACAACAGTTAAAAGTTAACATTGGTGCAATTTACACCTTCTGTTCCAGGAGATATGTGACAACATTCAAATCCAATGGTGACACAGATAAATCAATTAGTGACAATTATAATCGAATGATGAGAAGCCAATCTTAATCAGAGTCCCCAGCTGTTCAGTGTAGCAAATTTGTGGATTTTTTAAAACATCAAAAATAAAAATAGATTTTATAAATATGTAGCTATATTTGTTTCAAAATATTGTAATAACGATCAAATAATGTGCAGGCTTTTTGTAATTATGTTTTTTATCAGTTTCTCATCCAACTGAGAATTAAGAAAAAGCAGACCAGGAGACATACACAGTGCTTGCCCGAAAAAAAAATAGTTTGCATGGATCACAACTAAAACAAAATGACTGTGGCATAAGCACAAACTGACTGCTCATTTTTAATTTCAAGGATATCATTGCTGCTAACTCTCCTGGGGTTAAAAGTGCAGGTCTGTGGACCTGTGCCAGGAGGTACCTGGCAGGGCACAGAGGAGCCAGCCTCCCTGTGTAGTCTTTCCAGCTGGCTGCCTGCCCGTCTGTGGGTCTGGTGGAGAGCAGGATAAAAATAGCAAAGCGGCAGGTGAAAAGTTGAAAATACCCCTCATGGGCCTGTAAGTAGGCAGCCAAAGCCTTTATTAAATATTGTCCATATAATCTGCGGAATCATTTTTTAATGTTCTCTCAGGCAAGGTAACAAAGGAACCGACGTTCCTTCATATTAGCAGGTCATTTGTAGGATGGAATAAGCCTTGCAGAAGGCCCAGGCTCTGGGTGGATAATTAATTTTAAGGATTGCCTCCAAAAGCAGCAGCCTAATATTAAGTGGTAAACTGGATGCATATGCTTGGGAATAGTTATTCACCTGGGTAAAGTGAAATTTCACTCTTTCGTGCAAATCTCTTCTTGCACTGTCAAGGTGTGATGGGACCTAATCACACAGTGCATTGTTACAATTGTTTTGCCTGATCTTGACTATTGCTTCGTGTTGATGAATCAGAAAGTACAAAGAGCTTGAGCCTGCTGGAGATCTTTGTTGTGAGCTGTGTGTAGTATTAAGCGATACAAAAGGGGATGATGGAGCGTTTGAGCAAATCAAACACTCACATCCAGTCAACTGATCTGGGTTTAATCAGCCACCCCAGTTCAGACATGGCCATATGCAAATCAGTCTGACCCTGTGCCTCATGGGAACAGTCCAGCCCGAACTGCCAAGCCATGTCTTCCCTAGACCGGAAACAAGCATCCTGGGACCGGTTTCGGATTCATAATCCTCATCAGCCAGGCTATCTTGAAACCAGTGGCCAAGTGAACAAGGGACTCACATCTGGGCATACCCTGCCAATTTAGGGCGAACAAAGCGATACAAAAGGGGATGATGGACGGAGCGTTTGAGCAAATCAAACACTCACCCCCAGTCAACTGATCTGGGTTTAATCCATCACCATTCTTTAGTTCACTCAGCCACCCCAGTTCAGACATGGCCATATGCAAATCAGTCTGACCCTGTGCCTCTTGGGAACAGTCCAGCCCGAACTGCCAAGCCATGTCTTCCCTGGACCGGAAACAAGCATCCTGGGACCCTACCACCCCCTTTTGTACCGCTTTGGCCGCCATAAGTGTGGCAGGGTATGCTCAGACGTGAGTCCCTTGCTCACTTTGCCACTGGATTCAAGCAAGCCGGGCTGAAGACGGCTGGAATGCCAGAAACCGGTCCTCGGAAGCTTGTTTCCGGTCCAGGGAAGGCATGGCTTGGCAGTTCGGCTGGACTGTTCCCATGAGGCATAGGGTCAGACTGAATTGCATATAGCCATGTCTGAACTGGGTTGGCAGAGTGGGCTGAAGAACGGTGATGGATCAAACCCAGATCTTTTGACTGGATGTGAGTGTTTGATTGGTTCAGATGCTCCGTTCATCACCACCCCCTTTTGTACCGCTTTGTGTGTAGTATTAGGCATGAGTATTAAAGTGAAAGTGTTAGTGTAGAGAACTGGGTTTTTGTTGCAGTTACCCCCACACTTTTCCCCCTTTTTAGGTCGAGCTGGAGTTAGCATCCAAAGGATGCGTCCAGCTGGAGACCTAATGTGATATTTATGTGCCCTACTTGTATCCTTGCAATATCCCTGTGCTGCTGTCGGATTCATTTCCTAATTTAAGTACGTCTTTTAAATGAGTCTCCATTTTCTCAAGTATAATCAGGCGCTCTAAGTGACCGTTTTGTTCCCTTGAAGAGAATAATGTGCTTATGATATGAAAGGGAGTTTTCGAAAGTCCATCATCTTGATTTGTCTTTCATGCAAGGTCATTTGAACGAACTTTTTGTACATTTAATAGTTTAGGTGAATTGGTGCGTTGTTCCCATCATAAATTGTTTCCTGTTGTGCTGCTCACATGAGGTTTGCATTTCAGTGATTCACATTTCTGTGATTCACAGCATTTGAGTTTGGCGTTTGTTGTATTTAATTTTTTGATGGTTAACATTTTATTCTGTGACATTCTTAGATTTAATTTCACAGACACGCATTCCCAGTAGTGATCTATTTTCGTCCGATTGTGCCAGACGTCGCCCATTATAACGTCTCCTTCTTAAAAGCTCCCATGGAGGTAGTTTACATTCACTTGTACAGTGAAACCCTCACATCTTGTTCCATAGTAGCATGTCAAATGCTGTTTCCCTTAAGTTCTGATTCATTCAACTGACTTTGCCGGATAATAAGGACATGCCTTGGAATGCGTGTTTTTTACAACTACTTCCTGTCGAAGCAGTTTGCACAATGTGCGATGTATTATATCAATTCGTCATTGATAAGTAACCTCATGACTCAACTTCTCTTAATGCTCTTCTCCACCCGATTTGCTTGGAGGATTAATTAAAGTTTTATGGGGAAAATGTCTAGCACGTTATTTCTGAAATTGAAATTAATTGTGTTCCACTCAGAAAAGGGGAGTTGGCTTTAATGTCAGTGTTGTCACTGGCGGCTCGCGGCATTTTGAACGGGTGCATCACACCTGTTACGCCGCGTGTGCATTCAAAACATTTTTAAAGAGCGTCCCACCTGAGTATCGGTGTAGTATTGTTGGGCTGCTCCAAATTACAATGTCGTACGAGTTAATGGTGACTTCTCAAGATGTGGAAATTGTGCGACTCAAGATATTGATGTGGAATATTACTTTGTGGGAATTATGGCAGAACTCATATTCCCTTACTCTTCCACCCATAGATTCCCCTCAGTGAGTTAAGCTCCCGCTCAAGTGATCTGTCTTTAATCTGTATGTCATTCATGCCTTAACTGTACATGTTGTGTGAGTAATGAAAGCTTGTTTTAGTGTTTTCTTCTGGATCTGTTCTGGTGGGCATGGAGGATTACACTTGCTGCCTTCTGTGAAAGTGGGAAACTTGCTTTGCTATTGCCATCCAGTACCAGATGTGTGAGGAAACACAACGTTGCACTGTTTCTGCCTGATCTGTATGTGCACACCACCACATCCACCACCACATCCACCACTACCAGATCCACCACCACCACCGCACCCAGCACCACCACATCCACACCCACCACATCCACAACCACCACATCCACCACCACATCCACCACCACATCCACCACCACATCCACCACCACATCCACCACCACCACATCCACAACCACATCCACCACCACCACCACATCCACCACCACATCTACCACCACCACATCCACCACTACCTCATCCACCACCTCATCCACCACCACATCCACCACATCCACCACAACCACATTCACCACCACCACATCCACCACAAGCACATCCACCACCACCACCACATCCACCACCACCACATCCACCACCACCACATCCACCACCACGTCATCCACCACCACCACAACCTCCACCACCACATCCACCACCACATCCACCACCACATCTGTGTGTTTGTGACTGTGTGTGTGGCTGTGTGTATGTAGCTCTGTGTGTGTGTGTGTGTGATTCTGTGTGTGTGGCTCTGTGTGTGTGTGGCTCTCTGTCAGTGTGGGTGCAAATGCAATAGGTCTCGCATTTGCGAGAGATTAAGCTATTGGCATTGTAAACGACAATGCCATTTATTTATCTGTTTTCAAAACCAACACATAAATACAAAATGTGTCATTTACAATGCCAATAGCTCTAACTTTTGCAAAGGCAAGACCGTTGCATCACTCAGTGCCACCACAGAATCAATCTGTGCAACCATTCAACAACAACTGGTTCAAATATACGCTATCAATGTTTCAAGCTTTATTGCAAATGTCACAAAAAGATGTTAATATTTCACTTCTGTTCTTGGATTTTCGTCACAATAAAATACACTGAACATGATTTCACAAAAGTTCTTTAGAAAAGTTTAAGCTATTGCCATTATAAATTACAATAACTTTTATTTAAGTATTAGTTATTTAAAAAAATTAAACGCCATTGTTATTTGTAATATCAATACATCTAAGTCATGTAAATACAAAACATATTGCATTACAAATGCTATAGGTATCACATTTGCGAAAGTTATAACTATTGGCATTGTAAATGACAAAGCTATTAATTTTGCTATTTTCAAAAACAATACATAAATAAAAACTTTGCCATTTACAATACCAATAGCTCAAACTTTCCTAATGCGAGACCTATTGCATTGCAAATGCTTGTTAGCTATAGATGCTGTTTTTCAACTCTGACCTTACACTGAGACATGCTAACCAAACCTCAGTGCCAGTGGTCCATCCTTAAAACAATGTGTTGTCTAATTGTGCTACAATTTGATATGGACTTTAGCCCCCCCTGTAAGTCCCTAGTAGATGGTACCTCTGGTACATAAGGCAGGGGTACTAAAGTGGGTCCCAAAGGGCAGCAGTATATATTTTGCCACCGTAAGAGTTCCAAATACAAATTCAATACAGACTACCAGTGCAAGTTTCGTGACGGTGCATAACATGAGTGAAAACATGACATTACACACTCACGCGTATCATGACAAAATCACTGCATCTAATATGCGTAAGTCACCCCTACAGCAGGCCTTTGATCCCTAAGGCAGGGTGCATTATATTTGATGTGAGGCTGTCCCTATGATGTCAGTTCTCTTTCTAGATATTGCAAGTGGACAGGGGAGCCATCTTAAAGTATGTACCGGGCACTGGTTAAAACGAGTTTCCCAACTACAAAATGGCTTCATAGAAACACATGGTGATTGGTATCACATACCTCATATCAATAAACCCACACAGATTCCAGTGGTGTGTTCATTAATACATGCACCCAGAGGGCACCTTAGAGGTGCCCCCTGAAAACCTAACCAGCGACTGCTGTGCTGACCAGTGCTTAATTTAAGGCAGTGGTTGTGAAAAGTTGGCCTGGTATATGATGTTCACTATTCAAGTGAGCACCTTGCATCAGTCCAAACAATCCTTATGGTGATGGTTGTAAAGTCAACCTTATAGACCAGCTATCCTAGTGGTAGCATGGACAAAAGCAGTCTTAGGCTTAACTCAAGAGGGCATGTGAAGCCAGCTGTTTTACCATATGCAATGCCTTTAATACCAAATGAAAGGACACCACACAGGTTATATATTCAAAATATATATGTGTTTATTTCTAAATCAATCCTCTGAACTATTTATGAGGTCAGAGGCACAAGCGCATAACAAGAAACTTAATATAACATACAATAAGTTGCACAAATATGGATAGGCCCTGGTGGCCTGCTAAACCATATACTAAAATAGTGGTATAAGAACCACATCACGGACAATGGTAAGGCCGAGGGCCTTGGGAATCGCTGGGGCTACACTGGACTAACAGTTGTTAGGGAGCAGGAGGCCCACGGGATGCGTGTACAGTGTCTAATTGCGGACGCGTGCACACATAGTAGTCAATGGGTGCGTAAAGTTACAAAGTTAAAGAATTAGGAGTTTTCCGACTGGACTAGAAGCTAACCACTTGAAACTAGGACACTAGGAGAGTTACTCTTTACAGCAGCACCGCAGTACTCGCGTTACCTCACCCACAGGAAGCGGGTGCATAGGTGTCAAAATGTGTCGGGTTTCGTTGTGGAGTTCTATGGAGCCTTGGAGAAAAGATGCTGCAGGCGACCAGGAGAGAAGAGTCCGGTTGGATCCAAGGGTGGATCGAAGATGAAGAGTACCTGAAAGCAGAGGGGACAGAGTCTGGGTCACTAGCCAGTGACCAGGAAGGAACCAGGCGATGTCGGGAAGCAATCAGGTGATGTTGTGAAGCTTGTCTCTGCAGCCACGTAAACCAGGAGGTGTCAACGACAACCAGGAGCTGGATACAGACTGTCCCACAAAGGCTCTCGCTGTCGGCGGTGTCAGTGCTCGATTCGGAGTCAACAGGCCTTGGCAAATGCAACCCACGCAGGAATCGAAGATGGCTTCTTACTCAGGCCAGCAAGGACTGAGGGGCTTCTCCTTCACAGGGAAGCAAGGGCCAGTCTGGAGCAACCAGACCAGTAGTGTAGATTTCGGATTTCATCGTCACAGAGGCCACTAGCCAACGGGCAAGTGACCGGACAGATGCATCGAGCAGGAAAATGTAAAAGGGCATCACGCAGCACTCGCTGAGTGTGGAGAGGTGATCTTCGGTGCAGTTGGTGCTCGGGGCTGGTGCTTCTCAATCCCCAATGCACAACTTCGAGGGTGCCTCAGAAGTTGCACGGAAAGCAATTCGCTGGCTTTCCAAGATGGCCGGTCCCACGTCTCTCGTCGCCTCCACGGGTCTCAGCTTTGCTGTGGCTGTGGATCGGGCTGTTGGATGTCTGGAAGTCTGGGTCTTGTTAGGCTCTGCATTCAAGCTCCGGCGGGAGCAATGACAAAGCAAACCGTTGAGCGCTTGATGGTGCCTGCTTGCACAGGGTGGTCACTCCTTGACCACAAGGGAGATTCTTCAGTCTTCTACGTCGAGTAGGATGTCGAAGGTCCAGAGTTTTGTATCAGAGTTTCAGTCAGGATATATCTAAAGTCTAAGGACACAGCTCCTACCTATATACCAAATCTAGGGGCTGGATTACCTGCTAGGTCCCTCCTATGGGTGGGACCCAGGAAGGGGGTGGTTACACGCCTTTCCCTTTGTCCAGTTTCGCGCCAGGGCTGGGGCTGGAGTGCCCCAGCACCGGTTTGAACTGGACTATGCATGGGACACCTTGTGTGCCCCAGGCAGTGTCTCATTTCATTCAGCCCTCCCTGCCCCAATACACTATAGCCTGTCTGGGGTGGTGCTAGCACCTCCCTGTGACAGGAAACCTATTGTCCAGGCCTCCCTCACTGGAAGGACTCCCAGCAGCAGGAGGTCAGACTTGTGTCTGTGGCAGCAGCATCCATTTTGTGATGCTGAGGCTCTGGTTAACTTTAACCGGGATTAATGGTAGTAACATGACTTCTCCCTCTAGAAGGGTGGAATGCTACCCCCGTCGGCAGGACTGGCGAGGGGGTAGTATTCCAAAGCGTATGACACCTTACACGACATGTTTTGATAAAGCCAAACCAAAGATAGCAATAACCGCGTGGATTATAATGCACTTAAGAGTATATGGTATGGCAATATCCTAGAACAGCTATAAGGACATGGTTCCGAAAGCTGAAGACAGGCTCAGCTCATGCTAGAGCACCATCTCACATAAAACCAAGCACCTTGCCTCCAGGATTGTTAAAGCCTGCCATAGGAGTGACTTATAGGTGTATATGTGTCTAGATATAAGGTCAGATATAGGAATACTATACCTAAGCAAGGGGTGATTACACGACCTTCCCCCGTCGAGTGATCAGCCAGTTGTGTCAGTTTGGATGGCCAGCCAGGGGTGGCAAAAGATATGCTGCAGCCCCTGGTAGGCCTTGGGTGCACCTATGCCCTGGGTACCTATAGTACACTGTACAGGGACTCACAAGAGTGGCCCAATATCCAATTAGTTATGTACCTAAGGTACATGGAGTCCATTTGATAGAGAGAGCAGATAGCCTGGGGCCCTGATTAGCAGGATCCCAGGCCAACTAAGTAAAAAACCAGCTAAACACAAGGCAAAAATCTGGGGTATCCACCTTCCTACAGTGGTTTCCGGTACTTGGCACCGGCACTTAATTGTCAGCACCACCTGTGACAGTCTACCACAAGGTGGCTCTATCTGGATAATTTAGAGATGACTACAACAACAGTCAATTATTAACTCAATATACATTAAAAATGAATATTACCTGTCACTCAAGCCATTCTTATAGCTATGGGGCCTGAAGTAGTCCGAACTGTCACACTTGTTGAAGCGTGAATGTTAGTACTTGTGTTGTTACTATCATTGGCGGTGCTGGCAGGGGCACTGTGTGGTATAAGGTGCAGTGGCCTCCTGACGATACCCCTGGCGCTTATATATTTGCAAATTAAGCACTGCTGCTGACTGACTAATTTTCCCCTGCCTGCCACCAGAGACCGGTTTCTGACCACCCAATGGTGAAAGGCTTTACTCTCAGGAGGTCAGAAACAAAGCCTGCTCAGGCAGAGGGTGTTTACACAAACCCCAACAGGACCCCTCCCCCCTTCCCCCACCCAAGATGACCTGCAGATTAGCATTTCAAGGTAGGGAAGAATCAAAAAGCCCACCACCTTTGGTATGTGAGTCTAGCTTCCATCACAGGAGAGGATGTTGCCCCATTTGTCCAGAGCCCTTTGGCACTTGGACAGACAGGAAAATTAGCTATGCAGGAGGCATGCTGCACTGCAGGCTGGATACATCTCTAGGGTGACCAGCTGGAAGTAAACACAACTTTAGAAATTCCACCATGTTGTGTGTGGTGGGATTAGGAATTCTGGGACAGGGTGATGCCCACTCCCCAAAGGAAGTGGGCACCTAGGGGGTGTAGTGACTCCAGGGGTAAGTGCCCATTGGCTACTACCCCTCACACCCCTTAATGCCCCTAAATTGAGTATTTAGAGGACCCCGACACCAGATTTTCTGATTTTGATGCACACAAAAGAAGAAGTGGACTGAGATGGCTGCTGACCCGAGGACCGAGGAACACGACTGACTTGGAGCCAACCCTGCCAGCTTGCCTGCTGCACCCAACCTGGAGCTTCCAACTTGTCCTACCACTGTGCCGATTCCAAGAAACCCAGAGGGCTGCCAGTGCTTCACCAATTGCCAGAAAAATGTATTTGGAGTAGAGGAGCTAATCCCCTGCAGCCACAGGCACCAAAGAGCAAGACCCAGTACACCGACGTGCCGCCTACGGGGACTATTGAGACAGCAGTCTCCCAAGAAGAGGTACCAGTGCTTCTACAGGTCAGATCCATCTTCCCTTCAAGTGAGGGGACGCCAGGACCAATCGGAGATGCACAGTACCAATCCCTGGGGTACTGGATCCCTTGCAGCAGCCAAAGCTTGTTGATCCGGGACTGGACACCAACTTTGAGGAAGACTTACCTGCACATCGAGTGACTTCAGGGACAGTGAGACCCACTTCATAAGTGGCCCAGCTGCCTGTCTGCCCCTCCTCTGCAAAACAAAGATCAAGACGTGTCTGTGACCAACGCCACCCCACACCTCAAAGCACCTATGCACTCGCACTCCAGAGCCTGGGTCCAAGAGAGGTGACAGTGCCACAGGGGTCCCTAGACCCATAAGCTTGGGTTTGCCCAGACTGGACTTCCACTCGCCACCTGCAGCCTCTTTCTGCAGGCCCCCTCCAACCGCGAGTGACTCCAACACTGAATCCCGATGCCAAAAGACACCACTGCACCGAGCCCCACAGCCTGAGGAGAAGTAGACCAACGGTGTCCCTAAGTGCCCGAGCATCTCAAAGGTCGAGCTCCCCCGGAGTGGTCCCCCAGTCCCAGCTTGCAGCCTCTTTGTAACTGAACAGTTCTCCCATTGAAGTGAATGGGACACCCGATGTCGTGACACACCTCTGCACCCAGACGCCCCAGAGCCTCCCAAGGTGAACTGTTGGTGTGGCCCAGGACCCTGCCCCAAACTCACCTTAAGTCCTGAAAAACAGTCCTGTAAATTGCTGCTAAGTGCCCAAATGCAATACATGTTTTTCCTCCATAGGATAACATTACTGATCCAGAAATTGTACTGTCCATATTTGAAAACTGTAAAAATTCACAACTTGAAAAGTACTTACCCAATTCCGATGATCTTGGTATCTAAATTTATATAAAAATATGTCTTATTTTTGGCGTCTCTCCCATAATGCACTAGATAAAGCACGCTATAAATTGGCTCTATCTAAATATCATAAAAATATAAGATATGCCTGCAAAGCCCATATTATTGTACAGTTGGAGCAGCTTGGGAATGCTCCCCAAACCCTTTATACGATACTCAAAGCTTTTACTCACTCAGAGGCATGTAATAATGAGCAGGCACCCTCGCAAGCCTTATGCGACAAAATAGTGACGCACTTTACAAAGAAAATAGATTTGATTTACGACAAAATTACCCAAGATGGAAGAGCCCAACTCAATTCATCTGCCGATCTCTCACACACTCGAGCTACCCTCCAGAAGTTGGAATACTTCCCTTTGGTTTATTTATTTATTTATTTATTTATTCAAAGTTTTATATAGCGCGAACAAGATCCTTACAGATATCAGAGCGCTTCACAATGACAGGGTAGGGGCAGTAGGAATGAACAGAGGTAATGGGAGCAATGTAGTAGTCACTAACATGAAAGGATAATAATAACATACATAAAACATATCAATATACAGTCAGGTAAACAAGTAATATAAGACGGCATAAGTCATTGATCCCACTACAGAGGTGTTCAGGTACACTTTGGGTGTGTGGAAGGCTTATAACAGTGTTTTAGTATAGAGAGAGCACTGAGTGGGGGCAGCGGGAGGGTGAATCAGTGACCCAACGTGTATCATATATTGGTCGGTAGTAAGAAAGTAGCGTAATAGTGTCTCCCTCAAGTAGAGGTATAGTGTCAAAGGACAAGGTGAGCATTGACACAAGGCAATGCAGAGTCTCTGATCCAACACCTATAGCGTTCAGGAGATCTTGGCCAGAAGGATGGTTTTCACCTCTTTCTTGAAGAGTGCAGTGGAGGAGATAAGCCTGGTTTCAGGAGGGAGCGCATTCCAGATCCTGGGTGCTATTCCTGAGAAGGAGCGCTTGTAAGTTTTCTCTTTCCGGAATCTACGGGGTTTCAGGAGTAGATTTTTTGAGCTTCTATTGGATCTCGAACCTCCTGATATAGACAACTTTTGAGCCAGGTAGTTGGGTGCATTGTGGTGCACTGCCGCGTGTGTCATAACTGCAATTTTTAGTTGTATTCTGGCTTCAAAAGGCAGCCATTTTAGGGACTTTAAGTCTGGGGAAATATGCGAATGTTTTCTTGAGCCAGTAATGAGTCTTGCGGCAGCGTTCAGGGAGGCTCTTAAGGGTGCTGTTGTGGATAGCGAGAGTCCGCTGAGGGCCACAATTCCGTAGTCTATTCGAGGGATGACTAACGCTTGTACAGCAGTTCGGAAGTCTTCAGCAGGGAGGAAGGGTTTAATTTTCCTCAGTGTGTTGATTTGGAAATTAGCTGCTTTTGTGGCTTTGCTGACGTGCTGCTGCATGTTGAGCTTGGTGTCCAGTGGGATGCCTAGGGATTTCGCTGAGTCCACGATGGTGGGTTGGACATTGAGTGCTGTTAGGTTGTTGAGCCATGTTTGGGTGGTTGAAATTTTCGCCGGGGGTGAGATGAGAAGGAACTCATTTTTCAGAGCATTTAGTTTGAGGTGATTATCGGCCAGCCAAGATTGATTGTTAATAAGCGTGGAATTCAGATGTTTGATATCTTCCGGGGATTGAAGCTTTAGGTACAGTTGTGTGTCGTCGGCGTACATATGGAATTGGACATTAGAAGCTTGGAGCAAGGTGGCGAGCGGTTCCATGACGAGGTTGAACAATGTGGGGGAGAGGGAGGATCCTTGTGGAACACCTAGATCTGCAGGCACAGGTGAAGATAGCACATTGTCGATCTTGAACTTCTGAGTCCGGTTGTGAAGGAAGGACGAAAACCTTTTGAGAACCGTTCCCGATAGTCCCATTCTAGTGCTTAGCAGCTCCAGCAAGTTCTCATGTTTGACCGTGTCAAAGGCTGACGAGAGGTCCAGAAGGATGAGGAGGCAGTACTCATTGCGATCAAGAATTTGGAGGGCGTCATCAATTATGTGTGTCATAGCTGTTTCCGTGCTATGTTTCGCTCGGAAGCCTGATTGATGAGAGTTGAGGAGGTCAAATTGGTTAATGTGTCTTGTTAGTTGGAGTTGGACACATTTCTCCAGCAATTTGGCCAGGGTGGGGATATTGGTGATGGGCCGGTAATTGTTTAGGTCAGACGGATCAGCTGTAGGTTTCTTGAGTATAGGCGTCACTTGCCCCACCTTGAGGGAGTCCGGAATGAGGCCTTGTTGCAGGGAGCTGTTGATGATTTTGGTCCAGAGAGGGAGGAGCAAGGGGATGAAGTCTTTTACCGCATTAGCAGGTAGAGGGTCTGTGAGGTGATTAGAGGGCTTCAAGGTGCAGAGCAGTTTGCGGATTGCTTCTTCCGAGTAGGTATCGAAGTACAGCCAAGATGCCTTGTTTTTAGGTTGAGTGTAAGACATTCTGGTGTTGTTGGGGAATCGACTTACATCCAAGATGAGGTCATTTCTTATGTTGTCAGTCTTTAGCATAAAGAAAGCAGAGAAGGCTTCACAGTGTGGGGTGTCGCTTGTTGTGCTGTTTGATTGTAGGGGTTGAGTCTTTGTTTGGGTCTTGATTAGTTCGAACAGCTTTCTTGGCCTGTTTTTTGCTTGATCCAACTGACGGCTGAAAAAGTCCGCCTTTGTGCGCTTTATTTTCCTGAAGTAGGCGTTTCTTTTGTTCTTAAGCCTTTTGAGGTGCAGTGCTGAAGGGTCCGATCTCCAGGTGCGCTCTGCCATTCGCATAGTACGCCTGTCGTCATTGAGTCTATCATCATACCAGGGATTAGAAGTTTTGGTGGAGACTCTCTTCAGTTGAAGTGGGGCGACTTCATTGACTACTGTGTTCATAGAGTCAAGGTAGTGGTCCATCAGTGTTTGAACATCCGAGGCACCTGAAGGGGGAAGGAGGAGATTGCCGATGTGGGGAGGCAGGGTAGAGGGGTTAAGGTTCTTCATGTCCCTTTTCCAAGTTTTGGATTTGATTGGTTGAGCTGGGATAGGTTTCACTTTTTCATTGATAAAGAAGGTGATAATGTGGTGGTCAGACCAGTCGCAGGGTTGGATCGCCTCCAGTTGTGTTGAGTTCTCTTTGGCAATGATGAGATCGAGTATCGAGCCTTTGTCATGTGTTGGTCTATCGCATATTTGGGTGAGGTCAAGCGCATTGAGGAAAGTTTTGAGACTATTCACCACTGTGTCTTTCTGATCGTTCCAGTGAAGATTGAAGTCACCCAGGTAGACTTGGGTTGTCTGCCGACCGGCATTGGAAGTGATCATGTCCATGAGTTGTTGGGTGAATATGAGGTTGTCACCAGGCGGGTGATAGATGAGATGTAAAGCACAAGCTTGTTTGCCCTCGCTGGTGATGTCGAGGCAGAGGAGTTCACTGGAGGGGAAGGCGGGAGGGGTGATTTTAGTAACGGAGAGGTTGCTCCTAAACATGCATGCAATTCCCCCGCCCGTCTTGCCAGGGGACCTGTCCAGCCTAATGATGTTATAATTGGGGGGGACTAGTATGTCCATAATCGGGGTAGAGGCTTCAGTAAGCCACGTTTCCGTTAGAATGGCTAGGTCCAGATCCCTAGCTAAGACGAGATCAGCGATGTCGGAGGAGTGTCTCTGGGCCGATCTGCAATTGAGTAGGATGCATTTGAGTTTGGGAGAGAGAAGGGTGGTCGAGCTTTCTAGTGTGAGGGGGACTTTTCTGAGGTTGTTAGGGACGGAACCTCTATTATTGAGTGTTGGGAGCCTCAGAGGGTTTGTAAGAATTGTGGGTATGGGGATGTGTACGTTGGATATGTGTTTTTCCGGACCTGGTCCATAAGAGCGCAGTAGAGAGCATAATTCACGGTCCGACAATGGGTTGAGGGCACGCCGGGGGCGGTGGGCGTTAGTGCGAACGGGGATAGTCGGCCAGCGCGGGTGTCGTTGGAGGCGAGGGTATGTAGGGAGGGTGCGTCGTTTGTAGGGTAGAGGGATGGTGGGAGGTAGACTGAGCTGGGAGGAGAGAAGCTATTTGATTGCGTGGACATCTTTTTTGATTTGTAGCATGTCCTCTTTGACTTGCTGGAGGGTGGATAGAGTCTGGTCAGGGGGTGTATTGGGGATCGGGTTAGTGATGAGAGCCATTGGAGAATCGTTGAGTAGTGAGTTGGAGAGCAGGCAGGGTATCGAGGGGGTGGATATGCTAGCGTTGTCGGAGGGTTCTGCAGTGCTAAAGAGTGGGATGGCATTCAACGTGGGGGCCTTTTTGTGGGCGAGGGGTGTGGGTGAAGTAGGAGAAATGGGCGGTAGGTGGGAGGCATAGGTAGTGCCGTCAGTGGGAGACGGTGTCGGTGGGTAAAAGAGTGAGTGAAGGCTGGAGACAGTGGGGGAGACAGGAGGGTAGTGGGGGCTGAGAATAGGAGGTGGGAGAGAGGGGGATGCTAAGGTAAAGGAGACGGTATGTTCTGTATCTTTTGTTGGGAGGGTGAGAGTGTCTTTGGCAGGAGTGGGGAGGGAGCTGGGGAGGGAGAGGTGTCCGCCGTGGGGGGGATGGGAGTGGGGGGTGGATAAACTCCAAATGGTGGTGTGTTCAGATGGCGGCGTGTGGGTGAGGGTTATTGTGTCAGGTGTAAGAGGCTCGTGGGTGGGAGTGGGGAGGGAGTTGGGGAGGGAGAGGGGTCTGCCGTGGGGGGGAAGGGAGGAGGGGGTGGATACGCCCCGGGCGATGGTGTGTTCAGATGGTGGCGTGTTGTGAGTGGGAGTTGTTAAGTCAAGTGGGAGAGGTATGGAGGGGGTGTGAGAGGGGGTACGAGGGGTCCTGTTAGAGGGGCGGCTAGTATATGATGTGGAGACGTTTGTGACTGTTCTTGGCGAGTGTGGGGCGTTAACCGCAGGTGGGTCGTTTACTGGGGTGCTAGGGGTATAGGTGTTGTAGGTGGGGGCTGCGACGTCAGGGGTGGTAGTGCTGGTGGAGTTCTGGGTGGGGGTCCGCAGCTTGGAGAGGTGTTCTTTGAACTTGGGGAACATGTTGTCTAGCAGTTCCAGGTTCTTATCCGTGGATTGAATTAGGACAATCCCGTTATTGTAGATAGTAATGGTAGTCCTGCCAGGGAAGAGGCGGGAAGGTGTGGTAGGGATAGTTAGGCCATGAGTTGTTTTCCTGGTGGTGGAGACGGTGAGTAGGGATAGGAACACTTTTCTCCATTGGGCTCTGCGTGAGGTGTGGAAGATGATGTCAGTATTCAGGGCTCCATTGCCCGGAGAGAAGTAGGTGTCGGCAAAGGGTGTTTCAGGGTGCGATCTCAAGAAGTTATGTTTAAAACGTTTAGTGGCTTTTTTGGTGAGTGTGGGAGGGTAGATAATTCTAAAAGTGTGCGTGCCGTTGGGCTCCATTATAGAAAGGCTGTGATGTTGGGTATAGGAGAGTGGACGACAATAAAACTGTCAGCCGCTAATTACAGTATAAAGGAGTGACACTTGAGGGTGACCAATGTGTAAGAGGTAGAAGTCAGTGCAATCCAGGGACAACAGTGCCTAAGGTGCAGTTTACACAATGTGTCCAATATGCGAGGTAGCAGTCAGCTTACACCATGTACATAATATGAGAGGTAGAACCGGTTAGGTGGAGTCACATTTACACATCAGAATGTCCGAGGTAATAGTGGTGTAGTCGAGGTGTAGAAGGTGGCTGGGTGCAGCTTACATGACTAGACGAAGTGAATAAGGTAGTAATACTAATCGGTGCAGCATCGTGAGGTATCTTACATCGAAGAACCCACACATAAATGAGGTAGCGAACAGTGAGTGATAGGGATAAGGGAGATATAGGTGCAGCTTACCGCATATATAGTATGAGAATAGCGCTAGATTATTAATGAGTTACTGAGTCCGATAAATGTGCAAGCAATTTACAGCAATAGCAAATACGACAGTAGAATATGAGAATATGAGGTAGCAATCAGTGCACTGTCAGCGAGTAAAAGTGAAGATGGGTGTATATTGCCCAAGATGTAGGGTACCAGTGATAGTATAGTACTGCACTAAAAGGCGGATCCTTATGCACATCAGGAGCTCTAGGTTACATAAAATGTAAAAATGTAAAATACAATAGTAATAAATGCCGCAGTAAAAGACAGACATTTAAAACACAAAATAAAAGCCGCAGTAAAATACAGACACTTAGGGACACATAGGTTTAAATATAGGGCTAAGTGAGGCTACATAAAATGGTACATAGGTTACATAAAATGTAAAAATGTAAAATACAGTAGTAATAAGTGCCGCAGTAAAAGACAGACACTTAAAAACACAAAATAAAAGCCGCAGTAAAATACAGACACTTAGGAACACATAGGTTTAAATATAGGGCTAAGTGAGGACCTTGGTACCGATAGTGAGTAATAGTCGGCAGGACTAGTCCATGATGGCCGCCAGAGAGAGCAAGAATAGTGTTTAAAGATGGCCACCAAGTAGGGAGGATGTAGTCATTAGTCCTCTTTTAGTTGTTGCTGTTTAGGTAGCCGGGCAGAGCAGTTTCACATTCCGTTCCGGCTGTCTCAGGGTCCTGCATACCAGGGGAGTCTTATCTCTAATTTGTTATCTGAAGAAGGGTTGCTGAGGGGCCTCGTGCGTTCAGGCGGGGGTAGAGTGTTCAGTTCAGTTTATGGCCCCGGCCATTTTGAAGACAATAAGTTTTATTTTATACAAGATGAATCAATAAGAGGGGCGGCACACGTAACTTATCCAACAAAAGTATTGGGGCACAAACAATACCTTAGTCAGCCTTCACTTAGGCGTGTTCTCTGCACGTCCAGCCGCCGGGGCAAATACGACCTTATTAGCCAGCGTTTGCGTAACACCAGCAGTGGAGCCCAGATCGACAGGCTCACCGGCCGTCACTGCTCCAGAGTATTGCATCCACGCAGCCCTTCCCAAAGATAAGCGTGAGCGTGCACAGGTTCCGGCAGTTCAGGGCAGACCTTAAGGGAATATTCTTCCTCCATGCCTGGCTCGCCCTTAGACGCTTGATGACCGGTGTGTTAGGGGTGTGTGAGGGAGAGCCATGTCAGCCGTGTCAGATCCCTACGTCCTCACCCCCACTCCTAGGACGATGGCGGTTGCAGACGGAGGACGAGCTCCCCTTCCCCTTGCCGGGACACGCCGCTCACAACCCGCGGGGATCCGTCAGGTGAGCCCAGCCTCTCGCCCGCTCTCCGCCAGTCCGCCCGCCCGTCCTGCAGCTCCCCGACCAGGTGTCGACGCAGAGAGGCGCCGGGGACAGACCAGCCGAGCTGGATTTTGGCAAGCTCCGCGAAGTCTAGCCCCTCAATGCCTGCAGGGGTGGAAGCGTGGCGGAGACACTCTTCTCGGGTCTGCCAGGACCCCGGTGTGCCCTCGGGTCCGTTTCAGCCACGGGCGTCCCTCTCGTGAGCAGCCCAGCATTCGGCAAGCGGTGCGGGACCCCAGCGATGCCGCCACAGCCTCCTCAGCTCCGGCGGAGATGGACCTGGTCACGGCGATCTCAGCGGTGGAGTCCTCACCGGTCCGGTGCGGTCGCGGGAGCCAAGCGACGCCTCCACGGGAACCCGGACTCCAACTACTCCGATGTCCAGCGTCGAGCAGCAGCCCTCTCCACAGCTCGCTACACCATCCAGGGCTCCGCTGCGGTTTCTGGTGAGTATTTTTCAATCCAGGTACTTGCAGTAAAACCTGTTACTTGCATTAAATCCAGTTACTTGTTTTAGCCCTGCGCGGATCGGTGCTGTCCGGGATAAATCCATAAAGGGATCCCAGGCACTAGGAGCTCCGGACTGGAGCTCTTACCAAGCGGCCATCTTGGGGCCTTCCCGATACGCCCGATGCAGTAGAGTCTTTACTCGCTACTGTTAAATCAGGTTCACCCCTTGACATAATCCAGGCAAGGATTAGCTCATTACTATCGCCATACCCATCTGCTCCAGTCTTAACCTCTCACTAAATAAAGGTTATGTCTCTACCGAGTGGAAGGCAGCACAAATATCTCCTATCAGGAAGAACCTTAAGACCCCTATGGATGACTTGACCAATTATCGTCCTATCTCACTGTTACCTCTCCTGAGCAAGTTGTTAGAAAAGCATATTAATAAACATCTTTCAGACTTTGTCGAGGAATCAGGCTGTTTTGATCCATCTCAGTATGCTTTTAGACCCAGACACAGCACTGAGTCAGCCTTGATTGCTGTCAAGGATAACATCAGACAGGCTCTGGACAACGGACAGGCAGTTATACTTGAGCTGCTTGACTTGTCGGCGGCTTTCAACACTGTCTCACCCCAAATTCTGCTCAGGAGACTCAGTGAGATTGGGATACAAGGAATAGCTTTACAATGGATGTTGAGTTTCCTCACGCACAGAACCCAGACTATTAATCTAGGTCCCTTCCATTCTGAGACCACGGAACTGACCAAAGGAGTACCTCAGGCATCCTGTCTCAGTCCTCTTTATTTACCATCTATGTTGCTACTTTGGCAGGTTTACTTAGGAAGTTAGGTTTTATACCGATCTCCTATGTGGATGATACTCAGGCCCTGCTATCCTTTGATAAGCATGACCATCTTCTCAGAAGGTATGAAAGCCATTGCCAGCTGGACGAGGCAAAATTTCCTCCAGCTCAACGCGTGAAAAACTGAAATTGTGCTGTTTGGTGACACTCCTTTGAGGCGGTTCTCGAGCTGGTGGTCAACGGAATTGGGACCTGCACCGGAACCACTGTGGTATAACATGTAAGGGTCCAGAAATTAATTATGAAGGAGCAAGCTTCTATCGCCTTTGGCGCTTGCTTCCATGCTCAAGGTCTCTTGCGAAGAGAATTTCCCTTTCTCCCCTTGTCCATTCGGGAAACCTTGATCCAGGCACTAGTACTAAGTCGATTAGACTACTGCAGTGCGTTGCTGATCTCAGCCAGTGAAGCATCTTTGAACAAATTGCAAGTAGTCCAAAATAACGCTGCCCGACTGATCTCCAATGCTCCTGCTCTTAACCCCTTCCCTCCCCCTCTTGCAGAGACTGGATTGGCTGCCAGTGCAGAAACGAATCCGCTTTAAGATCTGCTGCATTGTGCATAAAGCCCTAAATGGCAAAGGCCACAGTTATCTGGCTGAGATATAAAAAAAATATCAGCCTCCTAGGACACTACATTCTGGGACCAAATCCCTACTTGTGGTCCCACGTTGCAAAAAAGCTCGTCTAGGTGGGAAAGCCTTCTTCCACTTAGCACCTACCTTCAGGAACCAACTACCTATACATTTGTGGGAATGATCTGATCACCTGCAGTTCCGTAGGCTATCAAAGACTCCACTGTTTTAACCCATACCCCTGTTTCTGACCGACCGAGCAGTTCGCTAGCGCGGAGATACCCCTAGGCGGGTGATTCAGGTGCTATATAAATCCTAAATCAAATCAAATCAAGTAATTAGCACTACCCTCTGGAATGCATAACTGCTCATCCACACTACCACAAAAGAGAGCATTTGCGGTGTCATTTGTGTCTCTGTAATGCCTTTGGAGTTCGCCTGGACACAGTGTACTCAGTGGCGGTCGGCACAGGTAAGAGCGGTAGGGTGGTGGGGCGGGTCAGAGGCGGGAGTCGACAGAAGACAGGATAGGTAAAATTACATAAAAAATAAATAAAACCACTTACCTTGCGCTCGCCACGCTGCTGACTCGGCTATGCAGCGAGCGCAAGGTAAGTGGTTTTATTTATTTTTCTATTTAATTTTACCTATCCCGTTGTCTGTTGACTCCCCCACCCCGTCCCGCCCCACTGTCCACCCCTCTTACCTGTGCCTGCCGCCACTGTGTGTACCTTATTTCGGTGCACTATATAGAGTGCCAAAAATCTTCATCTCAATAAAGCGGTGGCAAAAGCCGAAAGAATGGACAACACAGCAAACTGGCACATGAGAAGAGGGAGAGCCAAAATGATGATGTTGATGCTGTATTAGAACATTGGAATGTTGGGAGCTCTATTGAAAACAATGGAGTGCTCCGGGCTAATAATGGCTGGTATAAGCCTGGAGCTCCAACATTCCAATGTTTCTTTGTTCACAGCTCTGGCTGTGAACAAAGGCTTCAGGGAGCCTGAGGGGATTCCAATCCACTCACGCTCCCAAAAGGCTTTGTTTTTTTTGTTAGAACATTCTGTCCTCTAGTGACAGAATGTTCTAATAGCCTTATAGCCCTTCGTAGATGGGCTATACCGCTATTAAAGTCCCTCTCCCTTGTTAAAGGCCCTCGCCTTCGGCTCGGGCCTTTAACGCTGGAGAGGGCCTTTAATAGCCGGTATAGCCCTCTACGGCGGGCTATAAGGCTATATTACAAAGAGCAGGCGTCTGTGGGGCCAATTCACAAACTGTATGTTGTATTGTAATACATTTAGTAGTACTATAATAATAGTGATGCACCGCAAAATGCTATTCACATACCTTCCCACGGAGGTCTTAGCCTCCCTCATCTCCTATCTTTTCTATGTTGAAACCTGTGCCCATTGGGGCAATACTTAAGAATGAAGTGGTTGGGCTAAGAGAAGAGTACTGAGGGGTTTAGGGAGGATTAGGAAAGGACAAATACCATTCTACAAAAAAGTAAGCCCATTACTATTCAGATACCCTCTTTCCATAGTAACTGCAGACAAAAAGCAGTCATAAATGTATGTCAACTCAGAGCTGGAGTACGTCCAGCACCACACATGGCCAACCACGGGTAGTGCAAAACTCTCCAATATAAAACAATGAAGGTACAGACGTCAATAAAACCGCATAGAATCTACTAGTAAAATAAATTACATTATTGAAACTATTTCGAAATAAATGTTATTCAGTGTGAAAAAGTGCATAAATAAAACATAACCATTATTTTACCTTAAACTATTTCATTAATCTTTAAAAAAATTCTGAAATTAATTAAATTATATTACTCCAAATACATTGTATACATTACTTTTTATAATTTTGAATGCATAAAAATAATATATGTTTTTTCTCTAGGTTGGATTTTTTCAATTTAAGCTTGAAAAATATTTTATTTTAATTTAGAGGATTAAAAAGATTACATGTTAAAATTAAAATTAAGCTATTAATGCTGTAACTTTATTTATATTGTCCTACATTTGAAAATAGGTATATAAAATTAAGTACATCATAATTAATGTTTAACATAAAATATATATATATTTTTTTTAAGTTTAACAAGCTTTTATAATTCTCCCTATATATTACTATATTGAAATTTCTGCCCCACTTGTGGTGGTTTCCGCCAAGTGTGTGGAACATACTAGCACTAACTTTATGGTTGTACTTGATATTTGTACTGACTTTATGCCCTATTTCACAGGGTGGGGCCAGTTTTGAGTGACTTTACACTCATAAATGGTGAATAGCTATAAGTGGTAAAATTACTTAAAAGTATTAGTAAATGTACTTGTAGTAAATCTACATGTCTAGATGTGCCTTGGTGACTAGGCCCCTGTGTGTCAGGCATAATGGAGTGACCCTGTGCCCCTCAGAACCTGGGTGTGAAGTTATAGAAGTAAAGTGGTTCTGTTGAGAACCGAATTGCTTTCTGATTTAATTAATACAAACCTATCTATATATGTAGTTCCAAAAACTTTCTGGACTTACGATCAATGAGAATAAATCATACGCTTTCTTTTTCAAATGATGTAACTAGAACTGGACCAATTCAATTTGGACAATGGAATTTCCAGACCGCGCCAGTCACCTTTAAATATTTAGGCATTAAAATATACAGAGATGTGGAGGATATTCTGGATGGTAACTTGACCACACTATAACTTCACTCCGGAATCAGATTACGCTTTGGACTTCCTTACCGCTATCAGTGGCCGGGCGGATAGCCATAGCTAAAATGGTGATGTTACAGAGACTGTTATATTATTTTGTTAATCTGCCCATTCTGATACCACTATCTACAATTAAACTACTAGACACCTTGCTAATTGAATTAATATGGGGCTCGGGCGTAGGCGGATAGGGCTTACTAGGCTACAGTTGGCCACAAAACAGGGAGGTATGGGAGTCCCTGACATGAGGGCTTATTGCTATGCAGGCCAGTTGCAGTGGTTAACATATTGGATAAAAGGCCGCAAACTGAGAGAAATACCCATGACCACACTGGCATGGGAGCACGGGGAACTGCATGTACTACTGTGACCAGAAAGTAGGGTTTTGGTGCAGACATTTCCACTATTGCGCACAGCTCTCAGTTTTTGGTAGAGGGCCATGCGCTACACGAAGATCTCGACGCCGTATGCCCCTAATATACCTCTACTGGGCCTTCCACTTCCCCCGGGATGTGTGACAATCAGATATATAGGGATATGGGCAGAGACAGGAGTTTCCACAGTAGGTGATCTCTTCCAAGACGGCATACTGATGAATCATGACACCTTAGTGCAGGAATCAAGGGTGTCAGATAGGTTGTTTTTACTGCATGCCCACATTTCCCAATATGTTAAGACGGTGTGGGCTCCTAGGGGGGATGAGCCTCAGACCCATGCTTTAACGCATATGCAATATTTGATGGGGAATGGGGGACACCTGACGAAGTGGTTATATCGGGGTATTCGCACACACACATCTGTGTCGCTACAATAGATTTGAGATAGATGGGACACAGATGTTGGTTGCACACTAACGGATAAAGAATGGGGGTTACTGTTAGAACACCCATGTAAGATCTCTAGAAACCCAAAGTTTAAATTTATTCAGCTCATGATAGTACACCGTGTGTATCTAACCTCTCACAAACTCAGCAAAATATTTCCAGTGGCTTCAGGGGATTGCCCCCGTTGCAGCTTCCCAAATGCGGGCTTACTGCACATGTTGTGGGACTGCTCGAGACTATTGCACTACTGGTCAACAGTACAGGAACTAGTTAATAGAGTGACACCAACAGGGAACATCAGGTCATTGGACTGTTGCATACTAGGGCTAGGTCCTAAAGGAAAGAGGAGGACTCCTACACGCAGATTTGTGAACGTTGCAATGATATTGGCAAAGAAGAATATCACTATGAGGTGGAAGGCAACCAGACCACCCAAATTGCTAGTCTGGTACATTGGGGTAGTTAGATGGGGAGGGTGGAAGGAGTGGAACTACAAAGAGAAGAGCAGAAAGGGGAAAGAAGGGTACCAATATCGCTCGACTGGAATACAACAATGGAGGAATTTGTGGCTCAGGATCTTCTGGAACAATAGGGGACTGTACAACGCAGGATTGTAACTGATTTTATATGATGTAGACACCATAAGGGATACAACAATGTGAATTGGTTTCTGTAATGTTAATATTCTGTAACTGATCCACAGGATGTGTATTGTAGAACTTGCAAGATTGATGAATTATCATGCAAACAAATATTAGCCAGGGAAGGGGGCGGGTGGTTGGGAGGGAGGGGTATTTTGATTGAATACTATAACACTGTGTATGATGACCTATGCAGAACAAAATGATTGTGTTATTGTGAAAAATCAATAAAAAGAAGTTTTAAAAAACCTATATATACATGTATACAGAATGGCAAACATTTTGTCTCATTCACAATTAATGAGAAACTGTGTGAATAATGGTAGTGAAAATAGTTGTATCCAAAGAATCAGCTTAGAGGGTAGAAACACTTCACTCAGGAAATGGAACAGATAACAACGGATGTAATGTTACAAGTGTGGCAGGCTTGAACCCTCATTTAACAGTCCAGGATGTTCTGCCAAGAACTCCACGTAAAAAAGAGATGAGGTAAAAAAGACCATTACACAAGGTTTGTATAAGTGAAATGGTGTCAAATGTGTCAAAGAAGGTGTAAAGAGTGTGGCCCTCAGTGTGCTGGAGGAGGGGAATATTGATTTGAGCCAGTGGTTATGCCTGTGAGCTTTGATGGGTCAAAGACAGATGTTCTAGAGTATGTTGGGATGAGAATCCAATTTTGTTGCAGAGAGATGGTTGGAAAAGCTTATGTTGCTAAGCAAGGAGATGATCTATTGGGTTGCCATCAGGGTGACTTAGGAGTCACATGGAATCCTAACAAGCCTGAACAAGTTAAATTAGTAGAAAAGGACGTATGGCATTGTTCTGATGGATGTTTTTCCCCCTTATGTATTTTCGTTTTACCATCACCGTGGTGACATGCTCTGTCATAAATATAACAATAAAGTTCATTAGAAAGCAATATTAGTAGAAAATGTGGTTAGTAGTCTTGTCATTCATGAGGAGTTTCTGTATACTTTTGAAAAGACAATACATCTCTTAAAAAAGTTTGATGCTGAGATCACTCAGAAGAACAATGCAGTGCCATGTGTTCATAAGATTCAGAGAGTGCCAGACCAAATGTTGGGTCCACTTAAAGAGGAGCTTGAGAATTTGCTGAGACTAAGGGTGACTGAGGAGATCAAATCATCCGATTGGCTTGCACCTGTTGTTATTGCACGTAAGATGAGAGGGAAACACATAAGAATGTATGTTGAGCTAAGAGATTATACACAAACACATTTAGGTACATCACCATCCGCTTTCAAACATCTCTGAGATACTCTTATGCTTGGTGATGGAAGACATCCGTGTTATGGAACATTCATCCACATACCACGGGCTATGCTTCATTAAGAATCCAGGCACATGCCATTCTTTATTCAACCTCTAGGAGCTTACACATGTGTCACTATGCCGTTTGTGTTAGTGCCGGCTGCTGCATGTTTTCAGAGAATGATGAAGGTAGTGCTTGAAGCGATACCTCAAGTGCTGTGTTTCCAGGATGGTACATCAGTTTTTGGTAAAGACAGGAAGAATAGGAAGATCAAATTAAGCATAGTTATGAAGACATTGATGGGTTCTGGCCTTATTCTGAAAAATAAAAAGTGTAGAAACACAGTAATTTACTTGGGTCACATCATTGCTGCAGAGGAAATTAGACCAAAGGTGGAGCTAGGTTAGAGTATTGTGAAGGCCTCTACGCCTTATGACAAGTACCAGGTGAGATCATTCCTAGCAACAATTGAGTTCTACTCCAGCATTACTGCCAATTTTGCTAGTGTCGTAGAGCCCCTCAGGTTAATACTCAAGAAGGGGAGCACATTTTGAATGGTTTAGTGATTGGGGCAGAGGGGTTAAGCCAGTCATTCCACTTGAAGTCATATTTTAACTTTTTCTTGTCCCTACTTGTTCTTCCCTTTACCTTTCATGCACTCCTTTGAATTCTTTTCCCATGTTCCACCTTGGTTTTCTACCTTACCCTCATTAAAACCGCCATTTTATTCTTTGTGCAAACTTAATAGCTTACCATGCAATAATGGTGGTAATTCTTGGCATAAATAGTGTGATCATCCCCACGGGATGTTGCCCACCGTTGATATTATGCTGCTCCTTGGATAATTGTGGTAATTCGTAGCATATTGAGGGCATTTTTGATGTGGGGCGGAAACCTTTAAACTTTGAATAATGGTGATATTCCTTGGCGTAGTGTGGTAATTCTTGGTTTGATGGTGTTCAGTCGTGGTATTGTGCTTGCCTTGGCATAATGGTGGTAGTTCTTGGCATAATGTAGGCATCAATGGCATGAGCCTGCCCACCTTTGGCTTAATGCTGGCCCTACCATAAGGCCAGTAATTCCTGACATATTTTGGCCATTCCGGGCATGTAGAACCAAACCCTGGCATAATGCTGGCTCTATTTTAATAGTGCCAGTTCTTGGTTTAATGTGGGCCTTCATAGAATGGTGATACCTACCCTTGAATTAATGCTGTCCCTAGGATGGTGGTGTTAAAGCTGCACAATGCTGGTTCTGGCCAATGGAACAACAGTGGTAATTCTAAAGTGTACATAAATGGCATGATAGTGTCTAATTCTGGTGTACTCCTCACCCTGGAATAACATATGACAACTTATGGCATATGATAGTCGCCCCTCACATCCGCCTCATGCATGCAAGGGAGAATCAATCCAGGTGTAATAATGTGAGTGTGAGGACTTTATGAACATGACAAGCAGATGTATGCGCAACGAACATGCACTTACAAAACAAGTTGGTATTGCAGTTAAAAAAGCATGCATTTTCATAAAAATGACATGCATTTGTTTTTGTGAAATTAAGTTTATTATTCATATTGAAATTATTGTATTTGATATAATATTAATAATCCACATTTGTAAAACACACAATCACCCGTAAGGGTCTCTAGGCGCTAGGGGCCGTCAAGAAGATTAAGCAAGCTATTGTCCAGAGTCACATGGTGCTGGGCTAATCTGCCGCCGGGGATCGAACCCTGATCCTCAGATCCCGGAGTCAGTCGCCCTGGCCGCGGCGCCACACCTCTTCCCCGATTTGACAGCAAAATGGCAATATTTCGAAAAATTGCCGGGCTGCGGTTTGGGACAAAATAACTACATTTTCAAATATACATTTAAAGTTGAAATTTGAGTGACAGCGACTCCTGCTGTCTGAGACTTGAGATTTAAGAGTGTTGTACCTTCTCTGCTGTGTGCTCTTTAAAGTCTCTGTTACATGAATGACAGCCCTGCTGTATGAGCCTGTAAATCCATAATATATGCTTTCTTGGGCTTGGTACCAAGTTATAATGAAAATAAATGAACTGAAGAAGTGAAGAAACATGATACACATGAGGAATTATGTTTTCTGAACTGTGTGAACCATATATGAGCTTTATTAAAAATCCAAAACAATAAATTGATAGGTGGAATGCTTGCATTAGTCCCATTCTCTAGTAATTTCTCCAGATTGTATTCTAGTCCATAGTTTTTTCACACCATGGCTATGGGGAAACATCCTTTACAACGAAACTTTTACAACGCAATGCTTTTACAACGCAGGTTTTACAACGAAAACCATTACAACGCATTGCGCTGGGGGGCGCTCTAGGATAGGGAATAGATTTAATTTACTATCCAACACCTTCCCTAGTGTCAACAGGGACTGGAGTTGGAATAGTAAATTAAACTATTGTGGAAGGGGAGCGCCTCTCACCTCAACAGGGCGGCGTCCGAGCAGGGATTCCATGGCCTCTGATCCCGTCCCTCCCGCGTCCCTGACGACCAGGACTCCTCCTCTCTCTCTTTCCCTACAGGAAGCGGTGCAACCAGTGGGGTCGCGCAACGAACCGGAAGCGATCTCCTGTGACCCCGGAAGTCCCGCCCCCATCACCGGCCCGACACACAGAAAAGCCGACGACGAAGAGAGGAGAGCGTTCAAGGCGGCGGACTCGTGGCAGGAGACAGCGTGCAGAGAACCTGAGGCAGAGAGCGGAAGGATTGCGAGGAGCGGAGACGAGGAAGAGGAGGACGTCTGGACCGAAGACTGGTGGAGTCCTCAGGAGGTTGCTGGAGAGCGGCCGCAACTCGCTGGAGAGTTGCGGCGGGGCACGTGAGTACACTGTTATCTTTTCTCCGTGTCTCCCTGTACATAGTTGTAGAATAGCTGTACATAGTATCTCCCACTGATAGACCACATCTGCACTGTATATAGTTCTTAGCCATTTCACTTCACCTAGTCCTGTGTAACATAGCCCCTACACTCCTCCCTCACCTCAGCACACTCTTCCCCTTCCCCTCTCTTCCCCCCCCTTCTCTGAGCCCTCCCTTACCGTCCTCGCCCTCACGTTCTCTTTGGCCCCATCACACCCCGGGTGTTGGCGATAGTACTCCGACGGTCCAACACAAAAAGGACTAACCGCCCTGTTCTCTCTCTCATTCCCCCTCCGAAGCGAAACCGGATCCCGTCCGTGGACCAGAAGCCAACCTGAAGACCTCCTCACCCAGACGGCCAGCCCAGTTGAGAGCAACCCTGTTCCGTCTACGCTCCGAGAAAAGACTTCAAGGCATCCAGTCTCACCTCCTTTCAATCCCTCTTACCTATCCTGGTACAGAACAATAAAAACAGCTAAAAATAGCGCAATACATCCGGCCTCCACGCCTGTTATTCCGGTCCGCCCCTACCCCTACTCCACAACTATTCACTATCCAGCACCCCAAAGTGCTATGCGTTATAAAGGTTTGCGTTGTAACAGCATGCGTGGTAAAAGCATGCGTTGTAACGTCATACATCCCATGGCTATGAGTTGCAGTACCCCACATGGAGTGGTAATTTCAGGTAGATTGCCGCTTCCATTGTCCCCAAGTGCATAATTCTAGATCTAGGGACAAAAGGCACAGTTTCACCAGGTGATTATTTACACCTTGCAAAATGGCTGCTTGGACAGTGGCTGCACACAGAAGCACAGCCTTCCCCCCCTTAGTACCACAGGGGGAGCAGGCCTTGATCACCCTGGGCTCCCTCAGCATTGCCCTGATCCCTCACCCCACTCCTGCACATGGAAAATAACAGGAGGTTTCTCTCCAGAAACAAGGGAATATTACATAGGAAAGGATCTGTTATTTCTGGGTCTATTTGGTTATTCCCCATTATGGGAAGAAAAATTGTAATCGCCCCTTTTGGTGCGGAAATAGCATCAAGAATTAGGGATTGTAGCTCGCCGGTATCTCTGCCCGAAAAATCGTCAGCCTTGTAATCAAAGTCTATGCCGCGCCATGGTGATGCCAGTCATATGCAAAGCAGACTAGGTTTGGCTTCAATAGGAGCAGGCCAACGTGAGCTGCCTGGCCAGAACCACGCTGAATAGGAATACAAGCAACCCCGCACTGGTTTATCTGGTTAGGCCTCAAAGGTGAGACGCAGCTTGAGTCCACTGGTATTGTGACCATTGTGGGCACCTCTGGTCATACCTGTCACTCTTAGAGTGTCTCACATAAAAAATAAAAAACGTGATGGGTAGAATGCTTGAATCAATCTTAGCCTCTGCTCTGACATTGCTTGTATTACCATCTATAGTGCACCTAACCTGGCATTAGGGTCTGCACTGTTTACTTGGAAGCAGGTCCAAGAGCCTGATTTAGTGGGTGTTGGACAGGTTGCTCCATCACAAATGCTATTGAGTACTCTGTCTGCCAAACCCTCGGTCTGCCCGCCTCATTTAAAGTTGAGTGTACTGTCAGTTTTCAGTCAATAGAGACCGTGTTGGCTCCGTTCACTTAAAGTGTCCTCTGATGGCTCAATGAAGTAGGAGCCGTCCTACGAAAAGCATTAAACCACCCAGTGGTGTAACGAACCTTGAGGGGGCCCCCCTGCAGGGTACGTGAAGGGGCCCCCTCTGGACTCAATCTAGAGCTCCCCAGCAGAAGTGCGGTGCTGACGGGCCCCCTGGAGGGTGAGGGCCCCCCCTGCACCGCGGGGGCTGCAGGGGCCTGTGTTACGCCCCTGAAACCACCTGCACTATTTAGCTCTATTAGTGTCTGTCACTACTAGGTTAAACTTGGCATCTGTCACTACCAGGTTAAACCTGGCACTGGGAGACAGAAAAAAATAATGACCCCCGCACTCTGGGAGAAAACTCCCTAGAAGGCGTGGTCATTCGTTTTTTGTTTTTCAAAACCAGAAACTTCAAGGATGATTTGCACAAGATTGGTCTCTCTCTATCTTGAGTGGAACAGCGGGCAAAACACATTTTTGTCTGGAATGTGGCCAATGAAATTACCAGTTGCTGTGATTTATTCAAACATTTTACCCAAATAATTTTTTTTTTAAGTGAGATGAAAATACAGAAGTGTGATGTTCAGCAAGAACACCTCACCATGGAACTCCACCTGGTGATCTGACAAACTCAGACCCACACATAAAGCACCCGCACCAGGAACCTCAGAATATTCATTGACAGCCCACATGACCACACAAGTCAACATCAACACTGCTTCCTGCTTCCACACCCTGAAGATGGTGAAGAAGACCTTCAAGTCTCACTCTTTTTAACATATATGTGTCAGACTTAGCCAGAGTCATCAAGGCACACGGGATGGGCCTTACATCGTATGCCGACGATACGCAATTGGTGCTAGCAATAAAAAATAATAGTGAAAGGGTAGCAGCCAACTTCCAAAAGGGCAAGCTGGCCATCAGTAGTTGGATGGCCAGCAATTGCCTTAAGCTGAATTCTGACAAAACGGAGGTTATGACATTCTGCAAGCTATCCCCCATCTGGTCCCAATCCTGGTGGCCCTCCTCATTGCCACCCCCCCTCCTCGCCCCCTCCCGGTTCCAGTCACCAAGGTTAGGGATCTGGGCGTTATATTTGACGACAGACTGACCTTCGCACCTCATGCCAACTCAGTGGTTTCGGCCTCATTCCATAAATTGTGGATGATAAAAAAGATTTTACAATTTCTCCCTTTGAATGCCGGAAAAACTCTGGTCAGTACGTTAGTCATGTCCCCCATAGACTACTGTAATGGGCTTCTTGCGAATGCACAAAACAAGGTCATTCGTAAGCTACAATCAGTCCAGAACGCTGCTGCCAGAATTCTATCCTGAACCCCTAAGTTCAAGTCCATCTCTCATGTCATCAAGAAGTATCACTGGCTTTCTGTGAAAAATCGTATAAATTTCAAGGCGTTGTGAATTGCTTTCAAGGCCTCCCGTAACTCTGGACCTAAATTTCTAATAAAGGAGCTAGCAACCTATATTCCGAACTGGGCACTTCGCTCATCCACTGCACTTCAGCTGAAGGTACCATGCACCAAAACTGCCTCATGGGGCTATAAGCGTTTTACTGTCGCCACTGCAAAACTTTGGAATTCTCTTCTGTTAGAGATTAGATCCTGTCAGTCCTTGCTAACTTTCAGGAACATGACACAAACCTGGCTGTTTAATCCATAACTCACTTACCATGGTATATGCCTGCTGTCACGGGTATTTGAGCGCTTTATAAATCCCCCCCCCAAAAAAAATTTTTTATAAAATTCCTGCCAAGCAATGCTAGAAAAACTGTCTCTCAAGCCCTAGTCACCGGCAAGTAAGACTTAGCAAAAGCCCTCTATGCCAGAATTACCAAGCAGCTCCCTAGAAGACAACAAACCATTCAGATGTCAGCAGCCAGACTCATCCTCAACCTTCCACAGAGACCTCACATCACAACACACCTCAGGGAGCTTCACCAGCTTCTGATACCTAAACGCACTCATTTCAAACTCCTAACACACACATTCAAGGCACTACACAGCTTAGACCACACCTACCTAAACAGTTGTATCTTCTAGCTACCAACCACCCAGACACTCCTGCTCCGCAGGTCTCCTACTGGAAAATGCCCAATGCCTGCACAGACCCAGATCAGGAGGATGGGCATTTTCTTCCATAGCTCCTAAAGGCATTGAACAGCTCCCGCTCAACATCAGACCCTCCTCCTGTCTTTTTGAATTATGCAAGAAGCTGAAAAACTGGCTTTTCAATTGAGCAAGCTAACATAGGCAGGCAAGGTACACAACCCTCTCAGTGCCAAGATACCCTTGTAAGCTTACAAACACATAACATTACACCATAGGTTTGGTGGGTATCCTCATACCTGAGTCCTACAAGAGTCAACCGGTCCCAAAGGACTCATGATATACCTTATTGAGGAGGTCCAACATGGTCAAACCCCACCTAGGGCTGCTTGTGTTCCCATCTAAGGTTATTTGGCTGGAGTTCAGACTGGGAAGTTCCTACTGAGGGGGACCAAGTCTGATTGGAACACGGATGGACTTTGCAGAGTGGCAGACTGGGGAAAATCAATGAACTGAAATGCAACCCCAACTAATTGGCTGACAATAATTTAAGCATTCCACCATCAGTTTTTTAGTTTTGTGTTTATAATTGAAAATCTTGATGTGGGTGCAATGCTCAACGTGAAACATGGCTCAAGCAACACATCTGGTCTGGAAGTGCATGATTTCCCACCCAGAGGTTTCCTGGTTTGGAAGCACGGGCGGGTTCTCGCGAAGCAGGATGAAATCTGATTTCCATATCACTAGTCTCTGCCTGGGGTAACACAGTGGGCATAAAAACACAATGGACTGGAATGCATCCTGAGGAATTATCATAGAGTGAAATCAATTCAAGCATTCCATCATCACTTTTGAACTTTTTCCACATACTGCTTTAAAAATGTTAAGAAAATTATGCTGAAAATGATTCATTTTGCCACCATATTCTCAAAATTTGCTTGGGGTGGGCGAATCTCCAACACCCATGGAGAGGCTCTTTTTATGAGTGTCTTTAGTGGAAGCCAGGCTTGCACTCACGTTCTTCTGTGTGTATTCAGTTGCCGGTATTTTACCCCAACTCTTTTTACAGATCTTCAGCTGACACTGGAAAGTGCAGTCACCAGCTGTGGGCTAAGAAACAGTGTCAATGTGAAAGCCCCTCCCCTTCCTTCTAAGGTCAGTGTGTTTTTCTCTGTATTTAACAGCAAACACAAAGGCTTAAATCCTTCATTTTTTTCTGTCAGCTTAAAATATATATATATTATTGTGAAAAACACATCTTGTAGGAAATTCACCTTTTCTGCTGATTTATTTCCTTTTGCTGTACTATATATTTTTGTTGGCTTCAGAACTTGCAGCATTTACCCTTGCTAATCGGTGGTAAAGAGCCACATTGGTTAGGGCATGCCAAGGACGTATTCTTACTCACTCACCAGTGTCAGGCATAAATGTGGCACCTTCCAGGCACCCACTTTAGAGTACTTTCTGGACCTGCGGAAGATCAGAAGAGGACTGGACCTGCTGTCTGTGACATGAGAGGAGCCTGAGGACTAGACCTGCTCTCTCTTGTACCCAGGACAGAGAAGTGGACTCCAAGGGTCTGTGAGTGGACCTCATGTGTAAGCGACAGGATATAACAAGCTGCAAGAGGCCTTTTCCTGAAGGTACCCAGCGGAGCAGTGGCAACTGGACTACTGTTGGCCTCTGCCTGACACCCTGTCAATCTTTAAGTGACACCTGTGAGGTCTTTGGTGGGGTGGGGGTGTTAGAAAGGTATTCTTGTGGTAGATTGGGATTTAAAGGACTACGTCAGAAGGTAAAATCTTTGACCAGGATGAACCTGGCTTGTACACCTGACCCACACTCCATCACAGTGAGTGTCAAATTGTGCATAGGTCCCTGTCTACTGCAAAAAATTACTATCATAGGTGCTTGGTGGCACTATCTACACTTAAAACTTTTTAAAATCATTTCTCGGGTTCCCAAAATTAGATATCTATTGTTTATGTGATAATTTTTTAATACATTTCACTCCGTTTTTTCTAGTCTGGTTTAGGACTTTTATTGGTTTGCATTTTGACTTTGTTACTGTTTTGGTAGTGCATACATACTTTACACATTGTGCTAAATTAAGCCTATCTGCTCTATGCCATGGCTAGTAGAGGGTCTAGCTCAGTTTTATTTAGTGACTTTTAGCGTTCACCCTGACAAGGGTTGTGATTAATCCGTCAGGTTGGTAGTCACCTACCCCAAATACTAATCCCATTTCTTACAACACATGCATGCCAACACTCCTGATTCATATGCAAGTCAAAGTGTGCTTTATTTAGCTGTTCTCGAGCTTAACAAATCCTTCCCTCCGAGGAAATTACATTTGACTGATTCATTTTCTTTCTAAACCTCTTACATGTTCCAGTATGTTTATATGAATAACAATATCAGGTGCTCCTTAACCAGCAGCAATCCAACTAACATGCTGATGTATAAGTAACCTTCTTTTACTTTTTTTGTTTAGTACCACATCTATCTATCTATCTATCTATCTATCTATCTATCTATCTATCTGTCTGTCTGTCTCTCCACCTGTTTGTTTGTTTATGTGAATTTGTCGGGAGCACACTGTCACACTAGATGAGTTTCCTGGCACTGGCACCTATCACAGATGTTAGGCAAATCAGTTTGGTTAGTAGAATAGAAGAGGCGGAATTTATTCCAGAGTTGGACGCCCTATCTGGCCAGTTTTGTTGAAGAGATCACAAATAAGTCCTAATCACCAGATCAGAGAGTTCTAGTAGGAGATTTTATTTTAATGTATCCATTAATAAATTTGGGGCATTGCCTTATTAAACGTTGGGCATAGGGCGACAGGATTTAAAGAAGATACATTTAAGTACTGGGAGTCAGTGGAGTTGTAATGGGTAAAAAAACACCAAATAATTTTTTTTGAGTGAATACTATTCTTATCAGTGACTTTTGTATTGTTTGCAATCGATCAATGGGTTTTTATGGGACACCCAGTGTATACCTGAATGATCACAGTCTAATCTTGATTGCACAAAGGCATTAGGTAATGCTACTTTATCTGAAAAGGCCCAACACTTTTGAGAAGCCTAATCTGAATGTAACTTTGGTTATTTGGTGATCCATATGCAGGCTGGAGTCAAGTATAATTCCTAGGCCTCGGACAGAGGTGGCTCGTTGGGGACATGCCCCAACAGAGTGGGATCAAAGTGAATTTTCACACTTGTTAATTCTGTTAAAGATGGAGAGAATTTCAGATTTTGCTGGGATTAGTTTTAAGACATTGCTTTTCATTTAGTTGCTAATGGTGCACAGTAAAGCTTGGAGTTTATGTTGTGTGTGTCTTTTTGAAGATTGAGTATCAGTTGAATATCATTTACATATACACCTGATGCACATGTTAGATTGTTTACGATCAGTGCAAGGGGTTGCATGTATACATTGCACAGTAGAGGTGACAGGGAGGAAACCCCATTGTTCATGCCTGGAGAAAGCGAGCAAGTTCCCCAATTGAATTTTAGGGATCTGTCTGCATTATAGGATTTAAGCCACTGTTGTGCTTTACCTCCAATGTGACACTCAGACAGTCGGTTTAGGATGATCTTATGGTCTATAGTGTCAAAAGCCGCAGAGAGGTCAAGGATTATAATTACTCCTGACCGTCCTGGTCTGCATCATTCGTACACCAGTCTCTGGGGTTATTGCAGCCTCTGTTGAGAAGCCTGGTCTAAAAACCTGTTTGCATTGGGGATAGCAGTTTTGATTTATGTCTGTAAGGTCTGATGTTATTTGGTTACCACTTTTTCCAGATGCTCAGCAAGATACAGGAGACAGAAATAGGCCTGTAGTTTGCGGGTTCTTTAGTATCACGTCTAGGTTTCTTTATGATTATATGTTCTACAGCTGTCTTAAGTTTAGAAGGAGCATTGCCTTCAGTGAGTGAGAAATGTATAATTTCCGTGATCATAGGACAGACAGTAGAACACAGAGGTTTTAGGGCTGCTTCCAGGCAGCTATCAAGGGGAGATCCATGTGATTTACTTGATTCCATTAAATCCAGGCTGTCCTCCCTAGACATGGGGAAAGCATATGAGACTTGGAGCATTCTGCAGAATTTGATTAGACTGAGCCTGGCCAGTACCAGTTTCTTTGCCATGCTGGTCTGTACAAATTCATGTCTAATTTTATTTTTCTTGATTGTAAATTATATGTCTACCAAGTCTGACAGTGAATCAATTGTCCTAAATAATGCACATGCTACTCTTGGCTTTACGTATTTTATTGGAATAAACATGTTTTGCTTTCCAGACCATTTAATTCTGTTTGAGAATCTGCCTTCGGTAGATATTTTTTTCATGGGGTGGCTAGGTTTTTTATCCATGATCTTGTAAGTTTAAGAGTTTATTTTCTTCAACAAGGCTTCCACCCCAAAGTTTTTTTTGTTTTACTTAAGACATTTTTATTACATATGTATATGTGATATATGGGCTGCGCACACTCATGACGCCATGTACTGTTAATCTGAGTATAGGTCAGACAATGTGCATGTTTAGGTCTGCTATCCTGCTTACAGAGACCTCACAGTGTGGGTATCACTGGGAATGCAGCTCCACGTACTTCAATGGCACTGGCGGACCATCTTAACCCATGAACACTGTCTTCTCACCTTTTTAAATGTACAGGAGGAAAGTCTGGCAATATTATCTGAATATTTTTTAGGTTCAGCCTGGGCAGCACATGCGCTGCTCTGCGATGCTGTATTGAGGTAGTGACTTGAACCTCCCCCAACTTTCTGCCTACATTTTTCATTGGCTTGTGTTATTGTCCACAGTAAACTGCGGCTGTTCATTGATCAAAAGGCTTAGTAGCCCCTCCTTAGTCCCGCCTTGTCTAATTTTGTAACCTCCCATTGCGACACTCCCTGTTAACATCTGTTGTTGCTTGATAGGCTTTAACCCCTTGGGCGCGGCCGCGATCCTGCGCCTGTGCGGCGTTTTTCGAAGTGGGCGGGTTTATGACGGCCCCCAGCCGTCATCAGCACACGAGCCACGTGATGCATGACGGCTGGGGGCCGTCATCAGCATCGAAGGGGTTAATTACAGCCTCCGAGCACTATTTTCTCAAATAGCTTTGTCCTGCCTGGTGTTGCAGGCAGGACACGCTCTCTCCTAACGCTTTTTAAAAAAAATTATAGCACACATTTGCAATGCAATAGGTCTGTCATTTGCGAGAGTTTACGCTATTGGCATAATAAATGACAATGCCTTTTATTTATCTGTTTTAAAAACAACACATAAATAAAAGGTATTGTTATTTACAATACCAATAGCTCAAAATTCCATGAATGCGAGACGTATTGCATTTCAAATGCTTGTTTAAGTAAGGTAGAATAGAAGTATTAGATTGCAGATAGCAAAAAATAAATGTGAAGTTCTATGGCTAAAAAGAAATGCACCACTAGAGGGGAGTGCTGGGCTGTAATAGGTACTAGAATTGTTCAAACTACACTCATCATTAACAGAGGCAGTTACAACTTTAACTGACACCGTGGCTGAGTTTATGATTTATGGCCCATGTTTTTCTCTCAGCTGAGAGCCTTGCAAATATAGGAAACAAGTTTCCCTAGGATGAAAAGCAGTTACGGTCGGCTGAAACCTACGGACAGGAGGAAACTAATAAAAAACACTTTCGTGGGTTCGAAAGGAAAAGCATTGCAGAAGAAATGCGTGAGTAGGTTTTTTAAGACAGAGTTTTGGATAACACCTTGAAAATGTGAACAACCTAGTAGACGTGAAAGAAATGGAAAAAATAAATCTAAAACGTAAAATAACACAATATAGCCTTATAGCCCGCCGTAGAGGGCTATACCGGCTATTAAAGGCCCTCTCCAGCTTTAACAAGGGGGAGGGACTTTAATAGCCGGTATAGCCCTGCTATGAAGGGCTATAAGGCTATTAGAACATTCTGCCACTAGAGGGCAGAATGTTCTAACAAAAAAGAACAAAGCCTTATGGGAGTGTGAGGGGATTGGAATCCCCTCAGGCTCCCTGAAGCCTTTGTTCACAGCCAGAGCTGTGAACAAAGAAGCATTGGAATGTTGGAGCTCAGGGCTTATACCAGCCTTTATAAGCCCGGAACACTCCATTGTTTTCAATGGAGCTCCCAACATTCCAATGTTCTAATATTTAGTAAAAATAACTATTTTTGAGGACTTTTAAAGCAGAGAGTGAGAGTGTGGGCGTTTTTATCTGTGTGTATGGTAAATATTATTGCTGAAATCCGACAGACACCTCACCATACCCGACTGAAGGCAGCTGCACCCAACTATTTATCAGAAAATACACGTATAGGGGGTATAACACCTGCCGTGAAGCTACGCCCATGTCCCTTCTGTCCTTTCTTTGAAGGATACCAGCAAAAATCATACTGTGCCCGCAGGTTCAATCAGAAATGGAAGTACTAGAAACAAGCGGGGTTACTTTGAGGTCTTTTATGGGGTCATGGGGCAGTTAGTAGGTACTGGTTGCTATCCTGTGTCGCTTATCATTGGTATTTCAGGGACACCTACACATTGGTACTCTAAATGAAAGGCATTGCCTTTGGTGCTTGACCTTCCAGGGGCAGCAAGGTCATGCAGTCCAAGCTTAATCTAGAAAATAGTAGGGGTCATGGCAGACAATAAACTCAAAGTCCAGCCACTGTTAAATCTTCAACGAGGAACATGGCTTTTATGTACAAGTAAATAACAGAGCGGTTAAAACTATGATACAGGAAGAAAAACAGAAAGTATGAGCACCTTCTACGGTTGAGAAACGATCACAAATGTTTTTCCAGTGTTTGTGATAGGCATTTGAGGGCATATGCATGAACAAGCCCTTTTGCGATTCCTTAATAGCGATTTTTTGCGGATTGCTATTAAAGAATCTTAAAATGCTATGTATGTAGGAATCGCAATAATAATTGCGATTCCTTAATATTCCCTAATTGTGATTAGCAAATTGCGAATCACAATTAAGGAATACCTTCCCATTCATTCCTATGGGCTAGGAGGCCCATGGGAATGAATGGGAAGACATTCTCAATTTGCGATTCGCAATTAGAGAATTGCAAATTGAGAATGCAATTTCAAGGGTGCCAGGGTGTCAAAAGGACACCCTGTTGCACCCCTGAAATATGTATGTGTACACATGTGGCACATATACATGCCCTAAGGGCATGTATGTGTGGCACATGGCACCATGAAAAAAGCAAAAAAGTGCTTTTTTCAAAGAATTTTTCAAAATACCACCAACTGTCAGTTGGTGGTAATTTGCGATTTCTTATGCCAAATTCGCACAACTTAGGTGCTTTCTACATCGTATTCTAAAAAATCGCAATTTGCAATTCCTTAAATGTAATCACAAAATAGAGAATCACAAATTTTGCGATTCTCTAATTTGCGATGCCCTTTAGCGATGATACATCCCAAAAGGCCTTTTAGCATTCGCAAACAGGCAGATTCTGAGAATCGGCCTGTTTGCGAACGGGAAAAGGGCTTGATACATATGCCCCTTGATCCCCAAAACAACAAGCCCTATGGCTAAAAAGGCATCTACTGGAGCTGCTCTTGAATCAGATGACTCTGGAATGTATGGTTTTACTATAATGCTAATAAACAAAGTATCTGTCAATGGGACGCACCAGACAAAAGGAATACTGAGTTACAACTGTACTATGATACATCTACTCCACGTTTAAATGTTCACTGATTGACTCAGCTGGAGACCCAGAATCGTAGTTTCCAGTTCATATATCACAAAAATCTCATTCACCTAAAAACCCACCAAGGGTCTCACCCCAATGGAAGAATTTTCCGATGGTAAGTGTTTTTGTGTCGCTCAGTGGCCTACTGGGGTTACAGTAACTCGACCAGACCAGGGTTATACTGTTCTCCTTAGCATGGTTAGCAGAGCTGCCTCCAGCGTGATACATCTTGTAGAACCTCCTTATGTTGTGAGCCAGGTGCAGCAATGTCAGGTCACCAGTACTTCATTTGTAAAAAAAAGTAAGTGCCAGGGCCCTTCTCAAGAGGCCTCTGCAGCCTGCACTATCCATTGCCCCTGCCAGTGCTGCCAATGACAGTACCAACACAACTACTAAACATCACACTCCTACAAGTGTGACAGTTCAGACTATTCCAGGCCACCCAAAGCTATAAGAATGGCATGGATAGCAGGCATTATTCATTTTGAATGTTTCTTGCGTTATGAAACTCTGTTGCTGGGCTCATCTCAAAATTAGCAAACAGCACAGCCAAGTGGTGGGCTGTCATAAATATTGGTGTTGAGAATTAAGTGCTGGTGCCGAGCACCAGAAACCTCTGGCTCAAATTAAGCACTGGAGGTCACCATATTTTAGAGGCTTCTGTCAGTTGCTCCTGGAGAGGCACTGATGGCTCCATGGCTCTGCTGGGCACATAAATAAAGAAAGATTTACTACTGCCAATCAGACAAGAAATTTGTAAAGTCATTGTTGACACAAGTTGAATTTGGAGGGACAGAAGTTGAAGCGAATGGCAGCATTGGAGGGGTCTATATATATGTGCACGATGCTGTGGGGGACAAAGGAGATGACTGAGGATGGCGCCGAAATGTCACCCCATACGCTAAGACAGATTAAGCGGCAATGTCATAGGGTGTGAGAGTTGTAGTGAAAAAGGGCCACTTGCAATTATTCGCAGCACGCATGCTTGTTGTGGGGAGTACTGTGGAGCGCCGTATTCGTATACAGGAGTGTGGTGGTGCATTGTGGAGGGTGAGTAAAGTGTGCAATGTCTGAACAGTGATATTTATCATGATTTGTTATACGAAGAAGGCACCCATATTGCATATATTGTACAGCAATTTTATAACTGAAATAAGGTGGACATTGTATGGCATATCATTTCAAATAATAAAACAACAAATAAAAAGGTACTTTTACATATGTGGTGTGCGGAGAGTCTTACTTCAACTGGTGAAGGACCCACCTGGTCTCAAGTCTGTTCAATGGGGTAGATGGAGAAGAGGATGAGCACCAGAAATGACATCCACCGAGAGGTACTAAATTATGAACAACATGTGCCAGGGCCAAGTGACTCAAGGAACCAGGGGCACCCACTGGATCCCAAGTTTCTTCACAAATTCCTGTTTCGGAATCAGAAGGGCACCTCCAGTCACGAGGACTACACCATATGCCACAGGTAAGAAGGTGCAAATCTGTGAACACTCAGAGTTTGGTGAAGGATATATATGGGTTCCTGAAGGTACCCAAGGAAAATGTGCAGCTTCTCCAGTATTGATGTTAGAAAGACTCCTCAGCCCCTCAACCCTTTACCTCTTGTTCTCATTGTAAAATGTAAATGCTGCCTGCTAAATAAACCCTCCTACTTGGGATCCTGACTGTCATGAAGGTTGTCCTTTGCCTTGTTCATAAGTTTAGCCATCTTTTTTATCAAGGTCCAGCACATACATCACCACATCACGAGAGGGGGACCTCGATTTTCCTCCTTATCCTCTGTTTCCTAAATTACGTGACCCTGGAGAACATAGAGTAGTTCCTAGAAGCTGAACCCTATCTAATCTTTTCTGAGGCAACTCCTGATGCACAAAGAAAAGGCCTAGTAGGAGGATGCTCACCTTTCTACTCAAAGGTTCTTTGAAAGCAGCAAAGTGTTCAATTAATGTCCACAATCCCTTACATCACTTCTATCTTGCATGGTCTTCATGTATGTTAATCCCTCTTTCAGAGACCCCTTTCATGGAAAACATGACTCTGGAAAATATACCACAGGGTCATACCCATTGAGGGTCAGTTCTGTTCCTCTAAAGGGCAGCCTCCAGATGGCTGGAAGGCGTTCCACGACAACAAGGATGTACCTGTGTAATGTTGTAGTAAAGTCCAGAAAGCCAATAGTGACAATCCTCAAACTCTGAGAGGGAGCTTCAACCACCAGCAGTGGCACAAGGGAAGCTCGTGTTTGCCCTTCTGACTTCCAACTATATTGGAAGTTGGGTAGGTCTTGCTGAACCTCTTTGTGTCTGATTTCATATTGAACCAATAGTAGAAGAGAGGCAGCTGTTCCCTTGATTTCCTTATCCCTAGGTGCCTTACCATGGGAACATTATGGACCATCTGCATGGGAATATTCTCTTGCTAGCACTATGTTTTGGACCAATGAGTTATGTTTAAAGCAGCCTGCTGGGACAGAAAATGTGCTCTGCCTAGCTCTGGACAATGGCCACCCCTGCCCTATGTTGTGAGTGTCTGCTTATCTCTGAGTTTTGACCTCAGCACAAATGACAATAATGCATGTATGCTGACACGGAATGTGAGCCAGATCTGGACTCTCTGGCCTGGTGGGGCACACAGCTGTGCCTCTCTTTACGAAGCATGATACTGTCAGTTCATTGAGATGTAGAGGGCTGGCTGTAGTGACAGAGACAGGTTATACTTGCAGGACAAACTTTTTTACCTATTTCTTGCACAGGGAGAGTTGTCTACTGGCCTCTATTGGCTGAAATTGTCTACCGGACAACTCTATCCATATAATATATGCATCTTTACCCTATGTATGTGAAATAGGATAAGGGTGGAGCATATGCAACCCAGGAATCGATTTGTTATCTCCTGTTCATAACTTATTCCTGTGAGAAAGTGGCTCTGTATATACTGGACCAAAGTAAGGTACAGTGTGTATAGAGTCCACCACCTCCAGAGGTATAACAGAGGTTAAAGCCAGGTGTGACCTTACTCTCTAAAGCTGTAGCTTGGTCGAGCAGTAAGGCAGTACCAGAGGACAGTGTAAAGCATGTGTTGTACACACTCAGTCAGCAAAAGGTTTCACACACTCAGGGACTGAACTCCAGGCCAATTGTTTTTATATCAAAAGATAGAGTTGTTTTATTTTCAGAACCAACAGGTATCAAAATATACTTTTCTCAAAATGAGTGACCTCAGATGAGTACTTTGCAGAAAGGCAATAAACTTTGTAAACACAATAGGTACAGGGGTTGCAGTAGGCAACAAAATCTCTAAACACAATTTAACATTGAGCTCAATGGGTTTTTCTACATAAATGCAGTTGATTACTTTATAGATTACTTTTGTAATCCCAGGACTGGATCCCAGATTCAGTCTTGGGGTCTGAGCTGGAAACAGTTTAGCAAAATCGTTTTGGTCATTGCAATGATTTTTAAGGAATAAAAAGGTATTTTAAAAGTTTACACTTCAAAACTTTTCAGTGAAAAACTAGCAATGTTATCCAATGGAAGGAAATTCAAGTCACAGGTAAAGTATGTTCTTGTTACTTTTGTAATCCAGGACTGGACTCCTAGGTTCAGTACTGGGGTCTCTACCTAAGACAAGTAAGTATTTACGGTTTAGCAGTTGTTACGATTTTTAAGGAATATTTGCAATTTTCAAAAGTAGACAGAAGAAATTTCAGAGCAAAACAGTCAATGGTTTCCTATGGAAGAAAATTCAAGTTATGGGTAAGTACGGTTAAAATGACTTTTGCAGGTCAGCACTGGGCTGAAAGGTACAGTACTGGCTCCTCTCCTGATCCCAGGTGAGTATTACCAAATTTGTTACTGGGCGGAATTTATAGGAATATTTTAGAGTTTCAAAACTTCACACTTAAAAGATTTTCGAGTCAAACCAGACAATGTTATCCTATGGCAGGAAAGTGAGTTATCGGTTTCCAGGTGAGTACTCGACTGTTGAAGTTAAGGTTCTGGGCATAGACTCAGGGGTCCCCCAGGGTCAGGTAGGTACAGTTGGTACACCCTCAGCGGCACAGGGGCAGCCGGGTGCAGAGGTAGTTAGGCCCAATGTTATCCAATGAGGGGCAGGGGGCCTTCGGTTGGTGGCTGCTGGCTAGCCACGCTGCTGTGGGAGCGGGGCTCCTGGTCACTTGCTCAGGGCACATGGGGAAGTAGGATAGGACACAGGGTGCACGGCCAGAGGCACTAGGGCAGCTGGCTGCAGGGTGCTTTTGAGCCGTCGGGCGCTCAATGTTATTCAATGGGAAAGGTAAAAAGGGAACAAAGGCTGCAGGCTCAGGGACGGTGTATCTTCAGGTGCGACCACCACTTCGAGAGGTAAGTTGGGATCTTAGAGAAGAGGTAGGTACCCCAAAGGAGGGCACAGGGAGTCTCAGGGCGCCAGGTACAGGGGTGTCTTTGGGTGTCGGGAAATCTTACACTCGGCTGGTCGCGGTTGGAGGGGGTCCCAGGTTCTGAGGCTGCAGGCGTCGTCTGGTTCGTCTAGGAGGGTCTTTGGACACTGGACTTTGGGTCCCAGTCGCCGGGGGGGGACGTCCTCGTGGTCTTGGATCACTCGGGCACGGGCTGGGCTTGGCGGATGCAGAGTGGGTTTGTCTGGAGCTTCTTGGCTGGCACCAGGGGTATGGTTGTTAAGCAGAGCCTCTGCTCAGGGGAGTCCCAGTCTTTAAGAGAGTCAAGGCAGGCAGGTCCTCCGGGTGTCCCAATGTTACTGTCCGCAGGAGTCGCCGGGTTTAGGCAGGAGCAGGTTCCAGGATCAACAGGCCGTTGGGGCTGGGGCCAAGTCAGTTGGTGTTGTCCTGTTGTTAGCAGTTGCACGGCGGGTCTCCTTCTTCTTCTTGATCTTCTTTCTTCTTTTCTTATCGTGATCCGAGGAAGGAAGGTTCAGGGAGCCCCTAAATACTGAATTTAGGGGCGTTACAGGTAGGGCACGGGCAGGGACCAATAGGTGCCTGTCCTGGGGTGGGTACACCCCTGGTCTGCTCCTCTCCTGTGGGAGGGGGGCAGGAGCCAAGCTGTGATTGGGCAGGGCTCCCATCTTCAAGATGGACGGAGCCCGGGGTCGTGCTTCACCTCGCCTCCCCCACCTGAGGGGTGGGGTTGGCACAGGCTGGCACCCACCCTTCCTGACATAGGTTTTCCCGCCAGTCTTCCCGCCAGAGTGGAGTCAGAACTGGTGGGGGCCAGTTGCGGGGTACAGCAAATGGTCTGGGGAAGCTCTCAGAGGCGGCATGCCTTTGAAGCTTCCCCCTGCCCCTACTGGGGGAAGAGACCTAGCACCTCGCCCAGGATGTGCATTGTTGCAGGCCCAGGAGAGCTGGGGTCTCCCCACCCAGGGGTCCAGCAACATGTCTGCTGTGTGGCAGCCTCCGCAGCCACTCAGCCCAGACGTGGATTGCAGGTTTAGGTTTCAGGGGGCATCTCTAAGATGCCCTATGGTGCATTTTACATTAAATCTCACACTGGCATCAGTGCGGGTTTAATGTGCTGAGAAGTTTGATACCAAACTTCTCAGTCTTCAGTGAAGCCATTATGGTGCTGTGGAGTTCGTAATGACAACCTCCCAGCACCATATACTCTTAATGGCATCACTGCACTTACAGTGCCCAGGACTGGCCCTGGGTACGGTAGGGGCACAGGGCTCATGCACCTGTGCCCACACCACTGGCATAGGGCACCCAGCTAGAGGGGTGACTGAGGTATGCCAGGGCAGTGGGTTTGTGGGCATGGCACACAGGGATGTGGGCCATGTCGACTCTCTGTTTAGTTCTGCACTTAGACACTCAGCCTGAAAAGGCAGTGTGTGGGTGTCAGGGTAGAGGGTCCCTAAAGGTGGCACAATAAGTGCTCCAGCCCTTAGGGGTCTTCTCTGGTCTCCATGCCCTGGGTACCTAGGGTACCATTTACTAGGGGCTGATAGGTGGCCAGAGATGCCAATTGGATTTTAGTTTCAATACAGTTTTAGGGAAGGAACACAGTCCCTGGGCACCTGGTTGGCAGGAGCCCAGTGCACACTCAGTCAAAGCACATCAGCAGTTAAGAAAAAAGTGGGAGCATACCAATGCAAGAAAGATAGCAATTTCTCACAATTCCGAATACGCAGATGTGAAGGAGCCTGCCAGACAGCAATGTGAATTTCATTGCTCTTTAAAAGCATTCTGAAGTCCTTTAAAACTGACCCGACTCTAGAAGATGGTGGGTTGGAGACACGGCCGGACTGGGAACAGCAACCAGCCCTGGCAATCTGCTTGACTAGCTCCGGTAGCGCAGGGGGGCAGTTCGATGGGTAAGTGTAGGTGGGGGATGCTAGTGAGTAGCACTGCTCCCGCCGCATCGCTCCGGATTTTGGTACAGGGGGCCAATTTTGCAGCACTGCTGCAAAACTGACCGCTAGTAACAAAACCGGCCCCCACAAGTCCAAAACCAGCCCCCACCCTTCCGGCCCACCGGGAAAACTCCCGGAGCCCACTAAGGCCAGTCCGGCCGTGAATCGTAGACAGAGTGCCTCTTTGAGCCTCTTGCCAAGTTCCTGCTCCGTCCAAAGAGGTGTTGAACACAAAAAGCTAAGAAGTAGCTCAGAGAGGAAGTATCTCCCTCATTTGCGCCTTTAGTTAGAGTCTGTTTGGCAGGGAGGTCCCAGCCCCACCCTTCCATCCTGCTGACACTAGAGAACTGTGACTGTGGCTTGGCCAGTTTAGGAGCAATACACAAAAGACTGGATCTCTTCAAAGCAGTCTTAGAGCTCGATTTGTGTAAGACACAATCTCTGTCTGCAAACTGAATATGGACAACAAATGGCAATTGGTCCCACACACACGAAAACTAAGACAGACATCTGTACCCCTGGGTTGCAGGAAGGTTTGCATCCTGTCAAGAAGAGCTGCTTGGTGAAGGAAAGGGTGCCTGGAAAAGAGGGGCCACGAGGATCTACTTGGGAACAACTGAAGTTGGCCCGGTGTTGTACAGGGAAAGATCTGCACCACCCAGCCATTTTGGGCCAGATGTAGGTGGCCCAATACCAGTCGGTAACGGACGAAATGACCGAATTTCGGCCGTTAACGACCGGTATTGGGCATTTGGGATGTAGGTGGCCTAAATTGCAAATTCGGTAATTTACCGATTCAGTATTTTAAGGAATCGGTAAATTACCGATTCCTTAAAATACCGAATCGGTAAATTACCGAATTTGCAATGTAGGGAGCACTCAAATGAGTGCTTTTCCCATTTTAGGATTCGTTATTTACCACCAACTATAAGTTGGTGGTAAATAAGGAATACCTTTGAAAATGCAAATCAGTGCATTTTCAACTGTGCCATGTGGCAGACATATATGCCCTTAGGGCATGTATGTGTGCCACATCTGCACACAAGCACGATTCAGGGGTGCACAGGGTGTCAAAGTGACACCGTGGCACCCTTGAATGTGTCCCCCATTTTACCAAATTGGTATTTACTGATTCGGTAAATTGCCATCATTCCTATGGGCCTCCAGGCCCATAGGAATGAATGGCAATTACCGAATCGGTAAATACCGATTAGGTAAATACCGAATCTTACCGATTCGGTAATTTTTACCGATTTTTTTGCTACATAGCATTTACCGATTCTAAAATACCGAATCGGTAAAATTCGGTATTTTAGGATCGGTAAATGTACTTTACCTACATCTGGCCCTTAGTGAGGTCCTGCAGCTCTGGTTCCTCTGCAGTGTGCCCAAGAGTGAGCTAAGCCAGTTACTGGCTGCAGATGATAGATCATTGAAGTCCATTTGGAATGAGTTGTAAGACCTGTCAATAAGTCCAGCTATTTAAATATATAGTTTGCATATAAAAAAAATCACTGATGGCAAGAAATAGGCCTGAAAAACCTGTTCTTCACATTGAAGAAAATGCTGTAAAAATCCTAAAGAAGGATGCAGAAGAAGACAACCTGAAGAAGAGATGTGTGGGCGTTCACAGTCTGCAAGGGCAGACTCCCCTAAACGGTCACCCATCAAACTCCCTGAATTGCTGGTGAGTTTGAGAGGAAGAAACTAAGGTTAACTACCAGGAAGAGGTGGATAGGCAAAGGGTTAGACATGAAGATCAAATAAATAAAGAACAGTTAGCCCTAAAAATATAGACACCTACAATAGTTGTTGAAAAAATGGTTAGATAAGGAAGAAGTAGCTCCCACTCCAAACCTAAGAAATCCACCCTAATTGTACCCAATGAGATGGTACATATTTGTGTGGCAGGCACTGATTTTTTGGGGTGGTTCAATGTTCATAAGATTGCTTGTAAGTCTCAATAAATGAATTACAAATTCAAGGTGGCAACTTTACTGAGTCACAAACCTGTTGAAGGGACTGGTACCGTTAGAAGGCTACCTGAAAATGAAAATATGATGTACGAGCTCATGAAGGAAGCTCTGGTTAGATAGTTTGTGATAAAGACAGCCTAGTACTTTAAGATATTCCACAAGAACAAGAATATGGATGAGTTTCATTTGAGAACTAGAACCATGACATATGGACCGATTTAGAGTTTGGCGGAGAGAGTACTCTGTTGCAAGGGTGATGTAGTACCCTCTCCACCCAACTGAATGTCCGTGTGCCTGATTTACCATCAGGAAGATATTCAGTATGTAGACGACGGAGACTACCCAGTGGCGTAACGATAGTTGAGGTGGCCCCCGTGCAATGTATACGGAGGGGCCCCCACTCTGGATTTAATCCAGAGCTCTCAGGCCTCAGTACTGTGCTGAGGGGGCCCCCTGCAGCTCAGGCCCCGCACCACGGGGGCTGCGGGGGCCTGTGTTACACCCCTGTGACTACCTCCTCCCCGCTGCATACATACCCTTCTGACAGCACGACAGAGTAAAGGCCATCAGAAGTTTGGCCATGTGTCCAACCGCCTGGTCACATGGTCAGCTTTTCCTTTTACAAACCACCACCCAAAACGTTTCGGTAAGTTAAGGTAAAAAAAAGCCCCCATGCCATCGGAGAAAACTGAGCGGGTCATTGCTTTTTCTATTTTCAAAAACAAAACCCTACTTGGTATTTTGCTTTTTGAGCAAAAAAAAAAGAAAATCAAAGTGCGCAGTGTGGTCATGTTGATGGAGCCGCACAGCACACTTTCAGTGCATTTACAGGAACCACCTTGATGGCGGTTCCTGTAAATGCTAGAGATGTCCTCTGGACCAAGAAATATTTTGAAATTTGGCAGGTGGAGTACCCTCGCCATTGCTCAGATAGGAGTGCTCCACCCCACCCAGGCACTGCTTGATTGAGCTGACAGAAACTGATTCAAAAACACTTTCTGTTCTGGCTGACAACTCAGTACCCAACCATGGCAAAGAAGGGACTAAAGAAGTATGGTTTTAAGCTGAGGGGAGAAGAGCTGGCAGCAGAATGTTTTCAAAGCAGAAAGGAAGGTTGGATGGGTCCTTGTGGCTCCCAGCCGGACAGATGACCAAGAAAAACAGAGTTCCTATTTAGAAGCACAAAGAGAAGAGAGAGAAGGAGACACTCTACCCGGCCAAGGTGGCAACCTCATTCAGGTGCCACAGAAAGAGTCTTATAAAAAAGACTGTCCAGTTAAGGATTGAACACCATGGGGTTTGTCAGTGAGTTAGGTATCAATGGGAGGAAGAGTTATGCTGATTAATACTGACATTTACATGTTGATGGATGAGAAAAAGTATCTCAAACCCAGTGAGGTTCTTTTTGGTACCCTTGGCAGTGGTCTGGTAGCCAGTGGAGATACTTTGGAGTACCTGTTTTTCAGAATAGAGGTTGAGGTGAATGGCAAGATGGCCATGATCAATGTATGGGGTGAGAGAGAGGATACCGGACTGCTAAGCAATGTGGTGATTGTGCCCTGTGTACTCCCAAGATCAGAGATCTATATGCCCCTGTACAATGCCAGTCATGCTTAACAGGGTACAGACTGCACTGCAGCCTCAGGAGGAGACTGGGATCACTCTTAGGGTTAAGAGATTGCAGGAGTGTGGTGTAGTGCAGAACAGGACAGGCTCTGTGAAGACACCAGCTGTGGCACCCATCACCTCAGCTTCAAGCAGAGGACGACGAGACCTTGGATGTGGTCCACGTTTTCAGTCTGCTCACTAACAGACCTCCAGGAGTTGTTATAGGCTGGAGGACTGGCCTCAGAAGAATTCCACAGTGATCCCATCAACTCAGAATTCAGTGCCAGTAACATGTACTAGTCCCACAAGCGCACAATATTTTCCTGCAGTTGCTAGATCATGAGGGACCCTCACATGGGCACCTGGCTAAGGACAGGTTAGAGCCTTTGTTCTAATGCCTCAGTAACATTCATGTTCATGCTCAGAGTAAAACAAAGAACTAGAACCTACTGAAGGTCATTCAGCTTTCAGAGGAGAAGTCTTTGATGCACACCTATTCAGCATGTTGTTGTGTGTCATGCCACGTTCAGAGCACAGTCTTCTGTTTGTCAGTCCAGTGCCTCCAGACTTGCAAACAACCAGAGGGGATCCTCCCAGACAGCAGATATCAAGGACTGCCATTTAAAAGTCAGCACTGGGAAGGATATGGTGCATCACAATGCATTTTCCTCCTTGATTTTCACTTTGCTTTCTTTTGGGGGCAGGTTGTGGCACTGCCTTGCCCATTTTAGGCAGCCCCCTACCCTACAGGTGTTAAGAGAGAAAAACATCCCTGGTGCCTAGTGTGCTTTCTGTCCCCCCCCGGGGAGGCAGATTGGGGACTATTTCCTGCATCTGCCTCCTGGGGGGCAGAAAGACTGTGAAAGTTGAGGGGGGGGGGGGGGGTTGGGGGCATTGGCATGCCCATTTTGGTCAGCCCCCACACCTACAAGCGCAAAAACAAACGCCCTGGTGCCTAGTATGCTTTCTGCCCTCGGGGGACAGATTGGGGGCTATTGCCCCTATCTGCCTCCCGTGGGGGGTGGGGGGGGGGGGGGGACAGAAAGACTGGAATTTTGGGAGGGGTGGTGGGGACATTAGCATGCCCATTTTGGGCAGCCACCACCCCTACAAGCGCAACAAGCATTTGCAATGCAATAGGTCTCACAGTTGTGAAAGTCTGAGCTATTGGCATTGTAAATGGCAATGCCTTTTATTTATGTGTTGGTTTTAAAACATAAATAAAAGGCATTGTCATGTACAATGCCAATAGCTTAAACTCTCGCAAATGTGAGATCTATTGCACTGCAAATGCTTGTGGTGAGATTGTTACTTTTTAAAGCACATTACAGTGGATGTTTGCCTCAGACGTGTTGTTAGGTCTGCATCCGTGAAGTGAACGCCAAAGAGAGAAAGAAACCCTCTCATGATCGCTGAATACACTCGCTGCCATTGCGTCAGCCATTGAACGATGACCATGTTTGAAATGCCCCTTCTTGGGGCAATGATTTTATTTTTACGCTTTGCTTGGAATCGTTGAAGCACAAAACTTGGAAAAGATACGCTTGTGTGTGCCCGTTGAAGGATACAATCATTGGTGGAGCGAAGTTACACTCCTTTGCCAAGCGCACAGCATATTTCATGATTCTCACAAAAATATATCGTCCGTTTTTCCAATTGAGAGAATAATTGTTTCAACTACTCCAATGAATTTCATTCACTTATTTATTGTCCTTGTCATTTCACACGTAAGATGCTGATGTTTTCAACAAAGTTGCTCATGCGACAGATATGCCCATCCGGGCCTTTTTCTGAGCACGCCAGAATACACCAAACATCCTCAGTCATGTATGATATTGTACCCAATGCATTTCGGGCCATTTGTGGCCCTTCTTCGGGGGTTTGCTACAAATAAAAGAACGTTGCCATTAGATTTGCGATAAAAAATCTCCAGATCTTCGAATGCAAACAAAGTAAATCATTGTACAAAAATCCATGCCATGTTTTTCAGATAACCCTGCAGAGTGTTTTCCCTCTACAAGTGTAACTATTCACTGCAACAATTTAGCCTGAAAGACCCTCTACCACGCTCAGTCACGCTTAATCAAAAAAGTTTCCCATTATTAAATCCAACCAACAAGATGTTCCCCCTCATTTCTAATGCTCTATACTACGATAAAAAACAACTCGAACTAGCTTTCATAACTTAATGACTTCTCCCTATGTAATGAACTTCCCAACGTGATTGTCTCTGATAAGAAAGCTTTCCACGCAGTGCTGGCTTTTCCCCTCTTTTCATTAATGAAGCGTAACTCCACCCTTCCCAATTAACCAATGCCTTCAATGTAACAGTTACAATGCCTTTCCTCCATAACTACACTGCCCATAGTGCACTGCTGGAGCCATCACTTAGACGCGGGCCAACTATTTCATGAATTTATGGTGATTGCTCTTACTCTGACTTAAATAGAGGATTCGCCCCAAGCATTGTTATCAAAATACCCCGTCCTCCCTGCTGTTGTATATGACGCTCATGCTTACATGTTACCATTTTTTATTCCTACGCATGCAAATGTTCTGCACATAAAATATATTATTTACAAACATAAAAAGACTTTATATCACTCGATATTCATATGTCCATGTTCTGAAAGAATCCGACAAAGTTCCTTGATGTATGTTACCGGGATGTGACATCCTACTTGTGTTTAATCCATATAATCTGTTTTACTGATAATCCGGTGGGTACAACATGTAGGTAGGGCAGACGTGTTACTTAAAGAAGAAAGCAGTACAGTGCACACCAATTTCAAAAATTTTGCCTTGATGTTAATCATGTTCGTAGATTTAAACTTGTTAGCGTGCATGACAACGAGGCGGCCTGGGTACACTACACACTCTTAACAGAACTGAGGTTCAGATGCACTGCACAAAATAACGAATGCCCCGCCACTGCAGATTGCGAAGAAGCCCCCCCCATATGCTCTTCATTGGCCTTGGGATGAATGGGGGCCCTCTGCGTGTCATGACGTGACTGCCTGACCCCTGTCTGCGACAGGACAGGCAGGAGAGGAAGGGGCGTGGGGAGAAAAGGAAGCGAGGGAAGTTAGTTAGTGAGAAGGTGGACACGGTAGAATAAAGACGTGTTATACCACCTCCGCGGCTCCTGTGTTTTCCTTTGGGGGAGCGCGACACTGGCGATGAGGGAGGGATGAGAATCGATCCCCACATCGCTCGAGACCCCTGCCTCCTGTGAGCGGCCGAAAACAGAGAGCCTGCAGCCCGTGTCGGGGCGGCGCGTGTGGAGCGAGAAAAAGAAGTGAAGCGCTCGCACGCTGCCCTTGATTGCTGCCAGAAGCGGTATCCAGCGTTTACAAGCTGCCTGCCTGAAGGGGAAATACGCCCGGCGTGCAACGCCACAAGCAGCCAGAAGTGCGGCTGGAAAGTGAAAATCGGCGTGAAAACGGCGCGAAAATCGAGGAACACCCGACGATCGACCGCAACGATCGGAAGTGAAGGGGTGAGTCCCAGAATCAAGGAATTGGCTCGTTTAACTCGGCGGACACACTAAATGTTGTCAGGCACCCGGCAGAAAGCATTGGAAGCTGCAAATACAGACTCTAACTGAAGCCACGTGTCGCGAGCGGCGGCCATTTTAAAGTCAGGCATCGCCCATAGCCTCCTCTTGGAAATTTCGTGTCGGCCATTTTGAGGTCAGGCATTTTGAACAAAGATACAGATTTCACTCCAAAAAAAACCACTGCAAAACCAAAATAAACAGAAATGTCAGTTACCAGCTCATCTAGTGGGACAGGAGGAGCACCAGCAGCACAAGCAGCTCCAGGCAACCCACCAGTGGTAGCCCCAACGCATCCCATGGTCATGGGAGTGCCATACTTGAGACCACCAGAACCCCTGGAAATGACGTCAGGTAGCAGCATGGGACCCAAGTGGAAAAGCTGGTCCGAATATTTTGAAGACTACCTGACTGGGTCACAAGTACAAGACCCCAAACAGAAGCTGATAGCCCTACGAAATTTGGTGGGAAAGGATATCGCACAGATCATTAAGGAACTGCCCAACGCGGCCACCGCCCCATACGATGATGTCAAGGGACAGGAGATTTCTACACAAGTACAACTTAGACTACGAGCGCTACACATTCAACCTAGCCACTCAGGAGAAAGATGAGCGAATGTGCGACTTCATTGTGCGCATCAGACGGCTAGCCCGCCACTGCGACTTCGACGACTTCAACACCGAGGATGCACTACGACTCCGCATAATTGAAGGGTGTCACTCTGAGTCACTACGTCGGCGGCTGCTGAAGAAGCATTACACCCTTGAAGAAATTGAGGAAATGACACGCATAAATGACCAGGCGGAAGATCACGCAAAGAAAATGGAGGTCAACAAGACTGATAGGAAAGAACAAGCCTTCAGAATGCAAGTACACAAAGAAAAGAAACATCAGACAGATAGCCACAGATCAGGCAAGTCAACGCATTCCACGTCCTCTCGGAGGCCAGTTGCACATTATGAATCGCATGAATCGCGACACACTAAGTCCAGCAGAGCGGCGCCCGCATGCTACAGGTGTGGCCAGGACTATCCTCACTCAGAACAATGCCCAGCCATAGGACAACGGTGTCACCGCTGTGGCAGGGAAAACCATTTCGAGACTGTTTGTCAAACCCAACGTTCAGGATGAAGATCATCAAAACCTCGATCTTCCACACAGCATCACGCCCGTGCAGGAACGGGGCGAGAAAGACACTCCTCCAGCTCTTCCCGGTCAAGTGTCCGGTCCTTAAGTTCATATCGATCACAAAAATCAACATCCAGCGAATCCCCGTCACGCACACCGGTGTCACAAGACAGTGACGAGTATATCTGTATGGTCTCAGATCTAGACCGCCTGAAGAAATATCCGAAGCTGGACATCCGGATAGGGGACCACCCGGCGAAGTTCGTTTTGGACTCAGGAGTCTCATTAAATTACATCTGTGCACTAGAATACCAGAGCATGAAACCACGTCCCAAACTGGAGCCAGCAGCTGTGCGAATACTCACGTGGATGTCCAGGAAGCCACTACCGTGCCTAGGCCGTTTCAGCACGACTTTGTCATACAAAGACCGACAGATCCCAGCTTACATCCATGTTGTTGAGGGCCCGGATGTGGCTGATTGCCTGCTCAGCCTGCCGACGGCTGAAAGACTGAGACTCGTGGAACTTCTATACATGACTGAAGATGCCCCGGACATCGTCGCAAAATTCCCGAATCTCTTCAAAGGACTAGGAAAGTTAAACCACTTCAAGGTCAAGCTGCATATTGATGAGCGCGTGACACCAGTGGCACAACACCACAGGAAGGTACCGTTTCATCTGCAACAAGCTGTGGATGACGAACTTCAGGAGTTGCTAAAAACTGACATCATTGAGCGCACGTCCGGCCCAACTCCGTGGGTGTCGCCTGTGGTGGTCGTACCAAAAAAAGGACAGAACAACAAGGTGCGCCTGTGCGTAGACATGCGCGCACCCAACGTAGCAATTGAAAGAGAACGCCACCCCGGACCACACATCAGTGACATGATTGCTCGTCGCAACGGAGCCACAGTATTCTCAAAACTTGACCTCAACAAGGGCTATCACCAGCTTGAACTTCATGATAAATCCCGCTACATTACCACATTCACAACCCATCAGGGACTCTTCTGCTATAAGCGTCTAAATTTCGGCATATCATCAGCAGCCGAAATCTTTCAAGAGGCTATCAGGCGCGTAATCCAAGGAATCCCAAATGCATTCAACTATAGCGATGACCTGCTGGTGTTTGGAAAAGATCAAACTGAACACGATACGGCCCTAGACAGAGTATGCCATGCCCTGCTAAATGCAAACTTGACCCTGAACGCAGCCAAATGCGAGTTTCACAAATCAACCTTGAAATTCTGTGGCCACATTTTCTCAAAGGACGGCATGACACCTGACCCTGACAAAGTCTCAGCCCTTGCAGACCCACCAACGCCGCAAGATGTAAGTGACCTCCGTTCCTTCCTCGGCATGGCGAGCTATTGTGCTCGTTACATTCAGAACTTCGCTACTATCAGCCACCCCCTACGAGAGCTCACTCGCCAAGGTCAGCCTTTTGCGTGGACAGAAGCATGCAACCGCACTTTCCACAAAATCAAGCACGCTGTCAGCTCCGCCATTAACCTGGCCTACTTTAATGCTAATAAACAAACTGAAATTAATGTTGACGCCAGCCCGGTGGGCCTTGGCGCCATCTTAGCACAATATCAAGAAGACTCGGACCAGCGCCACATCATCGCCTATGCCAGTCGCAGCCTCACTGATACTGAGAAACGGTACTCGCAACCTGAGAAGGAGAGCCTAGCAGTGGTCTGGGCCTGCGAACATTTCCATCTGTTTGTTTATGGCAAACATTTCACTATCATCACTGACCACCAAGCGCTTATCACCATTTTTGGCAATCCTAAGGCCAAGATGCCTACGCGTATTGAGCGCTGGGGCTTACGTCTCCAGGACTACATTTACACCATTGTCCACAAACCCGGGAAGTCGGAAAATCCAGCAGACTACATGTCACGACACCCCAAGGCTACCACCAAGGAGATGCGCTCCGTGGCTGAAGACTATATACATTTTGTCATTGACACGGCGTGCCCTCCCACCGTTCCTCTTGAAGCTATTCAAGAAGCATCCATCCAAGATCCAATTATCCAGGACGTCACAGAACGCATTCGCAACAACTCATAGCGACATGTGAAAGAAGACCCAAACCAGAAGTCTCAGGAGATCACGGCGTTCAAACATATTCATGAAGAATTATCCATCAGCAATGAATGCCTCATTCTGAGAGGGGGGAGGATTGTCATTCCTCAAAGACTGAGACAAGGAGTGATTAACCTCGCTCATGAAGGCCACCGAGGGATAAGTGCCACCAAGAAGGCTCTACGAGAGCGCGTCTGGTTTCCGACACTAGACCAGATGGTAGAAACCACCCTCAAAGACTGAATCTCGTGCCAGCTGGTAAGCCGTGACGAACCACCGGCTCCCCTACAGATGTCGGAACTACCTGAAGGTGTGTGGCAACAAGTCGCCATTGACTTCTTCGGACCTCTGAAATCAAGCCAATACATCGTCATTATGGACGAATACTCCCGCTTCCCATTTGCACACCTAATATCATCCACCAAGGCAACCGCAGTGATTCCAATACTTGACGAAACATTTGCAGCATGGGGCATCCCGCTGCGAGTTAAGTCGGACAATGGACCCCCATTTAATGGCCACGAATTTGCGGACTTCGCAAAACACCTTGACTTTAAACATCAAAAGATCACACCACTATGGCCACAAGCCAATGGCATGGTGGAACGATTCATGGGGACCCTGAAGAAAGCAGTGCAGCAAGCGGAACTGGCCACCGAGACATCCAACAAGCACTGAATGAAGTGCTGAGGGCATATCGCACCACGCCTCACAATACTACCAATCAATGTCCAGCCACTCTAATGTTGGGAAGAGTCCCGCGTAACCGACTACCCACTCTGGATGACACGATCCAACCTCGAGCTCCAAACATTGATCATGAAACACTGGTTAACATTGACCATGGAAAGAAACTGAAAATGAAGACATACGCTGACCAACGTGGACACACGAGACCCACGGATATCCAGGAAGGAGACTGGGTGATGGTCCGGCGTGACCGAAGGACAAAAGCAGACAGCCGCTACCTCACACACCCCTTAAGAATCAGTCGCCGGAAAGGAACCATGATCACAGCACAAGGCGATCACAAGCGAATCACCCGAAATATTTCACACTTTAAGAAGTGCAACCCTCAGGGAAGACATGACAGTCGACACTGGGAGTCCTCCACTGACTCAGAAAGTCAAAGCAGGAGCAGTGACCACAGTCATTCCAGTCCGACAAGACGAGATCATCCCATGCATCACCGAATCAGGACACCAGAACAATCTGATCGACCCAGACGGCAAACCCGACGGCCGGAGCGTCTCATTGAAGTGATCTAAGGCACAGTAAGACTTTATACAAAAAGGGGAGATGTCATGACGTGACTGCCTGACCCCTGTCTGCGACAGGACAGGCAGGAGAGGAAGGGGCGTGGGGAGAAAAGGAAGCGAGGGAAGTTAGTTAGTGAGAAGGTGGACACAGTAGAATAAAGACGTGTTATACCACCTCCGCGGCTCCTGTGTTTTCCTTTGGGGGAGCGCAACACTGCGCACTCTGTCACAGGCCGAGACCTAACCAGCAGCTGGAACGGGGATACTAACAAACCCTGCCCGTCGCAGCAATTACAAAACAACCACACAAGGACATGCCAAGACCCACGCATATAAACGTATTAGGGGGGAAGCCCACCAGATAAATATGTAGAAGGTACCGGGAGCGGGAATACTCACAAATCCCACCCGCCGCTAGCGAAATCCAAAACAGTACAGCATAAATTTAACCGGGCAAAAATACCCACAAACCTCGGCTGCTGCCACAATACCACAACGTCCCCTCTCGAATTTACAGACATCATGGCGCATGCACAAACCGGAGAAAAAACGTGTTAGCTATTGCCCCATCTGCCTGTGCCTAAAGTAATGGGGGGAGCAAAAGACCTTCCCCAAGGGGACGCTCCCACCTCCCTGGTGCCTAGTGGGTGAATCCCTGCTTGGGGAATATATTGGCAGTGGCGCCTGTCCACGAGCGCTGACCCGACTGGCATGGCGTCCTTCAGCATCAAATTTCATTTGGATATATATAAGATACCTATCAGAACAAGAATAAGAGGGTTAAATTTCAATCCATGGCTGCATCTTATTTCGTTTATCTTTGCACTTGCACTTTACTATGAAGAACCCTTGATTAAGCTTTGGCTAGGGAATCCCTTGCTGACCCTTGTAATTATGTAAAGATACTTCGAAGTTTAGATGAAGTTAATGTGAGTAATAATGCATTTGCACTTGCTTGCCAAAACAATGGTATTGTGTTCAGGTAGTATGCAGAGTTAAGTTTGTAACAGTGCACTTGCACTTTATAGCAAAGAATTCTATTCTTGGAATAATGCACTTGCACTTTACTGCTACAAATTGTATTTTATTGATGCACGTGCAGTAGAGGGTGCCACATTTCCACACATATTGCACTTGCAGTTTGTTGGCAAGAAATGTACTGCTTAGAGCAATTAAGCATAATGAAGCAATAATGCACATGCACGTTATTGCCACATATGTATCTGTGAAATAATGCAATTGCACTTTACTGCTATGAATTTTACACCCTATTTAAGGGGGTGAACAGAACTACTTCAGCAATAATGCACTTGCACCTGTACTTTACTCATTGTGAATTTTAACATCGAAGTATGCTATGTATATATATAATGCTTTACATCAGCAGTACTTGTTATTGCAATTGCACTTTAATTAGATAAAGAGAGCCATTATGTGCACAATATATTGTATACTTTTCGGGATTAAGTACATTGAAATTAGTGTTCCTTGGGTTTTTCAAACTGTTGAAAGTTATAGAAAAAAACGATAAAAATGAGCAAAATTTAAAAATCCGCATAAAAAGTTTAAAAAGAATTTAAGAAAATATAAAGAATTAATTGAATGCGAATTAAGAAAGACGAAACGAGCAAGGAGACAAATTGTGATTAACATATGTGTGTGAACATTTTTGTCGGAAAGCATTTTTTCCATTTCTTTTGGAATGGGAAACCAGGTGACCTGTTGCTTAAAAACAAACCATGGTTAGTAATGGCGTCTTACTGTGTGAACAAGGCAGAGGATTCTGCCAAAATGCGTGACAGCAAATAAAAAACGTGCCTGAATACAGACTGAGCCTGCTGTGTTGGGAGTCTTAAGAGAAACCAGAGTGCGATGCGCCGGTGGGACACGCCGGACTGTCAATACAGCACTCCAATCCAAATGAAGCGCACACTAAGGCTGGACACAGATTAAGAAGATTTAATTGTTCTGTAACGCGTCAACTGTTTAGATTCAAGACTGTGAATACAGTTGAAAGCGTTACAGAAAGAATAAATCTTCTTAATCTGCTTCCAGCCTGAGTGTGCGCTTCATTTGGATCGGAGTTTTGTATATATATATATATATATATATATATATATATATATATATATATATATATATATATATTGTGATCAAGGGCCTTGGGGCTCGAAACGCGTCATGAAGGCAGGCGTTGGAGGAGTTTAATAAAGACTTCTACTGATGCACCGAAAACGTGGTCCGTGCTCCGTCACTAACATAGGTGGCATAGGAATGTGAGCGGAGTTTGCAAGACTAGTAAATTAAATAGAAATTAATTTTTTCTTTCAGTTTTCCCTAGGGCAATATGGTGGAATTCCTCTCGTGACTCCTTGCTTTGGCTACTTCCTGTACAGTGTTGCCACCATAGATAAAGAAAGGTGGCAAGAGTTCAATACATCGCAGTTCTGCCTTGTTCTCTCATTGCTTGCAGCCCTGCTGTATAATCCTGTTGGATATTCTCTGCTGAAAACGTCGAGGTTGTCCACGCTTCATGGCCTGCATTCCAGGTAGGTTTTTTGGTCTCAAATTGGTCTCCTTCGTGTGTTACTTGGCTTTCTTGGTGATTTCCTGGTTTTTATTGTTCATCCTGGAGGCAGAAATCTTTACTGGATCAATAGGATATTTCTCTGTGACAAAAAGACTGTCAAGTCATTGTCAAGAAGACCAAGAAACCAGCCCTTACACTAGTGAGGTGACTTCACAAAAGACTTTTTAGGAACTGTTCTGATAAATGCTGCATGTATAAAAATGAAATAGATAAGAACTATGTACTGTATGGGTTAAAGATTCTCTGAAAAGAAGATTGTGGTGATCCCATCAAAGTAATTTTTTTAACATTTTGTGGTAAATTATGCATTTTCTAACACGTGTCCCACTAATACTGGACAGAGCGGGTTATGGTTTGAAGCTAATTTACCGCCAAATATAGTATGCAACATCCTGTGAAAAATGAGGCAATTTGAACTGTCTCAGGCTGGTAACATTGGTCAGAGCTGGATATGATTTAACAACCCATTTGCAGAGTGATTCATACCAGCCAGGTGACCGCAGGCCATGTGCGACACTTTAAAACACATACGGATGACTTTCTAACAGTTTCTTTTTTTTTCAGGTAAAAGCAATAGGAATATTGGAACTTGTAGTAGACCAATCTTTTGATGTGATATTGGAAGTTCAAATCCAGGCATTCTTGGTGTGGTTAGATGAAACACCAAAAGTGGCTAAAAGTTACAAGAATGACTTGATCAGTTCACTTCTGTAATTCAAGTGCATTACTGTTTTTAACATTACCAATTAAAGCATCTGCACAATGCCAATATCTGCAAATCAGTTTACATGGTGTGCCAGGTGGCTAAATACGCGATTATCCCAAATTAATTTCTATTAAAAGAACTAAAATAGGGGGCATGACCAAGATGGCGGTGGAGTAGCAGTCTTTTGGTGGAGCTCAGCCATGTGTGGCCCCTGATGCACCATTTGGGCCGGCACCAGGGCTGCACCCCAAACGAAATGAGGCGGAGTCTGCCCACATACTGAGCTCTCCCCGCGGGCTTGAGACCCGCCGTGGGGAGAGGAGAATCTGATGAGATCGGGTCCTGCGAGGCAGAGGCTTGAATTAGCGACTGTCAACGGACACAGCACGGGTGTGACATACTAAACTTAAGTCAGTGGACCGCTGTGTGGAGAGGACAGTGAGCGGCCTGGTCAGCGCCTGAAGCGGAACGGTATGCCCTGGACTGGTGCGGGGTCCCTGCGCGGGACCGGCGGTGCTGAAAAGTGCAGTGACGACATTACAGCCGCCAAGAGGAGTTGAGGCCGCTAGAGAGGAACCAGAGGCCTGGAGTCTTCCCGTCCAAATGAGTCCTGGAATGGGCCCCAGCAGGCCAGTACAGACATGATAATGAAGTGCAGCAGTGCGCCTTCTGCTGTGAGTCAAGCGTGCAGCAGTGCGCCTTGGCTGCCATTCCCTCCCGGGCATACCATTATTTATCCTGTGTGCCCCGTGGCTTCCCCCCAGCCCGGCTGTGTTCATCACAGGAGGAGGGACTTGTAAAGACTTTGTGGCTCCCAGCAGGTGCCATTATATTGCTGACTGTTCTGTGAGCTGTAGCCTCGAGATGGCAATGCATAACACCCTCTTGATGGTGGAACCTTTGATTTAAGGGGTGCCAATACTTCCAAGTGGAGGCCTTACCTATGGGCCTAAATGTGGTGGCTGGGGCCTGTGAAAAGGTCTTAGCTCCCATTGTGCAGCAACTAATCCAAACCACAGAGGATCCTTAGTACTTGAGGGTGAGCCCTGGCTGTACCTGGGGGCATTTTAAGCCCCAGATCTGGGACTACCTGGATGGAGTGGTGTGACTGAGCCACTGGGGTGTTGCGGAATAGCCAGGGTCCCTCGGTGATTAGACAAGACATCGAGAGTTATCGCTATTGCTCAACATGGCTGCCAGCCGTTCCAAAAAAGATGCCTCCATTAAGGACTTGCTTAACAAATCCTCCACCAAAAAAACTGATAATTGCCCTGACACCCCGCCGGCGACCTCTGCCCCTGAGCGAAGTGCTAAAGTGGACACCCACCTATCAGAGGAATGTGTGGCCTGCACGTTTTTGGAGCAACTCTTTGGTACCATGCGCGATGATATTGCAGCATTAAGGCGAGATGTCACAGCAGACATTAAAGGTGTCAGGGCGGATCTGGGCGAGTTAGGAGACCGGCTAGACTCCCTAGAATGCTCTGGCAACAAGCATGAGGAAGAACTTCACAACCATACTCGCAAACTTTTAGAGCTGTGAGATAAGGATGAAGAACTGAATTACAGCCTGGAAGATTTGAAGAATAGGTCTTGCAGATCCAATATTTGCCTTTGGGGTGTGCGTCTTCAAGCAGATGCTGGGAAGCTAGAGGACTATGTGATAAGCCTCTTTAAACATGTATCAACAGGTAAGAGTGCCTAGATGGTGATCGCATGTGCAGCAGATTACCGAACGGAGCAGTACCCGTCCTCGAACATTCAATGCAGTCACTGGCCACGTTGGAATTTTAAATATTATCTTTTTGGTGGACCGCTGGAGGAGCGATTGCCAACGTGTGCTATCCATGCCCTCGAAACTAATTCAACAGATCAGACTACATCTAACAATCAACCATTATAGTCACCTACGTAGCTTCCCTAGGGTCATTCAACATATCAAACCACCGTCCTGAGATGGTCTAGGAGATGCCTTCACTACATAGACCGAATCGTTGACAACTGCACCAATTTTCTTTGTGATTTTTCACCAGAGGAATTGTTTTGTGTATGACCACATAAGTAAGATAAGAGCGGCAACAAAAAACTTCTAAATAGAGGTCACTGTGCGTTTACATGTGCAGTATTTTATGTACTTTTTAAGAGGTCTATTTTTTCAACATACATTTTTGTTTCAAGAAGTATACACCTGTCTGTGTTTTGTTCCCTTGTAGTTCTTCATAGATTTTTTTATGTTAAAATAAGTAATTAATTTTTCAAAACAATTCAATGTAAGCTGCTGTCCAGAGCTTATTGCAGATGATTTAAAAAAAAAAATGAGAATAAGTAGAAGAAATAATTCCTTGTAGACACTCTCACCTGTTGATACATTAATTACCCAAGCCTCCAAGGGTCTACTGGGTTCCCACTACCCCCTTTTACCCTTTAAACATGTAGCGTCAGAGTTAGGGGATAAAGACGTTCTGCTTGGCCACACCCACAGAGTAGGTTGCCCGCTGAAGACCCATGGCATGCCATAGGACATTCTCACTTGACTCCACTCGTATAAACAGAAGGACTTGATGATCATGTCAGCTGTCAGAGGCATGCCTGTTATAACTTTTTATGGCACAAAGGTTAGCATTTTTTAAGATCTCTCCCCCTCACCCTCCAGAAGCGCAAAACACTGAAACCAGCAACAGCCTTTCCACGCATCTGGGCATTCGTTACAGATGGGGCCATCCCTTCAGCCTAATATTCATTTGGAACCAAGAAACACATGCAGTCTGCATGGTGGAAGAGGCATAGGCCTTGTTGGGCTTCAAGTTTACTTCAGGCGGTGAAACTCTCGGGCGCGATCAAGACGCCAACGTCGTAACTGTGAATGAATCGCAAGCGAAACCATCTGCATCAGAGAGTTATGGGGAACTGGAGGCCCTTTTGTGTTAGCTTCAACACCAAGATGATACTTTGGATATTGAGAAGGGTTGATGACAGGAGCAGAGGAAGTTTGCTCTCAGCCGCGGGTTGGTTCCAATCAGCGCTGTACCCGGATTTCGGCCAAACTGAACAGATTTGAAGTTCAAGAAGTAGGGGTCCTCGCATGGTGGGGCTCCCACTCCCTTCTACGTTGCAGTTTAGAGATGGTTGGCTCCCTAGGAGACAGACCCCTACTGAATGGTGATATTGTTTCCTGGGAGAGGGATTGTTATGGTATTCTGCCACATTTAAGGATTCCAGTACCCATGTTATATTATGATTGCCAAGTATGACTTTTTTGTTCAGTGTCTTATCTTCAGCATATTTTTATATTTGTGGATGAGACCTTCTGTCGGCCAATGTTATGTAAATGTAAAATGTAAATGTGCTGGACTTGTAAAGCGCACAGCTGCCCATGAGCGTCCCGGCGCTTGCTTAGGGAACCCGTCCTGGTATTCCCCTGTGAGAAACCCCGGCAGGGTGTCCACAAGGTGAAAGTCAGGCATCCCACCGCTAGGGGCCGTAGTGGAGATTAAGCAAGCTATTGCCCAGAGTCGCAGAGTGTGACCCCGTGAGTTGAGTAGGCACCAGAGCGAGAATTGTCGAGTCCGTGGAATTTTGAGCCCAAGACCCGCCGAGGCGGGGAATCGAACCCTGGTCCACGGTCGATCTCAGCTTCCGGGTCTGCCGCCTCTAACCACTGAGCCACGCTTCTCCACATGTATGTAATTTTTTTCTGCTGGCTCTAGATGGGGTCAGGAGTATTTTGATATGGGTTCACACAGTCCACAATTTGGAATTTGTTTGAGTTTTAGATGTGCACAACACTTTTTCCTTCAAATCGACAACCCTTTATTCAAATTACAGCACTATACCCATCTTTCTATATTCACTGAGGTTGGGATTTGAGAACCACTTCTCCCTCTGTTCATTCAGATAAGCATGCCACCTCCAATTCACTCTTGATTAAAATATTAAGCTTTAATGTACGGGTCTAAATGCTCTGGCAAAGCTATTGGACCTTCTTTCTTTTCTCAGAGAGTCAAAATGTGACATGTGCTTGTTACAAGAAACACACCTCCTTCTCTCTGACTGAAAACGCCTCCGTTCTCGTTGGTTTGACCGCCAGTTTTTCTCCTCAGGACCCTAGAACTGGGAAGGAGTGGCTATATTGCTTGCTTCACATATTCCAGGGAAGGTGGTTAAAATCCATGCGGAGTTGCCAGGCCGGTTGCCCTCACTCATCACCTAAAATCTGAATCCCTCTAAAACCGAATTCCTTCTTATCTTAATCACAAACTCTCCACCTCCTGTTCAATCATGGATGGATAATTTGAACATTCTTAAAGCAAACCTACCAAGAGCGGCCCGTGCAGGTAAGAGCAGTGGGGAGGTGGGGCCAGGTTGGGGGGGGGGGGGATTTGGCAGACGACCACGAGGGAAAGTTAAATAAATAATTAATTTCCCTCCTCGTCGGCTATCAAAATCCCTACCCACCCAGATCCACCGCTCTTACCTGCACGGGCCACGGCTGAAACCTACCACCTTTGACAGTGCCAAATCCTTAGGTCTCATCCGGGACAAAAAACTCAACCTCCAATCCCAAATCAAAACCACGGCCAAGAGCGCACGCTTCCAACTTAGCCTTTCCTGGGGATCAGCGTTTTATCCCTGAGCAAGACCTGAAAACTCTGGTTCAATCTTTAGTACTCTCCAGACAGGACTACTGTACAGACCCCCCAGGATATAGCGGCATGGATTGGCAAATTTAGCGGCACAAAAATGGAAATTTAGCGGCACAAAAATGGAAATTTAGCGGCAATTTTGCGGCATTTTATTTGGCCATTTTTCCTACAACAAACACAGATATGTTCTTTTTTTTGTTATTTAACAACATGAAGCTATATATATTTGGTTAATTTACAATGTAGAAACTTTGTTTCCCTCGAAAAGCAAAAGACTGCCCGTCAGCAGCCCAGGGCAGCAAAACAGCGTTACAGGCGTCCCGCGTTGCGTGGGGCAAGGCGGCACTTTATAGCGCGGTGTCAGCGCGATATGTATGGCAAGAGAGAAGAACCAAGAGGTCGCTGCCAGAGGTCCTAAGTGAAGACTCCGAGCAGATGACAAAATGGTCATGTGTGTTTAGCCTCTTGAATGCAGTGGATGACCTGTTGACAGCCACAGTGTAGTTTTAGTACCAGTAACCAGTTTCAACATAGTTGAACAGAGCAGTACGTAAACAAGAGGAGATATGAATTCTAAAAGCACCTCTATGTATTTTCAGTAAAGCATTTATAGCACCTTTTACATAGTTAAAATTATTTAAATGCTGGCCAAGAGCACTGTATAGCTAAACGACCGGTTTGATGTCTTGAATGCCCTTTTAAGATGTAGAAATCGTTGTGCTGTCTGTAGAAGTCAAAACTCGTAGAATCTACATTCAGTGCAAACCTCGGGCACAATTTTTGCCCACGATCCTTTCGTTTTCCATTTCAGTAAAATCAACGCTATTACTTTGCCACGTCTTGACCTAGTGCCACGGAGGTGAAGGAAAAATAGGGAAAGTATTTGAAATACTTATTCTGCTGTCATTTAGGTGTGAAAATCATCGTTGACAGGGAATTTTCGGTAATGTGTGTAATGTGTGCATTCATTTGTATTCACCTCCCCTGCATGTGAGACCCGTGACTGCTCTATGGAAAAGCTGTTTGTGCTCAAGGCCTTAAAAGGCATGTATAATAAATCTGCATTACAAAAAAAAAAAACTTGTGGCAGGCTATCGACTAACCTGTTAAATAAATTCCGTTTTGATTTGAAGTATGTGAATCCATCTTGTGTGACGATCTTGCCAATAATCTGATATGGATCCTGCCCTCCTGGGCTCGTGTTGGGCATCCTTGATTACAAACAATTGCTGTATGAAATAGCCTGTGGAGTTTACTCTGCCGACAAGGGACTAGACTGTAAGCCTGAGATGGTTTTGCTGAGTCCTGACATTACAACCGCTCATCCCACCTTCCACCCTGGGAGATAAAACTGGGCTGGGGTTTCCTTCGCACACTTCGTCCCCGGGAAGAGAAGAGGCCCATTTCTGGAGTGGGTGGGGGTGGGGGCTGCTGGGGGGCATTGACTCA